>NW_026892664.1:3410000-4010000 GCF_033815535.1 Pezoporus flaviventris | reverse complement strand
AGAGGGGTTTTTGCAAGGGCCTGCTGTCACTGCAGGGGGAATGGCTTTAAGCTGAAAAAAGGAAGATTCAGCTTGGACATTCAGATGAAGTTGTTCCCTTTGAGAGTGGTGCGACACTGGCACAGGGTGTCCAGAGAAGCTGTGTCTGCCCCATCCCTGGCAGTGTTCAAGGCCAGGTTGGATGGGAGTCAGCTTTGCTCTGAAGCAGTGCTTTGTCCACCTCTGATGTTCACAAGGGATGACAGATGAAATCCAATTTCATTGTAAAGTTCACTACTTGTACTCATGACTCAAGTGAGTCTGGGCTGCACAAGAGAGGCTCAGCATGGCCTTAGAGTCATTTGGACTGTGTTATTTATTTAGTGGCATAACACTTTTCGGTGGGGGACGGGACTATAAAACATTCTTTGTATGACAGAAAATCAGAACAATATTGAAACAGGGAGAAGTTCTCAGCTCCTTGTAGCTTAGTGCAGAGCAAGGAGGGCTGCAGTGTCCATCAGTCCTTTCCCATTTGCCCTGTGCTTACAACACTTGTATATGATGCCTTCACACACAAATTGATCTGAAGAACCCCCACAAACACCTGTCCTGAGCTGAAAGCAGGGCAGCACGGTTTCAAAGAGAAGATCACGGAGCTCTCATGGAGAGAAGCAAAGGGCTGTGGGCAGCAGAGCACGGCCAGCAGCCACCTCCAGTGCCAGACCCCAAGAGAGCTGCCTGAACGCACCCTCCCCAGGGCTGGGCTGCACTTTGCCCCCACTCCCTGCCCATCCATATCTCTGCTGCCTGGAGCTGTCCCTGCCAGGAGCTGCTGCTCTGTGCCCAGCTCTGCTCCCTCTCAGTGCTCCCAGAGCCCATGCCATGGGCTGTGTGCTCAGCTCTGCCCTGCACACTGCTCCCAGCAGCAGGGCTCTGCCCAGGGCCAACTCTGCCTCTGCAGGAACCTCACACCTGGCACTCAATGGATCCATCAGTGGTGAATGGAGAAACATGGTCAGCCCCTGAGGAAAGCCTTGAGAGCTTCTTAACTCTTCAGTGAGTTACTGTTGGCAATGAGCAGTGTGTAGGGAGGTGAGAGAGGGTGGAGGGACGTCAGCAAGAAGCAAGGTGATGGTTCAGGGCTTTAACAAATCCTTACAAGCACGACAGAGCCCAGCAATGGAGAGCAGTTGGTGTCGGTAGGTGGAGGAGGAGTAGGTGTTCCTGGAGTGTGGCTGCAGGCCCTGGACAAACCAGAGGCTATCTGAGAACTTTCCCTCATGGGAACATGCCTCAGCGTGGCACATGGGGAATGCCCACTGCTGGGGGTACCTGAACGCTGCTCATCATGCCCCATGAGCCCACCTTCCTGTCTCCCTCTCTTGCACTACCCAAACTTGCCTGGAATGCAGGATCCATCCCTGAGCCTGGGGAATGCAGGAATGCTTCAGGAGTCCCTGCAGGGGGACCAGCCTCTGCCCAGCTGGCTCGGGGAGGTCCCTCACAGGCTGCTCTTCCTCAGTGCCTTTGGTCCGGAGGTGGAGCATGCGAGGGGTCACAGCTCAACGTGGGCCATGGAACAGGGCGCCACGGCCACCTACGAGGAGTGGAGAGGGACCGACATTGGCACAGCAGAGAATCATGGAATCCCAGAGTGGGTTAGGGTGGAAGGGATCTTAAAGCTCATTGAAAGCACTACGACAGGTAGGGACATCTTCCACTAGAACAGGTTACTCATGTGGTCACTCCCGGAGCCCCCCTGGGTGCACAGTGCCACCCCAATAACAGCACAACCCCCCCCAAACCACCTTGTCCTGCTTCTCCTATGGGATACAGAGTCAGAGCCTCAAAACAGACCCAAAACAGGACAAAAACACCCCAAAAAAAACCAGCCCAAACCCATCTTCTCCTGCTTCTCCTATGAAACTCAGGGTCAGAACCAAAAAACAGCCACACAAACAGGACAAAACCACCCCAAAAACACCCAAAACAAGACCAAAACACCCCCAAACCACCCCAAAACTATCCCAAAACCACCTTATCCTGCTTCCCCGGTGGGATACAAGGTCAGAGCCCCAAAAATGGACAAAAAAAGCCCCAAAGCACACCCAAAACCAGCCCAAAAATGCCTTCTCCTCCTTCTCCTACGGGATATAGGGTCAGAGCCCCAAAGCAGCCGTAAAACAGCCCAAAAACAGGGGAAAACTAGACCAAGACATGCAAAGAAAACCACAAAAAAGGCCAAAATCACCCCAAAATCACCTTGTCCTGCTTCTTCTTTGGAATACAGGGTCAGACCCCCAAAAAGACCCAAACAGGACTAAACAGCCCAAAACAACTCCCAAAACAACCCCAAAACACCCAAAAAAAACCCTAAAACCACTTTATCCTGCTTCTCCTATGGGATACAGGGTCAGACCCCCAAAACAGACCCAAAACAGGACAAAACTAACCAAAAACACCCACAAAACACCACCAAACACCACCAAAAACACCTTGTCCTGCTTCTCCTGTGGAATACAAAGTCAGAGCCCCAAAACAAACCCAATAGAGGCAAAACCCAGGCCAAAACCAACCCAAAACCCAGAAAACAGCCAAAACCACCTTGTCCTGCTTCTCCTATGGGATACCGGGTCAGACCTCAAAAACAGGGCAAAAACAGCCCACACCCACACCAAAACCAACTTCTCCTGCTTCTCCTGTAGGATATAGGGTCAGAGCCCCAAAAGAGAGGCATAAAACAGGAGAAAACCCAAAACCACCGAAAAAACCAAAACAAACCCAAACCACACCAAAAACACTTTGTCCTGCTTCTCCTAGGGGATACAGGGCCAGAGCCTCAAAACAGCCAAAAACACCCACAAAACAGGAGAAAACCAGCCCCAAACCACCTTGTCCTGCTTCTCCTGTGGGGTACAGGCTCAGAGCCCCAAAACAGCCCCAAAAGAGAACAAAACCACCCCAAAACATACCAAAAACCATGCCAAAACCACCTTCTCCTTCATCTCCTGTGGGATACAGGGTCAGAGCCCCAAAACAGGCCAAAACCAGACCAAAACCAAAACAAAACAGCCAAAACAGCCCTTCAGAAAACCACAACCACCCCAAAAACACCTTATCCTGCTTCTCCTGTGGGATACAGGATCCATCCCTGAGCCTGGGGAATGCAGGAACCTCCTGCAGTGGAGGTGCAAAGCTTCTGTGAGACACTTGTGAGTGCGGGCAGAGAGCGGGGTGTGCGCAGCAGAGAGGGTGCTACAGGCAGGAAGCTGTCCCAGATGGAGCGCCCTGTCCCCAGAGTATGGGGTACCTTGCACCCAAGGACACCACCTTTCCTTTTGGCTTTTGCCAACAAGTTCTCAATCCAGACCATTGTGTTTTCCCACTGCTCTCTCATGGTGCTTTTTTCTCTATACTGATTGCATCACCTATTCCTCTAGAAGCCTCCTTTAGATCAGCTTGCTGAGGGGTATTCACTCCACCTGCTGAATTGACACTGTAGTAGCAGCCTACAACTACGTGAAATGTGGCTGCAGAGATGATGGAGGTTTTCTTGCTAGCAGGAAGAGAAGGAAACCTCTGCAAAGTGCACCTTGGAAGGTTCAGACTCAAAGTTAGGAAAGAGAAATGTCTCTCAAAAGGTGGACTTGTGGTGCAAGAGGTCACCCAGAGGGAGTCTGTCTCAGCCCATGGCTTTGTGTTTCAAGGAACAGACAGCGATGGGTGCAGAGATGGGACTGAAGGTACAGAAATGCCAGGTGAGAGCTAGGTGGGAAAGCAAGATGGGGGTCAACAGCCTGAAGGGAAAGAGGTGCAGGCATGGGCCAGTGTAGGACAGCCTGCAGCAGAGATGACAGGGTTCTGGCATGGCTGAAAGGCCCAAAAGAACAAAAGGCCTCTGTGCCCTGGGCTATGGCAGTTGCCTCTTTCATCAAGGCCTATGAGGAGAACTTTCATCCTCAGGATTTCAGGCTCTGCTTCTCCAAGGGCTGTGGTCAGGGCTTGGCCTTTCTGCATCATCAAACAAACCAAGGGTTTTCTCACCATCAGACACCTGCACTTTGCCTTTGTCTCCCTGTAATCACAGCCTGCAGTTACTTGCTTTAACGAGTCCCTGGGGAGACTTTGTCAGCAACAGCCCTCAGTGGGGCCCATTAATGCTGAAGGCACTTGGGGCTTTGTTTCTGACTTGGACTTCTTGAGAGGTTTCCTCAGTCTCCTCTCAGCCCCTGAGGTTCACGGACCCAGCCCAAATACACCATGGGACTCATTAAACCCTGATGAGCCATGTCTCACCGTGTAGTTTTTGTCAAGTCTTCCAGATTGTCTTCCAGGGAACTGGGGAGGTTTCCGAGTGCAGGAAGATTACAAAGGGCATCTGATAGAAGTTATTTGAAAGGGTTATTTGAAAGGAAAATCTACGAAAGATGAGAGGAATGAAGGATGCAGTGTAACAGGCAGGACAGTGGCAGTGCAGTTACAGGGGAAGATCGGCATTCCTTTGGGATCCCCCTTGTGAAAGGTTATTGGATTGGTAGAGGTCTCTTGGGAGAGAGGACAAGGCCATGTTGCAGTTACCTTTTATAAAGGTGCCAAGGGCAACCCAGGGGAGCCCAGGCTGTACAAGCTGCCTTTGGTGAGGCATGTGCCAGCATCAGAGTCCTCTTGGCTGACATCTCTGGGCAACTAAACGCCGTCCGAAGGGTAACTGCTGCCTGGCCAAGCTGAGAGCATGCAGTTGTGTGTGAGGAGGCAAAGAGTGGATGTGGTTTCCCTCAGCTCCAGCACAGCTCTTGGCACGGTCTCCCTCAAGGCTGCTGTACCCAAGGGGTACACCGCAGACATAACAATCCTGCTGTCCTTCTACTTATCAATTAGTTTAACTGCAGCCCATCCTGGACACCTGCCATTCCCAGATACCCCTTATCTCTGTGTCCTGTTCTTCTAGCCTGTTTTTCTTAACTCATTTTGTACTAAGGTCATAAGGGCCTAAAACTATGTCAGCTATAATGGTTTATCCTACATGAGAAAGAATTCTCAGCCTGTTCTCTAGCCGTGCTCTGTTTTTTTTTCTGTGTATCATGCATCTCAGTAATTTTCCATTGCTACTGTTACAAAGCCATCAAACAACATTACTTAAAACTGATTCTAAAGGTATATATATTTCATTTTGTAATGTTTTGCCCCCCCCCTTGTCTCAAATTCCCCCTTTTTCTGTCCTTTTGCAAATTCTTTTGCAACATTTTTTATATTACCATTACCATCTAAAGACTTTTTGAAATAATTTCCTGTTTCTACTTGGTGCTTAATTTCGTTCCTTTGCCAATCGTCATAATTGATCATAGACCATTTACAACAGCAGAGGGAACATTGTATCATACCACAAGTAATCAATATTAAAACAAATAACATCAATATTCCTCAACCAGGAGAGGTTCAGGTAACCATGAAGTTATTTTTTTCCATATTTCTTCAAAACCCCAGGAGGTGTCATCCATGGCCATTTCATGAAATATCTTAGTTTGTTTCCAAATCTCCTCCAGATCTGTTTCGATTCTGCCACTTCAGTCTGTATAGGAACAACAGCTTTCATTGATTATGGAAGAAACCCCTCCTTGTCCTGCCAGTAACATGTCTAGAGCTATTCAGTTTTGTAATACCACTTTAGACAGGCTGGTTATCTCTTGTTGTTCTGCCTGAATTATATCAATGTTTTTACTTTCCATTTCCTCTATGGTTGCTGAGATATTTACAATTGCCTTCTCTAATTCACTTACTCCCAAAGATGGAATTAGCCCTCTTACAAAACTATGAAATGCAGTGTGCCATTCAATAATCGGGTTAAACCCTCTCTTAATCCGTTTAGCAAAACTTCTAATCCAGGTCCCAGAAGGATACCTGTTGATAATAGTAAAATTGGGTATTACAGCACCTAAGGTGCATGCCTCCTTCCAGCTGGGGGGCAGAGTCTTATAAGCATTTTCTCCACATAACCAGTACCTTTAGGAACAGGCCATCACTGAACTACAATACCATCTATATTAATAGCACGATCGCAATTTGAATGGTGACCTACATCTGTGGCATTGAAACAAGCATGATCTCCTACCCTGGTTCCTGGTGTAATACATCTTTGTGCACAGGTGTAATGTTTATTACCTGGATTAGGATTAACTATTCCAAAGTTTAACCTTTCCTTCGAATACAGATTGCTAGTGTTCACCCACAAATTTGTCCATGAGGCAGTGTTTGGAATTGGAACTCCAATTAATGGGAGATCCAGGCTTTCTCCTGATTTAGGCAACTGTGCACACACCCAATAGTCAGTACGATTAAAAACATTAGTAATATTCTGCACTAACTTCAGGTGTAAGTTCTGGTCCCAAGCTTGTGCTCCAGTTATCATATGAGTCCAAATTATGACCGACGCAATTTCATACGTAAGGGTCCTGAAGGTTCGATCCGCCATGTCTTCTGTAGCTCTGGTGCTTTCTTAATTCTTGAATGATGTATCCAAGCAGGTTGTTCCTTTATCTTCACTGCTGTAAAGGTGGTCAGTAATATTGTAGGGGAGTCGTAGAAGAGTCATAGTGTTATAGAGGAGGCATAGAGGAGTCAGATGGCTAACAGACGGCTCATAGAGCAATCTTAGGAGTCATAGTAGAGTCATAATGGGGGTCATAGAGGGGTCATAGAGGCATCATAGTGGCATCATAGAGGTGTCATAGAGGAGTCATAGAGGAGTCCTAGGGGAGTCATATAGGAGACATAGAGGAGTCATAGAGGAGTCATACAGGAGTCCTGGATGAGTCATAGAGGGGTCATAGAGCAGTTGTAGAGGAGTCATAGAGGTGTCATGGAGGATTCATGGAGGAGTCATGGAGGAGTCATGGAGGAGTCATAGAGTAGTCATAGTATCATAGAGTCATAGGGGTGTCATAGAGGAGATGGAGGAGTCATAGAGAAGGCATAGAATCATAGAATCATAGAATCGTTAGGGTTGGAAAGGACCTTAAGATCATGTAAGAGGAATCATAGACGAGTCATTCACAAGTCATAGAGGAGTCATAGAATCATGGATGTATTATAGAGATGTCCTAGAGGAGTCCTAGACGAGTCCTGGACGAGTCTTAGAGGAGTCCTAGTGGAGTCATAGGGGAGTCTTAGATGGGTCATAGAGGAGTCAAAGTGTAGTCACAGAGGAGTCACAGAGGAGTCAGAGTCATAAAGGACAGTGGCAGTGGAGTCATAGAGGCCTCATAGAGGCATCATAGTGGTGTCATAGAGGTGTCTTTGAGGCGACATAGAGGCGTGATAGATTAGTCATAGATGCGTCACAGAGGGGTCATAGAGAGGTCAATGAGGGGTCATAGAGGAGTCAGAGATGAGTCAGGAGTCAGAGAGGAGTCAGAGAGGAGTCCTAGAAGAGTCATAGATGAGTCATATAGGAGTCGTAGAGGAGTCTTAGAGCAGTCAAGAGGAGTCATAGAGGAGTCATAGTGAAGTCGCAGTGGAGGCATAGAGGAGTAATAGAGGAGTCAAAGAGGAGTCATGGTGGAATCATAGAGGTGTTGTTGAAATGTCAGAGAGGACTCATGAAGAAATCACAGCGGCGTCACAGAGGAGTCATAGAAGAGTCATAGAGGAGTCATAGAGGTGTCATAGAGGAGTCATAGAGAAGTCATAGTGTCATAGAGAAGTCATAGAGGAGTCAAAGAGGGGTCAATGAGGGGTCAGAGACGAGTCATAGAATAGTCTTAGAGGAGTCATAGAGGAGTCACAGTAGAGTCACAGTGGAGTCCCAGTGGAGTCATAGAAGCATCATAGAGGCATCATAGGGGTGTCATAGATCCATTCAAGAGGAGTCATAGAGGAGTCATAGAGAAGTCATAGAGGAGTCAAAGAAGAGTCACAGAGTAGTCATAGAGAAGTCATAGAGGAGTTGTAGAATGTTCATAGATGAGTAATAGTGGAGTCATAGAGGAGTCACAGAGGAGGCATACAGGACTCATACAGGAGTCATAGAGGTGTCACAGTGTCATAGACTCAGAGGAGTCTTAGAGGAGTCATAGTGTCATAGAGTCATACAGGAGTCTTAGAGGAGACATAGAGCAGTCATAGAGAAGTCAATAAGGTGTCAGAGCAGTCAATAAAGAGGCATAGAGGAGTCATAGAGGTTTTATAGAGGAGTCATAAAGGAGTCATAGAATCATAGAATAGTTAGGGTTGGAAAGGACCTTAAGATCATCCAGTTCCAACCCCCCTCCCATGGGCAGGGACACCATATGCTACATCATATCACCCAAGGCCTTGTCCAACCTGGTCTTGAACACTGCCAGGGATGGAGCATTCTCAACCTCCCTGGGCAACCCATTCCAGTGCCTCACCACCCTAACAGCAAAGAATTTCCTCCTTAGATCCAATCCAAACTTCCCCTGTTTAAATTTTAACGTGTTACCCCTTGTCCTATCACTACAGTCCCTAATGAAGAGTCCCTCTCCAGCATCCCTATAGGCCCCCTTCAGATACTGGAAGGCTGCTCTGAGGTCTCCACGCAGCCTTCTCTTCTCCAGGCTGAACAGCCCCAACTTCCTCACCCTGTCTTCATACGGGAGGTGCTCCAGTACCTGATCATCCTCGTGGCCTCCTCTGGACTTGTTCCAACAGTTCCATGTCCTTTTTATGTTGAGGACACCAGAACTGCACACAGTGCTCCAGGTGAGGTCTCAGAAGAGCAGAGTAGAGGGGCAGGATCACCTCCTTTGACCTGCTGGTAACGCTCCTTTTGATGCAGCCCAGGATACAGTTGCTTTCTGGGATGCAAACTCACACTGCTGGCCCATGTTCATTTTCTCATCAAGTAATAATAATGGGGCTCTATAAGGTATAATGGGGCTCTATGAGGCAATAATGGGGCTCTATGAGGCAATAATAGGTCTCTATGGGTCTATAATGGAATCTATGAGGCTGTAATGGGGTCAATGAGGCTGTAATGGGGTCTATGAGGCTATAATGGGGCTGTATTCGGTATAATGGGGCTCTATGAGGCTATAATGAGTTTTTTGGGGGCAGTAACGGAACTCTGAGGCTATAATGGGGTCTATGAGGTAATAATGGGGTTCTCTGAGGCTAGAATGGAATTATAATGGGGCTGTATGAGGCAATAATGGGGTTCTATGGGGCTATAATGGGGCTATAATGGTGCACTATAAGGGAATAATGGGGCTCTATCAGGCAATAATGGGGCTCTATGGGGCTATAAAAGTATCTAAGAGGCTGTAAGGGGTCTATGAGGCTATAATGGAGCTCTGTGGAGCAATAATGGGACTCCGTGAGGCTATAATTGGCCTCTATGGGGCAATAATGAGGCTCTCTGAGGCTATGCTGGGGTCTATGAGGCAATAATGAAGCTCTCTGAGGCTATAATGGGGCTCTATGAGGCAATAATGGGGTTCTATGGGGCTATAACGAGCTGTATGATGCAATAATGGGGTTCTATGGGGCTATAATGGGACTCTATGGGGATACAATGCAGCACTATGACGCAATAATGGTGCTCTATGAGGCTATACTGGAGTCTATGAGGCAATAATGGGGCTCTATGACGCTATAATGAGGCTTTATGAGGCAATAATGGGGCTCTATGTGGTTTTAAAGGGGCTCTATGATGCAATAATGGGGCTCTATGAGGCAATAATGGGGCTCTATGGCGTTATAATGGGGCTCTATGGAGCAATAATAGGGCTCTGGGAGGCAATAATGAGACTCTATGAGGCTGTAATAGGGTCTATGAGGCAATAATGGGGCTCTATGGGGCTATAATGGGGCTCTATGAGGCAATAATGGGGCTCTATGGGGCTATAATGGGGCTCTATGAGACAATAATGGGGCTCTATGGGGCTATGATGGGGCTCTATGGGGCAATAATGGGGTCTATGAGGCAATAATGGGGCTCTATGAGGTAATAATGAAGCTCTATGATGCAATAATGGGGTTGTATGGGGGTTGTATGGGGCTCTGTGGGGTAATAATTGGGTCTATGAGGCAATAATCGGGCTCTCTGAAGCAATAATGGGGCTCTAAGTGGCAGTAATAGGGTTCTATGAGACAATAATGAGGCTGTAATGGGGTTCTATCGGGCTTTAATGGGGCTCTATCGGGCAATAGCAAGGTTCTGTGGGGCTATAATGGGCTGTATGATGCAATAATGGGGTTCTATGAAGCTATAATGGGGCTCTATGAGGCAATATAGGGCTCTATAGGGCTGTAATGGGGTCTATGAGGCAAAAATGGGGCTCTATGTGGTTATAAAGGGGCTCTATGAGGCATTAATGGGGCTCTATACAGCCTAATTACTGCCTCATAGAGCCCCATTATAACCCCATAGAGGCCCGTTATAGCCTCATAGACCCCATTATTGCCTCATAGAGCCCCATTATTGCATCATAGAGCCCCATTATTGCCTCATAAACCCTATTATAGCCTAACACATCCCCCTTATAACCTCATAGAGGCCCATTATTGCCTCATAGAGCCCTATATTGCCTCGTAATGCCCCACTATTGCTTCATAGACCCCCATTATTGCATCATAGAGCCCCATTATTACCACATAGAGCCCCATTATTGCCTCATACACCCCATTATTGCCTCATAGAGCCCCATTATTGCGTCATAGAGCCCCATTATTACCTCATAGAGCCCCATTATTGCATCCTAGAGCCCGATTATTATCTCACAGAGCCCGATTATTGCCTCATGGAGCCCCGTTATTGCCTCATACAGCCTCATTATTGACTCATACAGCCCCATTATTGTGGTAGAGCCCCATTATTGCATCATAGAGCTTCATTATTGCGTCATAGAGCCCCTTTATAACCACATACAGCCCCATTATTGCCTCATAGACGCCATTATAGACTCACAGAGCCCCATTTTTGCCTCATGGAGCCCCATTATTACCTCATAGAGCATTATTACTGCTTCATAGAGCCCCATTATTTCCTCATAGAGCCCTATTATTACCTCATAGAGCCCCATTTTTGCATCATAGAGCCCCTTTTAACCACATAGATCCCATTATTGTGTCATAGAGCCCCATTATTGCGTCATAGAGCCCCATTGTTACGTCATAGAGCCCCATTATTGCTTCTATAGACCCCGATTATTACCTCACAGAGGCTCATTATTGCCTCATTGAGCCCCATTATTGCCTCATAGAGCCTCATTATTGCCTCATAGAGCCCCATTATTGCATCATAGAGCCCCTTTTAACCACATAGATCCCATTATTGTGTCATAGAGCCCCATTATTGCGTCATAGAGCCCCATTGTTACGTCATAGAGCCCCATTATTGCGTCATAGAGCCCCATTGTTGCCTCATAGAGCCCCATTATTGCTTCATAGAGCCCCATTATTGCCCCATAGAGCCCCATTATTACATCATAGAGCCCCATTATTGCCTCATAGAGCCCCATTATTGCCTCATAGAGCCCCATTATTGCATTACAGAGCCCCATTAAAACTCCATAGAGCCCCATTATTGCTTCATAGATCCTTATTATTGCGTCATAGAGCCCCATTATTGCATCATAGAGCCCCTTTATAACCACATAGATCCCCATTATTGCCTCATAGAGCCCGATTATTGCCTCATAGAGCCCCATTATTGCATCATAATGCCCCATTATAACCCCATAGAGCCCCATTATTACCTTATACAGCCCCATTATTGTTTCATAGAGCCCCATTATTACCTTGTAGAGCCCCATTATTGCATCATAGAGCCTGAGTATTGCCTCATAGAGCCTCATTATGGCGTTATAGATCCCCATTATAACTCCATAGAGCCCCATCATAGCCCCACAGAACCCCATTATTATTATTTGATGAGAAAATGAACATGAACCAGCAGTGTGCGCTTGCAGCCCAGAATGCCAACCGTATCCTGGGCTGCATCAAAAGGAGCATGACCAGCAGGACAAAGGAGGTGATCCTGCCCCTCTACTCTGCCCTTGTGAGACCTCACCTGGAGCATTGTGTGCAGTTCTGGTGTCCTCAACATAAAAAGGACTTGGAACTGTTGGAACAAGTCCAGAGGAGGCCATGAGGATGATCAGGGACTGGAGCACCTCCCATATGAAGACAGGGTGAGGAAGTTGGGGCTGTTCAGCCTGGAGAAGAGAAGGCTGCGTGGAGACCGCACAGCAGCCTTCCAGTATCTGAAGGGGGCCTATAGGGATGCTGGGGAGGGACTCTTCATTAGGGACTGTAGTGACAGGACAAGGGGTAACGGGTTAAAACTTAAACAGGGGAAGTTCAGATTTGATATAAGGAGGAAATTCTTTCCTGTGAGGGTGGTGAGGCACTGGAATGGGTTGCCCAGGGAGGTTGTGAATGCTCCATCCCCGGCAGTGTTCAAGACCAGGTTGGATGAGGCCTTGGATGATACGGTTTAGTGTGAGGTATTCCTGCCCATGGCAGGGGTTTGGAACTGGATGAGCTTCAGGTCCTTTCCAACCCTAACTATTCTATGATTCTATGATTGATTGAATGATGGGGTTGATTGAAGGATGTGGTTGATTGAAGAATGGGGTTGATTGAAGATTGGGGTTAACTGAAGGATGGGGTTGATTAGGGGATGGGGTTGATTAAAGGTGGAGTTGATTGAAGGATGGGTTTTATTGAAGGATGGGGTTGATTGAAGGATGGGGTTGATTTGTGACTGGGGTTGATTGATGTATGGGGTTGTAAATGATTAACTTCAAGGACGTTAGGCTTTGTTAGCAACTATTATGATGATGATGGCTTGACTTGATTTGGGAGGGGCTTTACCCACGCTTACTACAAGCACGCTAATGACTAAAAAGGCCAAGGAGCAGTGGGTTTTTTAGGTGAGGCACAGCATGCGCAGAACTGGCCCCGTCCTTTACACCTTATGTTTGTCTGCCAGGGCCTAGCAAGCTTGGACGGTGACAGCAAAGTCCTCCGGTCGCAGTTTGGTTAGAGTGTCCTTTTCTGAGATGGATGGCCTTACAGGGCCCAACGAGCTCCGTCTGCCCGGTTTGAAGTTAGAGCTGTCCTTCTCCTAGGATGGTTGCACCAAGGCTGGTGAGCCCATCCTGCCCATGGACACACTTTGTCTGCCCCTTCAGTTGAGACCGGTCTGGAAGGGGAGACCCTACGGGAGGCATGAGCCACCACTGGCGTAGCTCCCAACCTCACTGGGGCATGCAGGCTCTTTCCCCACGACAAGGGGGCGTCCGTGAAAGAGATAACCCCAGTATACCCCATTATAATCCATTATAACCACATCATAACCCCATTATACCCCAATATACCCTATTATACCCCATCGTAACCACATTATAACCCCATTATAACCCATTATACCATATTGTAACCCCTTTATACCCCATTATAACATATTATACCCAATTATAACCTTATTGCAACCCATTATAATCTATTATTCTTTATTATACCGCCATTATATCCCATTATACCCTATTATAACCCCATTATATCCCATTGTAACCCTATTATAACACATTATACCCCATTATAACCCCATTACAACCCATTATACCTTATTATACCCCATTATACCCCAGTAAATGACCCTAAAAGTGCTGTTTTCAGCCCAAAATGATGTTGACAGCAAAGGAGCCTTTAATGGTGGCGGGGTGGGCTCTCAGCCCCAGCGCCCGCAGCAGCCCCAGGGTGCCGGGTCAGGGCAGCAGCAGCGGAGTTGGGGTGGGTCCGGATGGAGCTGGATTGGGGCTGGATGGAGCCGGATTGGGGCTGGATGGAGCCGGGATGGGTCCGGATGGAACCAGATTGGATCCGGATGGAGCCGCATTGGGTCTAAATGGAGCCAGATCGGATCCGGATGGGGCCGGGATGGGTCCAGATGGAGCCGTGTTGAGCCCCGATGGAGCTGGATTGGGTCTGGTTGGAGGCGGACCGGACCTGGATGGGGCCGAATGGGATCGGGATGGAGCTGAATTGGGTTGGGATAGGGATGAATCATACTGGGATGGAGACGAATGGGATTGGAATGGGACTGCACTGGGTCCAAATGGAGCCAAGTGGGATCAGGATAGGAATGAATGGGATCAGGATGGGACCAAATTGGATCTGAATGAAGACGAATGGGATTGGGATGTGGCTGAACTGGGTCCAAAAGGAGCGGAACTTAATCGGGATGGGACCGAATGGGATTGGGATGGAGCTGAATAGGATTGGGATGGGACTGAACTGGGTCAAAATAGAGGGGAACTGAATTGGGATGGAGCCGAACTGGGTCTGAATGGAGCCGAATGGGATTGGGATGGGACTGAACCAGATCAGGATGGAGCCGAATTGGGTCTGAATGGAGCTGAATGGGATTGGGATGGAGCCGAATTGGGTCCAAATGGAGCCGAACGGGATCGGAATGGACTGAATTGGATCAGAATGGAGCTGAGTGGGATTGGGATGGGACCGAACTGGGTCATTCCGGAGCTGTGGATCATGCCAGAACACTGGATCCTGTTGGAACACAAACGGATCCTGATGGAGCCGAACCGGATCATGCTGGGATACTGGATCATTCTGGAGCATTGCATCACAATGGAGCCAAACTGGATCATCCTGGATTCCCGGATCATTCTGGAACCACGGATCATTCCAGAGCTCTGGATCATTCTGGATCCCTGCATCATCTTGGATCCCTGGATCATTCTGGAACCTTGGATCATTCCAGATCCTTGAATCATCCCGGATCCCTGGATCATCCCAGATCCCCGGATCATGCCGGAGCTGCACCAGGCTCTCTGGGAGCATGGAATCATCCCGAAGCACCGGCTCATGCTGCAGCTCCCCCTCATTCCAGAGCCCTGGATCATCTGGGAGCACTGGATCCCATTGGTATCACAGCTCCTGGTGCCTGGGAGCAGATCCTATGGGATCTGGATCCAGATCCGGATGCTCCACACATGGACACGGATCCATGTCTGGATCCGGTTGTAGGGGGGAGCGCGGACACGAAATTCCATGGGGCTGGAAGAGCAGAACTGGGCTCGAGGTGGGGGGGCTCTGGGGTGGAGGGGAGAGACATGATTGCCCCTCATTGTCTCCATTGACCCTATTGGCCCCCATTACCCCCTTTGCCCTCCCCATTACCCCCATTGCCCATTACCCCCAATGCCCATTACCCCCATTGCCCCCCATTTCCCCTGTTACCCCATTACCCCCCCATTGCCACCCGTTACCCCCATTCCCAACTCACTTCCCACTGCTCCGCACTGGATCCAAAGATGGGGCTGGGGATGCCCCGGTCCCGCCGCACATCCGGTTGCGGCTCCCATTGAGGCTCCAGGGATCCCGGGTTCGAGCCCCGGTGCCCCCGGAGCAGCGGCGAGAGCCGGGGGGGGAAGTCCCGGTGCCCCCCCCACGGAGCAGCGCCCCCAGCACCGAGCGGCGTCGCTCCCGTAGCAGCACCGGGGCCCGGTGCAACAGCGCCCCCAAGCGGGCGGCCAGGACCCGCGCTATGGGGTGTTGGGGGGCGGGCATTGGGACCCCCAAGTTATGGGGTGGGGTCTGAGGGTCCCCCTTTGTGCCCTCCCCCAAGTTATGGGGCTCCCCACCTGTGGAGACCCCCAAGTTATGGGGCGGGGTCTGGGTCCCCCCTATGGAGCCGCCCAAGTTATGGGGCACCCCCTCTGTGCCCCCCTCAAAGTTATGGGGCACCCCTATAGTGCGGGGGGTGCAGAGGCCCCGCCCCACGTGACCCGAGGTGACCTGGAGGGCGAAGAGCCCGCGGGGGTGGGGCAGGAGGCGGTGCTGGGTGATGACCACGTGACGCAGAGGGGGGGGAGGGGGCTGCGGGGGGGGCGCGCAGGGGCCAGGATCGGGACCGGGCCCCGCCCCCTCCCCCCCCTCCCGCGCCCGCCCCAGTTTGGTCCCGTCCGGTTCCCGCCAATTTCGCCCATCATGGCGGAGCTGGAGCTCCCCTCCGATCCCGACCTGCGCAGGTTGGAGCCCGCGGGACCCCCCAGTGGGGGCTTTTGGGGTCCTGGGGGGGTTGGGGTGCTCCTGACCCCCTCTCTTTGTCTCCCCCCCACCTCCAGGCTGTGCACGGGGCCCTGTGCCCCCATCCGGGAGTACATCATGGGCCACGTGCGGCACCCGCGGTGAGGGGGGCACCCCAACATCTGGGGGGAGGAGCTGCAACATCTGGAGGAACCCCAAACCTCGGATCGGTCCCTAAAATACATGGCGGGGGGGGGGGGGTGTGTTCCTATAGGAATGTGAAGAAGATCAAAGGGAACCTGCTGTGGTATCCGCTGCACCCCAAAGTGGGGGGGGGACCCCCAAGCTCATTGGGGAGCCTCCAAAACCCTTCAGGACTCCCGCAACCCCCTTTGCCTGTTAGAACACCCCATAAATTCCATTGGGATCCCAACAACACCCCAGCACCCCCCAATACCTCCTTGTGACCCCCCCCAACCCCTTCTCCCAGATCTATGCACAGGAGCCCAAATTCCTTTAGGACCCCTCCAAATCCCATTGGGATCCCTAGGAAACCCTAATTCCCTCCCACGATAGACTCCCCAACCCCCCCCCCCCAGGTTTCCTCCTTAAGTCAGGGCTCAGGTACCAGCACCTCAAGGAGATTCAAGTTTGGGGGACGGGGTGGGGAGCGTTTGAGGGTTTTGGGGGGGGGCTCTATGGGGTTTTGGGGGGTCCCACAATGACCAAAACACCCCCCTGCACCCTAAAACCATCCCCCCCTGCATCTGAAAACACCCCCTCTGCACTCCAAAACCATCCCCCCTGCACCTCAAAACAACCCCCTGCATTCCAAAACGCCCCCCTGCACCCTAAAACCACCCCCATGCATCCCAGAAGCCCCACGGCACCCCAAAACCGCCCCCCTGCACCCCAAATCTACCCCCACGGCACCCCAGAACAACCCCCTGCACCCCAAAAGCATCCACTGTGCACCTGAAAACCACCCTATGGATTCCCCCATGCACCCAAAACCCTCTCAAGGAACCCCCGAATACATCCTGCAGCCCGGTTTCCCCCCCTGCAACCCAAAACTGCCCCGTGCCCTCCCACATGATCTGGGATCGTTTTGGGGTGCTGGGGGGGAGGTGAGGCCCATCCCCCCCCTTCCCCACAGACAGTTCATTAACAGGCACTTAATGACCCCCCCCCCCCCCCTTACCTTCCCCGCCCACCCCACCCCCGTTTTTGGTTACATGAAGCCGTTTCTACAGGGAACCCCCCAAACCCCACGCACGCACCCACAATGTGTTTGAGGCCAACACTAAAACAGGATTGCAAAGTCAAAGAACACGGACCTGGATGCGCAGGGCAGCCCCGGGAGATGCAGCCTCCCGAGGGAGGGGAGGGCTCTCCTCTGCACTGGTTACTGCAGGGCTCTTCCTCCTTAAAGAGCCCACGCTCACCCAGCTCCAACCCCCAAAGGCACGGGCAGGGACACCTTCCACTAGAGCAGCTTGCTCCACGGCCCTGTGTCTCTGTGCACTCCCAGGGCATCCTGGGGATACCCCTAGAGAATCCCAGAGAATGCCTGCAGCACCTCCAGAGCACCCCATGGACCCAGTCAGAGCTCATGCATCACAATGACCTTGGGGACATGGAGACCACAGGGGTGGCTGATTCTGGAACTCTCCCTGTTCAGGTGTGTGAGGTCACAGAACCCCATGGAACCCTTCAGAGGACGCACCGGGAGATGACAGCTGCCCCACGGAACACAAGCTACCGGTGGAGGAGGCAAGAGCAGCTCCTCTTGTGGTTCCCGTCTTGGTGTCTCAGAGCTGGTGACGCCTGTGGACAGAGGAGCGTGGAAGGAGGTGGGTGGCGATGGCGATCTTGGGGTGCTGTAGGAGTTGCCAGAACACCTCAAGAGACTTCCCCAGAGTGGCTGCTTTGGACTCGGTGTGTGAGTTGGGCTGGCTGAGCCGGCAGCGGAGCGCTGCGGCTGCCGAGGGATGATGCTGGGATCTGCCCTCATTTCTTGTGGGGAGAGCAAGGGCCTGTGGGGATGGGCCAAGGGGGAACGATTTTAACGTGACAGAGAGGGGAGATTGAGATGAGATCTTAGAAGTTGTTCCCTGTGAGGGTGGTGGGGCAGTGGCACAGGGTGCCCAGAGAAGCTGTGGCTGCCCCATGGCTGGCAGTGTTCAAGACAGAGCTGAAAATACCCTGACTCTTTCCTTGGTACATGATTGAGTTGCAGGTTTTATTCCATTTTTGGCTAAATCTGAACTATTTATGGAAGTTTCTAGCCTATTTTAAGATTTTCCTAGCTATTTCTTAACTGGTTTAGGCTGTTTCGAACCCTTTTTTCCCCAATTCTATCACTTTTTGAACCATTTTGACCTTTTCCAAAATTTTTGTCTATTTCTTACTAATTTCTTGCCATTTCTAACCCATTTTTGCTCTTTCCTGACTCGGTTTGAGCCATTTTTGGCCATTCCTAACCCAGTGTTGCCAATTTCTAACCCATTTTAAGTCTGGCTATTTCTAAAAAAATATGGCCATTTCTGTCCTAATTTTGGCCATTTCTTACCAGTTTTAAGCTTTTTTTTGGCTATTCCTAGTCCATTCTTGCCTGCTTGTCCCCTGTTTGAAGCATTTTTTACCTCTTCTAAACAATTGATGACCGTTTCTATCTTATTTTTGCCCATGTCTTACCAGTTTTAAGCCAGTTTTGGTAATTCCTAAAGAATTCATGGCCATTTCTAGCCTGGTTTCAGCTTTTCTTACCTATTTCTTAACTGGCTTGAGCTATTTCTAACCTTTTTTTTTGCCCAGCTCTAACTCTTTTTAAGCCATCATGGCCATTTCCAAACCGTTCTTGTCCTGTACTTACCAATTTCTTTCTAACCCTTTTTTTGGCCTTCCCTAACTTGGTTTAACCCATTTTTGGCCCTTTCTGACCCACTTTAAGGTTTTTTTTGGCTATTTCTAAACAATGGCTGGTCATTCTCACCTTATTTTTGCCCATTTCTTACCTGGTTTATGCCATTTTTGGCTAATGCTTCACTTTTTTTATGGGCATTTCTAGCCTGGTTTAAGCTTTTCTTACCTATTTCTAAACTGGCTTGTGCTATTTCTAACCCTTTTTGGCCAATTCTAACTCTTTTTAAGTCATTTTGGCCATTCCCAATCTATTTCTGTCCAGTTCTTACCAATTTTTTTTCTGTTCCTAACTCAGTTTTTGCCCTTTCCTGACTTGGTTTAACACATTTTTGGCCCTTTCTAAACCATTTTAAGTCTGTTTTGGCTATTTCTAAACAATTGCTGGTCATTCTTATTTTTACCAATTTCTTACCAGTTTTATGCCAGTTTTGACTAAGCCTGAACAGTTTCTTGCCATTTCTAGTTTGGTTTAAGCTTTTCGTACCTATTTCTGAAGTGGTTTAGACTATTTCTAACCCTTTTTTGCCGACTTCTATCTCTTTTTAAGTGGTTTTGGCCATTTCCAAACCATTTCTGTCCATTTCTTACTAATTTCCTGTCATTTCTAACCCGTTTTTGCCCTTTCCTCTCCTGGTTTAAACCATTTTTGGCTTTTTCAAACCCACTTTAAATCTTTTTTTTTTTGGCTATTTCTAAGCAACTGCTGGTCATTCTTATTTTTGCCCATTTCTTGCAGGTTTTATTCCATTTTTGGCTAAATCTGAACTATTTATGGAAGTTTCTAGCCTGGTTTAAGCTTTTCTTACCTATTTTTAAACTGGCTTGAGCTATTTCTAACCCTTTTTTTGTGCAGTACTTATTCTTTTTAAGCCATTTTGGCCATTCCCAAACTCTTTCTGTCCAGTTCTTACCAATTTCTATTTCTAGCCTGGTTTTGCCGTTTCCTGACTTGGTTTAAACCATTTTTGGCTTTTTCTAACTCATTTTAATTCTTTTTTGGCTATTTCTAAAGAATTGCTGGACATTCTTATCTATTTTTGCCTATTTCTTAGTAATTTTATGCATTGTTGACTAAGTCTGAACTGTTTCTTGTCATTTCCAGCCTGGTTTAACCTTTTCCTAGCTATTTCTAAACTGGCTTGAGCTATTTCTAACCCTTTTTTGTGCAATTCTAACTCTTCTTAAGTCATTTTGGCAATTTCCAAACCATTTTGGTCCTGTTCTTACCAATGGATTTCTGTTTCTAAACCATTTTTGCCCTTTCCTAACTTGGTTTAAACCATTTTTGGCTCTTTCTAACACATTTTAAGTCTTTTTTGGCTATTTCTAAACAATTGCTGGTCATTCTTGTCTTATTTTTGCCCATTTCTTGCAGGTTTTATTCCATTTTTGGCTAAATCTGAACTATTTATGGAAGTTTCTAGCCTGGTTTAAGCTTTTCTTACCTATTTCTGAACTGGCTTGAGCTATATCTATCCCTTTTTGGGGGCAATACTGACTCTTTTTAAGCCATTTTGGCCATTCCCAAACCATTTCTCAACATTTCTTACCAATTTATTTCTATTTCTAACCCGTTTTTGCCCTTTCCTGACTTGGTTTAAACCATTTTTGGTTCTTTCTAAACCATTTTAAGTCTTTTTTGGCTATTTCTAAGCAATTGCTGGTCATTCTTCTCTTATTTCTGCTCATTTCTTGCAGGTTTTATTCCATTTTTGGCTAAATCTGAACTAATTACGGAAGTTTCTAGCCTGGTTTAAGCTTTTCTTACCTATTTTTAAACTGGCTTGAGCTATTTCTAACCCTTTTTTTTTGTGCAGTACTGATTCTTTTTAAGCCATTTTGGCCATTCCCAAACCCTTTCTGTCCAGTTCTTACCAATTTCTTTCTATTTCTAACCTGGGTTTCCCCTTTCCTGACTTGGTTTAAACTATTTTTGGCCCTTTCTAACGCATTTTAATTCTTTTTTGGCTATTTCTAAAGAATTGCTGGACATTCTTATCTATTTTTGCCTATTTCTTAGTAATTTTATGCATTGTTGACTAAGTCTGGACAGTTTCTTGCCATTTCTAGTTTGGTTTAACCTTTTCCTAGCTATTTCTAAACATGCTTGAGCTATTTCTAACCCTTTTTTGCCCACTTCTATCTCTTCTTAAGTCATTTTGGCCATTTCCAAACCATTTTTGTCCGTTCTTACCAATTGATTTCTGTTTCTAAAACATTTTTACCCTTTTCTAACCTGGTTTAAGCCATTTTTGGCTCTTTCTGACCCTTTTTTTTGGCTATTTCTAAACAATTGCTGGTCATTCTTGTCTTATTTTTGCCCATTTCTTGCAGGTTTTATTCCTTTTTTGGCTAAATCTGAACTATTTATGGAAATTTCTAGACTGGTTTAAGGTTTTCTTACCTATTTCTAAACTGGCTTGAGCTATTTCTAACCCTTTCTTGCCCAGTTCTAACTCTTCTTAAGTCATTTTGGCCATTTCCAAACCATTTTTGTCCATTTCTTACTAATTTCCTGTCATTTCTAACCCATTTTTGCCCTTTCCTCACTTGGCTTAAACCATTATTGGCCCTTTCTAAACCATTGTAAGTCTTTTTTGACTATTTCTAAACAATTGCTGGTCATTCTTATATTATTTTTGCCCATTTTTTCTTGCAGGTTTTATTCCATTTTTGGCTAAATGTGAACTATTTATGGAAGTTTCTTGCCTGGTTTAAGCTTTTCCTACCTATTTCTAAACTGGCTTGAGCTATTTCTAACCCTTTTTTGCGCAACACTGACTCTTTTTAAGCCATTTTGCCCAATCCCAAACCATTTTTCTCCATTTCTTACAAATTTCTTTCTATTTCTAACCCGTTTTGGCCCTTTCCTGACTTGGTTTAAACCATTTTTGCTTCTTTAGAACCCATTTTAAATCTTTTTTTTGGCTATTTCTAAACAATTGCTGGTCATTCTTATCTTATTTTTGCCTATTTCTTAGTAATTTTATGCATTGTTGACTATGTCTGTACTGTTTCTTGTCATTTTCAGCCTGGTTTAACCTTTTCCTAGCTATTTCTAAACTGGCTTGAGCTATTTCTTTCTGACCCTTTAAAGGGTTTTTTTTGCTATTTCTAAACAATTGCTGGTCATTCTTATCTTATTTTTGCCCATTTCTTGCCCATTTGAAGCCATTTTTGGCAAATTCTGAACTATTTATGGAAGTTTCTCCTCTGGTTTAAGCTTTTCTTACCTATTTCTAAACTGGCTTGAGCTATTTCTAACCCTTTTTTGCGCAATACTGACTCTTTTTCAGCCATTTTGGCCATTTTCAAACCAATTTTCTCCATTTCTTCTTATAAATTTCTTTCTATTTCTAACCCATTTTGGCCCTTTCCTGACTTGGTTTAACTCATTTTTGCTTCTTTATAACCCATTTTAAATCTTTTTTTTGGCTATTTCTAAGCTATTGCTGGTCATTCTTATCTTATTTTTGCCCATTTCTTGCAGGTTTTATTCCATTTTTGGCTAAATCTGAACTATTTATGGAAGTTTCTAGCCTGGTTTAAGCTTTTCTTACCTATTTCTAAACTGGCTTGAGCTATATCTGACCCATTTTTTGCACAATACTGACTCTTTTTAAGCCATTTTGGCCATTCCCAAACCATTTTTCTCCATTTCTTACAAATTTCTTTCTATTTCTAACCCGTTTTTGCGCTTTCCTGACTTGGCTTAAACCATTTTTTGCTTCTTTATAACCCATTTTAAATCTTTTTTGGCTATTTCTAAGCAATTGCTGGTCATTCTTGTCTTATTTTTGCCCGTTTCTTGTAGGTTTTATTCCTTTTTTGGCAATTTCTGAACTATTTATGGAAGTTTCTAGCCTGGTTTAAGCTTTTCTTACCTATTTCTAAATTGGCTTGAGCTATATCTAACCCTTTTTTTGCACAATACTGACTCTTTTTAAGCCATTTTGGCCATTCCCAAACCCTTTCTGTCCAGGTCTTACCAATTTCTTTCCATTTCTAACCTGGTTTTGCCCTTTCCTCACTTGGTTTAAACCATTTTTGGCCCTTTCTAACGCATTTTAAGTCTTTTTTGGCTATTTCTAAACAATTGCTGGTCATTCTTATTTTTGCCAATTTCTTACCATTTTTATGCATTTTTGACTAAGTCTGAACAGTGTCTTGCCATTTCTAGTTTGGTTTACGCTTTTCGTAGCTATTTCTAAAGTGGTTTAGACTATTTCTAACCCTTTTTTGCCCACTTCTATCTCTATTTTACTCATTTTGGCCATTTCCAAACCATTTATGTCCTGTTCTTACCAATTGATTTCTGTTTCCAAACCATTTTTGCCCTTTCCTAACTTGTTTTAAACCATTTTTGGCCCTTTCTAAACCATTTTAAGTCTTTTTCGGCTATTTCTAAACAATTGCTGGTCATTCTTGTCTTATTTTTGCCCATTTCTTGCCAGTTTTAAGCCATTTTATGGCAATTTCTTAACTATTTATGAAAGTTTCTAGCCTGTTTTAAGCTTTTCTTAGCTATTTCTATACTGGCTTGAGCTATTTCTAACCCTTTATTGCACAATACTGACTCTTTTTAAGCCATTTTGGCCATTTTCAAACCATTTTTCAACTGTTCTTACCAATTTCTTTCTATTTCTAACCTGGTTTTGCCCTTTCCTGACTTGGTTTACACCATTTTTGTCTCTTTCTGACCCTTTTAAGGTTTTTTTGGCTATTTCTAAACAATTGCTGGTCATTCTTACCTTATTTTTGCCCATTTCTTTCCCATTTGAAGCCATTTTTGGCAATTTCTCAACTATTTATGGAAGTTTCTAGCCTGGTTTAACCTTTTCTTATCTATTTCTGAACTGGCTTGAGCTATTTCTAACCCTTTTTTGCACAATACTGACTCTTTTTAAGTCATTTTGGCCATTCCTAAACCCTTTCTGTCCAGTTCTTACCATTTTTTTTTCTGTTCCTAACACAGCTTTTGCCCTTTCCTAACTTGGTTTAAACCATTTTTGGCCCTTTCTAAACCATTGTAAGTCTTTTTCGGCTATTCCTAAACAATTGCTTGTCATTCTTATCTTATTTTTGCCCATTTCTTGCAGGTTTTATTCCATTTTTGGCTAAATCTGAACTATTTATGGAAGTTTCTAGCCTGGTTTAAGCTTTTCTTACCTATTTCTAAACTGGCTTGAGCTATATCTAACCCTTTTTTTGCGCAATACTGACTCTTTTTAAGCCGTTTTGGCCATTCCCAAACCCTTTCTGTCCAGTTCTTACCAATTTCTTTCTATTTCTAACCTGGGTTTCCCCTTTCCTGACTTGGTTTAAACTATTTTTGGCCCTTTCTAACCCATTCTAAAACTTTTTTGGCTATTTCTAAACAATTGCTGGACATTCTTATCTATTTTTGCCTATTTCTTAGTAATTTTATGCATTGTTGACTAAGTCTGAACTCTTTCTTGCCTTTTCTAGCCTGGTTTAACCTTTTCCTCGCTATTTCTAACCTGGCTTGAGCTATTTCTAACCCTTTTTTGCCCAATTCTAACTCTTCTTAAATCATTTTGGCCATTCCCAAAACCTTTCTGTCCAGTTCTTACCAATTTCTTTCTGTTTCTAAACCATTTTTGCCATTTTCTAACCTGGTTTAAACAATTTTTGGCTCTTTCTGACCCTTTTTTTTGGCTATTTCTAAACAATTGCTGGTCATTCTTACCTTATTTTTGCCCATTTCTTGCCCATTTGAAGCCATTTTTGGCAATTTCTGAACTATTTATGGAAGTTTCTAGTCTGGTTTAAGCTTTTCTTAGCTATTTCTGAACTTTCATGAGCTATATCTAACCCTTTTTTTTGCGCAATACTGACACTTTTTAAGCAGTTTTGGCCATTCCCAAACCCTTTCTGTCCAGTTCTTACCAATTTCTTTCTATTTCTAACCTGGTTTTGCCCTTTCCTGACTTGGTTTAAACCATTTTTTGCTTCTTTATAACCCATTTTAAATCTTTTTTGGCTATTTCTAAACAATTGCTGGTCATTCTTATTTTATTTTTGCCTATTTCTTGCCCATTTGAAGCCATTTTTGGCAATTTCTGAACTTTTTATGGAAGTTTCTAACCTGGTTTAAGCTTTTCTTACCTATTTCTAAACTGGCTTGAGCTATATCTCTTTTTTTTGCACAATACTGACTCTTTTTAAGCCATTTTGGCCATTCCCAAACCCTTTCTGTCCAGGTCTTACCAATTTCTTTCTATTTCTAACCTGGTTTTGCCCTTTCCTCACATGGTTTAAACCATTTTTGGCCCTTTCTAACCCATTTTAAGTCTGTTTTGGCTATTTCTAAACAATTGCTGGTCATTCTTATCTTATTTTTGCATATTTCTTACCAGTTTTATGCCATTTTTGACTAAGTCTGAACAGTTTCTTGCCATTTCTAGTTTGGTTTACGCTTTTCGTAGCTATTTCTAAAGTGGTTTAGACTATTTCTAACCCTTTTTTGCCCACTTCTATCTCTTCTTAAGTCGTTTTGGCCATTTCCAAAACATTTTTGTCCATTTCCTACTAATTTCCTGTCATTTCTAACCCATTTTTGCCCTTTCCTCACTTGGTTTAAACCATTTTTGGCTTTTTCTAACCCATTTTAAGTCTTTTTTGTGGCTATTTCTAAGCAACTGCTGGTCATTCTTGTCTTATTTTTGGACATTTCTTGCAGGTTTTATTCCATTCTTGGCTAAGTCTGAATTATTTATGGAAGTTTCTAGCCTGGTTTAAGCTTTTCTTACCTATTTTTAAACAATTGCTGGTCATTCTTACCTTATTTTTGCCCATTTTTTGTAGGTTTTATTCCTTTTTTGGCAATTTCTGAACTATTTATGGAAGTTTCTAGCCTGCTTTAAGCTTTTCTTGCCTATTTCTAAACTGGCTTGAGCTATATCTAACCCTTTTTTGCGCAATACTGACTCTTTTTAAGCCATTTTGGCCATTCCCAAACTCTTTCTGTACAGTTCTTACCAATTTCTTTTCTGTTTGTAACTCAGTTTTTGCCCCTTCCTGACTTGGTTTAAACCATTTTTGGCCCTTTCTAAACCATTTTAAGTCTTATTTGGCTATTTCTAAGCAATTGCTGGTCATTCTTATCTTATTTTTGCCCATTTCTTGCCAGTTTTAAGCCATTTTCGGCAATTTCTGAACTATTTATGGAAGTTTCTAGCCTGGTTTAAGCTTTTCTTAGCTATTTCTAAACTGGCTTGAGCTATTTCTAACCCTTTTTTGCGCAACACTGACTCTTTTTAAGCCGTTTTGGCCATTCCCAAACCATTTCTCAAAATTTCTTACCAATTTATTTCTATTTCTAAACCATTTTTGCCCTTTCCTGACTTGGTTTAAGCCATTTTTGCTTCTTTATAACCCATTTTAAATCTTTTTTGGCTATTTCTAAGCAACTGCTGGTTATTCTTATTTTTGCCCATTTCTTGCTGGTTTTATTCCTTTTTTGGCAATTTCTGAACTATTTATGGAAGTTTCTAGCCTGGTTTAAGCTTTTCTTACCTATTTCTAAATTGGCTTGAGCTATATCTAACCCTTTTTTTGCACAATACTGACTCTTTTTAAGCCATTTTGGCCATTCCCAAACCCTTTCTGTCCAGGTCTTACCAATTTCTTTCCATTTCTAACCTGGTTTTGCCCTTTCCTCACTTGGTTTAAACCATTTTTGGCCCTTTCTAACACATTTTAAGTCTTTTTTGGCTATTTCTAAACAATTGCTGGTCATTCTTATTTTTGCCAATTTCTTACCATTTTTATGCATTTTTGACTAAGTCTGAACAGTGTCTTGCCATTTCTAGTTTGGTTTAAGCTTTTCGTAGCTATTTCTAAAGTGGTTTAGACTAGTTCTAACCCTTTTTTGCCATTTGTGAAAAGAAAATATGCTCATTTGATTTTGGGTGGTTGTTTATTCATATCTCCTTTAATATTTCAAAGCCAACCATAAGGTGCTGACAGATTACAAGCTTTATGAAATATCAATGTAATTATTTAGACTTTCATGCTTCTTTGTGCAGATGTGAAAGAATAAATACCCATAAAGTCTCAGAAGTGACACTTATCCTGGGCTGAGTCGTGGTAGCGATGTGGTTTTCTCCCCTGACCTGTCCCAGATAACTGGAACTATAGATGCTTGTCACTCCAGGCAATGTATTGTTCCCTCTGGTTTGTGCTCTGTGGAGAGATGAGGTTATTGTGCAGCCCTGAAACTCTTGGGCTTCAACCTTTGGGGTCCCACTCAACCTCACATGAGATTCAAACAGCTTGTTTCTTAACATGCCCTGGAGAATGTTACTAAATCACAGAATCACACAGTGCTTTGGGTTAGAAGGGACTTTAAAGCTCACCTAGTTCCACCCCACCTACCTTCCACTAGCCCAGGCTGCTTGAAGCTGGTTGCTGTGTTAGTAGAACAAGTCCACCTGGTTCCTGGTGTGGTGTTTTATTTATTTATTTAAGTATATTTTCTGTCTTAAATCTAAAACTGAAAGGTCAGAGTCCGATGGGAAGAGGGGTAAAAAGCAGAATTACAGGAATGCAAGAATTAACGTGTGGACGCTTGTGTCAGTTTTAAGCTCAGCAGGTCTGTGGCTGAACTGTGCCACAGCGTTTAAACTGTGATGCTTGGATCTAAACGGTTGTAATTCCTTGTCTTGAAACAGAGAGAATGTGAGGTCGAGGAAGGAGGTGTTGGAATGAGCTTGACTCAAGAGAACGCTGGGAGGAAGGAGGAGGGTGGGAAGTGAGAGATGATAACCCCAGCTCTGAGAGAAGAGCTCGCAAAACCAGGTGAGGTTCTGCAAAGAGCAGATGGTGGCCCAGGCTTTGAAGTCTTAGTGGTGGCCTTTTAGCAAGCCAAGTGAGAGACGGTGTTCTTTGTTAGAGGTGCTGCTGTGGACCCTCAGTCATGGCAGGCTCTGAGCAGGGGCAGGAGAGGGCTTAGGCAGGGGCCGTTGGTACCTGCTCATTTCAGGGAGGAACCTGCAGCTGGGTAATACACCCGAGTGTGATGCACTCTGAGTGTGGTGAGTGTATCAGAGTTCAAAGGGTTTAATGTAGCTGCTAAGCAGCTTGGGAGAGAAGATGATAGTCCCACATGCCTTTAGCTCCTTTAGGGTGTGCGTTCCTCTAAGACTACTTAAAGATCAGCTTTGCCTCTGCTTTTACTTCTGTTTCAAACTTTGTTACTGAAACTTTATTTGCAGAGAAGAAGGTAGTTCAAATGAACTTTACCAATCCACTGCTGATCAGATGAGTGGCCTTCCAACAAGCTGTAGAGAACTTAATGGCCTTTTCAAACCAAAGGAGGACAAGCTTGAGAAGAGCTGGCCTGAGGGCCCTGCAGTTCAGAAGCCTCAGTTCTGAGTGGCAGAGCCAGGAGAAGGGTGATGGGAGCTTCTGTTCAGTTGGAGACTGAAGGCAGTTTAGTTTAATTTATTTTATTTCTTAGGATGAGAATGTGTTGAATGAGTGTTTTTGCACTGGCATTAGTACAGCTATAAAATAAAGAGCCATTCATTACATTTGTAGTGCGAAGGAGCAAAGTGAAGGCTTGGCAAGGAGTGGCAGTGACTTTCGTCTCCTCTTTGTGTGCATCATGGTGCTGCTGGGACCAGTGGAGAGGTTATAGGGGGCTGGTTCAAAACATCTTTTCAGTTTCAACTCTGAAGGCTGCAATGTGGCAGGGAGCCTGCAGTGTGCTGCAGAGCAGCCGCAGCACTGTTACAACCTTAGATTTCTTGTTTATTCATTTATTTAGTTCCTAGTGTCTGTGTTTGATCCAGAAGTCTCATTGTTCTGCCTGCCTGCAGGCGGTTGAGGGGACTGGTGGTTCTGGCAGGCGTGGAGTGGGCTGCTGGAGACAGGGCTGTCTAGAAGTGGGCAATGGGGAGGGAAGCGTTCTTGTCTGCAGCAAGTCCCCTGCTTGTTAGGTTGGAGGGGCTGCTGCCCCTATGGAAGGGTGCACCAAGTCCCCCCAGGCAGCTCAGGTGTTGCTTTGCCACAGAGGGGCCTGAGATGGGCTGGTGAGACTGCCCTGGCTGTTCTGTGGTGCAGAGCCTGTGCTGGCTCTGCGTTGTGCTGTGTAGTCACAGGGGTGTTTCACACCGGTTCACTTTCTGACCGCATCTGTATTGGTTTGGTTTTGGGCGGTGAATGAAACTGTGCTTTTCTGATGGTCTGTAGAAGTGGCCACTTGGAGAAGGAAAGCAGCGCTGGAGGGAAGGTCACCTTCCTGCTGTAATTTTTTTGGACTGCAGTCCTGCAGACCTTTCTGATATCTTCTGTCCTGGTTTGAGTTCATGGAAGCAAGTCCTTCCACAAATCACGAGACTTTTGTGGTTTTTAATAGCACTTTCTTGAAGACTGAGCAGAGCTAGGAATGAGGCTGGGTGTTTCTCCATCATGCTTGGGCAATCTGAAAACTTCCACTGCCCAGATTCCACTTCTTTCTATATTTGTGTAAAATAGTGATATAGTTTGAGCAGGTTCCTTTCAACAACAGTATTTCTTGTTTTCCTTACTAATTTTCTAGCTTTATCAGACCATTGTCTTTTGGGTGGTGGTTCTAGTGCAGCAGTTGAGTTACCCCTTTAAAAAATGCACCTTAAATCAGTGGTGATGGGTTACTGCTGTGTGTCAGTGATTTCAGCTCAGGCTCTTTTAAACTGCACTCTTGCAGAAAACTGGGATCTTTTTTGCCTGTAAAGAGTCTCCTAGTGTGGAGTTTCCCTTTCTGCATAAGTGTCAGCTTTAACAAATAATCAGTGCTTCAAACAAGGCAGCTTTTATTCAAGGAGATGGCTTGATAGATGCACACCGATTTGCCAGCTCTGTGTTACTTGGAAGAAAAGCAGGAGAGATGATGTGATGCAGCCAAATGCAGTTTTGCGTTTGGCTGTCCCTCCTAGTGTCGGTCAGAAGTTGCCACAGGGTCTTCTGGGTCTCATCCGGTCATAGATAAAAGTGTCCCCAGTATTGCATTTGGCTTTTGAGTCTATAAATTCCATGTTAGAAGTGCTGATGCCTTTCTCCAGGAGAGGATTGGAGGATCGGCCGTATGAAATACCAAGGCTTTTTTGGCTTGCAGTAGTTCTTTCTTCCGTGCTGTGTAGGGGTTTATTCATTTAGGGAGGCAAAGGCTGGAATACTGTCCACTCCCACAGAGCTGGATGGGGAGAGGGAGCTTCAGGACGTAGGAGCAGCCTGACACTGATGTCCCCAAAGCCCTGCTTAATGTGGCAATTGGCCTCGTTGCCATGTAACAGGGGGTTCCCACTGGTTGCTCCTGCAGCGACTTCCCCTGTGCTGTCCATAGAGTCTCCTGGAGAGTCGCTTCAGGGGACTGGTCAGGCTCAAACTGCCTGTGTCCTAGCCCCCAGCAAGGCTAGAACCAGTGTGAGGAGACAGGAGTGTCCTCAGCCACGTGGGCATCTGCATCTTCACACAGTTTAATTTTTAGCTGGTGCAGCTCTCACTGTAGTTCGTGGCTCAGTGTCCTGGGAGCTGTGGGGGACTCTGGGGCACAGTCACACTCCCCTGGGACCTCACCATGCGAGAGACACATGGTGACATACGGGCAGGCTCCCTGTGCTACTTGCTGTAGGAGATGAAGGGCAGTTCTGCTGAGCAGAAGGCTTTTCTCCCCTGTTAATTTCATGCTGATTGGCAGGAAGGAGACTTGATACCTAAAAGTTGATTTTTCTCCTGAAAGTGTTAATATAAATGTCAGCCTAAAGCAGTCAGTTGAGATGTGCTGGTGTGGGGACAGCCAGGCCATCGATGTGTAAGTGCTGCAGTGTGAATGACCCAGTCGGGCTTCTCAAATCCCTCTTATTTTTATGTTGGTTTTTGAAGTGACTTTTAATCCTTCAGACATATTGGTCCCTAGGCCCTTTTTTCAAAGAGGAAAAAGACCCCAGCTCGAGCAGTTTTGGTAATAATAGTACTTAGTGCTTAAGAAGTGCTGTGGAATTAATCTCCCTGCGCCAGTAAATTGAAATGAAGTTGTATTGATCTTGGTTGCGGAGCAGGAAGGTGACGTGAAATCAGCTTTCCTCTGGGCATAACGCAGCGGCTCCCTCTCTGCAGCTCCTTCATGGCCAGTGAAGGTGGAATTGTTGAGCCTGTGAAGTCTGGGTTCAAGCTGAGCCCTGCATTGTGGTTCGCTGCCTCTGCCCTCCCTGCTGAATCAGATGTTGTCCTCCAGGCTGGTCAGACCTACCAAGTAGCAGGTTCTGGGGAAAAGTCTGTTGTGGGATGATGGCTTAGGGATGGGGGGAGATGCTTCTGGTTCCCTGTCCTGCTCCTTCCCACATCCTGTCCCCCTGGGGTCAGCGAGGTGTTCCACGTCACTGCGCTAGACCTGTTGGTCTGCCTTCCTGTCACATGGAGAAGTCTTCTGGCCACCCTCTGTTGATTCAGACAGGACAGAACAATAGAAATAAATAGCCGGTGAGGAGAAAGTGTTCCAAGTTGTCTGAAGTCCTTTGGACAGCCATGGCCTTTGCTCCTCTGTGCTCCCAGAAGGAAATGGAGAATACTGTGGGTGGGCACTGGGTACCTTGGGCCACCTTGGGCCAACGGGAAAGAGCAGCGTTGAGGCTGTGATGCTGTACGATTTGGTGTACCGATTGGCATGTTTTGTGTTAGAGTTATTGCATGTTACTGCATGAGTGATTTGTGTTAGAGTTATTGCATGAGTGAACACATGACCGTGGCCAAGAGCTGGGAATCGAATTTTCTGTTGGAGCATGGAATCGAATTTTCTGTTGTTTTTTCCTGTTATTCTGCTGTCTGCTAAAATAACCCCTGCCTCCTGCGGTACACAGCAGGAGCAGAACACCACACAGAGGAGTGGGAAGGTTTCATCAGCACTGTGAGGTCCCTGAAACAAAGATACTGCAGTCTGTCATTGCAGTGGAATGGGCAGACGAGGGCATTTGAATGTGTTGTTGTGGGACTGTGAGCACAGTCTAGTGGGGATGGGATGGAGCAGCCCTGAGGAGAAGGACTTGGGGTTTTGGGTGACGAGAATCTCCCCGTGACCTGGCTTGAGTGTGTGCTTGAGCCCAGAACCCCCCTGTGTGCTGGGCTGCATCCCCCCCCCAGGGCGTGAGGAGCAGGTCAAGGGAGATCTCAGGCACAAGTTCTTCCCTGTGAGGGTGGTAAGGCCTTCAGCATTGGTGTTCAATAAACTGTGGCAATCACCACAGCGAGCCTGGCCTGTGCCAACAAATGTGTCTTTTGCTGGAGGTCAGCTCTGATGCAGTTCTACTGTGGGACAGGGGCTCTGTTCCACTCTGTCCCTGTGCTGTTCCTGAAGCCTGGGGCAGTGTTACTTGTGTGCCCCTTTAATTTGCAAGTCGGTGGAGGATGGGTTTGAAAGGGAGCAGGTGGCTCCCCCTTCCTGCCTGGACTCCTCCTCTTCCAAGAGCTGATGGAGCCCATGGGTGTGGGATGGTCGGATGTGAGCTGGGTGGGTGGGCTCCACATCTGGGAGACTGAGGAGGTGCCACCTTCCCTAGAGCTGAGTCCTGTGTCAGACTGGCTGGGAAGCAGTGGAAGGAGGAATTGGGGAGGCAGGAGACACACACCTCTCCGTGTACTGCCCTGCAATTCCCACTTGGTAGAGGTTTGGTTCCCCCTGGAGATCACTGTCTGAGATTGCGTGTGGCTCCTGGTGCTCTAGAGAACGTGGGCTGGCCCATCTTGTGCAAAGCCACCGAGGTGCAAAGCAAAATGAGTATCTTTGGTTTGAAACTGGACCGTTTTTCTTACTCCAGGTACCTTCATCGCCACCAATTCAGTTGCAATCTCAGTGAGTGAAAAGTGATGACTTGGTAACCGTTGCCTTCCTAAAGCAGTCTCTAATAGATGACTTTCCATTCTAGTCAGTAAAGTGACCCCTCTTCTTAGGGGGATGACTTTGTTAGCTCTCTAAAGGCAATGAGCTCTGCCTGGGTGGGAGCGGTGAGCAGCTCCAGCGGTGTTTACTCACTGGGCTGCCAAGGGAGGGTTTTGCCAGGCTGGGAGAGCGCAGGATGGGGTTGGTGAGAGACACTCAGCAAAACCAAAAGCAGTGTCGTGAAAGTGCGCTGTGTGGGAGGACATGGAGGTTATTCTTTGAGCTCTTTTGTCTTGCCAGCTAACTCATACGATGTGGCTTGCGCTTCCTCTCGTATTCACGCCTTCCCCAGGGACCTGCTTGCCAGAAATACCCCTTCCATTCCGAAGCCTGAGTGTGCATGCAAACCCAGCCAAATTCCTCCTTGTCCTGGGTTCAGCAGTAGCAGTCATGTTTCTCCTTCTTGGTAGCTGGTGCAGTGCTGTGTTTTGATTTTCGGCCTGGGAACAGAGCCAATAGCGATGTTTTGGTTTGGCCAAGGACTTTGTGAGCCTCATGCTCTGCCAGGGAGGAGGGGAAGCCAGGAGGAAGCAGAGACAGGACACCTGACCCAAACTGACCAAAGAGGTATTCCATACCACAGCACGTCATGCCCAGGATGTAACTGGGAGTTAGCTGGAAGGGCTGGGAGACTGCAGGGTTGGAAGAGGGTTGGTGCTTGGTCGGGCTTGGGGGGCGAGTTACCGGTTGGCTGGTGGTGAGGTGGTGTATTCTCTTCCCTTGTTATTTCCTTTAGCATTATTATTATTGGTGGTAGCAGTAGTGATCTGTGTTATACCTTAGTTACTAAACTGTTCTTATCTCAACCCGTGGGAATTGCATTCTTTTCGATTCTGCTCTCCATCCCTCCGGGAGTAGGGGGAGGGAAAGAAGGGGGGGAGTGAGTGAACGAGTTACCTGACTGGGTTTAAACCACGACACTCCTGAATCCCACTTTTTCTATTTCATAGTCTTTAAGTTTTAACAATGGAAATACTTCATGAGGATATTGAAATGGCAGCATTAGTGCAGAAGGACAGCAGAATTTTGGAGAGAATTTTGGGGAAGCTGTGTCCCATGTTAGTGTTAGATGTAAGCATTAGACACTGGTCATCCGGTGAAGTTTGCATTCTGAAATGTTAATTGGGGCTCTTGATGGGCTTTCATCATATCCTGGCTTGAACAAACACAGCAAATAGGTAAGTTTTTGCTGCTTTTCTTCAGAGCAATTTAATGGCTGGGAAGGAAAATGTACTGCTTGTGTCTTTTGTCTTCCTTTTTTTTCATGTTATCAGGTAGCAGTTGTGCATTTAATTCTGCAGTGGTGACTGGACTGGTAGGGAGAGGATTGCCGTGCATTTTGTCCCTCTCTCCCTACACAGCAGATACATCATAAACAGCAAATAGAAAGCGATAGCGTTGTCGGAGCGAGGAATTTTGCTCCTGATATTGCACTGCAGACCATTTAACACTGTTCCCCTTCAAAATGACCCACTCGGTATTTCTTAGCAGTAGCAGCAGCCTGTCTCTGGAGTAGGGTCTGAGCACGGTCCAAGTCTTAAAATGTTCATAGAAAATGCTGATTGCAGATACACTAGTATTATCTACAGCTGTCACAGCATATGCTGCCTTTTTTTCTATCTAGATTTTGTCAATAATGCTGTATTCCTCTTAGAGAGAGATCAGTTCCCTGGCTGAACGTGAGCATACTGAAGTGGAAGAAAGGGAACAAGATCAAGATGTGGAGCCACCCATTGTTGTTCCTGTAGATCTAGAGCAGAACAAACTTGATCCTCTGGAAGGTTTGGAGGAAGCCACCAAAATATGCTTCTTGGTACTTAATTTTACCTCCTTTTACCTTTCTTTGAATTTGCTGGTTGCATAAAATATTTGGTAGTCTATATGGCTGTTTTTCTTGTAAGTTCACAAAATATGGGTCTATGATTACAGAGTATTGTTATGTAAAGGTAATAAATTATATCTGCAGTCATGAACACTACAAGATTGTTGACGCAGGAGTCACGGACAACGCAGAGACGATCAATGTGATCAAGCGATTGCCAAATTTATCACAAAGCCTTAACTCCTTGTATACTATTTCTTACATGCACTTACAGTGATTTGGCATATTATGATTAGATATATGTCTTGAAGACCCTTAGTGACTAACATATAATTGGTCAAACACAGGTGTGAGAACTCAACCTCGAAAGCTTGCCAACAGTCCACAGTTCTCATTAGCTCAGTGAATTCCAGCTTCTTTCTTGCTTGCTTAAGCTTCTTCGGGCCTCTCATGGCCTTGTTGTATCTTTCAGGATTATTCAGAATTTATGTACTAATTATCCATTCTCCTTTGAGAACACTGCCTCCACATCTCCCCCTTTTTGTTTTATATATGTTTTGGGTGACCCTACTTGAGCAGCAGATTTGGGCTAGATCATATCTTCGACATATGCCAACTACAGGCTGCTGGGCCTGCCCCTTTTTCCTGCTGTATGGTTCTCTGATAACAGGGGAGGCCATCCTTCACATCAAGGTCTGGCATGGCATGTGTCCCCACCGCTCCATGCCTGCTGGGTTGCAGCCAACAGCAGAGCTAAAGGTTCTTCTTGGTGGCAAACACAGAGGCCAACCCAGTCTTGCCCTTGACTGTGGTAGCAGGCATTTTGTCAGCCTCAGTCCTTGCACCTTGTTTTCAATGCAGAGTTTCACCTGCTTCATCCAGTACCAAGTCGCTACTACAGCAAGGCACACACAAATTTACATTAGCAGAGTAACTATTACAGGGTGCAGCAGCATGTTGAAGATGCTGATGGCAGCGAGGGTCTAGCCAAAGAAATTTCTTACCACTGGAATTCTCCCACCTCTTAATTTGTTCCATCATCTGCTTTATAACACTATCCGTGTATTAGAATCTTTCCAGCTTTTGCCTTAGCATTTTCTAGCAGCTACTTCAAATTTCCATCCTCTAACATCTCTTTTACAAGTGACAAATCTATATAATACAAGGTGTGGTTTCTTATTAGCGACTGGCTAGTAAATACAGGTGGTTTTATACACAAAATCACAGCCTCTAATAATAGCTACTTTACAAGCACACATATTCAAGCAGTTACTTTTCAGTTGCCCCCAAGTGACGTTTTGCAATCATTAGATTTTCTCTTCCTCTATCTCATTCTGCTTGGGATATTCATGGTCAGCTCCTGTAGCTGAGGCATCAGGTTTTTCCATTTGTCTGTCCAGCTCATGGCAAAGCTTCACAAACTTTGCAGGCAGTTGCTGTGGACCTGTAGGCAGGAGGACACAAATATACCCCCTCCCCCAGGTTATCAGTTCTTCAGAAGCAGACAGGTTAAACTGCACGTTGTTAACTGGCGAGGAGTTTGCTGCATCGTTGCCTTTGTTTTTTGTTTTTTTTTAATCCAAAGTTGCTCACCCTACAAACCCCAGCCTGCTCGGCAGCACCTACAGCTGCCTGCCTGCTTCAGCAGCAACCATAAATACCTGCCGGCAACTGCACTTTTGCATTAACCCTTTCATGCCCAAAATGTTAAACTGCTCCCCGTTAAAAACTTTTACATGAACCCAACACCAAAAAAACCACACAGAACATCGTCTGCCCTCAACACACGCACGCACGCACACGCGTATGGGATCCCACAAGCACGCTCCACACAACTACAATATTTGAAGCACAAAATCCAGACAATCATTACTCCCACTACAGTTCCACGTACAGAATGTGGCACAAGGACCCTGTGGAGACTAACAGCAAACCAGCTCCTAGAAGCATTGTTGCAGTGCGAGGTGGCAGGCTCAACCTTAGTGGGCGTCCCCGCAGAGGCTGTCTCCCCCACATCGCATGAGGCTTGGGCTTTTATACTGACCAAAATGCACACTCATTCCGACACCGGTGGCCAACCTGTGCTGGAAGAAGTGGCCAGCAGTATCTACAAAGTTCTCCAAGGGCTGATAGAAACCCGGACATATTTATATTTACCAACTTCTAGTACATGAGTATCACAGAGAAACTGTATGGGCTCCCCCTGTCAATTGCAAGAAAAAATCATAACATACACAGCTTGAGTATAAGAGGATTTTAACGCATACGTGGTCACTGTTTGTCAGGCCTCCTTAACTATTTTGAGATCAAGAGCTTCCCACTCTTTAGCCCCCTGCTGTGTAGTAAACACAGGATATGCAAAGATGCCCATTGCAGAAAATTCCCCAGTAATGATCACATATTTGGTTACCCATTGTTACAACTGAGCGTCTCCAGGGCCAGTAAGTCTGAGCAGACCCACCCGGGAGAAAAAGAGTCAGGGTCTGGAAGCAGAGGATATAAATCTGGCTCGGATTCAGGGGATTTGGGGGCCAATCCTGTGCCGAACTCGGGGTCTCCGTTGCTCGCAGCTGTGTCTTTCTTATCAGATGTCTCTCGTTCGGTATGTGGCCATCTGCAGACCTGGCTCCTCCGTGACTGAGTTAAAAATTTCCACTCTAGGGCATAGTGGGTTGCAGAGGCTCGCAGTTCCTTTAAATCTCCCACTAGCGCATGATCTCTATTTATTAGTGCGTGCTTCAAAATGGCGCCGCAATCGATCCGGCACCGAGGCACCGCCCTCTTTCTTTCGGATTCCTCGACATTTATCATGCGTATACCTTCTAATATACTTTCTCTGTCCTTTTCAAAGTCCCTACTTTCGGAACTGGGGTGGTGGGGGAGCAGGGGGTTACACCTCCTCCGTGGCACCTTCTGATGGAGGGGGAGAAAAGGAAGGGGGGGGGGGGGTGCGGGGTGGGGGGGGTGGGAACCCTGTGCTCCCGCGAGTTGAAGGGGGGAACGAGTTGTAATCTTCCCCCGGTTTCAATCGACCGGGGACGTCTGTTCCTAGTTTCTCCGTTGCTACCACGGCAGTTTTCTTTTCTGCCTTGTATCTTTTTATGCAGTTCATTACTTCCCTCCTTGGTTTACCGAGTTTCTTTGCCTTTTTATAATCATTAAGCACTGAGTCAAGTAGTTCATCACCAAACTTTCACCACTCACTCTCCTCAAATATTGTATTAGGATCTGCAAAAAAAACCCCTTAGCCTTCCCTAGCCACTAGACCTGCTAGCTGCTTTAGAGTCTCAGGCTCAATTCCCTGCTTTTATAAAAAGCACTGTAAAAAGTTCAGGGCTCAGTTCCCCGCTTTTATAAAAAGCACTGTAATAAGTCCAGGGCTACCTCTCGGTCCATTTTCATAGCCAGCCTTTTCCGGATCGTCTTCTTCTGGATCGTCCTGTAACCTTGGTCTCCGGATCGGCCTCCCGACGCAGCAGTGTCTGGTTCGCCCCAGCGGCGGATTCCTTTCGGTTAGTCCAAGCACCCGGGTCTGTCACGCCACCGCAGCAGCATTGCCCACGCTTCCCGGCCGCTGCTGCCGGCGCCGCTCACTCTCCGTTCCGGGTCCCCGTCGACTGGGGCCCTGTATTGCGGGTCCCCGCTAGTCGGGGCCCTGTATCCGGGTCCCCGTCGACCAGGGCCCTGTATGCTGGGTCCCCGTCTACCGGGGCCCTGTATCCGGGTCCCCGTTAAACCGGGGCCCTGTATTCCGGGTCCCCGCTAGTCGGGGCCCTGTATCCGGGTCCCTGTCGGCCAGGGCCCTGTATCCCGGGTCCCCGCTAGTCGGGGCCCTGTATCCCGTGTCCTCGTCGGCCGGGGCCCTGTATCCGGGTCCCCGCTAGTCGGGGCCCTGTATCCCGGGTCCCCGTCGGCCGGGGTCCTGTATCCCGGGTCCGCGTCGGCCGGGGCCCTTTATCCGGGTCCCCGTCAACCAGGGCCCTGTATCCTGGGTCCCTGCCAGTTGGGGCCCTGTAATCCGGGTCCCCAGCGACCAGGGCCCTGTAGTCCGGGTCCCTGTTCGGGCGCCATTTGTAAGCGGCGAGGAGAAGCAGACAGGCCAACCCAATATGGGTGATAAGCAACTTCTACTTTATTTGTGACGCAGTTCACACATATATAGGAGTGGTATTCAGCCACTCCTTCTTGGCATAACAGTATTGGTTAGCCCCCCACAGCTTCCTCCACATTCTCCTCCCAGGTCTGGTCTCCAGCTACCTGTGGGGGCCACCCCCTGCCTTGCTTGCACAGTCCTCCAGAACTCTATGGTCCTGCTCTTAGAGTCATTCTGCAACACAGCAGGAGACAAAGAAACATGGGAAGAGGTTGAATGACTTCTCCCAGCTCATAGGAACACACAGTGCATGAGGTTAATGCAGGATTTGGCGTTTCCTTTAGGACTGCACCCAATTCCTAGGAGAGAAAACCATGATGGTTGAAGGTCCTAAATAATATACTGAAAAATAATACCTTGATAAAATAATAGTCAATAGTTCCTATATGGAAACAAATAATCTTAAAGCTTAAATCCTAAAGCTGTGGCTGCTCTGTTACGGAAAGAATTGGTCCTGCAAAAGATAAGCATCTTCCCATAAGCATCCAAATTCTTTTTAAGAAGGAGGCTTGTTTGGGATGATTTCTTTGCTGTCTGTGGGAGTTGTCCTTATTTAAGGACAAGTAAATAGAATAATATCATGCCTTAATCTGCCACAAGAATTAGTGTTGCATTAAATAGATAAGAAATCAAATTGGAGTGATTTTCTGACTCTTTAGTGATGTTTGAGTCAATTAAAGTGAGACCAGAATCCCTGAATGCAATTTCATCTGCTTGTAGCTTAAAGGGAAAAACCAACCCCTTCTCATCTGAATTATTCTTGCATATATTTCTTCCTCTGTTCTTCCTTATATTTAAAGAACATGTGTGTATATATAGATGTACACGAGATGACTGCTGTTCATGTTAACCTGAAATATGGAGGCCTTAAAAAGATGAGGAGATGACCCTCAAATACACATGTTGCCTGTTGAGAAATGAGCATTCCTCCTCCTTTCCCTACCACTTCACTCTTTCCATCAGCCCCTTTTCAAGCAAGATGACCATTTCTTCAGCACAATTCATCTTCTCCCTCCACCCTTCCCAAAGCAGCTTTTACTTCCCCATTCCCCAGCCTGTGCTCAGATGTTCATTGCACAAGGTCCCTTGACTCACCACCAGTGCTCTTCTCATGTTGCTGGTGGGTGCCTTTGCTGCAAGGACACATTGATGGCTCATTTCAACTCGGTGGACACCACAAGAGCCTCGTCCCTCTCTGATAAGGTGCCCCCCAGCCTGTCTTAGTGCTTAGAGCAAGTCCTCCTCATAGGCAGGACTCAGCATTTTCTCTTTTTGAAGTCTGTCTGATTCCACCTGCCCATTTTGGACCCAAAACTGGCCTTTGAAACAACATTTTGCATTATATGCCGCCAAATTTAAATAACCTCAGGGTGGCTTTTTACTGCTTGCAAAAGGAGGAAACAAAACCAAGAGTGGGACTTGTTCCTTGTAGAAAAAAGCAGCTGACAGGAGCCAGGGCTTTAACACCTTCAAATGGGTTCAGAAGATCCAGCTGAAGTTGTCTACACCCACCTCAGGCAGGAGGATGAAGACAGTTGCTGTTTCCCATTGCTAAGGGCTCACACACTCAATGGCCATCTCCTCATCCTCATTCTCCTCCTTCCCCTTGTGTAGTACTTACATAAGTAAGTTGCAGATACATAAACAGTAGACTTCTAGTCAGAGCAGTCAAACATTGACATATGGTCCAGCGAGGGAGAGAAACCTCTGCCCCTCCTTGTCCCCAAGGCTCAGGAGGGAAACAACTGTTGGCTGGGTTAAATAATAACCAGGGAATTATCAGGAAGCTTTGGGAACAAAGCAGGATTCAGCTGATTGACCCTGGGTGCCTGCTAGTTGTGTGTTGTTAAGAAATGAGAAAACCACTTATATCCTTACTCAACTGAATCCAGCCATGGACCTTCTCCCTCCAGCCTAGGTTATTATGTGTGTCTAGGATAGCCCTAAGGCTCAGCCATGGCTCCAGGTTTCACCACGGTCCTGGCAGTGGCTGCAGCTCTATGGGCTGAGGTAATGCACGCTGATGTATTTTGGGGTGTTTTATGTATACTGTGTTTGCCCATCACCATTCAGCTCTCTGTGAAGGAAAGCAACAGGAGAGACATCAGGGCAGGCAATGCCATTGCTCCAGGCTGCCAGGGGCTGCCACGTATCAGGTCTGAAGGCTGCTGAACAGCACCACAGCTCCTGTGCTCTGTGTGATCAGGCTGCCATGGAGATCATGGCTTCTATTGCTGCCAACAGGGGAATGGAAAGCAAAGGTGTGGAGCAGTTGATGGGGATTATCACAGTATCACAGTATGCTAGAGATTGGAAGGGACCTCAAAAGATCATCTAGTCCAATCCCCCTGCCGGAGCAGGAACACCTAGATAATGTTACACAGGAATGTGTCCAGGCGGGTTTTGAATGTCTCCAGGGAAGAAGACTCCACAACCTCCCTGGGCAGCCTGTTCCAGTGTTCCGTCACCCTCACTGAGAAGAAGTTTCTTCTCAAGTTTAAGTGGAACCTCTTGTGTTCCAGTTTGTACCCATTACCCCTTGTCCTATCATTGTTTGCCACTGAGTAGAGCCTGGCTCCATCCTCGTGACACTCCCCCTTTATATATTTATAGACACTGATAAGGTCACCCCTCAGTCTCCTCCAAACTATAGAGACCCAGCTCCCTCAGTCTTTCCTCACAAGGGATATGCTCCACTCCCTTAATCATCTTTGTTGCCCTTCGCTGGACTCTCTCCAGCAGCTCCCTATCCTTCTTGAACTGAGGGGCCCAGAACTGGACACAATACTCCAGATGCGGTCTCACCAGGGCAGAGTAGAGGGGAAGGAGGACCTCTCTCGACCTACTAACCACCCCCCTTCTAATACACCCCAGGATGCCATTGGCCTTCTTGAACACAAGGGCACAGTGTTGGCTCATGGTCATCCTGTCGTCCACTAGGACCCCCAGGTCCCTCTCCCCTACACTGCTCTCTAACAGGTCGTTTCCCAACCTATACTGGAACCTGGGGTTGTTCCTGCCCAGATGCAGGACTCTACACTTTCCCTTGTTATATTTCATCAAGTTACTCCCTGCCCAACTCTCCAGCCTGTCCAGGTCTCGCTGGATGGCAGCACAGCCTTCTGGTGTGTCAGCCACTCCTCCCAGCTTAGTGTCATCAGCAAACTTGCCGATAGTACACCCAATTCCCTCATCTAAATCGTTGATGAATATATTAAATAATACTGGTCCCAGTACTGACCCTTGAGGCACTCCACTAGTTACAGGCCTCCAACTAGACTCAGCCCCATAGACTACAACTCTCTGGCTTCTCTCCTTCAGCCAGTTCGCAGTCCACCTCACTACCTGATCACCCAGACCACACTTCCTCAATTTAGCTGTGAGGATGCTGTGGGAGACTGTGTCAAATGCTTTGCTGAAGTCAAGGTAGACCACATCCACTGCTCTGCCATCATCCATCCACCATGTTATTTCCTCATAAAAGGCTAAGAGATTGGTCAAACATGATTTCCCCCTGGTTGTCCTGGGTTCAGCAGTAGCAGTCATGTTTCTCCTCCTTGGTAGCTGGTGCGGTGCAGTGTTTTGACTTTCGGCTCGGGAACAGAGCTGATAGAGATGTTTTGGTTTGGCCAAGGACTTTGTGAGCCTCATGCTCTGCCAGGGAGGAGGGGAAGCCAGGAGGAAGCAGAGACAGGACACCTGACCCAAACTGACCAAAGAGCTATTCCATACCACAGCACGTCATGCCCAGGATGTAACTGGGAGTTAGCCGGAAGGGCTGGGAGACTGCAGGGTTGGAGGAGGTATCGGTCGGAGCTTGGTCGGGCTTGGGGGGCGAGTTATCGGTCAGCGGGTGGTGAGGTGTTGTGTTCTGTTCCCTTGTTATTTCCTTTATCATTATTATCATTGGTGGTAGCAGTAGTGATTTGTGTTATACCTTAGTTACTAAACTGTTCTTATCTCAACCCGTGGGAGTTGCATTCTTTTGATTCTCCTCTCCGTCCCTCCGAGAGCAGGGGGAGGGCAAGAAAGGGGGGGAAGTGAGCGAACGAATTACCTGACTGGGTTTAAACCACGACAGTTCTTTTTGGCGCCCAACGTGGGGCACGAAGGGTTGAGATAACGACAGATTGGATTAATAGTCATTCGTCACAATGCTGATTTATTGGGTATCAGAGTTGTTCTTCTTGATCTCACAGCTTCAGACCGTTGTAACTTACTTAGAGCCGGTATTTGCTGTGATAGTGTTTATCAAGTGTGGGGCCTGGGCTAAGGTTCTTGTCTCACTGTGCTTTATGGCAATGGCTTGTAATACGGGTGGGCTCCAGCAGCAGGGCGGGACGGACGTGGCCGGGGACTTGTACCTGGCCGTCCGGCTGCCCTTCACCGGCCTGGCCCTCACCCTACTCTCCATCTTCGTGAGGCTGCGGGGAACTGAGGGGGAGCGGTCCCGGGAGCCGGCGGCTGCTGAAGCGGCCCGGGAGAGCAGCCCCGGGGACCAAGCGGCGGCGGGAGCGGGGCCGGAGGCCGCCAGGGGACGGCTGCGGGTGGAGGAGGCCGGGGCGGTCGAGGAGCAGAAGGAAGCGGCTGCTGAGCAGCGGGAGAAGGCGGTGGAGGAGCCGAGCCCCGCGGAGGAGCCGAGCCCCGCAGAGGAGCCCAGCCCCGCGACGGCCGAGAGCATTCCCCGGCAGCCACCCGCCGAGCCCCAGGAGGATGCAGGAGACCACGCAGCATTTCCCAGCAAGGCAGAGGAGGAAGAGCTGGACTCAGGAAAAGAGAAGCCGGTGGTGGGAGAGCCGGCAAGCACAGCAGCTACACCAGCCCCAGTGACAAGCACAGCAGCATCGTTTGAGAGTTCTGAAGGCTCTGAATGGCCTTTGGGTATCCTTGGGACCTGCCTGCTGATTGTGATGGGGATCAGCATGTTGGCACACACACAGGCTGTGTTCTACCCACAACCATTTTGTCTGATCTCAAAAGTTAAGCAGAGTCAGGTTTGGGTCTTGTCTGGGGTTAGACAACAATATAGGGGGACCAAGAGATTTTCCCCAAGGCTGGAGAGTCATGAGTGGCAGGGTGTGTGGGACAGTATGGGCAAGTATCTAGTCCACTGGGCCCCTCCAGTGCTTTGGAAGCGTCGGAGATGGAAGGCAGCTGTATGGAGTCCCCAGCAACAAGCTGCAGAAACTGCTTAAGGGGACAGTGAATTATTTTAAGCCTGGTGGGCCCATGGCACTTCAGGCCATCAGAGCAGAGATGAAACACAGAGATGGACTCAGGATCGAGGGGTGGACTTAACAATGGACACTATTGCCCAGGTTATTCACGAGTGTGAACACTGCACACAGTCTCTCCTGCTCTGGAAGACTCTTACAAGAGATGGAGCCTGACATGGACCAGATGGACGCAGCAGCTTTATAGGGACTGGTCCATGCACTAAGATAAGAGTGCACTGAGATAAGAGTGATGGTATATTGAAAATGTGGGATCTGAGCATGACGTGAATGGTATGGAATAAGGGGTGGATAATGTCCTGGGTTCAGCAGTAGCAGTCATGTTTCTCCTCCTTGGTAGCTGGTGCAGTGCAGTGTTTTGACTTTCGGCTCGGGAACAGAACTGATAGAGATGTTTTGGTTTGGCCAAGGACTTTGTGAGCCTCATGCTCTGCCAGGGAGGAGGGGAAGCCAGGAGGAAGCAGAGACAGGACACCTGACCCAAACTGACCAAAGAGCTATTCCATACCACAGCACGTCATGCCCAGGATGTAACTGGGAGTTAGCCGGAAGGGCTGGGAGACTGCAGGGTTGGAGGAGGTATCGGTCGGAGCTTGGTCGGGCTTGGGGGGCGAGTTATCGGTCAGTGGGTGGTGAGGTGTTGTGTTCTGTTCCCTTGTTATTTCCTTTATCATTATTATCATTGGTGGTAGCAGTAGTGATTTGTGTTATACCTTAGTTACTAAACTGTTCTTATCTCAACCCGTGGGAGTTGCATTCTTTTGATTCTCCTCTCCGTCCCTCCGAGAGCAGGGGGAGGGCAAGAAAGGGGGGGAAGTGAGCGAACGAATTACCTGACTGGGTTTAAACCACGACACTGTTGAAGCCATGTTGACTGCCCCTCATAACCCTCTTATCCTTGATATGCCTTAAGATGGCACCAAGGATAAGGTGTTCTATCAACTTTCCTTGAGCCTCCTGGCTCCATCCTCCTGTCAGGCAGTTGGAGAGAGAGATCAGGTCCCCCCTTATAATTAGATGAAGAGGAGCGCATGCTTGTAGTTGACTACCTGTGTCTTCATTACATGAAATAAACTACTAATTAACCAATTAGGTGAAATTGACTACTAAATATAATTATCAAAGTTCAGAGAGTGAAATTATTTGTATTCTCAATCACATCAACCAGTGCATCACATAAGTCTGGGTGCAGAAGACCCCCAACATGTTGTCCATACTTAACTAAAAGCTGAGCTTCTACCCCACATCTCCATTCTGTCTGGACCTAACCTTGCACCATTCAAGATCATTATATTTTTGTGAGCCTCCTCAACGCCTCCTTCACCTCCTTATTCCTCAGGCTGTAGATCAAGGGGTTCAGCATGGGAGTCACCACAGCGTAGAGCACCACAGCCCATTTATCTGTTGCTCTTGATGATGATGCCCAGGTTGCCCACAATGGTGACAACGTAGGTGAGCAGGAAGAGCAGGAACAAGTAGACCTGAGTCACTGGGTCCTCTGTGAACCCTGCCAGGCTGAACTCGGTCACTTGGGTGCAATTGCTTTGTGCCATGGGCTGAATGGTGCTTTGTGGGTGAGCTCCTGGCTGGAGGTTTCTTCTCCAAGAGGCAGGGATGTCCCAGGTGGAAAAGCCTCTGCGTGGTGGGAGCTGTTCAGGGACAGTCCTGCAGGATGGAAAGGGAGAGTTCAGGCACAGATCAATGAGGAAGAGCTTGGTGAAAGTCGTGTGCCAGCACAGGTAGAACAAAGGGGTGCTCAGGTAGTTAAACACCATGGCACAACGTGGTGTGTGCTCCTCTGGCTCACCTTGATATGTTGAGCAACGATAGCAGTAGGGAAATTGCAGTAGGGAAATTGCTTTACCTTAGTACCCACCTCATCGCCTGCATTAGAGCTGAGCCTGGGGCTTGGAGATCATTCGGCTTAACCTGGAACACAGAGAAACGTGGTGCTTTCACAGTGCAAGCTGATCCTTCATCCTTCTGAGGGCATTTGCCAGCCACCTGCTTCTTCCCTCTCTGCTTTGGATTCTTCATAACTGGAATGAATTCGTGACCTATGTAAAGTGCAGGTTGGACAGGGACCCCTGCTCTAGTGGAAAGTGTCCCCGGCCATCACAGAAGGTTGGAACTGTGTGAGATTTAAGGTCTCTTCCAACACAAGCCATACTATGATCCTATGCAACCTTACACAGTGGTTAGTATTGGTTTCCCCTCCCTCCTGACACACTCTGTCAAATCCAAATTTTACATGGTTCTTTAACCTGTTCCTTGAGTCTCCAATACAAATGGGCAAACCCCTGAGATCAGCAATCCCTACTTGAACATATGTTTTAGGGTAAAAAATACATCTTTTGGAGCTGCCTCATCTCAGCAATGGGGAGCACCCTGAATGTCCTGTACAGGAAAGCTTCTGGTGCTCATCCAGGAAACCTTTGTGCTCAGAGGAGAGGAAACCTCCTGAGGGTGCTCTCCACCAGGGTGATCTCCAAACCTGCCTTCTCAGCAGCAGTATGGGGAGCACACAGCACAAGCAGCTCCCTGGGAAGCCCAGAGCATCATCAAGAAGCCCACAACCCTGCAGTGGGGCAGGACATGAAGGTAGGAGCTGCTGCAAACAAGCAAGAGAGAACCACAGGAGAATGATGGGCTGAAAGATGCTGCCCCTCACTTACATCTCAGCTCTGTCTCTGCTGGCCTCCTCATGCTCTCGGAGATGGATGTGAAGATGAACGTGCCTGGAGCTGTGCAGTGAGCCTGGGAATGAACCAGCATCAGCAAACCCCCTTCCTATTTCAAGTGATGTGGGGATGTGGAACTGTGAATCTCTTTGTGCCCCAGGAGGTGGCAAAGCCCAAAGCAGGTCATTATCTCTTCTCTGTGTTGATTAGTTTGGAGAAGGAGAATGTACCCAGAGGAGATGACCTGAGCTTGAGCGAGCAACAGGGCTTTGGGCTCCCTTAGAGCAAAGCACAGAACAACCCCACCTTTCAAATCCACTCTTGGAGCATTTCTGAGGCAGTTACAGCTTCACAGGAGCCATGTTTGACATTATCATGGCAGGGAGCTGAGGGGGACCTTGCTGAGGGGAGCTGGTACCATTGTCCATCAGCAATGTCAGGCACCATGTACAATGAACCAGGTTTCCAACCATCTTCAATTCCTTGTACTCAAACCATAGCTCACAAGTTTGGCTTCAAGGACCCAATAGAAGATTGTGATGACCTTGTTAACGGTGAGGTAAATTCTGGCCACTACTTGTCCATCCAAACATCAATGCTCACGTTACTCAAAGTACTCAGGTTGGTCAGGCATGACTTGGCCTTAGTACCTCTATACTGGGACAGTTTTTCCACAGCTGAGATGATGGAAGGGGTGAGATTGTCTTCGAACTCTCAGAGTTTATGAACCATTTCATCCACTGTTAGTGGTACTATGTCATTCCAGGTCACTGTTGCCAATGAATGGGCATATGATGACGGTGCATTCCGTGTAAGTTTTCGCCACATGGGTCGTGTACATTCAACTTCATCTGGATCTATGGGTGTATCCCCATTATTCGGCTTGATGTGATAGAGCATCTCTACGATAGCCGATTCCCTCGGAGACTGGATGCCTTTGTCTATGGTAGTCCACTTGGCCGAAGGACTCGTAACATCGTCCTTGTACGGAAACCTTTCTTTCACAGCTGCCAAGAGCCGCCTCCAAAGGCTGAGGGACGTTTTCTCTCTTGCGATTGCTTTGTCAATTCCCCCTTCTCTAGCAAGTGATCCCAGCTGCTTGGCTTCTGTACTTTCTAGTTCGTGACCATCGGCCCCATTGTCCCAGCATCGGAGTAACCAGGTGATGATGTGCTCCCCTGGTTGATGGGTAAAATCTTTTCGCATATTCCGCAGCTCGGTTGAGGTCCGAGGTTGAGAAGTTACCTCTTCTTCTTCTTCTTCGTCATGTGATGATGACTCCTGATCAGATTCTGGACCGGGTGGTGAATTCATTGGTTCTTCATCTCGCTTCACCCTTCTTGCCTCCTTTTTGCTTGTTCTCTTGCGTACAGGGGCAACTGATATTGGTACGAATTGGTTCTCTGGTGTGGCTGCAGTAATTATCACTGTGGTTTGAGTAGCAACTGTACTTGTTGCTGGGGGTGGTGTAGCTGCTGTGCTTGGAGCTGGGGTAGCAGCGCTGTCTGTTGCAGTCGAAGTTTAAGCAGCTGCTGACATGTTTTTCATAGCTAAAAATAAAAGAGAAAGAATCCCAGCACCATTTCTGTTAGTTGGACATGGAAAACATGACTAAGCATACCCACTGTAGGCTATACTTAGAATTTTAACTTCTTTTTTCCCCCCCCGATGTAGGAGTTTGCATTTGGATGCCTGATGTACAGTAAACCAAAATCTGTCTGGAGCACCCAGTTGAACAGGGGTCATTTTCCCTAAGAGACAGACACAGACAAGGAGGGGGAGATGTTTATAACACACTTTCCGTTAGAGATTGCCTTGTCCCTAGCTTGGACACCAGAGTGTCTTGCCTCTCATTAAGAGTTGTTTGTGCTGTTTGCATGATGCAAGGTGCCTCAAGGGAGCAGCCAGGACAAGTTATTCCCAATGGGAAGGCCAGCTGGGAGCTGAAAGTGGCCACAAAGCAGAGCACAGTCCCCCTGTGCCTGAGCACAGCAGCAGCTTCCACTGATAGCCCAGGGGAAACTAAGAGTCAAGTTCATGGTTGCGACAGACCAGGAGCAAGCCCAGTTAAAGCACAGCCCTGGAAGTGGGCCCAGTGCCAGGACTGAGCTTAAATACAGCCTGAGCCTATGGCAGAGGGTGTGTGAGAACGATCCAGGTGATGCTGGCCATGGCAATTACTGTAGCTGTACTCCCTGATGTCTCAAGGAGAGGGGAACTGGGTTTTCCACCACCCAATGCCCTAAACACAGCGGCAGCTCTGCATTCAGCCTCCTCTGATGTATTCCTGTGTGCAGAGGATGAAAGAATGGAGCAGAAAGGAGCAAAGGGCTCCTTTATTGTGTTAATGAGAATAATCTCTCCTCAGTTATGCAAAATCATGGAATCATGGAATGGTTTGTGTTGGAAGGGTGTTTAAAGCTCCTCCAGCTCCACCCCCACACCTTGCACCAGAGCAGCTTGCTCCAAGCCCCTGTGTCCAACCTGCCTTGAACACTGCCAGGGATGGGGGATGTGACACGGTCAAATCCACAAAGCACAGACCTGGTACTGAGCATCCAAAAAGGAAAAGTTGTAAGGACCACACATCCCAGGAAGATTTTAGTTGGCACACACTTCTGGCCACATGCTAGCCTATGTGTGCCTATCACAAGTCCTTAGCACTGCTCCAGCTCACTTACACGGGATAAATGTATTGGATGTTTGTATCAGGTATCACAGAATCCCAGACTGGTTTATGTTGGAAGGGACCTTAAAGCTCCTCCAGCTCCAACCCCTGCCACAGGCAGGGACCCCTTCCACTGGAGCAGCTTGCTCCAAGCCCCTGTGTCCAACCTGGCCTTGAACACTGCCAGGGATGGGGCAGCCACAGCTTCTCTGGGCACCCTGTGCCAGCGCCTCAGCACCCTCACAGGGAGAGCTTCTGTCTTAGAGCTCATCTCAGTCTCCCCTCGGGCAGGTTAAAGCCATTCCCCTTGGCCTGTCCCTACAGGCCCTGATGAAGGGTCCCTCTCTTATTCTATCTGAATAAGATGCTTCACATGTTGTGTTCTCTTTTCTTGAGGGAATTTTCCAAATGTCTCTATTTTTCATGAAAACTCCATCAGAAACTTTGATTAAAAGCTTATAAAGTGAGCATTTCACTTCACACCAACTTAAATTAAATTTTGACTGGTTGCCATTGCAGTCATTCATTATTCATCACACACAGTTCTTTGCAGAAGACCACGGTTTCCAAAGGTGCTTATTTTAAACCACAAATTTATTCATTTTGTCATTATACAAGTACATGTTCTACCAGCAATTGTACACGTCATTAAACAGAAATGGTGTGTTTGGATTAAATGTTAAAAACCCTCCATCTACTGTTTCATTTAGAGCATCTTCCTCCTCAATAATGTGATGACATATAGAAGGGGATGTGACATGGTCAAATCCACAAAGTACAGACCTGGTACTGAGCATCCAAAAAGGAAAAGATGTGAGGACCAGACATCCCAGGAAGATTTTAGTTGGGACACGCTTCTGGCCACATGCTAACCTATGTGTGCCTGTCACAAGTCCTTAGCATTGCTCCAGCTCACTTAGATGGGATAAATGTATTGAATGCTCATATCAGGTATCATATAATCCCAGACTGGTTTATGTTGGAAGGGACCTAAAAGCTCTCCACTTCCAACCCCTGCCATGGGCAGGGATCCCTTCCACTAGAGCAGCTTGCTCCAAGCCCCTGTGTCCAACCTGGCCTTGAACACTGCCAGGGATGGGGCAGCCACAACTTCTCGGGGCACTCTGTGGTGGCACCTCGGCACCCTCATAGTGAAGAATTCCTTCCTTACATAAAATCTGGATCCCCTCTGTTTCAGTCTGAACCCATCACCCCTTGTCCTATCCCTACACTCCCTGATGAAGAATTCCTCTCCTGCCTCCTTGTAACCCCCTTCAGACACTGGAAGCTGCCCTGAGGTCTCCAAGCAGCTTCTCTTCTCCAGGCTCAATAGCCCCAGTGTTCTCAGCCTGGCGCCATACGGGAGCTGCTCCAGCCCCTGAGCATCCTCGTGGCCTCCTCTGGACTTACTCCAGCAGCTCCATGGCCTTCTTATGTTCCCTGCAGAGAAGGACTTGGGGGTGCTGGGTGATGAGAAAATGAACATGAACCAGCAGTGTGTGCTTGCAGCCCAGAAAGCCAAGCGTATGCTGGGCTGCATCCAAAGGAGCGTGACCAGCAGGTTGAAGGAGGTGATCCTGCCCCTCTGCTCTGCTCTTGTGAGACCTCACCTGGAGCATTGTGTGCAGTTCTGGTGTCGTCAACATAAAAAGGACATGGAACTGTTGGAACAAGTCCAGAGGAGGCCACGAGGATGATCAGGGACTGGAGCACCTCCTGTATGAAGACAGGCTGAGAAAGTTGGGGATGTTCAGCCTGGAGAAGAGAAGGTTGCGTGGAGACCTCAGACCAGCCTTCAGTATCTGAAAAGGGAGTTTAAAGGATGCTGGAGAGGGACTCTTCATTAGTGACTGTAGTGACAGGACAAGGGCAACAGGTTAAAACTTAAACAGGGGAAGTTTAGGTTGGATATACGGAAGAAATTCCTTCCTGTGAAAGTGGTGAGGCACTGGAATGGGTTGCCCAGGGAAGTTGTGAATGTTCTATCCTGGGCAGTGTTCAAGGCTAGGTTGGATAGAGCCTTGGGTGACATGGTTAATGTGAGGTGTCTCTGCCCATGGCAGGGGGGGTGGAACTGGATGATCTTAAGGTCCTTTCCAATCCAAACTATTCTATGACTCTAAGATTCTGTAGAAACCAAAACTGTATCAGAACTGAAGGGGATACCAGAGCTGTATTGAACCTTTGGTCCTTCCCTCAGGTCTTCAACCTTGTGTGGCATGAACAAGTATCACCAGGCACTGGAGACAGTGGTCACTGCCTTACCTCAAGGCTGAGCCTCCTTTTTGTGGGCACTACTTTCATTTAGCACCATTTAGACACAAAACACCATGGTGTTGTCTCAGGTGTGCTATTGAAGAGCTGATACTTATTTGAATGAATTTTTGAAGGCTCAGGCCATGCATAAAAACACCTGAAGGTGTCTGAAGACAAAAATTTGTTGTGCTGTTTCTCCATACCCTGCACTTGCTGTGTGATCTCCTTATCTGTAATAATGACCAGTGGTGAGCAATAATGACCAATAATGGCCAGTAATGATCAATTCCATAATCACATATTCCACATATTCCTTCCTTACCTCCACAGTACTGAAGGGCTCCAAATGTGCTTTCAAACCCTGCATAGATGTGGCAGCAGCTTTCGCTCCCACAGCCTCCTCAGAGCCCCCTTCACCTCCTTGTTCCTCAGGCTGTAGATGAGGGGGTTGAGGGTTGGGGTGAGGATGCAGTAACACACCGACACCAGCTTTGCCTGATCCCATGAGGATGCCTCATGAGGCTGGACATAGGTGAGGATCCCGGGTGCGTAGAAGATGGTGATGGCAGCCAAGTGGGAGGCGCAGGTAGAGAAGACCTTCAGCCTCCTCGTGGCCAAAGGGATCTGCAGGACGGTGTGGAGGATGTAGGTGTAGGACACCAGGATCATCAGGAGAGAGCCAACTGCATTAAACACAGTGTTGTAAAAAAGCAAGACCTCATTTGTGCTTGTGTCTGAGCAGGAGAGCTGCAGGAGGGTGGGCAGCTCACAGAAGAAGTGGTTGATGCTCCTGGCCTGACAGAAGGACAACCTCCCCGCCAGCGTGATGTGCACCAGGGAGGTGAGGAAGCCGATGTTGTACACCAGCACCATCATGCCATAGCAACGCGCCCTGGTCATGGTAGTGGTGTAGAGCAGGGGCTTGCACACAGCTGTGTATCGGTCGTAAGCCATTACCCCAAGCAGGAAGGTCTCACAGACAGCCAGAGCCAGGAAAATATACATCTGGGCAAAGCAACCCCAAAAGGAGATGTGGCTTCCCCTCAGCAGGAAGGTCTCCAGAGCTTTTGGGATGATAGCAGAGGAAAGGCAAACATCCATGCAAGATAAGTGGGTCAGGAAGAAGTACATGGGGATGTGGAGGTGGGGGTCAGTGTTGATCAGCAGGATCATCATCAGGTTCCCCAGCACCATGAAAATGTAGAGGGATAAGAAGATTGTGAAGATGGCGGTTTGTAGCGCTGGGGCATCAGAGAAACCCCAGAGGATGAAGCCGGAGAGAACCGTGAGGTTTCCTCTATCCGTCATTTCAATAAGTTGATGGATTTGGATTGAAATGAAAGGAATCACTGAAATACATCCCTACAAGAGAAATAATGTGGAAGTTTAGTTGGAGTATAATCCACAAAGTAAATGCAATGGCAAATGGTGTATTTGTAATGGTGTATTTCTGTGTGTAGCTCAAGATCTGAAGTCAAAGTGGTGAAGGAGCTCATTACACAACAGGAAATTAAAAGAGAATAATTCTAGAATGATTGATATATACATCACTAATGAAAGAGTGAGAAACATCATGTCTATCCAAACGTAATACAATAAAACCAAATAAGTACATCACAAAATGTGGAAAACAGAAAAGATTTTGTATTTTCTTCGCTGATTTCTGGGAATGTTAAGGATTTATTTTCTCCCTTTTTTTTTGTATTTTTCAGAGTGGATCAGTGCTCTTCTGTAGATTCATTACTTGTGCTGCATCCTTTTCAACACCACACAAAGCCATGTACTTGAAATTTGTTTTACGTTCTAAGTTTATCTGCTTTTGAAGAACCCCCACCCTGCATAATGTTAAGGGAAATCAGTGGACTTCACTCCAGCAGATCTTTGCTGGGAATGCAGTAAGCTGCCTATGACCAACCCAAATATGCACCTAAGGGTGTAAAATACAAAGCATACCATATATAAACCAAAATTTTAAGGCTTTACGCTTGGATATTCTCATGCTAAAATATCACTAAATCAGTTGTAGATGGGGTCAGGAAGGTTGGTGTTTTTGAAGCAAACCTATTAGGCATACTAGGGCACTTTTATTCACACCATGGGTTATCATAGAATGGTTTGGGTTGAAGGGAAATTAAAGCTCACACAGCTCCAAACCCTGACACGGGCAGGCACACCTTCCACTAGAGCAGCGTGCTCCAAGCCCCTGTGTCCAACCTGGCCATGAACACTGCCAGGGATGGGGCAGCCATAGCTTCTCTGGGCACCCTGTGCCAGGGCCTCAGCACCCTCACAGTAAAGCACTTCTTCCTTATCTCCAACCTGAATTTCCCTGTTTCAGTTTAAACCCATCACCCCTTGCCCTATCTCTACAGTCCCTGAAGAAGAGTGAAATATAACATGCCATCAAGCATGTGAGAGGCAGCAAGACCAGGGTCAAACTGGACCCACCACCCATCAAACCCTTTTGTACCTGCTTGGTTAAAGAGGAAGGTGGTGGTGGATGCAGTGCCTGCAGCTCCTCCTGGAGACCATGCGATGGGTTGAAGGAGAGATGCTTGGGAGCAGGATGCTCCAGGCTGGCTGGTGGAGGGGTTTTATCTCACAGGAGGCATTACCTCAGAGGCTTGTGTTGTGCAAACTGCTCTCCCAAAGGACCCTCCTCCCTCGGATAATTAGTTTGACTTGATCAGCAAAACAACCTCTCAAGTCCTCTCTCCCCCAAAGTCTTCCTGGCTGCATCAACACCTCCAAGACCAGTTCTCCTGCAGACACCTACCCCTGAAGACAGGCCCAGGACAGTTTGCTTTGTATTTCCCCATCTACCACATACCTCTTCCTTTCAGTGTTTCCCTAAGGAAGCCCTTTACATCCACAGGGTTCATCTAATATTGCATTGAAGGGAGCTGAAAACAAAGCATCCTCTGTGTGGATGGTTTGCGCTGGTCATGGGGAGTCCTTTCCATCACATGCATTTACTTCCATGCACTTGACTAGTGATTGTACAACACTTTGGTCAAAAGCATTGGCTCAAAACGTGGCTGCTTTGAGGATATATCAGGATGAAGTCAGATTTCCCAGTCTTCCTCTGAAGAATTCGGAGTGCCGGTGTGTCTCGAATATTTCTCCTAGATGAAGAGGCATGATAAAACCCTTAGTAGAAATATTAACTGATAACCTTGTCCCAGTCATTTAGAAAAGACAAATGATGGAGCAGATAGAAGAGAAAACCGAGGTATGAAAATGTGGGGAAGCAAGAAAGAGAAGAATGTAGATAGCTTTAGATGTTTTCAATGTCAACCTGTTTTTCTGCTGGAAGGCACCAGACTGACAGTCCAGGAGATGCACTGGAGGAGGGCAGAAAAGGATTTCTGAGTGGTTTTGAATGTCTTTCATCCCCATTGGGTACTGGGCTAAAACCAAGGCTTGTGAAGTGGGAAAATCAGTATAACAGAGGGAGAAATAACCCTCAATCAAATTCTGGAAAGAAGAGAAATATATAATTCAAAGATTATTGAAAAGAACTACATGAAGGCAAAAAGAGGCACTGAGAATACCTGGGTGTGCTTGTGCAGGGGGAATAATGCAGCTTGAAGTCCCAGATGCAGACAGCTGGGTTTTGTACTTGCTCCATCGGGCTCATCAGTATACCCATGCCAGCAGCACCTTGGGTGTTCAGGGGAGAGGAAGACCCCAAATCCTTCCTCTTTACCAGCATTCTTGCTCTTTCCACCCCTACTTAAATTCACAGCAGAGCAGAGGCTCAGATATGACTTGTCCCCATTTAACACAAGGGCTTTGTTGACCAATAGACTGCTGCAGCTTTATTTCTTAGAATTGCAGCCTGGTTTGTGTTGGAAGGGACCTTAAAGCTCATCCAGTCCAACCCCTGCCACAGGCAGGGACACCTTCCACTAGATCAGCTTGCTCCAAGCCCCTGTGTCCAACCTGGCCTTGAACACTGCCAGGGATGGGGCAGCCACAGCTTTTCTGGGCACCCTGTGCCAGCACCTCAGCACCCTCCCAGGGAAGAGCTTCTGCCTAAGAGCTCACCTCAATATCCCCTCTGTCATTTCACGTGACCAAACCTTGTGGTCTGGAGTTGAAATACCTGGAAATATCAGTTACTATTTCCTTAAAACCAGAAATAACACCAGAAATCATTTGCTAATATAAGACGTGAGCTCAGGTACCAGTTGGTTTGATGCCAGCAGGGCAAAGCCACCACCTTCTCCCTTTTGCTCTCTGAAGTTGGAAGTAAAGTTTATTGTTATGTTTAATAGCATATAAATAATAAGATACATAAATTTCAAGTAATATTTAAGTAACAATCACTTTGGACAACAACTTTCTTTCAAATACACAGTCACTGTCAGGTCTCAGACTGCAGCCAGAGAAAGTCCTGTCCATCAGAGTATAGCATGTAGTTCTGGTTTAAGGAGAAGCGTGTTTTCCAGCTGTCATGCTTCCAAGTATGTTTAGTCCCTTCTTTGTGAAGGTGCCTTATCCACCCATCCTCATCAAGGTGCTATATCCAACCATCCTCTTCGACGTGCATTATCCAGCCATCCTTGAAGGTGCAATATCCATCCTGCTGCTTCTCACCGTGGCAGGGTAGCCCTCTCAGCTGACTAGGAACCATGAATGGACAAAGAGCAGAGGACTCTACTTTCTGCTTTCCTCATGGCATTCTTCATATCCGCATTTCTTAGGCTGTGGATGAGAAGGTTCAGCATGGGGACAGCCACAGAGTACAGCATGGAGACCACCTCGTCATGCTTCCAGGACTGGCTGGAGCTGGGCCGGAGGTACATGAAGAGGGAGCTGCCATAGTACAAAGCAGTGGAGATGAAGTGAGAGGCACAGGTGGAGAAAGCTTTTCATTGACCAACCACAGACCGCATCTGCATGACAGTGAAAAGGACCGACAAGTAGGAGATGAGGATGAAGACCATGGTGCTCAGTGGCTTGAACCCCACCACGGCAGCAACCATCACCTCAATGGCAGGGGTGTTAGAGCAGGAGAGGGCTAGCAGTGGTGGTCCATCACAGAAGAAGTGATTGATCGTCTTGGACTGACAGAACGGGAGACGAAATATGGGAACAGTGTGTATGGTAGAGCTGATCAGGCCAGCTAAGTAGGCACCAGCCAACATCCCAACGCAAAGCCTTTGGGATATGACTGTGGAGTAGAGAAGGGGGTTACAAATGGCCATGTAGTGATCATAAGCCATAGCAGCCAGAATGTAGCACTCGGTGGTGGCACAGGTTGCAAACGAGAAGAGCTGAGTGGCACATCTAATGAAGGAAATCACTTTCTGCTCCACTAGAATATTGAGCAAGGCTTGAGAGATGATGGTAGAGGAGTAGCAGACATCCAGGAGAGGCAACTGAAAATTCTGAATAGTCCCAAATCCCTCAATAATATTAAGAAAGTCACGTTTTGTCTATCAATCAGCTACACCACTTTAAGTCAATGTAAAGGGTGTATATATACATATATACACACACATACATATATATAAGTCAATAGGAGGTAAATTCTTTTTGAGAGAGGAAAACATCAAGTTCCCAAGGCCAGTCTTGGCTGAACACCACAACCACCACCAACAGACTTGGAAGCAAGTAGGTATTTTAAGGCAAGGAGGGAGGGCAACACCAGAATGAATAAACTGCAGGGTTCCTCATAGTTCCTCTCAAGCCATTGACACATGGAAGTCCTTGAATTCCCCAGTAACTGCTGGGAAAAGGGAATTATTTCTCATCTTTTGGGTGCTGCCACTCTAGTGTGAGTACATGAGGAATAAATAGCTGTTCTCTGTGACCCAGGAGGAGCTCTTTGAGAGCAAATGTGGCTTTCCTTAGGGTAGGATGGTGCAGAGCCAGGATTACTCATCCCACTTTGCTTTAGACATGATGCCTAACTTGGAGACAAAAGATACATTCAGGCTTGATCAAACATAAATTCTGCCTGGGAGAAATCAGCAGCTCCTAAAATCACAGCTTACAACAGGCAGAATAAATCCTCATTGATTTATCTTGCCTAACATTAATCATCACTTGACAGAGTTACACCAGAGAACAAAGCAGGAGTGCGCGTGGCTGGTATCTGACAAGCAGAGCCATGCTTAAGAGTCATCATTATTTGATGACCTTTTGCTGAAGGGGAGAGCTCCCCCTCCAGAGCCAGACTCATTTCAGATGTCCTGTGAGCAACGTGTGTGGTCTCCTGGTGTTATTAATGGGGATTTAGAGCTGCTTTTCACTGCTCACATAGAGATGCTGGAGGCAAAGCAGCTCCTGAGCCATCACCACGGAGCTGGAAGATGTGACCCAACTAATGAAAATCCAACTGTTTGGGTCTGCGGCTCAATCCTCCCCCTGAGGCAGCATCCACCTGCCCAGACACACACATCTCCTGCCAGGGGAGAATTGACCTGAAGCTCACAATTAACAAAGACTCACCCTCGCTTTTTCTTGCTTGACAAACCAAGTGCTTGGTCTGAAGTGATCCAAGGGCAGATATGAAAGCTGGGATGTTTCTAAGGCTGCAGCTTGTGCTATACACGACAGCTTCCCCCAGCAATCCCATCTCCCTGCAGCTTGCGCACACTCACTGGAATGGAGATAAATTAATCTGAAAACCCATAACTTGCTGCCTTCGTTTAGATATTATCCATGCAGGTTGTGGGTCCACACTCTGCTGAAGAGTTAACTGAATATTTATCTCTGTATTCCTGGGGAAAGGACCTCCATTTGTGGCTTTCCTACTCCGATTTGGCAACGTCTTGCTTTTTGGCCAAGCTTTCAACAAGCTGCAATAGGACTCACCAAGCAGACTGTTGCTAGTGTTATCCAAGATGTAACTCTTGACATGGATAAGGGAACAACCGACTGCTGTTGAGATCCTACAGCAGAGAAAAACCTTGCAGCACAACCTCCTGGTTAGGTAGCAGTGAGCTTGTTCTCATAGAACCATAGAATCCCAGAGAGGTTTGTTTTGGAAAGGAACATAAGGCTCATCCAGCACCAACCCCTGCCACGGGCATGGACCCCTTCCACTAGAGCAGCTTGCTCCAAGCCCCTGTGTCCAACCTGGCCTTGAGCACTGCCAGGAATGGGGCAGCCACAGCTTCTGTGGGCACCCTGTGCCAGCGCCTCAGCACCCTCACAGGGAAGAGCTTCTGCCTAAGAGCTCATCTCAGTCTCCCCTCAGGCAGTCCAAAGCCATCATGGTGGATGTCATCCTCAAGATTTCAGTACAGGCACAAGGGGAAGGTGCCAGATATATAAAGTTATAACGCACTGGTTAGCTGTTCTTTCGAGAGTCATACAGCACAAACTATCAAACGAGTAAAGAAAAGGATCGTTTAAAATATGAAGCAAAAGAGCCCCATGCTCACACCACCAGCATCCCTCTGGTTCCTCAAGGGGATGGTTTCTGCTGCCCTGAAATAAAGCAGAGGAGGTAAGGTTTGCTACAAGGCCTGTGGATCCTGTGGAGGCCACAGGACAAAACAAAGTTTTCATATCAGGGATTTCTTCCTCTTTGCTCTCAGATCCACTTGAAATGGGTTTTAATACTCCCAGCTTCTCCAGGCTCCAGCTAGAAGGGTAATGCTGCTCTGTCTTCCCCCATGCAGCATCTACCCGTCCTTCCAGAGCCTTGTCCTTTGTGGTATTCACAGAGCCAGGGGTGAAACAAGTCAGGGGATTACACATTAACTGCCAGGGAGCTGTCAGACCAGGCAAGGGTCAGCCCAAAGGGCTCCCAAGAGCCAGGTCAGGATACACCCAACAGGTTTTAAAATTAATGGCACCAGAAGGTCTTATTTGAAAAATACCAGCGCAAAATCGTTGCCTTTAAGAGTTTTATCCAGCCTTCAAACATCCCCAAAGGTAGTTTTTTTAGTACATAGCAGTATGTACTGTCTCATATCCGTATTCAAAAACAAGATTACCTCTTGGGAAGCACTATTAGATGTGTTCAACCCTCAGTGTAGGGAAAATACAGCTCTCCTTTATCTCAGTTTATGCTGCTACTTAGAATGAAAATATAAAAGCACAACTTCCTTTTCATTTTGAAGCAGCTGCCTTTACTTTTCAATCAGAAATGCTTTCGTTACTGTGCAACCAAATATGAGAGGGGGGGCTGCAGGGCCTTCCAGGAAAGGACAGAAATCACCTCTTTACTCCCCAAAAGCCCTAGTAGGGAATGACCCTGGTTATTCCTGCCTAGCACTTAATGTTCTGTAACAAATGGTGGGTTTCCTACCCCATGCAGGTTACCAGGATGGATCCACCAGTAACCCAGGAACTTGGTTACTGTATAGGCATCCTCACCCATTTAATTCAGCATCAGAGAGCACCTAAATAAGCCCAGCTGCTCCCCTGGGATGATTTAGGTGGTGATGGGTGTGATTTACATACATCAACAACAAGGAATTAAATCCTTCACCTCCATGGGATAAAGCCTGAGACCTTACCAGGTTTGAGATCTGATGTGTTTTTGTTTGCTTCCATTATGAAATCTGGGATGGCTTTGTCAGGAGTAAAGATTTGCAATGGGGATACTTTCTGAGAGGGATCTGTGGATCTAGAGGAAACAACTGATGGAGAAGGGAATCGTTTAAAACACCACAAATAAGCACTTCAAATTGTGTATGGATAGCACAGGCTATTTAATGAAAAAAACATTTAAAAGGCAGAGTGAATTTGATATCCTCAACAACAGAAGGACATGGATCAAGTCCAGACGAGGCCACGAGGATGATCAGGGGCTGGAGCACCTCCCATATGGAGCCAGGCTGAGAACACTGGGGCTGTTCAGCCTGGAGAAAAGAAGCTGTGTGGAGACCTCAGAGCAGCTTCCAGTGTCTGAAGGGGGCTACAAGGATGCTGGAGAGGGACTCTTCATTAGGGACTGGATTGACAGGACAAGGGGTGATGGGTTCAAAATGAAACAGGGGGAGTTCAGGTTACATATAACAAAGAAGCTCTTCCCTGTGAGGGTGCTGAGGCACTGGCACAGGGTGCTCAGAGAAGCTTTGGCTGCCCCATCCCTGGCAGTGTTCAAGGCCAGTCTGGACAGAGTGTTGGGTGACATGGTCTAGTGTGTAGTGTCCCTGACCATGGCAGGGGGTTGGAACCAAGCTCCTTTCCAACCCAAACCACTCTATGATTCTACAATAATCTACATTTCATATAACCTGAAGCCTCAGCCAAGAACTGCATTAGGAAAAGTGGGTTTTAAAGCATCATTTCTAAATGCGAGGGGACTTTCTTTGAAGCTTTTAAACTATCTGACATTGCTTTAACAGGGTCAGAAAATAAACTGTCTACATAGGATCAGCCAACTGTAGAGGCAACATGATGGCCTTAGTTTACTTATCTATTATTTCTCAGTTTCTTGGGTAAGCCAAGCCACTTGGCTACCCAAAGCTTCCCAGCACATAAGAGAAAATTTTTATCTTAAAGGAGTGGCTATTCCCAGCAACGTCCACTAGGTGGTGGTGTTGTATAAGAAATCCGGATCCATGATTTTCTAGCCGCTTATTTCAAAACTTCTGCCTTTTGATACCTAAAGGGACTCCTGTGACCATTTTGCACCTCTTGAAGGTGACCGCAGAGAGCAATGGTACCAAGAAGGAACAAAAATCACATAGGAAAAGGAACGGATTTGGTTCAGAAGTAGATGAATACAGCTTTGAAGGGGAAATGGACATCTAAAGAGCAGGCATACGTGGATACTGTCATGTCCTGCTGGCAACAGTAAGAGTCAGTGTCAGGCTGGTAACTTTAGTAAAGAGTAAGAACAAAGAATAAGAGTAAAGAATAAGAATATATATAATATATATATAAAATAAAAAATATATATAATAAAAAATACAACGTAAATGATAGAGAATAAAGTACAAATAAAGAATAAAGTATAAAAAAAGAATATTTATTTCTTAGTGCTGGCCAGGGTCACATCCCTGTTTAGGTTATTTTCCCCTGGATTAGGGAGTGTTTTTCCCACTGGAGATGCCACAGCTCAAGTGACCACAGGTGGAAAATCTCCATCCAGGACTCAGCCAAGCCTTCTCCTTCCTAAAAGCCCATCAGCTCCAAATCCATTCCCAGTGGAGCTTGTTAACACAGTTGGATCAGGGACATCTCTCACCTTTGAGTGATGAGCTGCTAAAGAAATAGGGAAGTTTTGGGTGTGTGGGGAAACCCTGTGGTGACTGTTTTCCCTGGTGGCATTGTGATTTTATAGCAACCAAGATATGGGGGAGCTGCAATTTGTGCCAGGAATGACTTCTTGCATAGGAAATAAAGACTTTTGGTTGGGTTTTTCCATTACCTTCAATTTTCCCGTTGTTTCTCTAATCCCCATTGCCTCAAACCAAAGTGCAACTCCCCTGCGTCAAATTCTACTGATAACATTCTTGCCTTTGTTTTTAACAAACCACTCTGGGTATAAATTAGAAAACTCCTTAGAGATTCTCTTAAAGGCTTTGAGAAAGGCAGAACTTGAGGAGGAAAACTGAAAGGGTGAAGTTCTACAGCTGCCGGAAGAGAGGTGGCAAAGCCCAATTTGACTGTGATTTAACTCAGCAGCCTGGTTCCAAACACAGACCTGTTGAAGAATTTGCATTTCACTCACTTGGCTCACGCACGATATCCCATTGCTCCATAACTGCATTAAAACATCAGTTCATCCATTTAGATCGTGGGTTTCCATCCTTCCTGGGAAAAGCCCATAGCAGCTGGGCCCGCCCCACCCTACGAATCACTGAGACCACAACTAAACTGAGGCAAGGAAAACTAGTATTGTGTGTGTTGGTGTTGACATTTAACACAAGAATATACTGTGCTATATATATATAGTTTAGAATGCGTTTAATATTGTGTTTTGATATATATACAGACATATATATGTGTTTATGTGTATAACTTGCCCATCATAGGAATAGAGACCTCCTAGATGTCCTTTCTGACCAATAACTACGTCCTGCTGGTCATAGTCACATCAGTGACTAGTCATGATCATGCTAGTCATGGCCGCATCAGGTTGCTCCTGGCCTCATTCAGGCAGCTTCTGAACATGTCCATGGGTGGAGGCTCCACAGCCTCTGGAACAAATCCTCATAGAATCATAGAATAGTTATGGTTGGAAAGAACCTTAAGATCATCAAGTTCCAAACCCCCTGCCATGGACAGGGACACCTCACACGAAATCATATCACCCAAGGCCTCGTCCAACCTGGCCTTGAATGCTGCCAGGAATGGAGCATTCACAACTTCCCTGGGCAACCCATTCCAGTGCCTCACCACCCTAACAGGAAAGAATTTCCTTCTTATATCCAATCTAAACTTTCCCTGTTTAAGTTTTAACCCATTACCCCTTGTCCTGTCACTACAGTCCCTAATGAAGAGTCCCTCTCCAGCATCCCTATAGACCCCCTTCAGATACTGGAAGCTGCTCTGAGGTCTCCCCGCAGCCTTCTCTTCTCCAGGTTTACAGCCCCAACTTCCTCAGCCTGTCTTCACGCGGGAGGTGCGAACTGCCACGCAAACTGCCTCGACCCGCTCTGTTCGCCGGGCTCCTGGTCACTCGCGCTTCCTGGGGCAGGTCATTAACCAGTCAGGGTTGGTGCCACAGCTTCAGGCTCCGCCCCGTGTGAGTCAGCTGCTCGCGTAAGCTGAGCTGCCGGGTCCTGGGCAGGTCCTCTCGAGGTCTTGAGGCTCCCTCAGTGGCTCTTGTCGCTCTGAGTTGAGGCTCCTGGACCCTGATCTCCCCCCGCTCCGGTGTTCAAGGCGTCCTCTCTCGAGCTACTCACCTCAGCAATTCAATGATAACGAAGAATAATCCCTTTTACCCCGATTTAAGTGTCCAATGCTGTGATGACCATTAGAGGGGCCCTGCCTCCAGCCAGGTGGAGGTAGCGGACAATTGGATTTACTGGACTGTGTGGATCAGATGGCCTGGCACATCAGTCCCACACAAGTATAAGACTCTAGTAGATACCAGCGCACAGTGTACCCTGATGCCATCAAGTTGGCAAGGGGTGGAACCCATCTATATTTCTGGAGTAACAGGAGGATCCCAAGAGTTGACTGCTCTGGAGGCTGAAATCAGCCTGACTGGGAGGGAATGGCAAAAGCACCCTATTGTGACTGGTTCAGAGGCTCCATGCATCCTCGACATAGACTACCTCAAGAGAGGGTACTTCAAAGACCCAAAAGGGTAGCAATGGGTTTTTGGTATTGCTGCTTTGGAGACTGAGGAAATTGAGCAGCTGTCCACCTTGCCTGGTCTCTCAGAAGATCCCTCTGCTGTGGGGTTGCTGAAAGTCAAAGAAAACAAGTGCCAATTGCGACCACAACAGTGCACCGGCGGCAATATCGCACCAACCGAGACTCCCTGATTCCCATCCATCAGCTGATCCGTAGACTGGAGAGTCAGGGGGTGATCAGCAGGACCCGCTCACCCTTCAATAGCCCCATATGGCCAGTGCGAAAGTCTAATGGAGAATGGAGACTAACAGTAGACTATCGTGGCCTGAATGAAGTCACACCACCATTGAGTGCGGCCGTACCGGACATGCTAGAACTTCAGTATGAACTAGAGTCAAAGGCAGCCAAGTGGTATGCCACAGTTGATATTGCCAATGCATTTTTCTCCATTCCTTTGGCAGCAGAGTGCATGCCACAGTTTGCTTTTACTTGGAGGGGTGTCCAGTTCACTTGGAACCGACTGCCCCAGGGGTGGAAACACAGCCCTACCATTTGCCACGGACTGATCCAGACTGCACTGGAACAGGGGCAAGCTCCAGAACACCTGCAATACATTGATGACATTATTGTGTGGGGCGATACAGCGGAAGAAGTCTTTGAGAAAGGGAGGAAAATAATCCAAATCCTGCTGAAAGCTGGTTTTTCCATCAAACGGAGTAAGGTCAAGGGACCTGCACAGGAGATTCAATTTTTGGGAATAAAATGGCAAGATGGACGTAGACAGATCCCCACAGATATGATCAACAAGATAACAGCAATGTCTCCACCAACTAATAGGAAAGAAATGCAAGCTTTCTTGGGTGCTGTGGGGTTCTGGAGAATGCACATCCCAAATTACAGTTCGATTGTAAGCCCTCTCTATCATGTGACCCAGAAGAAGAATGATTTTAAATGGGGCCCTGAGCAGCAACAAGCCTTTGAGCAAATTAAACGCGAGACAGTTCATGCAGTAGCCCTTGGACCAGTCCGGACCGGGCCAGATGTAAAAATGTACTGTACACTGCAGCTGGGGAGAACGGTCCTACCTGGAGCCTCTGGCAGAAAGCTCCAGGGGAGACTCGAGGTCGACCCCTCGGCTTTTGGAGTCGGGGATACAAAGGATCTGAGGCCAGCTATACCCCAACTGAGAAAGAGATACTGGCAGCCTATGAAGGGGTTCGAGCTGCTTCGGAAGTGATTGGCACTGAAGCACAGCTCCTTCTGGCACCCTGGTTGCCCGTGCTGGGCTGGATGTTCAAAGGCAGGGTCTCCTCTACACATCATGCAGCTGATGCTACATGGAGTAAATGGGCTGCACTAATTACACAACGAACTCGAATAGGAAATCTCAGTCGTCCAGGCATTCTAGAAGTCATCCTGGACTGGCCAGAGGGCAAAGATTTCGGAATGTCACCAGAGGAGGAGGTGATGCGCGCTGAAGAGGCCCCACCATATAATAAACTGTCAGAAAGTGAAAAGCAGTATGCCTTGTTTACTGATGGCTCTTGCCGTATTGTGGGAAAGCATCGGAGATGGAAGGCAGCTGTATGGAGTCCTGGACGACAAGTTGCAGAAACTGCTGAAGGAGAGGGTGAATCGAGTCAGTTTGCCGAGGTGAAAGCCATCCAGCTGGCCCTGGACATTGCTGAACGAGAAAAGTGGCCAGTACTTTATCTCTATACTGACTCATGGATGGTGGCAAATGCCCTGTGGGGGTGGTTGAAGCAATGGAAGCAGAGCAACTGGCAACGCAGAGGTAAACCCATCTGGGCTGCTGCACTGTGGAAAGATATTGCTGCCAGGGTGCAGAACCTGGTGGTGAAGGTACGTCATGTAGATGCCCATGTACCCAAAAGTCGGGCCACTGAGGAACACCAGAACAACCAACAAGTAGATAAAGCGGCTAAGATTGAAGTGGCTCAGATGGACTTAGATTGGCAACATAAAGGTGAATTATTTTTGGCCCGGTGGGCCCATGACACTTCAGGCCATCAGGGCAGAGATGCAACATACAGGTGGGCCCGTGATCGAGGGGTGGACTTAACAATGGACACTATTGCCCAGGTTATTCATGAGTGTGAAACATGTGCTGCAATTAAACAAGCCAAGCGGTTAAAGCCTCTTTGGTATGGAGGACGATGGTTGAAGTATAAATATGGGGAGGCCTGGCAGATTGATTATATCACACTGCCACCAACCCGCCAAGGCAAGCGCCATGTGCTTACCATGGTGGAAGCAACCACCGGGTGGCTGGAAACATACGCTGTGCCCCATGCCACTGCCCGGAACACTATCCTGGGCCTTGAGAAACAGATTTTGTGGCGACACGGCACCCCAGAGAGAATTGAGTCAGACAATGGGACTCATTTCCAGAATAACCTTATAGATATTTGGGCCAAAGAGCAAGGCATTGAGTGGGTATATCACATCCCCTACCATGCACCAGCCTCTGGGAAAATCGAACGGTACAATGGGCTGTTAAAAACTACACTGAGAGCGATGGGTGGGGGAACTTTCAAGCATTGGGATACACACTTACCAAAGGCCACCTGGTTGGTCAACACCAGAGGATCTGCAAACAGGGCCGGCCCAGCCCAGTCAGAACTTTTACATCTTGTAGAGGGGGACAAAGTTCCCGTGGTGCATATGAAGAATTTGCTGGGGAAGACAGTCTGGGTAATTCCTGCTTCAGGTAAAGGCAAACCCACTCGTGGGATTGCTTTTGCTCAGGGACCTGGATATACTTGGTGGGTAATGCGGGAAGATGGGGAAGTCCGATGTATACCTCAAGGGGATTTGATTTTAGGGGAAAACAGCCAGTGAACTCAATTGTATGCTGTTGCCTGCTGTGTAATACTTTTATAGCCCATCAACTAGATGTCTCCAGGTCACCAGCGACTGGCCCTGACTTCCCTCCAACCATCATCCCAACAGAGAATGAACTTGGAACATCATGGACCGAATGGACTCGGCAGCATTATAGGGATTGGTCCATGCACTAAGAAAATGATTTTTTCCTCTTGGCCTGTATGTATATGGATGTATATATGTGGGAGAGCGATGGTGTATTGAAAATGTGGGATCTGAGCACGACGTGAATGGTATGGAATAAGGGGTGGATAATGTCCTGGGTTCAGCAGTAGCAGTCATGTTTTTCCTTTGTGTTAAGTGGTGCAGTGCTGTGTTTTGACTTCCAGCCTGAGAACAGTGTTGGTGAAGCCGATGTTTTCGGTTGTTGCTAAGTGATGTTTACCCTGACCAAGGACTCTGTGAGGCTCATGCTCTGCCAGGGAGGAGGGGAAGCTGTGAGGAAGCAGAGACGGGGTGCCTGACCCGGGCTAGCCGGGGAGGTATTCCATACCACAGTACGTCATGCCCGGGGTGGGGGGGGTAACTGGGAGTTACCCGGAAGGACAGGGGCTTCCGGGTGGAACTCGCTTTCTTGGCCGGTGGTATTGTATTCTCTTCCCTTGTTATTTTCCCTTATCATTGTTTTAGCTGATAGTAGCGGTGGTGATTTGTTGCTGGACTGTTCTTGTCTCAACCCGTAGGAGTTGCACTCTCTCGATCCTCCTCCCCGTTCCTCCGGGAGCGGGGAAGGGGAGAGCCCTGGTGCGGGGGGGGGGGGGGGGGAGACGGACACGGACCTCGATTGTTGAGTGAACAAGTTACCTGACTGGGTTTAAACCACGACAGGGAGTTGTTCTTATTTAAGGTCAAGTAAATACAATAATGTCATGCCTTAATCTGCCACAAGAATTAGTGTTGCATTAAATAGATAAGAAATCAAATTGGAATGATTTTCTGACTCTGTAGTGATGTTTGAGTCAATTAAAGTGAGACCAGAATCCCTGAATGCAATTCCATGTACTTGTAGCTTCAAGGGAAAAACCAACCCCTTCTCATCTGAATTATTCTTGCATATATTTCTTCCTCTGTTCTTCCTTCTATTTAAAGAACATGTATGTATATATAGATGTACACAAGATGACTGCTGTTCATGTTAACCTGAAATATGGAGGTCTTAAAAAGATGAGATGACCTTCAAATCAACATGTTGCCTGTTGAGAAATGAGCATTCATCCTCCTTCCCCTACCACTCCCTCTTTCCATCAGCCGCTTTTCAAGCAAGATGACCATTTCTTCAGCACAATTCATCTTCTCCCTCCACCCTTCCCAAAGCAGCTTTTACTTCCCCATTCCCCAGCCTGTGCTCAGATGTTCATTGCACAAGGTCCCTTGACTCACCACCAGTGCTCTTCTCATGTTGCTGGTGGGTGCCTTTGATGCAAGGACACATTGATGGCTCATTTCAACTCGGTGGACACCACAAGAGCCTCGTCCCTCTCTGATAAGGTGCCCCCCAGCCTGTCTTAGTGCTTAGAGCAAGTCCTCCTCATAGGCAGGACTCAGCATTTTCTCTTTTTGAAGTCCGTCTGATTCCACCTGCCCATTTTGGACCCAAAACTGGCCTTTGAAACAACATTTTGCATTATATGCCTCCAAATTTAAATAACCTCAGGGTGGCTTTTTACTGCTTGCAAAAGGAAGAGTGGGACTTGTTCCTTGTAGAAAAAAGCAGCTGACAGCAGACAGGGCTTTAACACCTTCAAATGGGTTCAGAAGATCCAGCTGAAGTTGTCTACACCCACCTCAGGCAGGAGGATGAAGACAGTTGCTGTTTCCCATTGCTAAGGGCTCACACACTCAATGGCCATCTCCTCATCCTCATTCTCCTCCTTCCCCTTGTGTAGTACTTACATAAGTAAGTTGCAGATACATAAAGAGTAGACATATCAAACACACACCTTGCATCTAACACCACTGAAACCAGCCATTCTCAATACCACAGCTTGTCTAAACAAAGGGCAAAACATCACCCATCCCACATCAAATACCCACATCTTATCACACACACAAGCATGCTTTTCTCTGTGGTCTCTGCTTTACACACTCATGCTGACACTGCAGGTGGCTAAAGATTGATGACTTACATTAAAAGCCAAACATGAGAGTCTCTCCTTATCTATTTATGATCCGAAGTCCAATTACAGCAGATGAGACTCAGGCCAATGCAATGAGCAGAGCTCATTCAGATCTCTTCAGCTGGAGCAATGGAAGTGTCTGCCTTGCAGTGAGAGGCATGAACCCCACCAAATCTCCCTCAACACTAAAGGGAGCTGATGGACCCAGTAAACACATAGGGGTGACATGGTGCATTCAAATGTAAGGAGATAAGTGCTTGCCCAAGGACATAGGAGATGATTCCTATTCCAATCACTAAGTACCCAAAGAAGGGGAGGTAGCTCCTACCCAGCATTTGCTCAGTTGCTTTTAAACCAGTTTTAACTACAATGAAAGCAGCTCCAGCTGAGAGTGGGGAGCTAAAGCCATTAGGAGCTCCTCAGCAGGAATGCCAGAAGCCAGGCACCTCATTGCCTGCTCATCATGACCCAGCAGGAAGACGCATTGCAATGCTGGCTGCTGCTTCTGCTTCCTAGAACCTCACTTGGTGTTTCTTCTGCTCTCATGATCAGATGATAACACCATTGAAGGCAATGGCAGCCCTTAGACACAGCAAACCACTGGTTTCATTAAACATACACAACAAGGAGCAAAAAGCTTTCGGTTTTGAGAGCAGCAGCTCCAATGTGAAGCCACAATGAGCAGAGCGATAGGGTTGTAACCACAGACTTGTGTTTTCAAGCCATTAACTGTTCATGTTCCTATTTAAACACTTGGTGATGATGAAGGAGAGACCAGCTGGACATAAAGCCATTGATTATTCTTGTAGAAGGCACGTATTCTTAGTGCCTCTTTTTGCCTTCATGTTGTTCTTTTCAATAATCCTAAAATTATGTATTTTTCTTCTTTTCTAAATTTGATTGAGAGTTATTTCTCCCTCTGTTATATTGATATTCCCACTTCACAAGCCTTGGTTTTAGCCCAGTACTCAATGGGGAAGAAAGACATTCAAAACCACACAGAAATCCTTTTCTACCCTCCTCCAGTGCATCTCCTGGACTGTCAGTCTGGTGCCTTCCAGCAGAAAAACAGGTTGACATTGAAAACATTTAAAGCCACCTGTGTACTTCTCCTTCTTCCTTTCCCACACTTTCATAGCTTGGTTTTCTCGCCTGATTGCTCCATCCTTTGTCTTTTCTAAATGTCTGGGACAAGGTTATCAGTTAATATTTCCCCTAAGGGTTTTATAATGTCTCTTCATCTAGGAGAAGCATTCAGGACACACCAGCACTCAGGATTCTTCAGATGAAGACTGGGAAATACGACTTCATCGTGATATATCCACAAATCAGCAATGTAGAACAATGCTTTTGACCAAACTATTGTACAATCACTAGTCAAGTGTATGGAAATAAATGTATGTGATAGAAAGGACTCCCCATGACCAGTGCAAACCATCCACACAGAGGATACTTTGTTGTGCTTGTTTTCAGCTCCCTTCAATTCAATATTAGATGATCTCTGTGGATGTAAAGGGCTTCCTCAGGAAACACAGAAAGGAAGAGGTATGTGATAGATGGGGAAAGACAGAGCAAACTGTCCTGGGCCTGTCTTCAGGGGTAGGTGTCTGCAGGAGAACTGGTCTTGGAGGTGTTGATGCAGCCAGGAAGAGTTTGGGGAGAGAGGAATTGAGAGGTTGTTTTGCTGATCAAGTCAAACTAATTATCCGAGGGAGGAGGGTCCTTGGGAGAACAGTTTGCACAACACAAGCCTCTGAGGTAATGCCTCCTGTGAGATAAAACCCCTCCACTAGCCAGCCTGGAGCATCCTGCTCCCAAGCATCTCTCCTTCAACCCATCGCATGAGCTCCAGGAGGAGCTGCAGGCACTGCATCCACCACCACCTTCCTCTTTAACCAAGCAGGTACAAAAGGGTTTGATGGGTAGTGGGTTCAGTTTGACTCTGGGCATGCTGCCTCTCATATGCTTGATGGCATGTTGAATTTCACTCTTCTTCAGGGACTGTATTGATAGGGCAAGGGGTGATGGGTTTAAACTGAAACAGGGAAATTCAGGTTGGAGATTAGGAAGATGTTCTTCTTTGTGAGGGTGCTGAGGCACTGACACAGGGTGCCCAGAGAAACTGTGGCTGCCCCATCCCTGGCAGTGTTCATGGCCATGTTGGATAAAGGGGCCTGGGGGCTTGGGGCAAGCTGCTCTAGTGGAAGGGGTCCCTTCCCATGGCAGTGGGTTGGGGCTGGGTGAGCTTTAATTTCCCTTCAACCCAAAGAGCTCTATGATAGCCCATGGTGTGAATAAAAGTGCCCTAGTACATGGTAGCTTTGCTTCAAACCCAACCCCCCCTCCCCCCGCCCCCATTCCTGACCCTATGCACAAGTGATTTAGGGTTATTTTAGTAGCTATGTAGCCATTCATAGATGGATATTCCATCAGATAATTCATATGCAGAGGTATTGAATGGTAATGATAATATCCAAGCTAAAGCCTTAAAATTTTGGTTTATATATCATATATTTAACACCTCCAGGTGGATATTTGGGTTGGTCATAGCACGCTCAATACAATCAAAGCAAAAGCTCTGCTGGAACCAAGACCACTGCTTTCCCTTAACCTTATGCAGGGTGGGGGTTCTTCAGAAGCAAATAAGCTTAGAACTTAAATGAAAGAAAATTTCAAGTACTTGTCTTTGTGTTGTGATGAAAAGGATCCACCCCAACTAATGAAGCTATGGAAGAGCACTCATCCAGTTGGAAATATACAAAAGAGAGAGAAAAGAATTCCTTAAAATTCCCAGAAATAAAGAAAATACAAAAAAAGAGAAAAAAAATTCCTTAAAATTCCCAGAAGTCAGTGAAGAAAATACAACATCTTTTCTGTTTTCCACATTTTGTGATGTATTTATTTGATTTTATTGTATTATACTTTGATGGACATGATGATTCTCAGTGTATCAGTTGTGCAGTGTATATCAATCATGGTAGAATTATTCTCTTTTAATTTCAGGTTGTGTAATGAGCTCCTTCACTTCTTTGACTCCAGACCTTGAGCTACACACAGAAATACACCATTACAAATACACCATTTTCCATTGCATTTACTTTATGGATTAAACTCCAACTAAACTTCCACATTATTTCTCTCATAGGGGTGTATTTCACTGATTCCTTTCATTTCAATCCAAATCCATCAACTTGTTGAAATGACGGATACAGGAAACCTCACGGTTCTCTCCAGCTTCATCCTCTTGGGTTCCTCTGATGCCCCAGCGCTACAAACCACCATCTTCACAGTCTTCTTATCCCTCTATGTTTTCACGGTGCTGGGGAACCTGACGATGATCCTGCTGATCAACACTGACCCCCACCTCCACATCCCCATGTACTTCTTCCTGACCCACTTATCTTGCATGGATGTTTGCCTTTCCTCTGCTATCATCCCAAAAGCTCTGGAGACCTTCCTGCTGGGGAGAAGCCACATCTCCTTTTGGGGTTGCTTTGCCCAGATGTATATTTTCGTGGCTCTGGCTGCCTGTGAGACCTTCCTGCTTGGGGTAATGGCTTACGACCGATACACGGCTGTGTGCAAGCCCCTGCTCTACACCACTACCATGACCAGGGCACGCTGCTATGGCATGATGGTGCTGGTGTACAGCATCGGGCCTATTCAGAATTTTCAATTTAAAGACATAAATCAGGCAAACTGCTTATAGGTTCACTATGGTTGAAGATAATTATACGTCCCCCTCTGAGTTTATTCTGCTGTGCTTCACAAACAGGGAAGTCCTGTGGGTGATGTGCTTTGTCTTATTCCTTGCCATCTATGTGTTACCTTCATAGGAAACCTGCAATTAATTGCATTAATCAGAATGCATTCCTGCCTACACACCCCCATGTACTTCTTCCTAAGCCACTTGCCTCTCCTGGATGTCTGCTAGTCCTCTACCATCATCTCTTAAGCCTTGCTCAATGTTCTAGTGGAGAAGAAGGTGATTTCCTTCATTAGATGTGCCACTCAGCTCTTCTGCTTTGCAACCTGTGCCACAACCAAGTGCTATGTGCTGGCTGCTGTGGCTTACAATCGCTACATGGCCATTTGTAACCCCCTTCTGCTACTCCATGGTCATGTTTCAAAGGCTTTGCATTGTGTTGTTGGCTGGTGCCTACTTAGCTGGCGTGATCAGCTCTACCATACACACGGTTTCCTTATTTTGTCTCCTGTTCTGTCGGTCCAAGACGATCAATCACTTCTTCTGTGATGGACCACCACTGCTAGCCCTCTCCTGCTCTGACATCTGACACCCCTGCCATCGAGGTGATGGTTGCTGCCGTGGTGGGGTCCAAGGTACTGAGCACCACGGTCTTCATCCTCATCTCCTACTTGTCGGTCCTTTCCACTGTCATGCGGATGCAGTCTGTGGCTGGTCGACAAAAAGCTTTCTCCACCTGTGCCTCTCACTTCATCTCCATTGCTTTGTACTACGGCAGTTCCCTCTTCATGTACCTGTGCCCCAGCTCCAGGCAGTCCTCAAAGCATGATGAGGTGATCTCCATGCTGTACTCTGTGGCTGTCCCCATGCTTAACCCGCTCATTTACAGCCTAAGAAATGTGGATATGAAGAACGCCATGAGGACAGCAAAAAGTAGAGTCTTCTCCTCTTTGTCCGTTCATGGTTCCTTGTCAGCTGAAAGGAGAGGGCTACCCTGCCCTGGTGAGAAGCAGCAGGATGGATATTGCACCTTCAAGGATGGTTCGATATTGCACCTTGAAGAGGATGGTTGGATATAGCACCTTCAAGGACGGGTGGATATAGCACCTTCACAAAGCAGGGACTAAACATACTTGGAAGCATGACAGCTGGAAAACACGCTTCTCCTTAAACCAAGGCTACATTCTGTGCTGGCATGGACAGGACATTCTCTGGCTGCAGCCTGACAGCTGACAGTGACTGTGTATTGGAAAGAAAGTTGTTGTCCAAAGTGATTGTTACTTAAATATTACTTGAAATTTATATATCTTATTATTTAAATGCTATTAAACATAACAATAAACTTTATTTCAGGATTCAGAGATCAAAAGGGAGAAGGTGGTGGCTTTGCCCTGCTGGCATCAAACCAACTGGTACCTGAGCTCATGTCTTATATTAGCAAATGATTTCTGGTGTTATTTCTGGTTTTAAGGAAATATTAACTGATATTTCCAGGTATTTCAAGTCCAGACCACAAGGTTTGGTCACGTGAAATGACAGAGGGGATACTGAGGTGAGCTCTTAGGCAGAAGCTCTTCCCTGGGAGGGTGCTGAGGTGCTGGCACAGGGTGCCCAGAGAAGCTGTGGCTGCCCCATCCCTGGCAGTGTTCGAGGCCAAGTTGGACACAGGGTCTTGGAGCACGCTGCTCTAGTGGAAGGTGTCCCTGCCTGTGGCATGGGTTGGAGCTGGATGAGCTTTAAGGTCCCTTCCAACACAAACCAGGCTACAATTCTAAGAAATAAAGCTGCAACAGTCTATTGGTCAACAAAGCCCTTGTGTTAAATGGGGACAAGTCATATCTGAGCCTCTGCTCTGCTGTGAATTTAAGTAGGGGTGGAAAGAGCAAGAATGCTGGTAAAGAGGAAGGATTTGGGGTCTTCCTCTCCCCTGAACACCCAAGGTGCTGCTGGCATGGGTATCCTGATGAGCCCGATGGAGCAAGTACAATACCCAGCTGTCTGCATCTGGGACTTCAAGCTGCATTATTCACCCTGCACAATCGCACCCAGGTATTCTCAGTGCCTCTTTTTGCCTTCATGTAGTTCTTTTCAATAATCTTTGAATTATATATTTCTCTTCTTTCCAGAATTTGATTGAGGGTTATTTCTCCCTCTGTTATACTGATTTTCCCACTTCACAAGCCTTGGTTTTAGCCCAGTACCCAATGGGGAAGAAAGACATTCAAATCCACTCAGAAATAATTTTCTACCCTCCTCCAGTGCATCTCCTGGACTGTCAGTCTGGTGCCTTCCAGCAGAAAAACAGGTTGACATTGAAAACATTTAAAGCCATCTACATTCTACTCTTTCTTGCTTCCCCACATTTTCATACCTTGGTTTTCTCTTCTATCTGCTCCATCCTTTGTCTTTTCTAAATGTCTGGGACAAGGTTATCATTTAATATTTCTACTAAGGGTTTTATCATGTCTCTTCATCTAGGAGAAATATTTGGGACACACCAACACTCAGAATTCTTCAGATGAAGACTGGGAAATCTGACTTCATCCTGCTATATCCTCAAAGCAGCCACGTTTTGAGCCAATGCTTTTGACCAAAGTGGTGTACATTCACTAGTCAACTGTATGGAAATAAATGTATGTGATGGAAAGGACTCCCCATGACCAGCACAAACCATCCACACAGATGATACTTTGTTGTGCTTGTTTTCAGCTCCCTCCAATGTAATATTAGATGAACCCTGTGGATGTAAAGGGCTTCCTCAGGGAAACACTGAAAGGAAGAGGTATGTGATAGATGGGGAAATACAAAGCAAACTGTCCTGGGCCTGTCTTCCTGGGTAGGTCTCTACAGGAGAACTGGTCTTGGAGGTGTTGATGCAGCCAGAAGGAGTCTGGGGAGAGAGGAATTGAGAGGTTGTTTTGCTGATCAAGTCAAACTAATTATCCAATGGAGGAGGGTCCTTTGGGAGAACAGTTTGCACAACACAAGCCTCTGAGGTAAATCCTCCTGTGAGATAAAACCCCTCCACCAGCCAGCCTGGAGCATCCTGCTCCCAAGCATCTCTCCTTCAACCCATCGCATGGTCTCCAGGAGGAGCTGTAGGCACTGCATCCACCACCACCACCTTCCTCTTTAACCAAGCAGGTACAAAAGGGTTTGATGGGTGGTGGGTCCAGTTTGACCCTGGTCATGCTACCTCTCCCATGCTTTGATGGCATGTTGAATTTCACTGTTCTTCAGGGACTGTAGTGATAGGGCAAGGGGTGATGGGTTTAAACTGAAACAGAGAAATTGAGGTTGGAGATAAGGAAGGAGTTCTTCCCTGTGAGGGTGCTGAGGCACTGGCACAGGGTGCCCAGAGAAGCTGTGGCTGCCCCATCCTTGTCAGTGTTCATGGCCAGTTTGGACACAGCGGCTTGGAGCAAGTTGCTCCAGTGGAAGGCATCCCTGCCCATGGCAGGGCTTGGAGCTGGGTGAGCTTTAACCTGCCTTCAACCCAAAATATTGTCTTATATCCGATGATGTGAATAAAAGTGCCCTAGTATGGGGTAGGTTTGCTTCAAAAACACCAACCTTCCTGACCCCATCTACAACTGATTTAGCGATATTTTAGCATGAGAATATCCAAGCTAAAGCCTTAAAAATTTGATTTATATATGGTATATTTTGTATTTTACACTCTTAGATGGATATTTGGGTTGGTCATAGGAAGCTCACTGCAATCCCAGCAAAGCTCTGCTAGAGCTAAGACCACTGTATTCCCTTAACTTTATGCAGGGTGGGGGTTCTTGGCAGGAGGCTGGGACTGGATGAGTTTTAAGGTCCCTTCAACCCAAAGCATTCTATGATAGTATGTGGTTGGAATAAACGTGCGCTAGTACGGGGTAGCTTTGCTTCAAAAACCCACGTTCCTGACCCCATCTACAACAGATTTAGGGGTATTTTAGCACTGATGTAGCCATTCATAGATTGATATTCCATCAAGTAATTCATCTGCAGAGGAATTGAATTGTGGAGAATATCCAAGCTAAAGCCTTAAAATTTTGGTTTATATATGATATATTTTACACCCTTAGATGCATATTTGGGTTGGTCATAGGCAGCTCACTGCAATCACAGGAAAGCTCTGCTAGAGCTAAGACCACTGCTTTCCCTTAACATTATGCAGGGTGGGAGTCCCTCAAAAGCAGATAAACTTAGAACTTAAAGCAAATTTCAAGTACATGGCTTTGTGTTGTGATGAAAAGGATGCAGCACAAGTAATGAATCTAGAGAAGAGCACTGATCCACTCTGAAAAATACAGAAAAAGAGAGAAAAAAAGGTCCTTAAAATTCCCAGAAATCAGAAAAGACAAAATGTTTTCTGTTTTCCACATTTGTGGACGTACTAATTTGATTTTATTGCATTACACTTTGATAGACATGATGTTTCCCAGTGTATCATTAGTGCAGTGTATATCAATCATCGTAGAATTATTCTCTTTTAATTTCAGGTTGTGTAATGAGCTCATTCACCTCTTTGACTTCAGATCTTGAGCTACAGACAGAAATACACCATTACAAATACACCATTTGCCATTGCATTTACTTTGTGGATTAAACTCTAACTAAACTTCCACATTATTTATCTCTAAGGGATGTATTTCAGTGATTCCTTTCATTTCAATCCAAATCCATCAACTTGTTGAAATGACGGATACAGGAAACCTCACGGTTCTCTCCAGCTTCATCCTCTTGGGTTTCTCTGATGCCCCAGAGCTACAAAACACCATCTTCACAGTCTTCTTATCCCTCTATGTTTTAATGGTGCTGGGGAACCTGACGATGATCCTGCTGATCAACACTGACCCCCACCTCCACGTCCCCATGTACTTCTTCCTGACCCACTTATCTTGCATGGATGTTTGCCTTTCCTCTGCTATCATCCCAAAAGCTCTGGAGACCTTCCTGCTGGGGAGAAGCCACATCTCCTTTTGGGGTTGCTTTGCTCAGATGTATATTTTCCTGGCTCTGGCTATCTGTGAGAGCTTTCTCTATGGGGTAATGGCTTACGACAGATACACAGCTGTGTGCAAGCCCCTGCTCTACACCACTACCATGACCAGGGCGCGTTGCTATGGCATGATGGTGCTGGTGTACAACATCGGCTTCCTCACCTCCCTGGTGCACATCATGCTGGCAGGGAGGTTGTCCTTCTGTCAGGCCAGGAGCATCAACCACTTCTTCTGTGAGCTGCCCACCCTCCTGTAGCTCTCCTGCTCAGACACAAGCACAAATGAGGTCTTGCAGGTTTACAACAGTGTGTTTAATGCCATGGTCTCTCTCCTGATGATCCTGGTGTCCTACACCTACATCCTCCACACCGTCCTGCAGATCCCTTTGGCCACGAGGAGGCTGAAGGTCTTCTCTACCTGCACCTCCCACTTGGCTGCCATCACCATCTTCTATGCACCCGGGATCCTCACCTATGTCCAGCCTCATGAGGCATCCTCATGGGATCAGGCAAAGCTGGTGTCGCTGTTTTACTCCATCCTCACCCCAACCCTCAACCCCCTCATCTACAGCCTGAGGAACAAGGAGGTGAAGGCAGCTCTGAGGAGGCTGTGGGAGCGAAAGCTGCTGCCACATCTATGCAGGGTTTGAAAGCACATTTGGAGCTCTTCAGTACTGTGGAGGTAAGGAAGAAACAGGTGGTCATGGATTTGGTAATTACTGGCCATTATTTGTCATTATTGGTCCCTATTGGTCATTATTACAGTTAAGGAGATCACAAAGCAAGTGCAGGGTATGGAGAACCTGCACAACAAATGGTTCTCTTCAAAGAGCCTCAGGTGGTTTTAAGTGTGGCCTGAGAATTCAATATTTCATCCAAATAAGTATCAGCTCCTCAATAGCAGCCCTGAGACACCACCTTGGTTTTTTGTGTCTTTATTGTGCTAAATGAAGGTAGAGCCCACAAAAAGGAGGCTCAGACTTCACATAAGGCACTGACCACTGTCTCCATTGCCTGCTTGATAAGCATTTTCTCAATGATGAACTGTGGGAAGGTCAAGAGGATTTGATACAGCTCTGGCGTCTGCAACACAAGGAGGTCACGGAGCTGCTGAAGCAAGTACAGGGGAGGCAACGAGGATGGTCTGGGGCTGGAGCACCTCCCGTACGGAGCCAGGCTGATAATATTGGGTCTTTTCATCCTGGAGAAGAGAAGCTGTGTGGAGACCTCAGAGAAGCTTCCAGTACCTAAAGGGGCTACAAGAACCTGGGGAGGAGCTTTGGACAAGGGCCTGTAGGGACAGGCCAAGGAGAATGGCTTGAACCTGCCAGAAGGGAGACTGAGATGAGCTCTTAGGCAGAAGCTGTTCCCTGGGAGGGTGCTGAGGTGCTGGCACAGGGTGCCCAGAGAAGCTGTGGCTGCCCCATCCCTGACAGTGTTCAAGGCCAGGTTGGACACAGGGCTTGGAGCAAGCTGCTCTAGCGGAAGGTGTCCCTGCCCGTTGGAGGGGGTTTGGATCTGGACGAGCTTTAAAGACCCTTCCAACACAAACCAGGCTGGGATTCTGTGAAATAAATCTCTGACAGTCTGTTGGTCAACAAAGCCCTTATGCTAAATGGGGACAAGTCATATCTGAGCCTCTGCTCTGCTGTGAATTTAAGCAGGGGTACAAAGAGCCTTAGTGCTGGTGGGAGAGAGGATTTGGGGTCTTCCTCACCCCTGAACAGCCAAGGTGCTGCTGGCCTGGGTCCCCTGATGAAGCTGATGGAGCAAGTGCAATAACCAGCTGACTGTATCTGGGACTTCAAGCTGCATTATTCACCCTGCACAAGCACACCCAGGTATTCTTAGTGGCTTTTTTTGCCTTCATGTAGTTCTTTTCAATAATCTTTGAATTACATATTTTTCTTGTTTCCAAAATTGATTGAGAGTTATTTCTCCCTCTGTTATATTGATCTTCCCACGTCTCAAGCCTTGGTTTTAGCCCAGTACCCCATGGGGAAGAAAGACATTCAAAACCACTCAGAAATCCTTTTCTACGCTCCTGCAGTGCATCTCCTGGACTGTCAGTCTGGTGCCTTCCAGCAGAAAAACAGATTGACATTGAAAACTGGGTTTAAACCCAGGCACACAGTCTCTCTCTCACACACACACACACCGCACACCCCCCCCTTGCCCTCCCCCTGCTCTCAGAGGGATGGGGAAGAAAATCAGAAGAATGGAACTCCCACTGGTTGAGATAAGAATGTTTTAGTAACTAATGTATAACACAAAACACCACCAATAATAATAAAGCAAATAACAAGGGAAGAGAATACAAAACCTCATCACCCACTGACTGATAACTCCTCCACCCCCCCAGTCCAACCATGCACCAACCAATACCTCGTCCAACCCCTCAACCCCAGCCCTTCCAGGTAACTCTCAGTTACATCCTGGGCATGACGTGCTGTGGTATGGAATACCTCTTTGGTCAGTTTGGGTCAGGTGTCCTGTCTCTGCTTCCTCCCGGCTTCCCCTCCTCCCTGGCAGAGCATGAGGCTCACAAAGTCCTTGGTCAGTCTAAACATGTGAGCAGTAACTAAAAACGTCAGTGCTATCAGTGCTGTTCCCAGGCCGAAAGAACTCACAGGTAAGAGTGAGTAATTTTATTGGAGGTGAGGGACTGTCGTGGTTTAAACCCAGTCAGGTAACTCGTTCACTCACTCCCCCCCTTCTTTCCCTCCCCCTACTCCCAGAGGTACGGAGAGGAGAATCAAAAGAATGCAACTCCCACGGGTTGAGCTAAGAACAGTTTAGTAACTAAGGTATAACACAAATCACTACTGCTACCACCAATGATAATAATGATAAAGGAAATAACAAGGAAGAGAATACAACACCTCACCACCAGCCGACCAATAACTCGCCCCCCCTAGCCCGACCAAGCTTCGACCGATACCTCCTCCAACCCTGCAGTCTCCCAGCCCTTCCGGCTAACTCCCAGTTACATCCTGGGCATGACGTGCTGTGGTATGGAATACCTCTTTGGTCAGTTTGGGTCAGGTGTCCTGTCTCTGCTTCCTCCCAGCTTCCCCTCCTCCCTGGCAGAGCATGAGGCTCACAAAGTCCTTGGCCAAACCAAAACATCCTTGTTATCAGCTCTGTTCCTGAGCTGAAAGTCAAAACACTGCACTACAGTAGCTACCAAGAAGGAGAAAAAATGACTGCTACTGCTGAACCCAGGACAACTTTGTAGAGGTTTTCTTCTCTTCCTGCTAGCAAGAAAACCTCCATCATCTCTGCAGCCACATTTCAAGTAGTTGTCGGCTGCTACTATAGTGTCAATTCAAGAGATGCATTGAACATCCCTCAAAGAGCTGATCTAAAGGAGGATTCTAGAGGAATGGGTGATGCCATCAGTCTAGAGAACTAAGCACCATGGGAGAGCAGTGGGAAAACACAATGGTCTGGATTGAGAACTTCTTGGCAAGAGCCAAAAGGAAAGGTGGTGTCCTTGGGTGCAAGGTACCCCATGCTCTGGGGACAGGGCACCTCATCTGGGACAGCTTCCTGCCTGTAGCACCCTCTCTGCTGCACACACCCCGCTCTCTGCCTGCACTCACAAGTGTCTCACAGAAGCTTTGCACTTCCCCTGCAGCAGCGACTCCTCACTGCAGGAGGTTCCTGCATTCCCCAGGCTCAGGGATGGATGCTGCATTCCAGGCAAGTTTGGGTAGTGCAGGAGAGGGAGACAGGAAGGTGGGCTCATGGGGCATGATGAGCAGCGTTCAGGCACCCCCAGCAGTGGGTTCCCCATGTGCCACACTGAGGCATGTTCCCATGAGGGAAAGTTCTCAGCCTCTTGTCTGTCCAGAGCCTGCAGCCACACTCCAGGAACACCTACTCCTCCTCCACCTACAGACACCAACTGCTCTCCATTGCTGGGCTCCGTCCTGCTTGTAAGGATTTGTTAAAGCCCAGAACCATCGCCTTGCTTCTTGCTGACTTTCCTCCACCCTCTCTCACCTCCCTACACACTGCTCATTGCCACCAGTAACTAACTGAAGAGCTAAGAAGCTCTCAAGGCTTTCCTCAGGGGCTGACCATGTTTCTCCATTCACCATTGATGGATCCATTGAGTGCCAGGGGTGAGGTTCCTGCAGAGGCAGAGATGCCCCTGGGCAGAGCCCTGCTGCCGGGAGGGGTGTGCAGGGCAGAGCTCAGCACACAGCCCCTGGCATGGGCTCTGGGGGCACTGAGAGGGAGCAGAGCTGGGCACAGAGCAGCAGCTCCTGGCAGGGACAGCTCCAGGCAGCAGAGACATGGGCAGGGAGTGGGGGAACCTGATGCAGCACTTGCCTGAGCCGATGGGAACAAGGTTTCCTTCTGTCCTGGCTGAACCTCTCCTCTGTCACTATCCCCCACTGCCTTTTGTCCTCCCACCAGACACCACGATAAGGAGCCTGGATCTGTATTCTCCATGTCCTCCTTGCCGCTACAGGCAGCCAGTCCCCAACAGCCTTCCCTTCCCAAGATCTCAGGTCCCCATCAGCCTTCCCTTCTCCAGGATGGACAAGCCCAGCTTCCCCAGCCTCTCCCCACAGGCACCGTGTTCCTATCCCTGCCTGTCCTGAGGGCCCGTTGCTGAACCCACTCCTGCTTGCCAATAATGTTCCTGAAGTGGGGATGTGAAACCTGGATGGAGGATTCCAGATCATCCCTTCCCTTGTTCTCCTGCCGTGCTCCTGCTCATACGGCCCACGATGCTGCTGTCCTCCCTTGCTGCCTCCTGTCCACCTCCTGCCCACCCAGACATTTCCCATGGGCTGTTCTCAGCCAGGCAGCCCCAGCCTGTGCCATTGCTGGGGAGCAACCTGCAGGGACCCCTGTGTTCCCTGCTCCCCTGCCCAGGACACCCTGAGAGCTCTGCACCCCCCCCCCCATGCCATCCCATCTCCCCACACCAGCACAACAGCTCCAGGCCCTTGGGCTCCCCCAGAGCTCTTCCTGCTGCAGGCACAGAGCAGCCATCCCAGAGCTGGAGCAGACAGAAAGCTGCTTTCATTCCCCTTCATTCCTGACATGTGAGGACATATCACAGAGAAGAAGTTGCTGCAGGATCATTTATTTCCCTTAAATACAATCAGAGACCAGAGTGACACAAAGCCTATGGGTCACACAACACGAGTGGCAACTTAATTAGGAGATGAAAACTGACATTTCTATGAAGACAACATCATCACAGATTGAAATAGGAAAACAAATGTAAAGCAGGAAAGACAGACATGGCCTGTCATGACCTACACTGGAAACCCTTTCCAGGGTAAAACAAGCAGCGTATATCTGCTGAAACACATCTGGTCACCAGCTTCCTCACAGCATCCTTGAGCTCCTGGTTCCTCAGGCTGTAGATGAGGGGGTTCACTGCTGGAGGCACCACCGAGTACAGCACTGACACCACCAGATCCAGGGATGGGGAGGAGACGGAGGGGGGCTTCAAGTAGGCAAAGACAGCAGTGTTGACAAAGAGGGAGAGAACAGCCAGGTGAGGGAGGCACGTGGAAAAGGCTTTGTGGCGTCCCTGCTCAGAGGGCATCCTCAGCACAGCCCTGAAGATCTGCACGTAGGACCCCACAATGAAAACAAAACAGCCAACTGTAATCAGGACGCCAACCACAAGAAGCCCAACTTCCCTGAGGTAGGAGTGTGAGCAGGAGAGCTTGAGGATCTGGGGGATTTCACAGAAGAACTGCTCCACAGCATTGCCTCGGCACAGGGGCAGTGAAAATGTATTGGCTGTGTGCAGCAGAGCACTGAGAAACCCAGTGCCCCAGGCAGTTGCTGCCAGGTAGACACAAGCTCTGCTACCCAGGAGGGTCCCATAGTGCAGGGGCTTGCAGATGGCCACGTAGCGGTCGTAGGACATGGCAGTGAGGAGAAAATACTCTGCTGAGATGAAAAAGGCAACGAAAAAGAGCTGTGCAGCACAGCCTGTGTAGGAGATGGCCCTGGTGTCCCAGAGGGAATTGGCCATGGATTTGGGGACAGTGGTGGAGATGCAGCCCAGGTCCAGCAGAGAGAGGTTGAGGAGGAAGAAGTACATGGGGGTGTGGAGGCGCTGGTCACAGGCTGTGCTGGTGATGATGAGGCCATTGCCCAGGAGCGCAGCCAGGGAGATGCCCAGGAAGAGCCAGAAGTGGCAGAGCTGCAGGTCCCGCGTGTGTGCGAATGGCAGGAGGAGGAACTGGGTGATGGAGCTGCCGTTGGACATCTGCTGCCTCTGGGTATGGGGCACCGTCAGAGGAGAAAAAGGCGGTGACAGGTTAGGACAGGAGGGATGTCAGATACAGAAGTTCAGTTTACACATGACTGAGCACATTATAGGTGGACAGGAGAGGCTCAGTGTCATCTCCAGTGATGGCATTATACTGCTGAGGCTTCTTCCTAGGTACAATCAGAAGAGCATTGCATCAGGCAAAAAGTCTCAGTTCTTTGCAGAACCAAGAGAGCTGCAGTGTCCATCAGTCCTCTCCCAGTTGCCCTCTGCTCAAACTTGCACTGCCTGTAAGGTGCTTTCACACACAAATTGATCTTAAGAACTCCCACAAACATCTGTCCTGTGCTGAGAGCAGGGGAGAACAGTTTCAAAGGACAGTCCACAGAGCTCTCACGCTGAGAAGCAAAGGGCTGTATGCAGCAGAGCACAGCCAGCAGCCACCTCCAGTGCCAGACCCCAAGAGAGCTGCCTGAACGCACCCTCCCCAGGGCTGGGCTGCACTTTCCCCCCACTCCCTGCCCATGTCTCTGCTGCCTGGGGCTGTCCCTGCCAGGTGCTGCTTCCCTGTGTCCGCCTCTGCTCCCTCTCAGTGCTCCCAGAGCCCATGCCATGGGCTGTGTGCTCAGCTCTGCCCTGCACACCCCTGCCTGTGCAGGGGCTCAGGAGCAGCTCACACAAGCCCTCACAAGACTCTCGGTGCCTCCCCCAAAGCAGAGAAGAAAATTCCCAGCTCCCACTGCCCAACCTGCCCACCAAGAGGGAAAAACATCAAAGCTCAGCATCCTTCCCTATCAGGTAAATGATGCCTCAGTGTCTTTCAGAAGGACCTTCTGAAGAAGTGCTCAGAGTGACGGCAGATTGGAGCAGCGTCACACACCCAGCACTTCCCTTCCCTCTAAGGGGTTTCTCCTTTCCCCTCAGCTCCCCCCAAGCTCCATGGGGAGCTCCCGGGCAGGCCGAGTGCTGACCCTGGCAGGCAGCAGAGTCCCTGCCCCTGCACACAGCCTTTGGGCTGCAGGGACCCTGCTGCAAGGGCAGCGCTGGGCACCCCTGGCTGCACACCCACATTCACACCCTGCAGCTAGCCCTGGCACAAGAGACCTGCCTTGTCCTGTCCCTGCATGGTGCAGGGGAAGCCCTGCTCTGCAGCACATCCTCCTCCTTATCTACAGAGAGAGAAACTGCAGCTGCATTGCCCTGCACCCAGTGCCTTACCACAAACAGGGCTGGGAAGGTTTCTCCTTCAGAAGGTTCCTCCTCCTCCTCCTCAGCATCCTCCACTGCCAAGTGCCTTTAAGCTCCCTGTGTCTCGCAGGTCTCCCCTCGGTCCCAGCTCAGCAGCAGAGGCCCAGCCCAAGGTGGCTCTGCCTCTGCCCCCCCCGGCTCCTTCCAGGGCTCCCTGGGGCTCCAGGGAAACACCATGGGAAACAGCCTGAAGCAAGCACTGATCTTCCCTCCCTCAGCTGGGAGGCACACTGCCTTCCTGCAGTGCCATTTCTCTGATGATACAAAGATTTAAGGATAAAAATCTTCATTTCTTACAATCAATCAGTTAATTTAAAAATGGCCCTTTGAGAACATGGAGTCCAACCATTAACCTATCCCTGGGAAGTCCACACACTGAGCATGAGAACATCTCTGGTGGGATACCCTGGTTGGATGTTCACCAACAGCAAATGGGGCTTTAAAGTTGAATTTTACATCCTACCTTAATTTCACTAATTTATATCCTATTCTGTTTGTTGTTAAACATTCTGCTATACATTAGAGCATAGAAATCAGCTGGACAAATTATGTTGATGCAGAAACCTGTCCATGTATATAATTGTACTTAAACCCATTTAGGAAATTCTTAACAACTGAGTAAAGCAACCAAACATCACCCTCAATTTGTACCTGGAATTCAGTACTACTCTGTTGGCACAGCAGCAAGAGGTGAGCACAGCACTCTGAGAAAGATGGACTGACTTTAGTTACGGGGTGGAATGCATCTCGATCTGTGCACAGCCATCTAGCTCCATCTCAGTGTGTTGTGTTAGGTTGGATATTTAATTGCAAGCGCGTGTATATTAGCTTCAGTGATCAAGTGCTGTTAGAAATCCTGTGATTGAGTTTACAAATGCAAACTGCTGCTAGCTGGCATTTGTGATTCTTTAGATGAATAGCAGGCCTGAGACTAAGATGGAATCCAGCTGCACTCAGACTGCTCTCGGAGAGGGAACTTAGAAAGCAAAGAGATCCAGTCTGAACCTCGTGACTCAACAAGAGGGTCTCCCTTATTCCTTTCTGTTTGCAGTTTCTATACACATGATTTCAGTTCAATGCTGTATAAATCACTTGAATCCAGTCCTGGATAAATCCTTGCCGAGTCTGACACAATCTCTTTTTGTAGATGGTGGAGTGGGGCCTCGCCACCAAATCCTGAAGAATCCTGCTTTTAGAAATTCACATTAAAATCACTTCTGCTGGTATGTGTCGAAGTGATTCTTTCAGCAATCCTAAACAGTTTCACAACAAGCACGCGGGATTTCTCTGGGAAACCCATTCCAGTGTCTCACCACCCTCACAGGAAAGAATTTCTTCAGAGAACACAGTTTCTGTTTCACTGCAGACAAAGGAGGCAGGAGAGAAGGGGTGGGGAGCACGCACCCCAGCCCCGACTCCGCACAGGGCAGCGAGGGGTGCTGCTCTTCACTACAGCACAGCTGGGCTGAACTGAGTCAGTGCTTACACAGAAACCTGTCCTTGTCCCTGATGAAGCTCTACAGCCCACAGGCTTCTCCACAGGTACCAGCCCATCTGTTTTTCTTGTCACGTCTTGCTCAGTGTCACAAGCTGTGGCACAAGGGGAGGCCCTTGCTGCTGTTTCTCCTGGAACACAGGGAAGTAGAATATGAAATACTTTTTTTAATAATGAAACCCATTCCAGTGACCACGGAAAATATGGAACAAGATGCTAGAGCCCTACAGGATTTACCAGGAAGAGCAACAATTAACTAAAACTTCCCTCCTGTGCTGTTTCCTTTCCCAGCCCATGGATACTTTCCTCAGTAACTGGCAAGTGCACATGACACAGCAAGAGATCTGGGTCAAGCAAAGCCAGGCAAGGCAAGGCAATGCAAGACCAAGGAAGGCAAAGCAAGGGAAGGCAATGCAAGGCTAGGGAAGGCAAGGCAAGGCAAGGCAAGAAATGGCAAGACAAGATATGGCAAGGCAACTCAAGGCAAGGCAAGGCAACTCAAGGTAAGGTAAGGCAAGGGAAGGCAAGGCAAGGCCAGGCAAGGCCATGACAGGCCAGGCCAGGCAAGGAAAGGAAATGCAAGGAAAGGCAAGGCAATGCAAGGCCAGGCAAGGCAAGGCATGTCCAGGCCAGGCTAGGCCAGGAAAGGCCAGGCAAGTCAAGGCAAGGCAAGAGAAGGATAGGCCAGGCCATGCCAGGCAAGGCAAGGCAAGGCCAGGCAAGGCAAGGCAAGGCAAGGCTAGGCAAGGCAAGGAAAGGCATGGCAAGGGAAGGGAAGACATGGCAAGACAAGTCAAGGCAAGGAAAGGCAAGGCATGGCAAAGGAAGGAATAGCATGGCGAGGCAATGCGAGGGAGTGGAAGGCAAGGCATGGCAAGGCAAGGGAAAGAAATTCATGGTGAGTTGAGGTGAGGCGAGGCAAAGGTAGGGTAACAAATAAAGACATAGTGAGGGAAGGCAAGGGAAGGCAAGGGAAGGCAAGGTGAGGCAAGGCGAGGCAAGGCGAGGCAAGGCGAGGGAAGGCGAGGGAAGGCGAGGGGAGGCGAGGCGAGGCGAGGCAAGGCAAGGCGAGGCAAGGAAAGGCAAGGAAAGGCAAGGAAAGGGCAAGGAAAGGCAAGGAAAGGGAAAAAAAAGGGAAGGCAAGGCAATGAAAGGGAAGGGAAGGGAAGGGAAGACATGATGAGGCAAGGGGAGGCAAGGCAATGCAAGGCAAGGCAAGGCAAGGCCATTAAAGGTCAGGAAAGGCGAGAAGAGGTAAGGTGAGACGAGGCAAGGCAAGGGAAGGAAAGAAAAGGTAAGGCTAGGCATGGCAATGGAAGGCAAGGCAAGGGAAGGGAAGGCAAGGCAAGGCAAGGCAAGGTAAGGCAGTGCAAGGCAAGGCAATGCCAGGCAAGGCCAGGCATGGTAAGGCAAGGTAAGGCAAGGTAAGGCAAGGCAAGGCAAGGCAAAGCAAGGCAAGTCAAGGCCAGGCCAGCCCAGGAAGGGCAAGGCAAGGCAAGAAAAGCCCTGCAAGGCCAGGACAGACCACATCAAGCAGGGCAAGGTCAGGCTAGGCCAGGACAGTCAAGGCAATGGAAGGTACGGAAAGGCAATTCAATGCAAGGCAAAGAAAGGCCAAGCCAAGCCATGCCAGGAAAGGCTAGGCAGGTTAGGTCAATGCAAGGCAAGACCAGGCAAGGCCAGGCTAGGCCAGTCCAGGCCAGGCAACACATGTTGGCACACACACAGAGTGTGTTTTACCCACCACCGTTTTGTCTGATCTCAAAAGTTAAGCAGAGTCAGGTTTGGGTCTTGCTTTGCCTTTTCTTTCCTTCCCTTCCCTTCCCTTGCCTCTCCTTGCCTTTCCTGGCCTTTAATGGCCTTGCCTTGCCTTACCTTGCCTTGCCTTGTATTGCCTTGCCTCACCTCGCCTTGCCTTGCCTTGCCTCCCCTCGCCTCACCATGCCTTCCCTTGCCTTGCCTCGCCTTTCCTTTCCTTGCCTTTCCTTGCCTTGCCTTGCCTTGCCTTGCCTCACCTTGCCTCGCCTCACTCTGTCTTTATTTCTGTTGCCCTGCCTTGTCTTGCCTCACCTCGCCTCACCATGAATTTCCTTCCCTTGCCTTGCCATGCATTGCCTTGCATTGCCTCGCTTCACCTCACTCTGTCTTTATTTCTGTTGCCCTGCCTTGCCTCGCCTCACCTCGACTCACCATGAATTTCTTTCCCTTGCCTTGCCATGCCTTGCCTTGCATTGCCTCGCCTTGTGTAGCCTCGCCTCTCCTCACCTCGCCATGACTTTCCTTCCCTTGCCATGTTTTGCCTTGCCTTGCCTTCCATTGCCTCGCATCACCTTGCCATGCCATTCCTTCCTTTGCCACACCTTGCCTTTCCTTGCCTTGATTTGTCTTGCCGTGTCTTCCCTTCCCTTGCCATGCCTTGCCTTGCCTAGCCTAGCCTTGCCTTGCCTTGCCTGGCATGGCCTGGCCTGTCCTTCCCTTGACTTGCCTTGACTTGCCTGGCCTTTCCTGGCCTAGCCTGGCCTGGACATGCCTTGCCTGGCCTTGCATTGCCTTGCCTTTCCTTGCATTTCCTTGCCTTGCCTGGCCTGGCCTGGCCTGTCATGGCCTTGCCTTGCCTTGCCTTGCCTTACCTTGAGTCGCCTTGCCTTGCCATGAGTTGCCTTGCCTTGTCTTGCCTTGCCATTTCTTGCCTTGCCTTGCCTTGCCTTCCCTAGCCTTGCATTGCTTTCCCTTGCTGATGGAGCAGGAAGAGCTCTTGGGGAGCCCAAGGGCCGGGCTGTTGTGCTGGTGTGGGGAGATGGGAAGGCATGGGGGGGGGGGGGGGGGGGGGGGGGGGTTCAGAGCTCTCAGGGTGTCCTGGGCGGGGTAGCAGGGGACACAGGGGTCCCTGCAGGGAGCTCCCCTGCAATGGCACAGGCTGGGGCTGCCTGGCTGAGGACAGCCCATGGGAAAGGTCTGGGTGGGCAGGAGCTGGACAGGAGGCAGCAAGGGAGGACAGCAGCATCGTGGGCTGTATGAGCAGGAGCACGGCAGGAGAACAAGGGAAGGGATGCTCTGGAATCCTCCATCCAGGTTTCACATTCCCAACTCAGGAACGCTATTGGCAAGCAGGAGTGGGTTTAGTAATGAGCCCTCAGGTCAGGAGATACTGGAGCACGGTGCCTGTGGGGAGAGTTTGGGGGAGCTGGGCTTGTCCATCCTGGAGAAGGGAAAGCTGATGGGGACCTGAGATCTTGCGAAGGGAAGGCTGTTGGGGACTGGCTGCCTGTACCGGCAAGGAGGACATGGAGAATACAGAGCCAGGCTCCTCACCATGGTGCCTGGTGGGAGGACAAAAGGCAGTGAGGGATAGTGACAGAGGAGAGGTTCAGGCAGGACAGAAGGAAACCTTGTTCCCATCGGCTCAGGCAAGGGCTGCATCAGGTCACCCAGAGAGGCTGTGCAGTCTCTGGCCTTGGGAATTTCCAGCTCAGCCTGAATCAAGCCTTGAACCACTTGCTCTGACCCTGTTCCTGGTGGGTTTGACTTGAGACATCCTGGGGTCCCTTCCAACCCCTGTTCACTTCTGATCCGACAATGATGGGCTTATGAAGGGTCACAAAGATGCTCTAAGGGCTGGAACACGTCTCCAATGGAAATAGGCTGAGAGATGTGGCTGCTCAGCCTGGAGAAGAGAAGGTTCCAGGGAGACATCTTGGCAATCTCTCCATATCTAAGCAGGGCCTACAAGAAATGTGGAGAGGGGTTTTTGCAAGGGCCTGCAGTGACAGAACAAGGGGGAATGGCTTTAAGCTGAAAAAAGGGAGATTTAGCTTAGACATTCAGATGAAGTTGTTCCTTTTGAGAATGGTGGGACACTGGCACAGGGTGCCCAGAGAAGCTGTGTCTGCCCCATCCCTGGCAGTGTTCAAGGCCAGGTTGGATGGGAGCCAGCTTTGTTCTGAAGCAGTGCTTTGTCCAACTCTGATGTTCACAAGGGATGACAGATGAAATCCAACTTCATTGTAAGGTTCACTACTTGTACTCATGACTCAAGTGAGTCTGGGCTGCACAAGAGAGGCTCAGCATGGCCTTAGAGTCATTTGGACTGTGTTATTTATTTACTGGCATAACACTGCTGAGGTGTTTTTTGATTTTTTTTTTGGGGGGGGTGTGCTATAAAACATTCTTTGTATGACAAAAAATCAGAACAATATTGACACAAAGAGAAGTTCTCAGCTCCTTGTAGCTTAGTGCAGAGCAAGGAGGGCTGCAGTGTCCATCAGTCCTTTCCCATTTGCCCTGTGCTTACACCACTTGTGTATGCTGCCTTCACACACAAACTGATCTTAAGAACACCCACAAACACCTGTCCTGTGCTGAAAGCAGGGCAGCATGGTTTCAAAGGGCAGATCACGGAGCTCTCATGGGGAGAAGCAAAGGACTGTGCCCAGCAGAGCATGGCCAGCAGCCACCTCCAGTGGCAGACCCCAAGAGAGCTGCCTGAACGCACCCTCCCCAGGGCTGGGCTGCACTTTCCCCCCACTCCCTGCCCATCCATATCCCTGCTGCCTGGAGCTGTCCCTGCCAGGAGCTGCTGCTCTGTGCCCAGCTCTGCTCCCTCTCAGTGCTCCCAGAGCCCATGCCATGGGCTGTGTGCTCAGCTCTGCCCTGCACACCCCTCCTGGCAGCAGGGCTCTGCCCAGGGGCATCTCTGCCTCTGCAGGAACCTCACACCTGGCACTCAATGGATCCATCAATGGTGAATGGAGAAACATGGTCACCCCCTGAAGAAAGCCTTGAGAGCTTCTTAACTCTTCAGTTAGTTACTGGTGGCAATGAGCAGTGTGTAGGGAGGTGAGAGAGGGTGGAGGGAAGTCAGCAAGAAGCAAGGTGATGGTTCAGGGCTTTAACAAATCCTTACAAGCATGACGGAGCCCAGCAATGGAAAGCAGTTGGTGTCTGTAGGTGGAGGAGGAGTAGGTGTTCCTGGAGTGTGGCTGCAGGCCCTGGACAGACCAGAGGCTATCTGAGAACTTTTGCTCATGGGAACATGCCTCAGCGTGGCACATGGGGAATGCCCACTTCTGGGGGTGCCTGAACGCTGCTCATCATGCCCCATGAGCCCACCTTCCTGTCTCCCTCTCCTGCACTACCTAAACTTGCCTGGAATGCAGCATCCATCCCTGAGCCTGGGGAATGCAGGAACCTCCTGCAGTGAGGTGTCGCTGCTGCAGGGGAGGTGCAAAGCTTCTGTGAGACACTTGTGAGTGCGGGCAGAGAGCGGGGTTTGTGCAGCAGAGAGGGTGCTACAGGCAGGAAGCTGTCCCAGGTGAGGTGCCCTGTCCCCAGAGCATGGGGTACCTTGCACCCAAGGACACCACATTCTTGCCAAGAAGTTCTCAACCCAGGCCATTGGCTTTTCCCACTGCTCTCCCATGGTGCTTAGTTCCCTAGACTGATGGCATCACCCGTTCTTCTGTAAGTCCCCTTTAGATCAGCTTGCTGAGGGATAATCACTCCACCTCCTGAATTGCCACTATAGTAGCAGCCTACAACTACTTGAAATGTGGCTGCAGAGATGATGGAGGTTTTCTTGCTAGCAGGAAGAGAAGGAAACCTCTACAAAGTGCAGCTTGGAAGGTTCAGACTCAAAGTTAGGAAAGAGAAATGTCTCTCAAAAGGTGGACTTGTGGTGCAAGAGGTCACCCAGAGGGAGTCTGGCTCAGCCCATGGCTTTGTGTTTCAAGGAACAGACAGCCATGGGTGCAGAGATGGGACTGAAGGTACAGAAATGCCAGGTGAGAGCTAGATGGGAAAGCAAGATGGGGGTCAACAGCCTGAAGGGAAAGAGGTGCAGGCATGGGCCAGTGTAGGACAGCCTGCAGCAGAGATGGCTGAGGGTTGTGGCATGGCTGAAAGGCCCAAAAGAACAAAAGGCCTCTGTGCCCTGGGCTATGGCAGTTGCCTCTTTCGTCAAGGCATATAAGGAGAACTTTCATCCTCAGGATTTCAGGCTCTGCTTCTCCAAGGGCTGTGGTCAGGGCTTGGCCTTTCTGCATCATCAAACAAACCAAGGGTTTTCTCACCATCAGACACCTGCACTTTGCCTTTGTCTCCCTGTAATCACAGCCTCCAGTTACTTGCTTTAACGAGTCCCTGGGGAGACTTTGTCAGCAGCAGCCCTCAGTGGGGCCCATTAATGCTGAAGGCACTTGGGGCTTTATTTCTGAGTTGGACTTCTTGAGAGGTTTCCTCAGTCTCCTCTCAGCCCCTGAGGTTCACGGACTCAGCCCAAATACACCGTGGGGCTCATTAAACCCTGATGAGCCATGTCTCACCGTGTAGTTTTTGTCAAGTCTTCCAGATTGTCTTCCAGGGAACTGGGGAGGTTTCCGAGTGCAGGAAGATTACAAAGGGCATCTGATAGAAGTTATTTGAAAGGGTTATTTGAAAGGAAAATCTACGAAAGATGAGAGGAATGAAGGACGCGGTGTAACAGGCAGGACAGTGGCAGTGCAGTTACAGGGGAAGATCGGCTTTCCTTTGGGATCCCCCTTGTGAAAGGTTATTGGATTGGCAGAGGTCTCTTGGGAGAGAGGACAAGGACATGTTGCAGTTACCTTTGATAAAGGTGCCAAGGGCAACCCAGGGGAGCCCAGGCTGTACAAGCTGCCTTTGGTGAGGCGTGTGCCAGCATCAGAGTCCTCTTGGGTGACATCTCTGGGCACCTAAACGCCGTCCGAAGGGTAACTGCTGCCTGGCCAAGCTGAGAGCCTGCAGTTGTGCGTGAGGAGGCAAAGAGTGGATGTGGTTTCCCTCAGCTTCAGCACAGCTCTTGGCACGGTCTCCCTCAAGGCTGCTGTACCCAAGGGGTACACCACAGACATAACAATCCTCCTGTCCTTCTACTTATCAATTAGTTTAACTGCAGCCCATCCTGGACACCTGCCATTCCCAGATCCCCCTTATCTCTGTGTTCTTCTAGCCTGTTTTTCTTAACTCATTTTGTACTAAGGTCATAAGGGCCTAAAACTATGGCAGCTATAATGGTTTATCTTACATGAGAAAGAATTCTCAGCCTGTTCTCTAGCCGTGCTCTTTTTTTTTTCTGTGTATCATGCACCTCAGTAATTTTCCATTGCTACTGTTACAAAGCCATCAAACAACATTACTTAAAACTGATTCTAAAGGTATATATATTTTATTTTGTAATGTTTTGCCTCCCCCCTTGTCTCAAATTTCCCCTTTTTATGTCCTTTTGCAAATTCTTTTGCAACATTTTTTATATTACCATTACCGTCAAAAGACTTTTTGAAATAATTTCCCGTTTCTACTTGGTGCTTAATTTCGTTCCTTTGCCAATCGTCATAATTGATCATAGACCATTTACAACAGCAGAGGGAACATTGTATCATACCACAAGTAATCAATAGTAAAACAAATAACATCAATATTCCTGCAACCGGTTGCCTCAACCAGGAGAGGTTCAGGTAACCATGAAGTTATTTTTTTCCATATTTCTTCAAAACCCCAGGAGGTGTCATCCATGGCCATTTCATGAAATATCTTAGTTTGTTTCCAAATTTCCTCCAGATCTGTTTCGATTCTGCCACTTCAGTCTGTATAGGAACAACAACTTTCATTGATTATGGAAGAAACCCCTCCTTGTCATGCCAATAACATGTCTAGAGCTATTCAGTTTTGTAATACCACTTTAGACAGGCTGGTTATCTCTTGTTGTTCTGCCTGAATTATATCAATGTTTTTGCTTTCCATTTCCTCTATGGTTGCTGAGATATTTACAATTGCCTTCTCTAATTCACTTACTCCCAAAGATGGAATTAGCCCTCTTACAAAACTATGAAATGCAGTGTGCCATTCAATAATAGGGTTAAACCCTCTCTTAATCCGTTTAGCAAAACTTCTAATCCAGGTCCCAGAAGGATACCTGTTGATAATAGTAAAATTGGGTATTACAGCACCTAAGGTGCATGCCTCCTTCCAGCTGGGGGGCAGAGTCTTATAAGCATTTTCTCCACATAACCAGTACCTTTAGGAACAGGCCATCACTGAACTACAATACCATCTATATTAATAGCACGATTGCAATTTGAATGGTGACCTACATCTGTGGCATTGAAACAAGCATGATCTCCTACCCTGGTTCCTGGTGTAATACATCTTTGTGCACAGGTGTAATGTTTATTACCTGGATTAGGATTAACTATTCCAAAGTTTAACCTTTCCTTCGAATACAGATTGCTAGTGTTCTGTTCACCCACAAATTTGTCCATGAGGCAGTGTTTGGAATTGGAACTCCAATTAATGGGAGATCCAGGCTTTCTCCTGGTTTAGGCAACTGTGCACACACCCAATAGTCAGTACGATTAAAAACATTAGTAATATTCTGCACTAACTTCAGGTGTAAGTTCTGGTCCCAAGCTTGTGCTCCAGTTATCATATGAGTCCAAATTATGACCGACGCAATTTCATACGTAAGGGTCCTGAAGGTTCGATCCGCCATGTCTTCTGTAGCTCTGGTGCTTTCTTAATTCTTGAATGATGTATCCAAGCAGGTTGTTCCTTTATCTTCACTGCTGTAAAGGTGGTCAGTAATATTGTAGGGGAGTCGTAGAAGAGTCATAGTGTGGTAGAGGAGGCATAGAGGAGTCAGATGGCTAACAGACGGCTCATAGAGCAATCTTAGGAGTCATAGTAGAGTTACAATGGGGGTCATAGAGGGGTCATAGAGGCATCATAGTGGCATCATAGAGGTGTCATAGAGGAGTCCTAGAGAAGTCATCCAGGAGTCCTGGATGAGTCATAGAGAGGTCATAGAGCAGTCGTAGAGGAGTCATGGAGGGGTCATAGAGGACTCATAGATGGGTCATTGAGTGGTCATAGAGGAGTCACAGAGGGGTCATGGAGAAGTCATAGCGGAGTCATAGAGGTGTCATGGAGGATTCATGGAGGAGTCATAGAGGAGTCATGAAGGAGTCATACAGGAGTCTGAGAGGAGTCTTGATGTCAAAAGTCACAGAGGTGTCATCGAGAAGTCATAGAGCAGTCATACAGCAGTAACAATGTAGTCATAGAGGAGTCATGGACGAGTCATAGAGGAGTCATAGTGACATAGAGGAGTCACAGAGGTGTCATAGAGGTGTCCTAGAAAAGTCAGAGAGGAGTCACAGAGGAATCAGAGAGTCATAGGGCAGTCATAGAGAAGTCATAGAGTCATAGAGGAGTCACAGAGGTTTCATAGAGGTTTCATAGAGGAGTCATGGAGGAGTCATAGACGGGTCATAGACGGGTCATAGAGGCGTCACAGAGGCATCATAGAGGTGTCATAGAAAAGTCATCCTGTCCAAGACTCATAGAGGATTCGGAGAGGAGTCATAGAGTCATGGAGGTGTCATAGAGGACTCATAGAGGAGTCGTAGAGGAGTCATAGAGGAGTCATAGTGTTATAGAGGAGTCATAGAGGAGTCATAGAAGAGTCGGGGGCTCATTGACGACTCAGAGGAGTCATAGTAGTCATAGTGGAGTCAGAGGGGTCATAGATGCGTCATAGAAGCATCATAGATGTGTCATAGAGGAGTCATAAAGGTTTCATAGAGTTATAGAGGAGACATTCAGGAATCATAGGGGAGTCATAAAAGAGTCATAGAAGAGTCATAGAGGAGTCAGAGGAGTCAGAGGAGTCAGAGGAGTCATAGAGGACTCATAGAGGGGTCATAGAGAAGTCATAGAGGAGTCATAGAGGAGTCATACTGTCCTAGAGTCAAAGAGGGGTCATAGAAGAGTCATAGTGTCATAGAGTCATAGGGGTGTCATAGAGGAGTCATAGAGCAGTCAAATATCAGTCATAGAGGAGTCATAAAGGAGTCATAGAGGAGTCATAGAGCAGTCAAATATCAGTCATAGAGGAGTCATAAAGGAGTCATAGAGGAGTCATACAGCATTCACAGGGGAGTCATAGAGAGTCATAGAGAAGTCATAGAAGAGTCATGGAGGTGTCATAGAGGAGTTATAGAGGAGCCATTGTGTCATAAGGGCATAGCGGAGTCATAGACAGGTCGTAGAGAAGTCATAGAAGTTTCATTTAGTGGTCATAGAGGAGTCATAGAGGGGTCATGGAGGAGTCATAGAGAAGTCATAAATTCATACATGTGTCATAGAGGAATCAGAGAGGAGTCACAGGAGTCATAGAGTAGTCGGAGAAGTCATAGTGGAGACATAGAGGAGTCATAGAGTATTCATGGAGGTGTCATAGAGGAGTCATATAAGAGTCACGGAAGAGTCATAGAGGAGTCATAGAGGAGTTATATTGGAATCATAATGGAGTCATAGAGAAGTCATGGAATAGTCATGGAGGAGTCATGGAAGAGTCATGGAGGAGTCATGGAAGAGTCATAGGCGTGTCATAGGGGACTCATAGAGGAGTCATAGGGGAGTCATGGAGGAGTTGTAGATGAGTCATAGAGGAGTCATACTGGAGTCATAGAAGAGTCCTAGGGGACTCATAGAGGAGTCCTAGAGGAGTCAAAGAAGATTCTTAGAGGCATCTTAGAGGAGTCATATAGGATTATTAGAGGGTTCATTGAATAGTCACAGATGAGTCATAGAGGATTTATAGTGGAGTTATAGTGGAGTCATAGTGGAGTCATAGAGGAGTCATAGAATGGTCAAAGTGGAGTCATAGAGGAATCATAGAGGATTCAGAGAGGAGTCAGAGAGGAGTCAGAGAGTCATAGAGGTGTCACAGAGTCACAGATGTGTCATAGAGGCGTTATGGAGGAGTTAAGGAGGATTCATAGATGAGTCGTGGTGGAGTCATAATGAAATCATAGAGGAGTCATATTGGATTCATACAGGAGTCATAGAATAGTCAAAGAGGAATCATAGAGGAGTCAGAGAGGAGTAAGAGAGGAGTCAGAAAAGAGTCAGAGATTCACAGAGGAGTCATAGAGTCATAGATGTGTCATAGAGGAGCCTTGGAGGAATCAGGAAGGAGTCATAGTGGAGTAATAGAGGAGTCGTATAGCTTTCATGGAGGAGTCATAGAGGGGTCATGGAGGAGTCATAGAGGGGTCATGGAGGAGTCATAGAGGAGTCATGGAGGAGTCATAGAGGAGTCATGGAGGAGTTGGAGGCATCATAGATTCATAGATGTGTCATAGAGGAGTCATTGTGTCATAAAGTCATAGAGGTTTCATGCAGGAGTCATTGAGGGGTCGTAGCAGAGTCATAGAATGGTCATTCTGTGGTCATAGAGGAGTCATAGATAGGTCGTAGAGAAGTCATAGGGGTGTCTTAGAGGAGTCATAGAGGATTCTTAGAGGAGTCTTAGAGGAGTCATATTGGAGTCAGAGAGGAGTCATAGAGGAGTCGTAGAGGAGTCGCAGATTACTCACAGAGAAGTAGAGGAGTGGAAGAGGAATTGTAGATTAGTCATAGAGGTGTCAGAGGATTCATGGAGAAGTCATAAGGGAGTCATAGATTCATAGATGTGTTGTAGAGCATTCATAGAAGTGTCATAGAGGAGTCATTGCCTAAAGTCATAGAGGATTCATACAGGAGTGATAGAGGAGTCATAGAGAAGTCATAGAGGAATCATAGAGAAGTCATAGAGGAGTCAGAGAGTCAATAAGGTGTCAGAGCAGTCAATAAGGAGTCCTACAGGAGTCATAGAGGACTCGTGGAGGAGTCATAGAGGAGTTGGAGAGTAGACATAGTATCACAGAGTTAGAGGGGTGTCATAGAGGAGACAGAGGACTCAAAGAGGATTCATAGAGGAGTCATAGTGTCTTAGAGGAGTCATAGTGTCTTAGAGGAGTCAGAGAGGAGTCAGAGAGGCATCAGAGAGGTGTCCTAGAGGAGTGCTAGAGGAATCCTAGAAAAGTCCTAGTGGAGTCTTAGAGGAGTCCTAGAGGAGTCATGGAGGGGTTATTGGGTGTTCATAGAGGAGTCTTAGATGAGTCATGGAGGATTCATAGAGGAGTCTTAGACGGGTCATGGAGGAGTCATAGGGGCATCTTAGGATGGTCATAGAGCAATCATAGTGGAGTCATAGAGGAGTAATAGAGTCAAAGAGGAGTCATAGGGGGGTCATAGAGGAGTCATAGAGGAGTCATAGAGTAGTCATAGAGGATTCATAGAGGAGTCATAGTGTCATAGAGTCATAGAGGAATCGTAGAGAACTCGTAGAAGAGTCATAGAGGAGTCATAGGGGAGTCATAGATTCATAGATGTGTCACAGAGCATTCATAGCGATGTCATAGAGGAGTCATAGAGTAGTCATTGTTCCATGAAGTCATAGAGGATTCATACAGGAGTCATAGAGGAGTCATAGAGGAGTCGCAGAGGAGTCAATAAGGTGTCAGAGCAGTCAATAAGGAGTCCTACAGGAGTCATAGGGGAGTCATGGAGGAGTCATGGAGGAGTCATAGAGGAGTCATAGAGGAGTAATGGAGGTGTCATAGGGGAGTCAGAGAGTAGTCATAGTATCATAGAGTCATAGGGGTATCATAGAGGAGACAGAGGACTCAAAGAGGATTCATAGAGGAGTCATAGTGTCGTATAGGAGTCACAGAGGAGTCATTGAGTAGTCACAGAGGAGTCATAAGGGAGTCATAGCAAAGTCATAGCCGAATCATAGATGAGTCATAGTGGAGTCATAGAGATGTCGTAGAGGAGTCCTAGCGGAGTCATAGAGGAGTCCTAGAGGAGTCATAGAAGAGTCTAAGGGCAGTCATATAGGTGCCACAGAGGAGTCATAGAGTAGTCATAGTGGAGTCAGACTGGAGTCATAGTGGAGTCATAGAAGTGTCATAGAGGAGTCATAGCGAAGTCCTAGAGGAGTCATAGAAGAGTCATAGTGGAGTTTTAGTGGAGTCATAGAGGTGTCATAGGGGAGTCCTAGAGGAATCCTAGAATAGTCCTAACGGAATCATAGATGACTCATAGAGGAGTGTTAGAGGAGTTCTAGGGGAGTCATAGACGAGTCACAGAGGAGTCCTAGAGTCAAAGATGAGTCATAGTGGAATCATAGAGGAGTCATTAAGGAGTCAGAGAAGTGTCACAGAGGAGTCACAGAGGAGTCACGGAGGAGTCCTTGAGGAGTCATAGTGTCATAGAGAAGTCATAGAGGAGTGAAAGAGGAGTCAATGAGGGATCAGAGAGGAGTCAGAGAAGAGTCATAGAGGATTCATAGAGTTGTCATACAGGGGTCACAGTGGAGTCACAGTGCAATCACATTATAGTTATAGAGGTGTCATAGAGGCGTCCAAGAGTAGTCACAGAGATGTCATGGAGGAGTCACAGTGTCATGGATATGTCATACAGATGTCCTAGAGGAGTCCAAGAGGAGTCCTAGAGGAGTCCTAGTGGAGTCATATTGGAGTCAAAGTGTAGTCATAGTGGAGTCAAACAAGAATCACAGTTCAGTCATAGAGGAGTCATAGAGGTGTCACAGAGGAATCATAGAGTTACAGAACAGTCTTAGAAGGAGTCATAGAGGAGTCTTAGAGGAGTCAAAGAGGAGTCATAGTGGAGTCAAACAGGAGTCACAGAGGAGTCACAGAGGAGTCACAGGGGAGTCATAGAGTTATAGAGAAGTCCTACAGGAGTCCTAGAGGAGTTAAAGAAGAGTCATAGTGGAGTCAAAGAGGAGACATAGTGTAATCATAGAGGAATCAAAGAGGAGTCACAGAGGAGTCATAGAGTCATAGAGGAGTCATAGAGGAGTCATAGGAGAGACATGAATGAATCATAGTGAAGTCATAGAGTCATCAAAGAGGCATAATATAGGCATCAGAGAGGAGTCAGAGAGGAGTAGATGAGTCATTGAGGAGTCATATTGTTATAGAGGAGTCATAGAGGAGTCATAAAGGAATCATAGTGGAGTCATAGGGGCGTCACAGAGGCGTCATAGAGACGCCTTAGAGGAATAATAGATCAGACATAGAGGCGTCAATGAGCGGTCATAGAGGAGTCATAGAGGTGTCATAGAGGAGTCGGAGTCGAGTTAGAGAGGAGTCAGAGAGTCATAGAGTAGTCATAGTGTCATAGAGGAGTCATAGATTCATAGAAAAGTCATAGAGGAGTCACAGAAAAGTCATAGTGAAGTCATAGAGGACTCAGAGAACTCATAGAAGACTTGTAGAGGAGTCATGGAGGAGTCATGGCGGAGTCTTAGATGAGTCATAGTGGAGTCATAAAGGATTCGGAGAGGAGTCATAATGACATAGTGTCATTTAGCTGTCATAGAGGAGTCATGGAGTCAAGGAGGAATCAGAGAGTCATAGAGGGCTCATAAATTAATAGTGTTCATAGAGTCATAGAGGAGTCATAGAGAAGTCATATTGTCATAGAGGATTCATAGTGTCATAGAGGAGTCATAGAGGAGTCATAGAGGAGTCATAGAGGAATCATAGAGGAGTCAGAGGAGTCATACAGGGCTCACAGTGGAGTCCCGGTGGAGTCAAGGTGGAGTCATAGAAGAGTCACAGACGAATCATAGAGGTGTCTTAGAGTCATAGAGGAGTCATAGAGGTGTCTTAGAGTCATAGAGGAGTCGTAGCATCATAGAGGAATCATACTGTCATAGAGGAGTCATAGAGGAGTAATCCAGGCGTCATAGAGGCATCATAGAGGCATCCAAGAGGAGTCACATACGCGTCATAAAGGAGTCATAGAGGAGTCATAGAGCAGTCCTAGAGGAGTCCTAGAGAAGTCATAGTGGACTCAAAGAGGAGTCATAGTGGAATCATAGAGAAGTCACAGAGGAGTCACAGAGAAGTCATAGAGGAGTCATAGTGTCATAGAATAGTCAGAGAGGTCAATGAGGGGTCAGAGAGGAGTCATAGAGGCTTCATAGATGCATCAGAGGCATCCAAAAGGAATCATAGACGAGTCATTCACGAGTCATAGAGGAGTCATAGAATCATGGATGTATTATAGAGAAGTCCTAGAGGAGTCCTGGAGGAGTCCTAGATGAGTCTTAGAAGAGTCATAATGGAGTCATAGGGGAGTCTTAGATGGGTCATAGAGGAGTCAAAGAGGAGTTAGAGAGGAGTCACAGAGGAGTCACAGAGGAGTCATAGAGTTACAGAGGAGTCATAAAGGAGTACTGGGGAGTCATACAAGAATCATAGTGGAGTCATAGAGGCGTCATAGTGATGTCATAGAGGCATCTTTGAGGCGACATTGAGGCGTCATAGATTAGTCATAGATGTGTCATAGAGGGGTCACAGAGAGCTCAACGAGGGGTCAGAGAGGAGTCAGAGAGGAGTCCTAGAGGAGTCTTAGAAGAGTCATAGAGGAGTCATAGAGGAGTCATGGTGGAATCATAGAGGTGTTGCTCAAGTGTCAGAGAGGATTCATGGAGAAATCACAGCGGCGTCACAGGGGAGTCATAGAAGAGTCATAGAGGAGTCATAGAGAAGTCATAGTGTCAGAGAAGTCATAGAGGAGTCAAAGGGGTCAATGAGGAATTGTCAGAGAGGAGTCATAGAATAGTCTTAGAAGAGTCATAGAGGAGTCATAGAGGAGTCATGCAGGGGTCACAGTGGAGACACAGAGGAGTCACAGTGGAGACACAGAGGAGTCACAGTGGAGACACAGAGGAGTCACAGTGGAGTCATAGAGGCTTCACAGAGGCCTTATAGCAGCGTCATAGAGACGTCCAAGAGGAGTCATAGAAGAGTCGTAGAGGTGTCATAAAGGAGTCATAGTGTCATACAGAGTCATAGAGGAGCCATAGAGGAGTCATACAAGGGTCATAGAGGAGTCATAGTGGAGTCATAGAGAGGTCATAGAGGAGACATAGAGGAGTCAGAGAGGAGTCATAGATTTATAGAGGATTCATAGAAGAGTCATAGGGGAGTCATATAAGAGTCATTGAGGAGTCATAGAGGAGTCCCAGTGGAGTCTCAGTGGAGTCACAATACAGACACAGTGGAGTCATAGAGGCGTCATAAAGGTGTCATAGAGGCATCATAGAGGCGTTCAAGAGGAGTCATAGAGGAGTCATAGAACAGTCATAGAGGAGTCAAAGAAGAGTCATAGAGTAGTCATAGAGGAGTCATAGAGGATTCATAGATTTGTAATGGAGGAGTCATGTAGGAGTCATAGAGAAGTCATAGAGGAGTCACAGAGGAGTCATAGAGGAGTCATACAATGGTCACAATCTAGTCACAGTGGCGTCACAGAGGAGTCATACGACGGTCACAATCTAGTCACAGTGGAGTCACAGAGGAGTCATAAAAGCTTCATAGAGGCATCATACAGGCGTCATAGAAGCGTCACAGAGTTGTCATAGAGGTGTCCAAGAGGAGTTATAGATGAGTCATAGACAAGTCATAGAGGAGTCATAGAGCATTCAAATATCTGTCATAGAGGAATCATAGAGTAGTCATAGTTATAGAGGAGTTATAGACGAGTCATAGACAAGTCATAGAGGAGTCATAGAGCATTCAAATATCTGTCATAGAGGAATCATAGTCATAGAGTTATAGAGGAGTTATAGAAGAGTCATAGACAAGTCATAGAGGAGTCATAGAGCATTCAAATATCTTTCATAGAGGAATCAGTCATAGAGTTATAGAGGAGTTATAGACGAGTCATAGAGGAGTCAGAACATTCAAATATCTGTCATAGACAAATCATAGTCATAGAGTTATAGAGGAGTTATAGACGAGTCATAGACGAGTCATAGACAAGTCATAGAGGAGTCATAGAGCATTCAAATATCTGTCATAGACAAATCATAGTCATAGAGATATAGAGGAGTGGTAGAGGAGTCATAGAGTAGTCATAGAGTTATAGCAAAGTCATAGAGGAGTCATAGTGTTATAGACGATTCATAGAGGAGTCACAGGGTAGTCATAGTAGAGTCATAGTGGAGTCATAGAGGAGTCATAGAGGAGTAATAAAGGAGTCATAGAGGAGTCATAGAGGAGTCAGTGGAGTCACAGTGGAGTCATAGAGGCATCGTAGGGGTGTCGTAGGTTGGTTCAAGAGGAGTCATAGAAGAGTCATAGAGGAGTCATAGAGGAGTTAAAGAAGAGTATTAGAGCAGTAATAGAGGAGTCATAGAGGAGTTGTAGAGTGTTCATAGATGAGTAATAGCAGAGTCATAGAGGAGTCAGAGGAGTCATGAAGGAGTCATAGAGGAGTCATAGAGGAGGAATATAGGACTCATACAGGAGTCATAGAGATGTCATAGTATCATAGAGTCATAGAGAAGTCTTAGAGGAGTCATAGTGTCATAGAGTCATAGAGGAGTCTTAGAGAAGGCATAGAGCAGTTGTAGAGAAGTCAATAAGATGTCAGAGCAGTCAATAAAGAAGCATAGAGGAGTCATAGAGGTTTTATAGAGGAGTCATAGAGGAGTCATAGAGGAGTCATAGAATCATAGAATAGTTCGAGTTGGAAAGGACCTTAAGATCATCAAGTTCCAACCCCCCCTGCAATGGTGTCGTGGTTTAAAGCCAGTCAGGTAACTTGTTCACTCACTCCCAGTGAGTGGTGCCGAGCTGACAACAATCGAGGGCCGTGTCCCCCTCCACCGGGGTTCTCCCCCACTCCCGGAGGAACGGGGAGGAGGATCGAAAAAATGCAACTCCCACGGGTTGAGACAAGAACAGCCCAGCAACCAATGTACACAAATCACCACCGCTACTATCAACTACAACAATGATAAGGGAAAATAACAAGGGAAGAGAATACAATACCACCGGCCAAGAAAACGAGTTCCACCCGGAAGCCCGTGTCCTTCCAGGAAACTCCCAGTCACCCCCCACCCCGGCCATGACGTGCTGTGGTATGGAATACCTCCCTGGCTAGCCCGGGTCAGGCGCCCCATGTCTGCTTCCTCCTGGCTTCCCCTCCTCCCTGTCAGAGCATGAGCCTCACAAAGTCCTTGGTCAGGGTAAACATCACTTAGCAACAACCGAAAACATCGACTTCACCAACACTGTTCTCAGGCTGGAAGTCAAAACACAGCACTGCACCAGCTACCACAAAGGAAAAAAAAAACATGACTGCTACTGCTGAACCCAGGAGATTATCCACCCCTTATTCCATACCATTCACGTCGTGCTCAGATCCCACATTTTCAATACACCATCGCTCTCCCACATATATACATCCATATACATACAGACCAAGAGGAAAAGATCATTTTCTTAGTGCATGGACCAATCCCTATATTCGGTCCATGATGTTCCAAGTTCATTCGCTGTTGGGATGATGGCTGGAGGGAAGTCAGGGCCAGTTGCTGGTGACCTGGAGACATCTAGTTGATGGGCTATAAAAGCATTACACAGCAGGCAACAGCATACAATTGAGTTCACTGGCTGTTTTCCCCTAAAATCAAATCCCCTTGAGGTATACATCGGACTTCCCCATTTCCTGCATTACCCAACAAGTATATCCAGGCCGCTGAGCAAAAGCAATCCCACGAGTGGGTTTGCCTTTACCTGAAGCAGGAATAACCCAGACTGTCTTCCCCAGCAAATTCTTCATATGCACCACGGGAACTTTGTCCCCCTCTACAATATGTAAAAGTTCTGACTGGGCTGGGCCGGCCCTGTTGGCAGATCCTCTGGTGTTGGCCAACCAGGTGGCCTTTGGTAAGTGTGTATCCCAATGCTTGAAAGTTCCCCCACCCATTGCTCTCAGTGTAGTTTTTAACAGCCCATTGTACCGTTCGATTTTCCCAGAGGCTGGTGCATGGTAGGGGATGTGATATACCCACTCAATGTCATGCTCTTTGGCCCAAATATCTATAAGGTTATTCCAGAAATGAGTCCCATTGTCTGACTCAATTCTCTCTGGGGTGCCGTGTCTCCACAAAATCTGTTTCTCAAGGCCCAGGATAGTGTTCTGGGCAGTGGCATGGGGCACAGCATGTGTTTCCAGCCACCTGGTGGTTGCTTCCACCATGGTAAGCACATGGCGCTTGCCTTGGCGGGTTGGTGGCAGTGTGATATAGTCAATCTGCCAGGCCTCCCCATATTTATACTTCAACCATCGTCCTCCATACCAAAGAGGCTTTAACCGCTTGGCTTGTTTAATTGCAGCACATGTTTCGCACTCATGAATAACCTGGGCAATAGTGTCCATTGTTAAGTCCACCCCTCGATCACGGGCCCACCTGTATGTTGCATCTCTGCCCTGATGGCCTGAAGTGTCATGGGCCCACCGGGCCAAAAATAATTCACCTTTATGTTGCCAATCTAAGTCCATCTGAGCCACTTCAATCTTAGCCGCTTTATCCACTTGTTGGTTGTTCTGGTGTTCCTCAGTGGCCCGACTCTTGGCTACATGGGCATCTACATGACGTACCTTCACCACCAGGTTCTGCACCCTGGCAGCAATATCTTTCCACAGTGCAGCAGCCCAGATGGGTTTACCTCTGCGTTGCCAGTTGCTCTGCTTCCATTGCTTCAACCACCCCCACAGGGCATTTGCCACCATCCATGAGTCAGTATAGAGGTAAAGTACTGGCCACCTTTCTCGTTCAGCAATGTCCAGGGCCAGCTGGATGGCTTTCACCTCGGCAAACTGACTCGATTCACCCTCTCCTTCAGCAGTTTCTGCAACTTGTCGTCCAGGACTCCATACAGCTGCCTTCCATCTCCGATGCTTTCCCACAATACGGCAAGAGCCATCAGTAAACAAGGCATACTGCTTTTCACTTTCTGACAGTTTATTATATGGTGGGGCCTCTTCAGCACGTACCACCTCCTCCTCTGGTGACATTCCAAAATCTTTGCCCTCTGGCCAGTCCATGATGACTTCTAGAATGCCTGGACGACTGAGATTTCCTATTCGAGTTCGTTGTGTAATTAGTGCAGCCCATTTACTCCATGTATCATCAGTTGCATGATGTGTAGAGGAGACCCTGCCTTTGAACATCCAGCCCAGCACGGGCAACCGGGGTGCCAGAAGGAGCTGTGCTTCAGTGCCAATCACTTCCGAAGCAGCTCGAACCCCTTCATAGGCTGCCAGTATCTCTTTCTCAGTTGGGGTATAGCTGGCCTCAGATCCTTTATATCCCCGACTCCAAAAGCCGAGGGGTCGACCTCGAGTCTCCCCTGGAGCTTTCTGCCAGAGGCTCCAGGTAGGACCGTTCTCCCCAGCTGCAGTGTACAGCACATTTTTTACATCTGGCCCGGTCCGGACTGGTCCAAGGGCTACTGCGTGAACTATCTCGCGTTTTATTTGCTCAAAGGCTTGTTGCTGCTCAGGGCCCCATTTAAAATCATTCTTCTTCCGGGTCACATGATAGAGAGGGCTTATAATCGAACTGTAATTCGGGATGTGCATTCTCCAGAACCCCACTGCACCCAAGAAGGCTTGCGTTTCTTTCTTATTAGTTGGTTGAGACATTGCTGTTATCTTGTTGATCACATCTGTGGGGATCTGTCTACGTCCATCTTGCCATTTTATTCCCAAAAATTGAATCTCCTGTGCAGGTCCCTTGACCTTACTCCGTTTTATGGCAAAACCGGCTTTCAGCAGGATTTGGATTATTTTCCTCCCTTTCTCAAAGACTTCTTCCGCTGTATCGCCCCACACAATAATGTCATCAATGTATTGCAGGTGTTCTGGAGCTTGCCCCTGTTCCAGTGCAGTCTGGATCAGTCCGTGGCAAATGGTAGGGCTGTGTTTCCAAGTAAAAGCAAACTGTGTCCTGCACTCTGCTGCCAAAGGAATTGAGAAAAATGCATTGGCAATATCAATCGTGGCATACCACTTGGCTGCCTTTGACTCTTGTTCATACTGAAGTTCTAGCATGTCCGGTATGGCAGCTGAAGTAGGTTTTCCATCCCACTTTGTCATGTCTTCTCCGTGATCCAGCAGGTAAAACCATAGGGTACCCCGTGGCGTATACCTCCTGTATCTCCTCTCTTGAACAATAGGACGCCTTTTGTTAATAGCTGAGACGTGTGTTGGTACACGTGAGGAGATGGATAAATCAGATAGATCGTCCCTCAATTGTTTGAGGTCCTGGGACAGGTTTTCCACAGCTGAGATGATGGAAGGGGTGGGGTTGTCTTCGAACTCTCGGAGTTTATGAACCATTTCATCCACTGTTAGTGGTACTATGTCATTCCAGGTCACTGTTGCCAATGAATGGGCATATGATGACGGTGCATTCCGTGTAAGTTTTCGCCACATGGGTCGTTTACATTCAACTTCATCTGGATCTATAGGTGTATCCCCGTTATTCGGCTTGATGTGATAGAGCATCTCTACGATGGCCGATTCCCTCAGAGACTGGATGCCTTTGTCTATGGTAGTCCACTTGGCTGAACGACTCGTAACATCGTCCTTGTACGGAAACCTTTCTTTCACAGCTGCCAAGAGCCGCCTCCAAAGGCTGAGGGACTTTTTCCCTCTTTCAATTACTTTGTCAATTCCCCCTTCTCTAGCAAGTGATCCCAGCTGCTTGGCTTCTGTGCCTTCTAGTTCGTGACCATTGGCCCCATTGTCCCAGCATCGGAGTAACCACGTGATGATGTGCTCCCCTGGTTGACGGGTAAAATCTTTTCGCATATTCCGCAGCTCGGTTGAGGTCCGAGGTCGAGAAGTTACCTCTTCTTCTTCTTCTTCGTCATGTGATGATGACTCCTGATCAGATTCTGGACCGGGTGGTGAATTCATTGGTTCTTCATCTCGCTTCACCCTTTTTGCCTCCTTTTTGCTTGTTCTCTTGTGTACAGGGGCAACTGATATTGGTACGAATTGGTCCTCTGTTTTGGCTGCAGTGATTATCACTGTGGTTTGAGTAGCGACTGTACTTGTTGCTGGGGGTGGTGTAGCTACTGTGCTTGGAGCTGGGGTAACCGCGCTGTCTGTTGCAGTTGAAGTTTGAGCAGCTGCTGTACTTGCCACTGGGGTAGCTGCGCAGTTCATTGCAGCCAAAGTTCGAATAGCGACTGTCACTTTGCCCTCAAATCCGCTGACATTCTTTTCCTTTTGAAGGTGCCGGATAGTGTTGAACAAGGCCCTGTAAGCATAGGCCAAGCCCCAGCACGTTGCCGTGATTTGTCCATCTCTGGTATGGCCAGAATGACCACACACCTCATTTAAGTGTTTTACTAATTCTTCTGGATTTTGCAGTTGTTCGGTAGTGAAATTCCAAAGTACTGGAGGGGCCCACTGACCTAGATACTTGCCCATACTATCCCACACACCCTGCCACTCATGGCTGTCCAGCCTCAGGGAAAATCTCTCGGTCCTCCTACATCGTCGTTTGACCCCAGACAAGACCCAAACCTGACTCTGCTTAACTCTTGAAATCAGTAGTGGGCAAAACACACTCTGTATGCGTGTTAGCATGGTGATTCCCATCACCATCAGCAAACAAGTCTCAACAGCATTAAAAGGCCATTCAAAAAATTCAAAACTCTCAAATGTAAATGGTCTGGGGGAACGACTGGGAGGATAAAAGGATGTCTCCTTCACAGGTTGACCACCTGAGGAGGAGAAAAAAGATGTGTAATTGCTAAGCACCTCCATCATATACCTCCCAAAGTATAAAGGTGGTGACCACACTGGGAACATAAGCCAGATCAGTTTCATGATCAATGATTCTATTGTATTACAAGTCATTACCATAAAGTACAATGGGATAAAAACCTTAGCCCAAGCCCCACACTTTAAAAACACTAATACAGCAAATACCGGATGGACGTAAGATACAATATACTGAAACTGTGAGATCAAGAGGAAAAACCTTGAGAGCCAATAAATCAGCATTGTGACGAGTGACTATCAATCCAGTCAGATCTGTTCTTATCTCAACCCCTCGTGACCCACGTTGGGTGCCAAAAAGAACTGTTGTGGTTTAAACCCAGTCAGGTAACTTGTTCACTCACTCCCAGTGAGTGGTGCCGAGCTGACAACAATCGAGGTCCGTGTCCGTCTCCCCCCCCCCCCCCCCCCCTCCCCCCCTGCAACGGGGCTCTCCCCTTCCCCGCTCCCGGAGGAACGGGGAGGAGGATCGAGAGAGTGCAACTTCTATGGGTTGAGACAAGAACAGTCCAGCAACAAATCACCACCGCTACTATCAGCTAAAACAATGATAAGGGAAAATAACAAGGGAAGAGAATACGATACCACCGGCCAAGAAAGCGAGTTCCACCCGGAAGCCCCTGTCCTTCTGGGTAACTCCCAGTTACCCCCCACCCCGGGCATGACGTGCTGTGGTATGGAATACCTCCCCGACTAGCCCGGGTCAGGCGCCCCGTCTCTGCTTCCTCACAGCTGCCCCTCCTCCCTGGCAGAGCATGAGCCTCACAGAGTCCTTGGTCAGTGTAAACATCACTTAGCAACAACCGAAAACATCGGCTTCACCAACACTGTTCTCAAGCTAGAAGTCAAAACACAGCACTGCACCAGTTAACACAAAGGAAAAAACATGACTGCTACTGCTGAACCCAGGACACCAGGCAAGGAAAGGCCAGGCCAAGCAAGGCCAGGCACGGCAAGGCAAGGCAAGGTAAGGCCAGGCAAGGCAAGGTAAGGCCAGGACAGGAAATGCAAGGCCTGGTAAGGCCAGGTAAGCCAAGGCCAGGCCAGGCCATGAAGGCAGGGCCAGGCCAGGCCAGGCCAGGCAAGGCCAGGCAAGGAAAGGTAAGGCCAGGCAAGGCAAGGCAAGGTAAGGCTAGGCTAGGCAAGGCCAGGCCAGGCCAGGCTAAGGCAGGCAAGGCAAGGCTAGGCAAGGCAAGGTAAACTTAGGCCAGTCCAGGCCAGGCAATGCAATGCCAGTTAATATAAGGCCAGGAAAGGCAAGGGAACGCTTGGTAAGGCCAGGCCAGGCAAGGCCAGTCAAGGCCATTAAAGACAAGGCAAGGCAAGGCAAAGCAAGGCAAAGCAAGGCAAAACAAGGCCAAGCATGGCCAGGCCATGCTAGGCCAGGCTAGGCCAGAGAAGGCAAGGACAGGCAGGCCCAGTCAGTGCAAGGCAAGGCAAGGCGTGGCTAGGCAAGGCAAGGCCAGGCCAGGCCATGCAAGGCAAATCCAGACCAGGACAAGCAAGGAAAGACAATGTAAGGCAAGGCCAAGCCAGGCCAGGAGATGCAAGGGCAGGCAAGGCAAGGCAAGGCAAGGCAAGGCCAGGCAAAGCCAGAGACGGGCTGGCAAGGCAAGGCCAGGCCAGGCCAGGCCAATAGAGGCAAGGCAAGGAAAGGCAAGGCAAATGAAGGCCAGGCCTGGCAAGCCACGGACAGGCCAGGCAAGGACAATCAAGGCAAGGCAAGGAAAGGCAAGGCAAATGAAGGCCAGGCCAGGCAAGGCAAATCAACGCCAGGCCAGGCAGGGACAATCAAGGCAAGGCAAGGCAAATCAAGGCAAGTCCAGGCCAGGCAAGGTCAGGCCAGGCAAGGCAAGCCAAGGCCAGGGAAGGCTAGGCAAGGCAAGGTAAGACGAGGCAAGGCAAGGCAAGGAAAGGATAGGTTAGGGAAGGCCAGGCAAGGCCAGGCCAATCAATGCTAGGCAAGGCAAGGCAATGCAAGGCCAGGCAAGGCAAGGCAAGACAAGGCAAAGCCAGGCCAGACCAGGCCAGGCCAGGCAAGGTAAGTCAGTGCAAGTCAAGGCAAGGGAAGGCAAGGCAACGCAAGGCAAGGAAAGTCATGGCAAGGCCAGGCAAGGCAAGACTAGGATACGCAATGAAAGGCAAGATCAAGACCAGGTAATTCAAGGATAGCTGAGGCCAGGCCAGGCAATCCAATTCAGAGCAATGCAAGGGAAGGGAAGGGAATGCAAGGCCAGGCCGTGCCAGGCAATAAAAGGCCAGGTAAGGAAAGGCCAGGCTATGACATGCCAGGAAAGGCCAGGACAGGCAAGGCCAGACAAGAGCAGGGCAGGCCAGGACAGACCAGGCAAGAAAAGGCCAGGCCAGATGAGGCCAGAGAAGGTCAGGAAAAACAAGGCAAGGCCAGGTCAGGCCACGGCAGGACAGGCAATCTCAGGGCAGGCCAGGCCAGGTCAGGCCATGGCAGGACAGGCAATCTCAGGGCAGGCAGGGAGATGTAAGGACAGGCCAGGGATTGCCAGGCAAGGCAAGGTCAGGCCAGGCCAGGCCAGGCCAGTCCAGGGAAGGCAATGCAAGGCAAGTCCACGACAGGCAATGGAAGGCCTGGTAATGCAAGGCAAGGCCAGGCCAGGAAAGGCCAGGCCAGGTCAGGCCAGGCCAGGTCATACAAAACCAGCGCACGCCAGGCAAGGCCAGCCAAGTCAAGGCAAGGCCAAGCAAGGCAAGGCAAGGGAAGGTAATGCAAGGCAATGAAAAGCAAGACTAGGCCAGGCAAGGCCAGTCAAGGCAAGGCAAGCGAAGACAAGGTAAGGCCAGGCAAGGCCAGTCAAGGCAAGGCAAGCGAAGACAAGGTAAGGCCAGGCAAGGCCAGTAAAGGCCAGGCAAGGCCAGGCAAGACAAGGCAAGGCAATGCTACATGAGGCGAGGAAAGGCAAGGTAAGGCATGTCCAGGACAGGCAACGGAAGACTGGTAAGGCAAGACAAGGCCAGCCCAGGAAAGGCCAGGCCAGGCCAGGCCAGGCCAGATCATACAAAAGGAGGGCAGGCCAGGCAAGGCCAGGCCAGGCAAGGCCAGGAAAGGCAAGGCAAGGCAAGGCAAGGCCAGTCCAAGACAGGCAATGCAAGACCATGTAAGGCCAGCTGAGCCAAGTCCAGGCCAGGCCATAAAGGCAAGGCCAGGCCTGGCCAGGCAAGGCAAGGCAAGGCCAGGCAAGCCAAGGTAAGGCTAGGCAAGGGAAGGCCTGGCCAAGACTGGCCAGGCAAGGCAAGGACAGGCACGGCCAGGCAAGGCCAGGCAAGGCAAGGCCAGGCAAGGCCAGGCAAGGCCAAGCCAGGCCAGGCCAGTGAAGTAAAGTAAAGTCAAGGCCAGGCAATGCCAGGCAAGGCAAGCAAATGACAGGCAAGGCAAGGCAAGGCAAGTCCAGGACTAGCAGTGCAAATCCAGGACAGTCCAGGCAAGGCCAGGTTAGGCCAGTCAAGGCCAGGCAAGGCAAGGCCAGGAGAGGCCATGCCAGGCAAGGCAAGGCCAGTCCAGTCCAGGAGAGGCAAGGCCAGACAAGGCAAGGGAAGGGAAGGCAAGGACAGTCTAGGACAGGTAATGGAAGGCCAGTTAAGGCCTGGAAAGGCAATATAAGGCAAGGCAAGGCATGGCAAGGCTAGGCAAGGCAAGGCATGGCAAGGCTAGGCAAGGCAAGGCAAGGCAAGGCCAGGCCAGGCAATGCCAGGAAAGGCAAGGGTAGACCAGGCAAGGCCCGGAAGGGACAGGAAAGGCCAGGCAAGGCAAGACAAGGAAGGCTAGGCCAGGCAAGGGCAGGCAAGCTCAGGCCAATCAAGGCCAGCCAGGGCAAGGCCAGTCCAGGCTAGGCCATGCAAGGAAAGGCTAGGCACAGAAAGGCAAGGCAAGGCAAGGCAAAGCAACAGAAGGCCAGGCAAGGCCAGTCCAGGCAAGGCCAAGCAAGTAAAGGGCAGGCTAGGCCAGGCAAGGCAATTCAAAGCAAGGCAAGGCTAGGCAAGGCAAGGCAATGCAAGGCAAGGCAAGTCCAGGACAGGCAATGTTAGGCCAGGTAAGGCCAGGTAAGTTAATGCAAGGCAATACAAGTCCAGGACAGGCAATGCAAGGCCTGGTAAGGCAAGGCAAGGAAAGGCCAGGCAAGGAAAGGCCAGGCAAGGAAAGGCAAGCTAAGGCAAGGAAAGGGAAGGCAAGGCCAGACTGGGCCAATCAACACAAGGCAAGGCCAGGAAAGGACACGGAAGGCAAGACCAGGCCAGGACAAACCTGGCCAGGCTTGGCAAGGGCAGGCAAGGCAAGGCAAGGCAAGGCCAGGCCAGGCAAGGCCACGCCAGGCAAGGCTAGGCAAGGCAGGGCAAAGCAAGGCAAAAAAGGCAAGGCAATACAGGTTAAGGCAAGGCCAGGTAAGGCAAGGTAAGCCCAAGCCAGGCCTGCCCATGAAGGCAAGGCCAAGCCAGGCAAGGCAATACCATGCAAGGAAAGGTAAGGCTAGGCCAGGCAAGGCCAGTCCAGGACTGGCCAGTGCATGCAAGGTCAGGGAAGGCCAAGCAAGGCAGGTAAGGCCATGTAAGGCCAGGTCAGGCAAGCAAAGGAAAGGCCAGCAAGGCAAGGCAAGGCCAGTCCAGGACTGGACAGTATATGCAAGGCCAGGTAAGGCCAGGCCAGACCAGGTAAGGCCAGGTCAGGCAAGGCCAGAGAAGGCCAGCAGGGCAAGGCAAGGCTAGGCAAGGCAAGGCAAGTCATGTCAATGCAAGGCAAGGCTAGGCAAGGCAAGGCAAGGCAAGGTAATACAAGGCAAGTCCAGGACAGTCAATGCAATGCCAGGTAAGGCCAGGCAAGGCCAGACCAACCAGGCCTGCCCAGTTCATATAAAACCAGGACAAGACAGGCAAGGACAGGCAAGGCAATGCAATACAAGGGAAGGCAAGGCAAGGCTTTGCCAGGCCAGGCCAGACAAGGCAAGGCATGGCCAGGAGAAGCAATGCCAGGCAAGGCAAGGCAAGGCCAGGCAAGGCCAAGCAAGGCAGGGCAACGAAAGGCAAAACAAGGCAAGGCAATACAGGGGAAGGCAAGGCCCGGCAAGGCCACACAAGGCAAGGCAAGCCCAGGCTAGGCCAGGCCATGAAGGCAAGGCCAGGCCAGGCAAGGCAATGCAAGGTAAGGCTAGGGAAGGACAGGCCAGGCAACCAAGGCAAGGCAAGGCGAGGCTAGACAAGGCAAGGCAACACAAGGTAAAGCAAGTCCAGGACAGGCAATGGAAGGCCTGGTAAGGCCAGGCCGAGCCAGGACATACAAAATCAGGGCAATGCAAGGCCAGGCAAGACAAGGCAAGACAAGGCCAGGACAAACCAGCCCAGACCAGGCCAGGCAAGGCCAGGAAAAGCAAGGCAAAGCAAAGCAAAGCAAGGCAAGGCCAGTCCAGGACAGGCAATGCAAGGTCAGGTAAAGCCAGGCAAGGCCAGTCCAGGACAGGCAATGCAAAGCCAGGCAAGGCAAAGCAGGGCAAGGGAAGATAAGGCAAGGCAAGGCCAGGCAAGGCAAGGCAAGGCAAAGCAGGCAAGGCAAGGCAAGGCAAGGTAAGGCAGGCAAGGAAAGGCAGGCAAGGCAAAGCAAGACAAAGCAAGGCAAGGACAGGAAAGGGAAGGACAGGCAAATCCAGGCCAGGCAACGCCAGAGAAGTGCAGGATAGGTAATGCCAGGCCAGGCCAAGCGAGGCCAGGCTAGGCGAGGAAAGGCCAGGCCAGGCACAGCCAGGCCAGGCCAGGCCAGGCCAGGCTAGGCCAGGAAAGGCCAGGCCAGGTACAGCCAGGCCAGGCCAGGCCAGGCCAGGCTAGGCCAGGAAAGGCCAGGCCAGGTACAGACAGGCCAGGCCAGGCCAGGCAACGCAAAGGCAATCAAGGCAAGGCAAGTCCAGGACAGGAAAGGCAAGGCCAGGCCAGGCAACGCAAAGGCAACCAAGGCAAGGCAAGTCCAGGACAGGAAAGGCAAGGCCAGGCCAGGCTAGGCCAGCTCATACAAAACCAGGCCATGCCAGGCCAGGCAAGGTAATACAAGGCAAGGCAAGGCAAGGCAGTGAAAGCAAGGAGAGGCAAGTCAAGTCAAGGAAAGGCGAGGGAAAGCAAGGCGAGGGAAAGCAAGGCAAGGCAAGTCAAGTCAAGTGCAGAACGTGCAATGCAAGTCCAGGTAAGGCCAGTCAAGGCCAGGCCAGGCCAGGCTAGGCCAGGTCATACAAAACCAGGCCAGGCCAGGCCAGGCCAGGCAAGGAAAGGCAATACAAGGCAAGGAAAGGCAAAGAAAGCAAGGACAGTCTAGAACAGGTAATGGAAGGCCAGTTAAGGCCTGGTAAGGCAAAATAAGGCACGGCAATGCATGGCAAGGCTAGGCAAGGCAAGGCCAGGTCAGGCAATGCCAAGAAAGGAGAGGCAAGGCAAGGCCAGGCCAGGCAATGCCAGGCAAGGCAAGGCAGGACCAGGCAAGGCAAGGCAAGGCCAGGCCAGGCAATGCCAGGCAAGGCAAGGCTAGACCAGGCCAGGCCAGGAAGGGACAGGAAAGGCCAGGCAAGGCAAGGCAAGGCAAGGCAGGCTAGTCCAGGCAAGGCCAGACAAGGCAAGGCAAGTCCAGGACAGGCAAAGTCCAAGTCCAATGCAAGGCCAGGTAAGGCCTGGTAAGTAAGGCAAGGTTAGGCAAGGCAAGGCAACGCAAGGCAAGGCAACGCAAGTCCAGGACAGGCCAGGACAGGCAATGCAAGGCCAGGTAAGGCCAGGTAAGGCCAGGCAAGGCCAGGCAAGGCAAGGCCATACAAGGCAAGGTAAGGCAAGGCAAGGCAAGGGAAAGACAGTCCAGGCAGGCATGGCAAGGCAAGACGAGGCGAGGCGAGGCAAGGCAAGGTAAGGCAAGGCAAAGCAAGGCAAGGCAAGGACAGGACAGGACAGTCCATGCAAGGCAAGGCAAGGCAAGGCAAGGCAAGGTCAGGCCAGGCCAGACCAGGCCAGGCTAGGCCAGGTGAGGACAATCTAGGCAGGGCAAGGCAATTCAAGGATAGGTTATGGAAGGCTAGGAAAGGACAGTCAAGGACAGGCCAATCAAAGCCAGGCAAGGCAAGGCCAGGCAAGGCAAGGCAGGGCAAGTCAAGCAAGTCAAGGCAAGGCAGGGGAAGTGAAGGAAGGCAAGGCAAGGCAACGCCAGGCCATTCCAGGCAAGGCCAGGCACTGCAAGGCCAGGTAAGGAAAGGTAATACAAGGGCAGGCCAGGTAAGGCCAGGCAAGGCAATTCAGTGCAATGTAAGGCAAGGGATGGGAATGCAATGCCAGGCCAGGCCAGGAAATGGAAGGCCAGGTAAGGCCAGGCGAGGCAAGGCGAGGCAAGGCAAGGCAAGGCATGGCAAGGCAGGTCCAGGACAAGGAATGCAAGGCCTGGTAAGGTCAGGCCACGCCAAGCCATGCAAGACAAGTGCAGACCAGGCCAAGCAAGGCAAGGCAATGCAAGGCAAGGAAGGCAAAGCCACTCCAGGAAAGGCAATGCTATGCCAGGTAAGGCCAGGTAAGGCTTTGCAAGGCAAGGCAAGGCAACGGCAGGTAAGGGAAGCCAAGAAAAGGCAAGGCAAGGCAAGGCAGGGCAAGGGAAGGCAAGGCAAGGCAACACCAGGCAAGCCAGGCGAGGCCAGGCCAGGGCAGGCAAGGCAAGGCAAGGAAGGCAAGGCAAGGCAAGGCAGGAGAAGGCAATGCTAGGCCAGGTAAGGCCAGGCAAGGTAATGCAAGGCAAGGCCAGTCCAGGACAGGCAACGCAAGGCGAGGTAAGGCCAGGTAAGTCAAGGCAAGAAAATACGAGACAAGGCAAAGAAAGGGAAGGCAAGGCCAGGCCAGGCCAGGCAAGGCAAGGAAAGGCAACATAAGGCTAGGCAAGGCAAGGCCAGGCCAGGCAAGGCCAAGCAGGTCAAGGCCAGGCCAGGCCAGGCAAGGCAAGGCCATTCAAGGCAAGGCAAGGCAAGGGACGGGAAGGCAAGGCAAGGCAAGGGAAGGACAGTCCAGACAATCAAGGCAAAGCAAGGCAAGCCTAGGCAAGGCAAGCCTAGTCAAGGCAAGGCTACACAACGCAAGGAAAGGCAAGTTTAGGCAGCTCCAGGACAGGCAATGGAAAGCTTGGTAAGGCCAGGCAAGGCCAAGCCAAGCCAGTCCAGGTCATGCAAAACCAGGGCAGGCCAGGCAAGTCCAGGCAAGGCAAGGTAATACAAGGCAAGGCAAGTCAAGACAAGGCCAGGCGAGGCAAGACATGGCCAGGCGAGACATGGGCAGGCAAGGAAAGGCCAGGCCAGGCCATGCCAGGCCATGCAAGCCCAGGCAAGGCAAGGTAAGGCTAGGCAAGGCAAGGCCAGTCCAGGACAGGCAATGCAAGGCAAGGCCAGACTAGGCCAGGCAAGGCCAGGCAAGGCAAGGCAAGGCAAGGCAAGCCCAGTCCAGTCCAGGAGAGGCCAGGACATGCAAGGCAAGACCAGGTAATGCCAGGTAAGACCAGGAAAGGCCAAGCCAGTCAAGGCCAGGCAAGGCAAGGCAAAGGAAGGCAAGGCAAGGCTAGGCAATGCCAGGCAAGGTAAGGTAATACAAGGCAAGGCAAGTCAAGACAAGGCCAGGTGAGGCAAGACATGGCCAGGCGAGACATGGGCAGGCAAGGAAAGGCCAGGCCAGGCCATGCCAGGCCATGCAAGCCCAGGCAAGGCAAGGCAAGGAAAGGCTAGGCAAGGCAAGGCCAGTCCAGGACAGGCAATGTAAGGCAAGGCCAGACTAGGCCAGGCAAGGCAAGGCAAGGCAAGCCCAGTCCAGTCCAGGAGAGGCCAGGACATGCAAGGCAAGACGAGGTAAGGCCAGGTAAGACCAGGAAAGGCCAAGCCAGTCAAGGCCAGGCAAGGCAAGGCAAAGGAAGGCAAGGCAAGGCTAGGCAATGCCAGGCAAGGTAAGGTAATACAAGGCAAGGCAAGACAAGGCCAGGTGAGGTAAGATATGGCCAGGCAAGACATGGGCAGGCAAGGAAAGGCCAGGCCAGGCCATGCAAGGCCAGGCAAGGCAAGGTAAGACTAGGCAAGGCAAGGCCAGTCCAGGACAGGCAATGCAAGGCCTGGTAAGGCCAGGTAAGCCAAGGCCAGGCCAGACCATGAAGGCAAGGCCAGGCCAGGCCAGGCAAGGCAAGGTAAGGCTAGCAAGGCAAGGCCTGTCCAGGACTGGCCACGCAAGGCAAGGACAGGCAAGGCCAGGCCAGGCCAGGCAAGCTAGGACAGTCCAGTCAAGGGCAGGCCAGGCCAGGCCAGGGAAGGCCAGGTGAGTCTAGGCAAATCAAAGCAAGGCCAGGCAAGGCAAGGCAATGCAAGGCAGTGCAAGGCCACTCTGGGACATACCAGGACAGGCATTGCAATGCCAGATAAGACCAGGTAAGGCCAGGTAAGGATAGGTAATATCAGGACAGACAAGGCCAGCCAATGCCAGGCCACGCCAGGCCAGTAAAGGAAATTCAAGGCAAGGCAAGGCCAGGCAAGGCAAAGAAATGAGAGGCAAGGCAAGGCCAGGCAAGGCAAGGAAATGAGAGGCAAGGCAAGGCCAGGCAAGACAAGGCAAGGAAATCCAGGCCAGGCCAGGAAATGCTAGGCAAGGCAAGGCAAGGCAAGGCAGCCTAGTCGGGGCCAGGCAAGGCCAGGCCAGGTAAGGATAGGCCATTAAGGACAGGCCAGGCAAGACCAGGCCAGGCCAGGCAAGGCCAGTCCACACCAAGGGAGCCCAGGCAGACAAGGCAAGGCAAAGCAAAACCAGGTAAGGCCAGGCAAGACCAGGCCAGGCCAGGCCAGGCCAGGTAAGCAAGGCCAGACCAGGGCAGGCAATGCAAGGCAAGGCAAGGCCAGACTAGGCCAGGCAAGACAAGGCAAGCCCAGTCCAGTCCAGGACAGTCCAGGACATACAATGCAAGACCAGGTAAGGCCAAGTAAGACCAGGAAAGGCCAAGCCAGTCAAGGCCAGGCAAGGCAAGGCAAAGGAAGGCAAGGCAAGGCTAGGCAATGCCAGGCAAGGTAAGGCCAAGCCAGGCAAGGACAGGCAAGACAAAGCCAGGCCAGGCCAGGCCAGGTAAAGATCAGGCAAGGCCATGCTAGCCCATGCCATGATAGGCCAGATCATGCAAGGGAAGGCCAGGCCAGGCAAGGCAAGGCAAGGCAAGGCTAGGCAAGTCCAGGACTGGCAATGCAAGGCCAGGTAAGGCCATGCAATGCAAATCCAGGCCAGGCTAGGCCAGGTCATACAAAAACAGGCCAGGCCAGGCCAGGCAAGGCAAGGGAAGGCAAGCAAGGCCAGGGAAGGCAAGGCAAAGGCAGGCCAGGCAAGTCCAGGCAAGTCCAGGCAAGGCAAGGCAAGGACAGGCAAGGGAAGGCAAGGAAAGGCCAAGCAAGGCAAGGAAAGGCCAAGCAAGGCAAGGAAAGGCAAATCAAGGGAAGGCAAGGAAAAGAAAGGCAGGCCAGGCAAGTCCAGGCAAGTCCAGGCAAGTCCAGGCAAGGCAAGGCAAGGCAAGGTGAGGCAAGGCAAGGCCAGGCCATGCCAGGCCAGGCCAAGCCATGCAAGGAAAGTCCAGACCATGCCAGGCAAGGCAAGGCAATGCAAGGCAAGGCAAGGCCAGGGAATGCAAGGCAGGCCAGGCCAGGCCAGGCCAGGAGAGGCAAGGCTAGGCAAGGCAAGGCAAAGCAAGGCAAGGCTCGTCCTGAACAGGCAATGCAGGCCAGGTAAGGCAAGGCCAGGCCAGCCCAAGCCAGGCAAGGGCAGGCAAGGCCAGGCCAGGCAAGGCCAGTCAAGACCAGGACTGCCAATGCAAGGCCAGATATGGCAAGTTCAGTTGAGGACAGGCCAGGACAGGCAGTGCAAGTCCAGGTAAGGACAGGTAAGGCAAGGAAAGGCCAGGTCAGGCAAGGGAAGGCAAGGCCAGGACAGCCCATGAAAGGCCAGGACAGCCTATGCCAGGAAATGCAAGGACAGGCCAGTATAGGCAAACCCTTGGAAGGCCAGGCAAGGCAAGGCAAGGCAAGGCAAGACAAGGCAAGGCTCGTTCAGGACAGGCAATGCAGGCCAGGTAAGGCAAGACAAGGCCAGCCCAAGCCAGGCAAGGGCAGGTAAGGCCAGGTGAGGCTAGGCAAGCAAGGCCAGTCCAGGACTGGCCAGTACATGCAAGGCCAGGTAAGGCCAGGTAAGGCAAGCCATGGAAAGGCCAGGCCAGGAAAGGCAAGGAAAGGCCAGGAAAGGCAAGGCAAGGCAAGGCAGGCACGTCAAGGTAAGGTAAGGTAAGGGAAAACAAGGCTAGGCAAGGCAAGGCAAGGCCAGTCCAGGACAGGCAATGCAAGGCCAGGTTAAGCCAGGGAAGGCCAGGGGAGGCAAGGCCAAGACAGGCAAGGCCAGGCAACTCAAGGCCAGGGAACGCAAGGCCAGGCCAGGTCATAACAGGATAGGCCAGGCAAGGTATTTCAAGTCAAGGCAAATCAAGGTAGGGCAAGGCAAGGCTAGGCAAGGCAAGGCAAAGCAAGGCAAGGCAAGCAAAGCAAGGCAAGGCAAGGTAAGGCAAGTCCAGGACAGGCAGTGCAAGTCCAGGACAGGCCAGACAAGGCCAGGAAAGGCAAGGCAATACAAGGCAAGACAAGGCAAGGCCAGGCCATTCAAGGCCAGGCAAGCCAAGGCCACAAGAAGCAATGCCATGTAAGGCAAGGCCAGGCCAGGCCAGGCCAGGCAAGACAAGGAGAGGCAAGGCAAGGCCAGGCAAAGCAAAGCAAGGCAAGGCAAGGCAAGGCAATTCAAGGGCAGTCCAGGACAGGCAATGCTAGGCCAGGTAAGGTGAGGTAAGGATATGCAAGGCAAGGCAAGGCCAGACATTGCAAGGCAAGGCAAGGACAGTCTAGGACAGGTAATGCAAGGCCAGGTAGGGCCTGGTAAGTAAGGCAAGGCAAGGCAATGCAAGGCAAGGCAATGCAATGCAAGGCCTCTCCAGGACAGGCAATGCTAGGCCAGGTAATGCACTGCAAGGCAAGGCGAGGCCAGTCCAGGACAGGCAACGGAAGGCCAGATAAGGCAAGGCAAGGAAAGGCCAGGCCAGGGCAGGCCAGTCAAGGCAAGTCAGTCCAAGGCAAGTCCCAGGACAGGCAATGCAAGGCCAGGTAAGGCCAGGGAAGGAAAGGCCAGGCTAGGCCAGGGAAGGAAAGGCCAGGCCAGGCCAGGCAAGGCCAGGCAAGGCAAGGTAAGGCTAGACAAGGCAAGGCCTGTCCAGGACAGGAAATGCAAGGCCTGGTAAGGCCAGGTAAGACAAGGCCAGGCCAGGCCATGAAGGCAGGGCCAGGCAAGGCAAGGCAAAGCAAGGTAAGGCTAGGCTAGGCAAGGGAAGGGAAGGGAAGGGAAGGGAAGGGAAGGGAAGGGAAGGGAAGGGAAGGGAAGGGAAGGGAAGGGAAGGGAAGGGAAGGGAAGGGAAGGGAAGACAACCAAAGCAAGACAAGGCGAAGCAAGGCAATGCAAGGCAAGGCAAGGGCAGGCCAGGCCAGGCAAGTCAAGGCAAGGCAAGGATTGACAAGGCAAGACTACACAAGTCAAGGCAAGGCAAGTTTAGGCAAGTCCAGGACCAGCAAGGGTAGGCTTGGAAAGTCCAGGAAAAGTCCAGTCCAGGCCAGTCCAGGTCATACAAAACCAGGGCAGGCCAGGCAAATCCAGGCAAGGCAATGAAAGGCAAGACCAAGACAGGCAATGCAAGGCCAGGTAATTCCAGGTAATTCAAGGACAGGTGAGTCCAGGCCAGGCAATCCAATTCAGAGCAATGCAAGGGAAGGGAAGGGAATGCAAGGCCAGGGCATGCCAAGGCATGCCAGGCAATGCAAGGCCAGGTAAGGAACGGCCAGGCTATGACATGCCAGGAAAAGCCAGGACAGGCAAGGCCAGACAAGAGCAGGGAAGGCCAGGCCAGACCAGGCAAGAAAAGGCCAGGTAAGAAAAGGCCAGGCCAGACGAGACCAGAGAAGGTCAGGAAAGACAAGGCCAGGCCAGGTCAGGCACGGCAGGACAGGCAATCTCAGGGCAGGCCAGGCCAGGGCAGGCAGGGAGATGTAAGGGCAGGCCAGGGATTGCCAGTCAAGAAGAGGTCAGGCCAGGCCAGACCAGGCCACGCCAGTCCAGGCAAGGCCTGGACAGGCAAGGCCAGGGCAGGCCAGGTCAGGCAAGGCCTGGCCAGCAAGGCACGGCAAGGCCAGGCCTAGGCAGGCCAGGCCAGGCAATTCAGTGAAATGCAAGTCAAGGGAAGGGAAGGCAAGGCCGGGCCAGGCCAGGCCATGACAGGCAATGCAAGGCCAGGCAAGGCAAGACCAAACCAGGCCAGGCCTGGCAAGGCCAGGTAAGGAGATGCAAGGCAAGACAAGGTAAGGCAAGTCCACAACAGGCAATAGAAGGCCTGGTTACGCAAAGCAAGGCCAGGCTAGGAAAGGCAAGGCAACACAAAGTAAAGCAAGTCCAAGACAGGCAATGGATGGCCTGGTAAGGCCAGGCCGGGCCAGGTCATACAAAATCAGGGCAATGCAAGGCCAGGCAAGGCAAGGCAATACAAGGCAAGGCAAGGTAAGAGAAGGCCAGGCCAGGCATGGCCAGGCAAGGCAAGGCCAGGACAAACCAGGACAGACCAGGCCAGGCAAGGCCAGGAAAAGCAAGGCAAAGCAAAGCAAGGCAAGGCGAGGCCAGTCCAGGACAGGCAATGCAAGGCCAGGTAAAGCCAGGTAAACCAAGGCCAGGACAGGCCAGTCCGTGAATACAAGGCCAGGCAAAGCAAAGCAATGCAAGGCACGGCAAGGCAAGTCCAGGCCAGTCCAGGCCAGGCAAGGCCATGCAAGTCAAGGCAAGTCAAGACAAGGCAAGGCAAGGCAAGGCAAGGCAAGGCAAGGCAAGGGAAGGACAGGCCAGACAATCAATGCAAAGCAAGGCAAGCCTAGACAAGGCAAGGCTACACAACGCAAGGAAAGGCAAGTTTAGGCAGCTCCAGGACAGGCAATGGAAAGCTTGGTAAGGCCAGGCAAGGCCAAGCCAAGCCAGTCCAGGTCATACAAAACCAGGGCAGGCCAGGCAAGTCCAGGCAAGGCAAGGTAATACAAGGCAAGGCAAGTCAAGACAAGGCCAGGCGAGGCAAGACATGGGCAGGCAAGGAAAGGCCATGCCAGGCCATGCCAGGCCATTCAAGTCCAGGCAAGGCAAGGCAAGGTAAGGCTAGGCAAAGCAAGGCCAGTCCAGGACAGGCAATGCAAGGCCTGGTAAGGCCAGGTAAGCCAAGGCCAGGCCAGGTTATGAAGGCAAGTCTAGGCCAAGCCAGGCAAAGCAAGGCAAGGCCAGGCAAGGCAAGGTAAGGATAGCAAGGCAAGGTCTGTCCAGGACTGGCCAGGCAAGGCAAGGACAGTCAAGGCAAGGCCAGGCCAGACAAGCTAGGACAGTCCAGTTAAGGGCAGGCCAGGCCAGGCCAGGTAAGGACAGGTGAGTCTAGGCAAATCAAAGCAAGGCAAGGCAAAGCACAGCAATGCAAGGCAGTGCAAGGCCACTCCAGGACATGCCAGGACAGGCATTGCAATGCCAGATAAGACCAGGTAAGGCCAGGTAAGGATAGGTAATATCAGGACAGACAAGGCCAGCCAACGCCAGGCCAGGCCAGGCCAGTAAAGGAAATTCAAGGCAAGGCAAAGCCAGGCAAGGCAAGGCAAGGAAATGAGAGGCAAGGCAAGGCCAGGAAAGGCAAGGCAGGGAAAGGCAGGGCATGGCAGGGCAGGGCAGGGCAGGGGAAGGCAAGGCAAGGCAAGGCCAGGCCAGAAAAAGCAAGGCAAGAAAATGAAAGGCCAGGCAAGCCAGGTGCTGCCAGTCCACACCAGGCAAGGCAAGGTCAGGCCAGGCAAGGTAAGGGAAGGAAAGGCCAGGCCAGGCAAGGTAAGGGAAGGAAAGGGCAGGCTAGGCAATGTAAGACTAGACAAGAAATAGCCAGACAAGGCAAGGTAAGGCTAGGCAAGGCAAGACCAGTCCAGGACTGGCCAGTCCATGCAAGGCCAGGTAAGGATAGGTAATGCCAGGCAAGGCCAGGTAAGGCCAGGTCAGGTGTTGCAGAATGGCGCCAAGAGCAAGGCCATGGATCCTTAGAGGCCTTGTGCGAGCAAAGCAAAGTGTAGGCCTCACAGGTAACCAGAAACCAGACATGGGAAGAGAATGTAAAGGAAGCCATGTAGAACTAACCAATACCGCTGTGACTAGTAGGCGTCGCTAACACCACGTGGATATAAGGGATGTGCGCCATGAATAAAGTAGAAGCTTGCTTATCACCCATATTGGGTTGGCGTGTCTTGCTTCTCCTCACCGCTAACAGCCTTGCCTTGTCTAGCCTTGCCTCGCCTTGCCTTGCCTTGCCTTCATTGCCTGGCCTGTCCTTCCCTAGCCTTACCTTCCCTTGCCTTGCCTTGCCTGGCCTTACCTTGCCTTCGCTTGCCTTGTCTTGACTGGCCTGGACTGTCCTAGTCTTGCCTTGCATTGCCATGCATTACCTTCCCTTGCCTTGCCTTGCCTTGCCTGGACTTACCTTGTCTTCGCTTGCCTTGCCTCGCTTTGCCTTGCCTTGCCTCGCCTCGGCTGGCCTTGCCTGGCATGCCCTGGTTTTGTATGACCTGGCCTGGCCTGGCCTTTCCTGGCCTGGCCTTTCCTAGCCTGGCCTTGCTTTGCGTTACCCGCCCTTCCATTGCCTGTCGTGGACTTGCCTTACCTTGTCTTCCCTTGCATTGCCTTACCTGGCCTTGCCAGGCCTGGCCTGGTTTGGTCTTGTCTTGCCTGGCCTTGCATTGCCTGTCATGGCCTCATCTGGCCCAGCCTTGCCTTCTCTTCCCTTGACTTGCATTGCACTGAATTGCCTGGCCTGGCCTGCCTAGGCCTGGCCTTGCCATGCCTTGCCTGGCCAGCCCTTGCCTGGACTGGCCTGCCCTGTCCAGGCCTTGCCGTGCCTTGCTGGCCAGGCCTTGCCTACATTGGCCGGGCCTGACCTTGTCTTGCCTGGCAATCCCTGGCCTGGCCTGGCCTGAGATTGCCTGTCCTGCCATGGCCTGACCTGGCCTGGCCTTGTCTTTCCTGACCTTCTCTGGCCTCGTCTGGCCTGGCCTTTTCTTACCTGGCCTTTTATTGCCTGGTCTGTCCTGGCCTTCCCTGCTCTTGTCTGGCCTTGTCTGGCCTGGTTTTTCCTGGCATGTCATAGCCTGGCCTTTCCTTGGCATGGCCTGGCCTTGCATTCCCTTCCCTTCCCTTGCATTGCTCTGAATTGGATTGCCTGGCCTGGACTCACCCGTCCTTGAATTACCTGGAATTACCTGGCCTTGCATTGCCTGTCTTGGTCTTGCCTTTCATTGCCTTGTCTTGCCTTGCCTGGCCTTGCCATGACTTGCCTTGCCTTGCCAGGCCTGGCCTGGCTTTCCTTGCCTTGCTTTGCCTTGCCTTCCCTTGCCTTGCCTTGATTGTCCTTGCCTGGCCTGGCCTTGACTTGCCTGGCCTGGCCTGGCCTGGCCTTGACTTGCCTTTCCTTGCCTTGCCTTGATTGTCCTTACCTGGCCTGGCCTTGACTTGCTAGGCCTGGCCTTCATTTTCCTCACCTTTCCTTGCCTTGCCTTTATTGGCCTGGCCTGGCCTAGCCTGGCCTTGCCTTGCCTTACCTTTCCTTGCCTGGCCTTGCATCTCCTGGTCGGGCCTGGCCTGGCCTGGCCTGGCCTTGCATTGTCTTGCCTTGCTTGTCCTGGTCTGGATTTGCCTTGCATGGCTTGGCCTGGCCTTGCCTTACCTTGCATTGCACTCACTTGCGCTGCCTGGCCTTGCATTGTCTTGCCTTGCTTGTCCTGGTCTGGATTTGCCTTGCATGGCTTGGCCTGGCCTTGCCTTACCTTGCATTGCACTCACTTGCGCTGCCTGTCCTTGCCTTCTCTGGCCTAGCCTGGCCTGGCATGGCCTGGCCTTGCTTGTCCTTGCTTTGCCTTGCTTTGCCTTGCCTTGCCTTGCCTTGTCTTTAATGGCCTTGACTGGCTTTGCCTGGCCTGCCCTTACCAAGCCTTCCCTTGCCTGTCCTGCCCTTATATTACTTGGCATTGCATTGCCTGGCCTGGCCTGGCCTTCCCTTTCCTTGCCTTGTCTTGCCTTTCCTTGCCTTGTCTTGCCTTTCCTTGCCTGGCCTTTCCTTGCCTTGCCTTACCTGGCCTTACCAGGCCTTGCATTGCCTGTCCTGGGCTTGTATTGCCTTGCATTAACTTACCTGGCCTTACCTGGCCTAGCATTGCCTGTCCTGGACTTGCCTTGCCTTGCATTGCCTTGCCTTGCCTAGCCTTGCCTTGCTTTGCCTAGCCTTGCCTAGCCTTGCCTTGCTTTGAATTGCCTTGCCTGGCCTGGCCTTGCCTGGACTGGCCTTGCCTGGCCTTCTGTTGCCTTGCCTTGCCTTGCTTTTCCCTGCCTAGCCTTTCCTTGCATGGCCTAGCCTGGACTGGCGTTGCCCTGGCTGGCCTTGATTGGCCTGAGCTTGCCTGCCCTTGCCTGGCCTTGGCTGGCCAGGCCTTGCCTTACTTGGCCTTACCTGTCCTGGGCTTGCCTTACCTGGCCTTACTTGGCCTGAACTGCAACTACTGTATGGGCCTTGCCTTGCCTTACCTTGCCTTACATGGCCTTTACCTGGCCTTGCATGGACTGGCCAGTCCTGGACTGGCCTTGCTTTGCCCTGCCCAGACTTTCCTTGCCATGCCTGGCCTTAACTTGCCTTGCCTGGCCTGGCCGGGCCTTGCCTTCGTGGCCTGGCCTGGCCTGGTCTGGCCTTGCCTTGCATTCACTTGTCTTGCCTTGCCTTGCCTTGCCTGGCTTTTTTCTTGCCTTGCCCTACCTGGCCTTATCTGGCCTTGTGTTGCCTGTCCTGGACTGGCCTTGCCTTGCATTGCCTTACCTGGCCCTACCTGGCCTAGCAGTCACTGTCCTGGAGTTGCTTTGCATTGCCTTGCCTTGCCTTGCATTGCCTTGCCTTACTTACCAGGCATTACCTGGCCTTGCATTACCTGTCCTAGACAGTCCTTGCCTTGCCTTGCCTTGCCTTGCCTAGCCTTGCCATGCCTTGCCTTGCCTTACATTGCCTTACCAGGCCTTAACTGGCCTTCCATTACCTGTCCTACACTGGCCTTGCCTTGCCTTGCCTCTCCTTGCCTTGCCTTGCCTTGCCTGGCCTTGCCTCTCCTGGCCTGGCCTGGTCTTGCCTTGCCTGGCATGGCTTCTCCTGGCCTTGCCTTACCTGGCCTTGCCTGGCCTGTCCTGGATTTGCACTGCCTGTCCTGGCCTTGCCTTGCCTGGCCTTGCCTTACCATGCCTTGCCTGGCCAGTCGTGGACAGGCTTTCCCTTGCCTAGCTTTGCCTTGCCTGGCCTGGCCTTGCCTTGCCTTTATGGCCTGGCCTGGCCTTGACTTAGCTGTCCTTACATGATCTTGCATTGCCTGTCTTGGACTGGCCTTGTCTTGCCTTGCCTTTCCTTGCCTGGCCTTGCCTGGCCTGCCCTCCTTTTGTATGACCTGGCCTGGCCTGGCCTTTCCTGCGCTGGCCTTGTCTTGCCTTATCAGGCCTTCCATTGCCTGTCCTGGACATGCCTTACCTTGCCTTTCCTCGCCTTGTGTAGCCTTGCCTTGCCTTGCCTGGCCTGGCCTTACCTTGTCTTTGCTTGCCTTGTCTTGACTGGCCTTGCCTGGCCTAGTCTTGCTTTGCATTGCCTTGCATTACCTTCCCTTACTTCCCTTGCCTTGCCTGGCCTTGAATGGCGTGCCCTGGTTTTGTATGACCTGGCCCGGCCTTTCCTGGCCCGGCCTTTCCTGGCCTGGCCCTGCCTTGCATTACCAGGCCTTCCATTGCCTGTCGTGGACTTGCCTTACCTTGTCTTCCCTTGCATTGCCTTACCTGGCCTTGCCAGGCCTGGCGTGGTTTGGCCTTGCCTTGCCTGGCCTTGCATTGCCTGTCATGGCCTCACCTGGCCCGGCCTTGCCTTCCCTTCCCTTGACTTGCATTGCACTGAATTGCTTTGCCTGGCGTGCCCAGGCCTGGCCTTCCCGTGCCTTGCCTGGCCAGCCCTTGCCTGGACTGGCCTGCCCTGTCCTGGCCTTGCTGTGCCTTGCCTTGCTTTGCCTTACCTGGCCTTGCATCTCCTATCCTGCCCTGGCCTGGCCTTGCCTTGCATTGTCTTGCCTTGCTTGTCCTGGTCTGGATTTGCCTTGCATGGCTTGGCCTGGCCTTGCCTTGCCTAGCCACGCCTTGCCTTGCCTTGCACTGACTTGCCCTGCCTTTGCTTTCCTTCTCTGGCCTAGCCTGGCCTGGCATGGCCTGGCCATGCTTGGCCTTGCTTTGCCTTGCTCTGCCTTGCCTTGTCTTTAATGGCCTTGACTGGCCTTGCCTGGCCTGGCCTTCCCAAGCCTTCCCTTGCCTGTCCTGGCCTTATATTACCTGGCATTGCATTTCCTGGCCTGGCCTTGCATTGCTTTGCATTGCCTTACGTTGCCTTGCCTGGCCTTATATTACCTGGCATTGCGTTGCCTGGCCTGGCCTGGCCTAAGTTTGCCTTCCCTAGCCTAGCCTTGCCTTGCCTGGCTTGGGCTTGCCTTGCCTTGCCTAGCCTTACCTTACCATGCCTTGCCTAGCCTTACCTTGCCTTGCCTTGTCTTGCCTGGCCTGCCCTGGCCTTGCCCTGGCTGGCCTTGATTGGCCTGACCTTGCCTGCCCTTGCCTGGACGGGGCTCTCCCGGCCTTTCTTACCTGGCCGTACCTGTCCTGCATTTCTACTACTGTATGGGCCATGCCTTGTCTTACCTTGCCTTACCTTGCCTTACCTGTCCTGCACTGCTACTACTGTATGGGCCTTGCCTTACCTTGCCTTACCTGGCCTTTCCCTGTCCTTGCATGGACTGGCCAGTCCTGGACTCGCCTTGCCTTGCTTGGCCTTGCCTTGCCTGGCCTGGTCTGGTCTTCCCTTGCATGGCTTGGCCTGGCCTGGCCTGGCCTGGCCTTGCCTTGCCTTGTCTTGTCTTGCCTTGCCTGGCCTAGCCTTGCCATGACTTGCCTGGCCTGGCCTTGCCATGCCTGACATTGCCTTGCCTTGCCTTGCCTTCCCTTGTGTTTCCTTGCCTGGCCTTACCTGCCCTTGCATTGCCTATCCTGGACTTGCCTTGCTTTCCCGTTCCTTGCCTAGCCTTTCCTTGACTTGTCTTGACTTTCCTTGAGTTGAATTGCCTTGCTTGGCCTGGCCTGTCATGACCTGTCCTGGCCTTGCCTTCCCAGGCCTTGACTAACGTGGCCTGACCTTGCCTGGCCTGGCCTTCCCTGGCTTTACCAGGCCTTGCATTGCCTGTCCTGGACTGGCCGTGCCTTGCCTTGCCTTGCCTAGCCTTGCCTTCCCTTGACTTGCCTTATCTTGCCTGGCCTTGCCAGGCCTGGCCTGGCCTGGCCTGACCTTGCATGGACTCTCCTGGCCTTGCTTTGCCTTGTTTTAACTTGCCTTGCCTGGCCTTAGCTGGCCTTGCATTGCCCGTCCTGGACTGGCATTGCCTTGCTGGGCCTTGCCTCGTCTTTCCTTGCCTTCCCTGGCATTGCCTTGCCTTGCCTTGCCTTCCCTAGCATTGCCTTGCCTTGCCTTGCCTTTCCTTGCCTTCCCTGGCATTGCCTTGCCTTGCCTTGCCTTTCCTTGCCTTGCCTGGCATTGCCTTGCATAGCCTTACCTGGCATGGCATTGCGTTTCCTGGAGTGGTCTTCCCTTGCCTTGCCTTGCCTTGTCTTGCATTGCCTTGTCTTGCCTGGCCTGGTCTGCACTTGCCTTGCATGCCTTGGCCTAGCCTGGCCTTGCCTTGCCTTGCCTTGCCTTTGGTTGCCTTGCCTTGACTGGCCTGGTCTTGACTTTCCTTGCATGGCTTGACATGGCCTGGCCGTGCCTTGCCTTGCTTTGAATTCCCTTGCCTGGCCTGGCCCGTCATGGCCTGGCCTGGCCTGGCCTTGCCTTCCTTGTCCTTTTCTGGCCTTGCATTTCCATGATTGGCCTATCCTGGCCTTTCCTGGCCTGGCCTGGCCTGGCCTGGCCTTGACCTGCTTGGCCTTGCCTGAACTGGCCTTGCCTGGCCGTGCTTGGTATAGCCTGACCAAGACTGGCATGGACTGGCCTTGCCTTTCCTTGCCTAGCCTTGCCTTGCATGGCCTAACCTGGCCTGGCCTTGCCCTGTCTGGCCTTGATTGGGCTGACCTTACCTGCCCTTGCCTGGCCTTACCTGTCCTGGCCTTGCGTTACCTGCCCTTACCTGTCCTGCACTGCTACTACTGTATGGGCCTTGCCTTGCTTTACCTTGCCTTACCTGGCCTTTCCCTGGCCTTGCATAGACTGGCCAGTCCTGGACTAGCCTTGCCTTGCTTGGCCTTGCCTTGCCTGGCCTGGTCTGGTCTTCTCTTGCACGGCTTGGCCTGGCCTGGCCTTGCCTTGTCTTGTCTTCCCTTGCCTTGCCTTGCCTGCCCTGGCCTGGCCTTGCCTTCGCTTGCCTTGCCTTGTCTTGCCTTGCCTTGCCTGGTCTTTCCTTGCCTTGACTTACCTGGCCTAACCTGGCCTTGGGTTGCCTGCCCTCGACTGGCCGTGCCTTGCATTGCTTTACCCTGCCTTACCTGGCCTAGCATTGCCTGGCCTGGAGTGGCCTCGCCTGGCCTTGCCTTCCCTGGCCTTGCCTGGCCTGGCCTTGTGTGGCCTGGCCTTTTCTGGCCTGGCCTGGCTTTGCCTTCCCTGTGATTTCCTGGCCTTGCATTGCCTTTATTAGCCTGGCCTGGCCTGGCCTTTCCCTGACCTGCTTGGCCTTGCCTGGCCTTTCCTTACCTGGCCTTGCCTGGCCTTACATGGCCTGTCTAGACCTGGACTAGCCTTGCCTTGCCTAGCCTTACCTTGCCTTAACTGGCCTTGCCTTTCCTTTCCTGACCTGGCCTGGCCTTCCCTTCATGGGCCTTGCCTTCCCTTGTCTTGCATCTCCTGGCCTGGTCTCGCCTGGCGTTGCCTTGCCTTGCCTTGCCTTGCTGTCCTGGTTTAAACGCAGACAGACAGCTTGTTCACTCACTTCCCCCCAGGGGACTTGAGGATATCACGGAAGCACACAATGGTTTGGATTCGGAGGGTCCTTAAAGCTCCTCCAGCTCCAACCCCTGCCACTGCCAGAGACAACTTCCACTGGAGCAGCTTGCTCCAAGCTCCATTCAACCTGGCCTTGAACACTGCCAGCCATGGGGCAGCCACAACTTCTCTGGGCACCCTGTGCCACTGTCCCACCACCTCACAGGGAACAACTTCTAAGATCTCATCTCAATCTCCCCTCTCTGTCACGTTAAAATCGTTCCCCCTTGTCCCATCCCCACAGGCCCTTGCTCTCCCCACAAGAAATGAGGGCAGATCCCAGGATCATCCCTCGGCAGCCACTCTGGGGAAGTCTCTTGAGGTGTTCTGGAAACTCCTACAGCACCCCAAGATCGCCATCGCCACCCACCTCCTTCCACGCTCCTGTGTCCACAGGCGGCACCGGCTCCGAGACACCAAGACAGGAACCACCAGAGGAGCTGCTCTTGCCTCCTCCACCAGTAGCTTGTGTTCCGTGGGGCAGCTGTCGTCTCCCGGTGCCTCTGCTGGAGGGTTCTGTGGGGTTCTGTGACCTCACACACCTGAACACGGGGAGTTCCAGAATCAGCCACCCCTGTGGTCTCCATGTCCCCAAGGTCATTGTGATGCATGAGCTCTGACTGGGTCCATGGGGTGCTCTGGAGCTGCTGCAGGCATTCTCTGGGATTCTCTAGGGGTATCCCCAGGATGCCCTGGGAGTGCACAGAGACACAGGGCCGTGGAGCAAGCTGCTCTAGTGGAAGGTTTCCCTGCCCGTGCCTTTGGGGATTGGAGCTGGGTGAGCTTTAAGGTCCCTTCCAGCCCAGCCCACTCTGGGATTCCATGATTCTCTGCTGTGCCAATGTCGGTCCCTCTCCACTCCTCGTAGGTGGCCGTGACGCCCTGTTCCATGGCCCACGTTGAGCTGTGACCCCTCGCATGCTCCACCTCCGGACCAAAGGCACTGAGGAAGAGCAGCCCGTGAGGGACCTCCCCGAGCTGGCTGGGCAGAGGCTGGTCCCCCCGCAGCGACTCCCGGAGCACCCCTGGGTGCCCTCAGCTTCCAAAATGGGGGGATGGCGGGGGGTCGATCCGAAGCCTTGTTGACACCAATGTAAATAGCGGGGGGGGGGAGGGGGGGAAGGGGAGGGAAGGCGGGAGGCGTCACCTTAAGACTGTATAAAAAGGAAAATTAACCAATAAATAAAGATTTCACAGGAAATCGAGGCCTCTTTTCCCCCCTAGCTCCCAAATTTCGGCCTTTCCCCATCCCCGTTCGGTGATGCTCGCCGCACTTCCGGGTTGGTTGCTAGGCAACGGGGTCTCCGCGTACCGCTTCCCCTGCGTTGCCAGGTGACGGCCAGTGAGCTTCCACCGCGCTGCGCGTTGCCAGGCAACCTTGCCCCCGCCCCCCGCCTCGTTCTGGCGACCGTTGCCCAGTCAACAGCCAATCAGCTCTGAGCTCCCCAACTCGTGTCCCCATTTAACCCCGTCCCGGCTGCCCCCCCCATGGCCCTGAATATGGGGCTTTTCCTTGCCCCTGCCCCCCATTTGTCCCCTCTTCTCCTCCCCCCCTTATGCCCCCCATTCACCCTCCCCTTTTTCCCACCCCCATTCCCCACATTCCTGCCATTTCTCCCCCTCTCCCTCCATCCCTCCCCATTTCTCATCCCACCATCGTTACCCCCCCCCTTATTTACATGCAATTAGCGTAGGACCTGCTTTACTCACACGCAGTTCATGTAAGGTTGAACTTATTTACATGATACTAACACAGACCCTTCCTTATTTACATGTTATTAATGGAGGGCCTACTTAATTTGCGTCCTTTTAGTGGAGGACCTGCTTTATTTACATGTTATTAACATGGAGCCACTCGCATTTGCACGTTCTTACTGTAGGACCTCCTGTATTTACATGGTGCTGTGCCAGGACCTCCTGTATTTACTCACTTATTAATGTAGGACCTATTTTATGTACAGTTGCTGTCGGATCTGCTCTATTGACAGGGTATTGGGGCAGGACCTACTTCATTTATGGGCCCTTATTGTAGGTCCTACTTTATCGAGGAGGTATTATTGTAGGACCCATTTTTTTGAGGGAGTTATTAATGTAGGGCCTACTTTATTTACATGTTGTATTTACAGTTTCATTCCTGTAGGACCTACTGTATTGGGGGTGGTTGTGATGTCAGGACCCGCTTTACTGAGTAACTTATTTACAAGTTCTTAATGTAGGATCTACTTTTATGTACCTGTCATTAACATAGAGCCTGTCTAATTTACATATTCCTGTACGTCCTACTTTATTCCCAGGCTGTTACTGTAGGTCGTGCTTTATAAGGGAATTTAGTATGTCAGGACCTGCTTTGTTTACACTTTCGTTACTGTAGGACCTGCTTTATTTATGTGTTACTGTAGGCCACATGTTATCTGTGCATTGTTATTGGAGGCTCTGCTCTGCTGACATGCTGTTACTGCAGGCGGGACGAATTTATTAACACAAGACCTGCTTTGCATCTCATTAACATGGGTGCAACCTCATTTACATGTAATTAGCAGAGGACCTGCTTTATTTACTGCTCTATTTCTATAGGACCTACTCTATTCCGCTCCCAGGACCGCAGCCTTGTGGCCACACCCCCCTCCAAGCCCTGCCTCCTGCACCCCATCCAATAGGAGCATCTGATGAAACCGAGGCTCAGGGGTGGGGCTTGCTCTGGTCACGCCCTTCCTTGTCGCTGGTGGGCGGCGCTAAGGGGAGGGGGCGGTGCAAGTTTAGGGTACGGGTGGCCTGGGACCAGCGCTTCAGCCAATGGGAGAAGGGGATGTTGCTGGGGGGGGTGGCCGGTATCCACTGAGCCGGCTGCTCCCACCTAAGGGAGACGAAGGAGGGGGGAAGGGGGAATGTGACTGACATCACACATGGTGGGCGTGGCCTCTCACAGACCCACCCTCGCCGTCTCACCATTGGCTGATGACGTCCTGGAGGTGGGGCCAGCCCTCGAGGCACTGCTGGACCCGAATGGACAGCGCCTGCAGCTGGGGGAGGAGCTCGGCGATGGCCACGCCCTCCGCGGGTGCTGCAAAGGGACAGGGTCAGCGCAGGCCACACCCTCACCCCCCAGCTCGTCCCCCTCACTCACCGCGGGGTGGGCGGGGCTTCCCGGGTCCCGCCCCTTGCGCTGACCACGCCCCTTGTGCTGACCTCACCTCCTGCAGCTGTTCCAGCTCCCCCTGCAGCTCTGCCGCCCGCAACAGCGCCCCCTGTGGGGGCTGAGGCACAAACACCCCTGAGCAACGGCACCATTGCCCCTCCCCCCTCTATGTCCCCTCCTTCCATTGCCCCGCCCCCCTTTATGTCCCCTTCTCGCATTGCCCTTCCCCCTTTATGGCCTTCCCCCTCTTTATGACCCCTGCCCCCTCTATGGCACATCCTTCCAATTCCCCTCCCCGTCTATGGCCCCTCCACCACCTCACTCTCTGACATTCCTAGGGCAGGTCTGATTGGCTGCAGTGGGCAGTGGGCGGGGCTAAAGGGAGAATGGAGGGGTCAGCACAGCCCTTCCCCCTCCTCCCCCACCACCCTCCCCCCCCCCCAATTCACTCACCTCGGGGGGAGGGGCACTCTCTCCTTTCCCAGCATGCTCAGCGCTACCTGCAGCCGCTGCCCTTCCCCCTGCAGCCCTGGGGGGAGCCGCACAGCTCCTCGGGCCTGAAAGAGGCGTGGCCAAAGCTCTGAGGCCTCGCCCACTCACCATTAAGCCCCGCCCCACTTCCCTCCCCCTCGTTCCTCACCTGGGCCTGCAGGGGGCACAGCTGCGCCCGGAGCTTCCCATTGGATGCGGCCAGAGCCCGGAGCTGGATCCAGCGGCGGGACTGGAAGGGGTGGGGAGGGGGGACACAAGGAAATGAGGGACCCCAAAGCCATGGGAGGGACCCAAATACCCCCCAAGACCCCCAAACACCTTAAATATCGCCCCATATTTCTCCCCAAAACCTCTCCCTTCACCCCAAACCAATCCAGAACCCCAGCTACCCCTCCCAGCAATGCTGAATCCCCCAAATCCCCTCTAAAGCCCCAAACTCCCCCAGATCATCCCCTATAGACCCAAAATCCCCCTCCAGGACCCCCAGATATCCCTCATCCCTCCCAAAAAGTGGTGCTGGGACTCTTTAGGGACCCCAACCCCTCCCCATAACCATCAGATTCCACCCCCCAGCCCCCCCCAAGCCCATCAGGACCCCCCCCAAATCCCCACATTCCCCCGTTGGCACCCACCAGCCGCTGCTTCCCCTCCTGCAGCTGCCTCCTCAGTGGCCCCAGGGCAGCTTCTGGGGAGTCCATGGGGCTGCCCCGTAGCTCCAGGACCTGCTTGATCAGGGCGTCCCGAGCCCCTGAGAGCCCTGCGGCCTCCAGCATCGACCTGGGGGGCAATGAGGCCCCAAAGCCAAACGTTGAGGGGAGTTTGGGAGGCCCGAAGGGGTTCAAGAACCCTTTTTGGGGGGGGGGGACGGGACCATAAAAGGACTGCAGGGACCATGGAGGGATTGGGGGCACCCCAAAAGGTCCCAGCACTGGGTTTAGGGAGAATCTGGGGGGCTTTAAGGACCCCTATGAGCCCAGCACCCGCTTCAGAAGGAAACCCAGTGGGGTTTAAAGTACAGAGAGAGTCCCTAAAGGGTTCTGAGGTTCAGGAGTGGGGAGGAAAAAGTTATGGGGGAGGACCCAGGGGCAGTTTTGGGGTGCAGGGGGGGAAACCGGGCTGCAGGACGCATTCAGGGGGTCCTTGAGAGGGTTTTGGGTGCATGAGGGACTCCATAGGGAGGTTTTGGGGTGCAGGGGGGTTGTTTTGCGGTGCCGTGTGGGTTCTGGGGTGCATGGGGGTGGTTTTAGGGTGCAGGGGGTGTGTTCTGAGGTGCAGGGGATAAGGTTTTGGGGTGCAGGGGAGGTGGTTTGAAATGTAGTGGATTGTTTTGGGGTGCAGGGGGGATGGTTTTGGGGTGCAGAGGGGGTGTTTTCAGATGCAGGGGGTGTGCTTTGGGGTGCAGGGGGAATGGTTTTGGAGTGCAAGTGGGTGTTTTGGGGTGCAGAGGGGTGGTTTTGGGGTTCAGGGAGGTGTTTTGGGGTGCAGGGTTTTACCTGGCAGCCTGCTGGGCTTTGGGGTCCCCCTCCAGGCGCTGCGGGATCTCCACCGGCAGCTGGAGGAGCCGGAGCTTCAGGGGGGACAGGCGGGAAGCCAAGGAGTGGAGAGTCCCAGAGTCCCCCCACATCCACCCAGCAGTCCTGGGAGGTGCAAAGGGGGGATCCCACATCAATGGGGAGCTCCGAGCCCTAAAGCACCCCCAAATGTGCCCCTCAAGTCTCCCCATTTACCTGTATGAGGGTCTTCATAGGGGGCTGAGCATCAGGGTCAGGGTTGGGGTCAAGGTCAGGGCTGATTTTGGGATACCCCTTCCTGCAATGGAACAACGGGGAATGGAGGGAGGACGCAACCCCGCCCCTCTGTTGGCTCCACCCACCGGTAGCCCCGCCCCTTCCCTAGTGCCCTGGGGCCACACCCTCAGAACCTTATAAGGGAAGTCCTGCCCCCTTTAAGCCACACCCCCAGCAGCCCACTGGCTCTGCCCCTTCTCTAAGCTCCACCCCCTCCCAAAGCCCCATTTCTTAAGTCCCTCCCTTCTCCTAAGCTCCTCCCCCTAAGCCCCACCCCTCATAAGCTCCTCCAGGGCCTCCTCCCGCAGCTTGCACACGGCCTGGGGGGGAGGGCGGGCGGGGCAATGGGGGCGTGGCCAAGCTCAGACCCCTCCCCCGTCCATAAGCCCCTCCTCCTTCCCAATAAGCCCCGCCCCTTCTTACCGCCAATTTCGACGTTAGTCCCACCTTTGGCCCCGGCTCCCTGCAAGCGCAGAGCATCATGGGAATGCTGCCCCCCGCCCCCATTGGGATACCCATGGGGAAGCCCCGCCCACTCCTCGCTTACGAGTGGGCGGAGCTTATCTGGGCCCGCTCCCTCCGCAGCCACAGCCCCTCCTGCGCCGACTCCGCCCCCAGGGCGCGAAGCTCCGCCCCTCGGCGACGCTCCGCCCCCAGTGCCTCTTCTACAAGGAAACTAAGGGGGCAGAGCCTCAGGTCAGGTGACCGGTAGCCCCGCCCCTTTACCCCCCATCCCACCCCCCAGTCAACTCACCCAGCTCCAGCACCGCTGCCCCGGCCTCGCCCACGGCCCCGCCCATCACTTTAAGCTCCGCCCTTACCTGCTCCAAGGCCTCATGCACTTCCATATAAGGCGTGCTTGACCCCGCCCCTCGCTGGGGAGAGACACCAAAGGTCACCTGAGGACACCACCCCCCCTATCCTTAAGTCCCATTTTTCTCCCTCCACCACCCCTGAAATTTGCACCCCCGCCCAAATCTTGCCCCCCCCCGTCCCTCTGGGACCCCCCAAAACCCCATACAGCCCCCCAAAAACCCTCCCCCCCCCCAAACCTGAATCTCCTCGAGGTGCCGGTACCTGAGCCCCGAGTTAAGGAGGAAACGGGGGTTAAAGGAGGAGTTGGGGGGGGTCGGTGGGGGTGTCATGGGAGGGAATTGGGGGTTCCTGGGGATCCCAATGGGATTTAGAGTTGTCCTAAAGGAATTTGGGGCTCCTGTGCATGGATTTGGGAGGAGAAAAGAGGTTGGGGGGGGTCACAGGGGGAATTGGGGGGTGCTGGGGTGGGTCTTGGGATCCCAATGCAATTTTGGAGGGATTTTGGAGGCTCTCCAAGGAGCTTGGGGGTCCCCAGAGGGGGCAGCTTTGGGTCCCCACCCCTTTTTTGGGTGCAGCGGATACCACAGCAGGTTCCCTTTGATCTTCTTCACATTCCTATAGGAACACACCCCCCCCCCATGTATTTTAGGGACCGATCCGAGGTTTGGGGTCCCTCCAGATGTTGCGGTTCCTCCCCCCAAGATGTTGGGGTGCCCCCCTCACCGCGGGTGCCGCACATGGCCCATGATGTACTCCCGGATGGGGGCACAGGGCCCCGTGCACAGCCTGGAGGTGGGGGGGAGACAAAGAGAGGGGGTCAGGAGCACCCCAACCCCCCCAGGACCCCAAAAGCCCCCACTGGGGGCTCCCGCGGGCTCCAACCTGCGCAGCTCGGGATCGGAGGGCAACTCCAGCTCTGCCATGATGGGCAAAATTGAAACGCTGGGAGCGCCGCGCGGCACGACGGGAGTTGTAGTCCAAGCCGGGCAGTGCCTTAGTGGTGCTGCAGGGGTGTCGCACTGCATCATGGGAGTTGTAGTCCAGGCTGGGCGACGCCCTCGTGGTGCTCTATGCTTGCCGCGCGGCATGATGGGAGTCGTAGTACCGCCTGGCGGCTGTATAATGGTGTTCTATGGGAGCCGCGGGGTATGATGGGAGTTGTAGTCATAACTGGGCGCCGCCATAACAGGGCTCAATGGGTGCCGCGCTGCATGATGGGAGTAGTAGTCCCGGCTGGGCGCCACCGTAAAGGGGCTCTATGGGTGCCGCGTTGCATGATCAGGGTTGTAGTGCCTGTAGTCTATGGGTCTCTATGGGGTCTCTATGGGGTCTCTACGGGGCGTCTCTATGGTTCACTTTGGGTCGCTTTCAGGATCTCTGCGGTGTCTATGGATCTCTATGGGTCTCTATGAGTCTCTGTGGGGTCTCTATGAGTCTCTGTGGGCTGTGGATCTATATGGTCTCTATGGGTCTCTCTGTTTGGCCTCTATGGGTCTCCCTATGGGGTCTCTATGGGTTCCTGCAGGGTCTGACTGATACAGAGGGTTGACCATTGTACAAGGGATTTATACAGGGGGGTTGTACAAGGGGGTTAGAGGAATTTGTTTAAACAAAAGGACTATCTATTGTAAATGCCTGCTAAGCAGAACAGAGACCTCCGGTCCTGTTAATAAGCAGACGCCTGAATCTACTGATAAAGGGGAGAAGCAGAGGATTTACGGCTGGGACACTGATCAAACTCTACTGATAAAGGGGAGAAGTAGAGGATTTACGGCTGGGACACTGACCAAACTCTAAGGCCACACATAGGACTAAAAAGGTGAAAAGTGCAAGAAGAGGAAGACTCATTTACTTCATCTTGAAGACCCCTGCCCATGACCAGAGGGGGCACTGCACAGGCGCAGAGGACCTTCTGGCTCATTATAATATGAAGCAGGGATAGGACATGAATATGTATAGGCGTATTGTGCAACCTTATGAATATATATAACTTTAGAGAATAAATGTAGAGGGAAACAACACTGAGGTACGCATGACTTTGAGGAATTATCCCCGTGCGTCTCAGCGCTGAATAAAAAGCATACCTACTTTACAACTTTTAATGAGTTGTGGAGTCAATCCGCCCATCATGACCATGGAGGGGGTGTCTCTTTACGAGTCCCTTGGAGGGGGAAGCAGCAGCAGCTCCAGTACCAGGATGCAGGGGGCAGAGCTCGAGACCCCGAGACCCCCCTTTTACCCCCATTGCCCCCCGTTACCCCAAATTGCTCCTATTGCCCCATTACCGCCATTGCCCCCATATAAAGCCATGGGGGGAGCCAGCAGTGGGTGTGAACCTGTCCCTGCCCCATAGGGTTCTATAGGGGTCCATAGGGGTCCCATCGCCCCCCATCTCCCTCCTTTCCCCCCCCAGCCAACGCGCGCTCTGTTCCTGTCGCCCCGCCCACTTCCACGGCAGCCAATCAGCCCCTGGCCCCGCGCACTGCGCCACGGAGCCAATCAGAGCGCAGGGTGGGAGAGTAACCCCCTCCGCTCCCCTCAGCTGACTCCGCCCCCTGTAACGGCCACAGGCTGTTGAACAAGACCGGTCCCAACCCCGATCCCTGAGGGACCCCACTCGTTACCGGTCTCCAGCCGGACACTGAGCCATTGACCACAACTCTCTGTGTGCGGCCATCCAGCCAGTTCTTTATCCACCAAGTGGTCCATCCATCAAATTGATGTCTCTCCAATTTAGAGACGAGGATGTCGTGTGGGACAGTGTCAAACGCTTTGCACAAGTCCAGGTAGATGCCATCAACTGCTCTGCCCCTGTCCATCAGTTCTGTAGCCCCATCATAGAAGGCCACCAAATTGGTCAGGCAGGATTTCCCCTCAGTGAAGCCATGCTGGCTGTCACCAAGCACCTTGTTGATTTTCATGTGCCTTAGCATGCCTTCCAGGAGAATGCTCCAAGCTTTTGCCAGGCACAGAGGTGAGACTGACTGCTCTGTCATTCCCCAGGTCATCCATTTTCCCCTTCTTGAAAATGGGGGTTATAGTTCCCTTTTTCCAGTCGTCAGGAACTTCACCTGACTTCCATGTTTTTTCAAATATGAAGACCAGTGGCTTAGCAACTTCATTCGCCCGCTCCTTCAGGACTCATGCATGGATTTCATTAGGCCCCATGGACTTGTGCACGTTCAGATTTTTAAGATGGTCTCGAGCCAGCTCCTCTCCTACAGTGGGCCCAAGGTCTTCATTCTCACAGTCCCTGCATCTGCCTTCCAAGACTTGGGTGGTGTGGTCAGAGCCTTTGCCAGTGAAGAGCGAGGCAAAGAAGTCATTCAGAACCTCAGCCTTCTCCAAATTCCGTGTAGCCAGTTCTCCCGAGAGCTTCCGGAAGGGGGCTGTGTTGTCCCTAGTCTGTTTTTTATTTGCTACATACCTGAAGAATCCCTTCCTGTTATCCTTAACATCCCGAGCCTATCTGAATTCTAACTGGGTCTCAGCTTTCCTAACCTGGTCCCTAGCTTCCCGGAGAAATTCTTCCTCAGCTCCATCTAAACCTGCCCTGGTGCAGCTTGAGGCCATTTCCTCTTGTCCCATCCCTTGTTCCTTGGGAGCAGAGCCCAGCCCCTCCTGGCTCCATCCTCCTCTCAGGCAGTTGTAGGCAGCGATCAGGTCCCCCCCCAGGTCCCTCAGCCCTTCCCCATCACATTTGTGCTCCAGGCCCTGCACCAGCTCCATTGCCCTTCTCTGGCCCCGCTCCAGCACCTCAATGTCTCTCTTGTAGTGAGGGGCCCAGAGCTGAACCCAGGATTCGAGGTGCGGCCTCAGTGCTCAGTGCAGGGGCACCACCACTGCCCTGGCCCTGCTGCCACACTGGTGCTGATCCAGGCCAGGATGCTGGGAGCTTCCTGGCTGCCTGCGCACAAGCTGCTCATGTTCAGCTCCATCAATCAGCACCCCCAGCTCCTTTCCCATGAGCAGTTTTCAGCCCCTCTTCCCCAAACCTGGAGCACTGCAGGGGGTTGTTGTGGCCCAACCGCAGGACCCTGCACTTTGCCTTCTTGACCCTCAACACATTGGCCACAGCCCATGGATCCAGCCTGTCCAGATCCCTCTGCAGAGCTTCCTGCCCTCCATCCCCCACCACACCTCCCTGGTCTTTTGGTGGGACATCCCAAATTAGGCAACCCCCACTCTGGGGCTGGCGCCCCCAACTCCCTGATACCAGGGACGGGGGAGCTGGGGTGCCCCATGGGGTGTGGTTTGGGGGCAACGAGGAGCAATTTGGGGCTGGGCGGCATTGGAAGGGGGGAGCAGCTTTTCTGGGGTACCCCAGTTGGGGGCGGGTGTTTGGTGGGGCTCCTCCAGGGTTTTGGGTCCCTGGGTTCATCTGGGGGGGCCCGGGGTGATGGAAGTGTGTGGGTGACTTTTGTGCTGCCCCAGGCCCCCACTTGGGGGTCCTGCCTGCTTTTGTGCTGCTTCAGGGAGATTTGGGGTTACCCTAGGATTTAGGGGCAGCACGATTGCTTTGGGTGCCTCCAGGGCCCTTTGGGGTGCAGTGTGGTTTTGGTTTGCCCCTTTATTGGGGTGACCCTTTTGGGGGATCCACCCCCTTAGGCCCACCTAATTCACTACTGAACCGAAAGCAATGTTGGGGTCCCCCCAGTGTGTTCGGGGTTCCAGAGCATCTTGATGGATCCCCAGGGCAGGTGTTGGGGGAACACCACTTTTCGGAACACCCCTTTTTTAGCAAGTCTGTGCCACTGTGCTGAGCCAGGGCGGCTTTGGAGCTGTGGGCTTTGGGTTTGGGGGGATTTGGGGGGATGCAGGGAGGATTTGGGAATTCAGGCTGGTCCACAAAACTCTTTGGGGTGGCTCATTTATTTGGGGGACTCCCTGTCTACCGAGACTGAGGGGTCCATCAATCCCAGGGCAGCCGAATCTCATTGGATGCCCTAGGGAGCCCCATTGACACAAGCGGGAGGAATTTGGGTGTTCAGAGGGATTTGAGGGTTCAAGGAACATTTTGAGGTTCAGGGGGGGATCCCCAAAATGAGCTGTAGGAGGCACATTATATTGGGAGATCTCCCATGTACCAGGGTCCCAGGGCCCCCTCAGTCGCTTTTGGGTGAGCAACATTCCCCCAGCATGGAGATGTGTTGAGGGGAAGAGTTTGGGGGTTCAAAGGGGATTTCGGCATTGGGGGAGCTCCCCAAAGCTCCCTGGGGTGGTGCAGGCATTTGGGGAACAGCCAGTGTCCCAAAACCAGGGGTTACATTTGACCCAGAGTACCCTGACTCTTCAGTGCCCCTGTTGGCCCATGGCAGTAAATGGAAGGGATTTGGGGTTCGGAAGGGAACTGGAGGTTTAGGGGGATTTGGAGGTTCATGGGAATGCACCCAAGCTCTGCAGGGGACAAATGGAGGCCTCAAACAGGGGCTACAGCCACCAGAGACCACCCCACAGATCACTGGGGCTTTGTGATGGCGGCAGCATCGTGCCCATGGCCACTGGGCACCCAGGGGTGCTCCAGGAGTCGCTGCGGGGGGAGCAGCCTCTGCCCAGCCGGCTCGGGGAGGTCCCTCACGGGCTGCTCTTCCTCAGTGCCTTTGGTCCGGAGGTGGAGCATGCGAGGGGTCACAGCTCAACGTGGGCCATGGAACAGGGCGTCACGGCCACCTACGAGGAGTGGAGAGGGACCGACATTGGCACAGCAGAGAATCATGGAATCCCAGAGTGGGCTGGGCTGGGCTGGGCGGGACCTTAAAGCTCAGCCAGCTCCAACCCCCAAAGGCACGGGCAGGGACACCTTCCACTAGAGCAGCTTGCTCCACGGCCCTGTGTCTCTGTGCACTCCCAGGGCATCCTGGGGATACCCCTAGAGAATCCCAGAGAATGCCTGCAGCACCTCCAGGGCACCCCATGGACCCAGTCAGAGCTCATGCATCACAATGACCTTGGGGACATGGAGACCACAGGGGTGGCTGATTCTGGAACTCCCCGTGTTCAGGTGTGTGAGGTCACAGAACCCCACAGAACCCTCCAGCAGAGGCACCGGGAGACGACAGCTGCCCCACGGAACACAAGCTACCGATGGAGGAGGCAAGAGCAGCTCCTCTGGTGGTTCCTCTCTTGGTGTCTCGGAGCCGGTGCCGCCTGTGGACACAGGAGCGTGGAAGGAGGTGGGTGGCGATGGCGATCTTGGGGTGCTGTAGGAGTTTCCAGAACACCTCAAGAGACTTCCCCAGAGTGGCTGCTTTGGACTCGGTGTGTGAGTTGGGCTGGCTGAGCCGGCAGCGGAGCGCTGCGGCTGCCGAGGGATGATCCTGGGATCTGCCCTCATTTCTTGTGGGGAGAGCAAGGGCCTGTGGGGATGGGACAAGGGGCCAGGCCAGGCCAGGCCAGGCAAGGCAAGGCAAGGCAAGGGAAGACAAGGAAAGGCCAGGGCAAGCCATGCAAGGGAAGACCACACCAGCTCAGGCAAGGCAAGGCCAAGCAAGGCAAGGCTAGTCCAGGACTGGCCAGTCCATGCAAGGACAGGTAAAGCCCAGGCAAGGCCCATACAGTAGTAGCAGTGCAGGACAGGGAAGGGCAGGTAAGGCAAGGCCAGGACAGGTAAGGCCAGGCAAGGGCAGGCCGATCAAGGCCAGCTAGGGCAAGGCCAGGCCAGGTTAGGCCATGCATGGCAGGCTAGGCTAGGAAAGGCAAGGCCAGGCCATGCCAGTCTTGGTCATGCTATGCCAGGCATGGCCAGGCAAGGCCAGTCCAGGCAAGGCCAAGCAGGTCAAGGCCAGGCCTTGCCAATCAAGGCAATGCAAGGCCAGAAAAGGGCAGGGAAGGCAAGGCCAGGCCAGGCCAGGCAAGGATAGGCCAGGCAAGGCCAGGGAATTCAAGGCCAGGCCAGGACACGACAGGCCAGGCCAGGCAAGGGAATTCAAAGCAAGGCAAGGCTAGGTAAGGCAAGGCAATGAAAAGCATAGCAAGTCCAGAACAGGCAATGCAAGGCCAGGTAAGGCCAGGCAAGGCCAGACGAGGCAAGGCAATAGAAGGCAAGGCAAGTTAAAACGAGGCAAGGCAAGGCCAGGCCAGGAAATGGCAGGCCAGGCCAGGCTGGGCCAGGTCAGGCAATACAAGGCAAGGCAAAGAAGGCAAGGCAATGCCAGGCAAGGCAAGGCAAGGCAAGAACCAGTCCAGGACAGGCAACGCAAGGCCAGGTAAGGCCTGGTAAGGCAAGGCAAGGCAAGGAAAGGAAAGGCAAGTCCAGGACAGGGAATGCAAGGCCAGGCAACGTAAGGCCAGGCACGGCAAGGCCAGGCAAAGCCAGTCTAGGCAAGGCCATAGAAGGCAGGGCAAGGCAAGTTAAGGTAAGCCCAGGCCATTCAAGGTCAGGCAAGGCAAGGCCAGGCTATACCAGGCCAGGCCAGGCCAGGCCAATCAAGGCTAGGCAAGGCAAGGCAATACAAGGCAAGGCAAGACAAGGCCAGGCCAAGTCAAGCCATGCAAGGAAACTCAAGACCAGGCCAGGCAAGGCAAGGCAATGAAAGGCAAGGCAAGGCAAGGCAAGGTAAGGCCAGGCAAGGCAAGGCCAAGGTATGCAAGGCAAGTGCAGACCAGGCCAGGCAAGGCAAGGCAATGCAGGGCAATGCAAGACAAGGCAAGGCCATGCAAGGCAAGGAAGACCACTCCAGGACAGGCAATGCTATGCCAGGTAAGGCCAGATAAGGCTATGCAAGGCAATGCCAGGCAAGGCAAGGCAAGGCAATGACAGGGAAGGCAAGGCAATGACAGGGAAGACAAGGCAAGGCAAAGCAAGGCAAGGCAAGGCAATGCCAGTCCAGGACAGGCAATGCAAGGCCAGCTAAAGCCAGGCAAGGCAAGGCAATACAAGGCAAGGCAAGTTAAAACAAGGCAAGGCAAGGCCAGGAGAGGCAATACCAGGTCAGGCCAGGCCAGGCCAGGCCAGGCAAGGCAAGGTAAGGCTAGGCCAGGCACGGCAAGGTAAGGCTAGGCAAGGCAAGGCAAGGCCAAGCCAGGCAAGGCAAGGCAAGGCAAGGCTAGACAAGGCAAGGCAACACAAGGTAAAGCAAGTCCAGGACAGGTACTGGAAGGCCTGGTAAGGCCAGGCCGGGCCAGGTCATACAAAATCAGGGCACTGCAAGGCCAGGCAAGGCAAGGCAATACAGGGCAAGGCAAGGCAAGACAAGGCCAGGACAAACTGGGACAGACCAGGCAAGGCAAGGCCAGGACAAACCTGGACAGAGCAGGCCAGGCAAGGCCAAGAAAAGCAAGGCAAAGCAAAGCAAGGCAAGGCAAGGCCAGTCCCGGACAGGCAATGAAAGGCCAGGTAAAGCCAGGCAAGACAAGGCAAGGCAAGGCAAGGCAAGGCAAGACAAGGCAAGGCCAGGCAAGGCAAGGCAGGCAAGGCAAAGCAGGCAAGGCAAGGCAAGACAAAGCAAGGCAAAGCAAGGCCAAGCCAGACAAGGACAGGAAAGGGAAGGACAGGCAAAGCCAGGACAGACAAGGCCAGAGAAGTCCAGGATACGTAATGCCAGGCCAGATACAGCCAGGCCAGGCCAGGCCAGGCAACGCAAAGGAAATCAAGGCAAGGCAAGGCAAGTCCAGGACAGGAAAGGCAAGGCCAGGCCAGGCTAGACCAACTCATACAAAACCAGGCCATGCCAGGCCAGGCAAGGCAAGGCAAGGTAATACAAGGCAAGGCAAGGCAAGGCAAGGATAGCAAGGAGAGGCAAGTCAAGTCAAGGAAAGGTGAGGGAAAGCAAGACAAGGCAAGGCAAGGCAAGGCAAGTGCCGAACGTCCAATGCAAGTCCAGGTAAGGTCAGTCAAGGCCAGGCCAGGCCAGCATAGGCCAGGTGAGGCAAGGCAAGGAAAGGCAATACAAGGCAAGGCAAGGCAATGCAAGAAAGAACAGTCTAGGACAGGTAATGGAAGGCCAGTTAAGGCCTGCTAAGGCAAAATAAGGCAAGGCAATACATGGCAAGGCTAGGCAAGGCAAGTCAAGGCAAAGCAAGGCCAGGCCAGGCAATGCCAGGAAAGGCAAGGCTAGGCCAGGCAAGTCAATTCAAAGCAAGGCAAGGCAGGGCAAGGCAAGGCAAACCAAGGCAAGGCAAACCAAGGCAAGGCAATACAGGGGAAGGCAAGGCCAGGAAAGGCAAGGTGAGGCCAGGCCATGAAGGCAAGGCCAGGCCAGGCAAGGAGGCAAGGCAAGGCAAGGCCATGCAAGGCAAGATAAGGCTAGGCAAGGCAAGGCCAGTCCAGGACTGGCCAGTGCATGCAAGGTCAGGGAAGGCCAGGCAAGGCAGGTAAGGCCATGTAAGGCCAGGTCAGGCAAGGAAAAGTAAGGCCAGTAAGGCAAGGCAAGGCAAGGCCAGTCCAGGACTGGACAGTATATGCAAGGCCAGGTAAGACAAGGTAAGGCCAGGCCAAACCAGGTAAGGCCAGGTCAGGCAAGGCCAGAGAAGGCCATGCAAGGCAAGGTAAGGCTAGGCCATGCAAGGCAAGTCATGTCAATGCAAGGCAAGGCAAGGCTAGTCAAGCCAAGGCAAGGCAAGGTAATACAAGGCAAGTCCAGGACAGTGAATGCAAGGCCAGGTAAGGCCAGGCAAGGCCAGATCAACCAGGCCTGCCCAGTTCATATAAAACCAGGCCAGGACAGGCAAGGCCAGGCAAGGCAATGCAATACAAGGGAAGGCAAAGCAAGGCTTGGCCAGGCCAGGCCAGACAAGGCAAGGCATGGCCAGGAGAAGCAATACCAGGCAAGGCAAGGCAAGGCCAGGCGGGCAAGGCCAGGCAAGGCAGGGCAAGGCAAGGAAAAACAAGGCAAGGCAATACAGGGGAAGGCAAGGCCAGGCAAGGCAAGGCAATCCCAGGCTAGGGCAGGCCATGAAGGCAAGGCCAGGCCAGGCAAGACTAGGCAAGGCAATGCCAGGCAAGGCAAGGTAAGGCTAGGGAAGGACAGGCCAGGCAACCAAGGCAAGGCCAGGCACCCAAGGCAAAGCGAGGCAAGGCAAGGCGAGGCAAGGCAAGGCAAGGCAACAGAAGGTAAAGCAAGTCCAGGACAGGCAATGGAAGCCCTGGTAAGGCCAGGCCAGGCCAGGTCATACAAAATCAGGGCAACGCAAGGCAATACAAGGCAAGGCAAGACAAGGCCAGTCCAAGACAGGCAATGCAAGACCATGTAAGGCCAGCTAAGCCAAATCCAGGCCAGGCCATAAAGGCAAGGCCAGGCCTGGCCAGGCAAGGCAAGGCCAGGCCAGGCAAGCCAAGGCCAGACAAGGCAAGGCAAGGCAAGGGAACACAAGGGAAGGCAAGGACAGTCTAGGACAGGTAATGGAAGGCCAGTTAAGGCCTGGCAAGGCAATATAAGGCAAGGCAAGGCATGGCAAGGCTAGGCAAGGCAAGGCATGGCAAGGCAAGGCAAGGCAAGGCCAGGCAATGCCAGGAAAGGCAAGGGTAGACCAGGCAAGGCCAGGAAGGGACAGGAAAGTCCAGGCAAGGCAAGGCCTGGCCAGCCACGGCCAGGCAAGGGCAGGCAAGCTCAGGCCAATCAAGGCCAGCCAGGGCAAGGCCAGTCCAGTCTAGGCCATGCAAGGAAAGGCTAGGCACAGAAAGGCAAGGCAAGGCAAGGCAAGGCAAGGCAAAGCAACAGAAGGCCAGGCAAGGCCAGTTCAGGCAAGGCCAAGCAAGTCAAGGCCAGGCAAGGCCAGGCAAGGCAATTCAAAGCAAGGCAAGGCTAGGCAAGGCCAGGCCAGGCAAGGCAATACCATGCAAGGCAAGGCAAGACAAGGCAAGGCCAGGCCATTCAAGGCAAGGCAAGGCCACGAGAAGCAAAGCCAGGCAAAACAAGGCAAGGCCAGGCAAGGTCAGGCAAGACAAGGCAAGGCGAGGAAATGCAAGACAAGGCCAGGGAAAGGAAGGCAAGGCAAGGCAAGGGTAGTCCAGGACAGGCAATGCTAGCCCAGGTAAGGCAAGGTAAGGCTATGCAAGGCAAGGCAAGGTAAGGACAGTCTAGGACAGGTAATGCAAGGCCAGGTAAGGCCTGGTAAGTAAGGCAAGGCAAGGCAAGGCCAGGCAAGGCAGGGCAAAGCAAGGCAATGGAAGGCAAGGCAAGGCAATGCAGGGCCTCTCCAGGACAGGCAATGTTAGGCCAGGTAATGCAAGGCAAGGCAAGGCCAGTCCAGGACAGGCAACAAGAGCCTGGTAAGGCAAGGCAAGGCCAGGCCAGGGCAGGCCAGTCAAGGCAAGTCAGTCCAAGGCAAGTCCAAGGCAAGTCCAGGACAGGCAATGCAAGGCCAGGTAAGGCCAGGGAAGGCAATGCCAGGCCAGGCCAGGCTAGGAGAGGCAAGGCCTGTCCAGGACAGGAAATGCAAGGCCTGGTAAGGCCAGGTAAGCCAAGGCCAGGCCAGGCCATGAAGGCAGGTCCAGGCCAGGCAAGGCCAGGCAAGGCAAGGCAAGTCAAGGCAAGGCAAGGATAGACAAGGCAAGACTATACAAGGCAAGGCAAGGCAAGTTTAGACAAGTCCAGGACCGGCAAGGGTAGGCTTGGAAAGGCCAGGAAAGGCCAAGCCAGGTCATACAAACCAGGGCCGGCCAGGCAAATCTAGGCAAGGCAAAGTAATACAAGGCAAGGCAAATCAAGACAAGGCCAGGCAAGGCAAGACAAGGCCAGGCGAGGCATGGCCAGGCAAGACAAGGCCAGGCAAGGCATGGCCAGGCAAGGAAAGGCCAGGCCATGCAAGCCCAGGCAAGGCAAGGCAAGGCAAGGTAAGGCTAGGCAAGGCAAGGCAAGGCCTGTCCAGGACAGGAAATGCAAGGCCTGGTAAGGCCAGGTAAGCCAAGGCCAGGCCAGGCCATGTAGGCAGGGCCAGGCCAGGTCAGGCCAGGCCAGGGAAGACTACGCCAGAGAAGGCAAGGACAGGCAGGGCAAGTCAGTGCAATGCAAGGCAAGGCGTGGCTAGGCAAGGCAAGGCCAGGCCAAGCCACGCAAGGCAAATCCAGACCAGGACAAACAAGGCAAGACAATGCAAGGCAAGGCCACACCAGGCCAGGCCAGGCCAGGCCAATAAAGGCAAGGCAAGGAAAGGCAAGGCAAATGAAGGCCAGGCCTGGCAAGTCAAGGCCAGGCCAGGCGAGGCAAGGACAATCAAGTCAAGGAAAGGAAAGGCAAGGCAAATGAAGGCCAGGCCAGGCAAGGCAAGTCAATGCCAGGCCAGGCAAAGACAATCAAGGCCAGGCCAAACCATGCAATGCAAATCCAGACCAGGCAAGGTCAAGCAAGGCAAGACAATGCAAGGCAAGGCGACGCCAATAAAGGCAAGGCAAGAAAGGCAAGGCAAATGAAGGCCAGGCCAGGCAAAGCAAGTCAAGGCCAGGCCAGGCAAGGACAATCAAGGCAAGGCAAGGCAAGTCAAGGCAAGTCTAGGCCAGGCAAGGTCAGGCCAGGCAAGGCAAGCCAAAGCCAGGCAAGGCAAGGTAAGACAAGGCAAGGCAAGGCAAGGTAAGACAAGGCAAGGCAAGGCAAGGTAAGACAAGGCAAGGCAAGGCAAGGTAAGACAAGGCAAGGCAAGGCAAGGCAAGGATAGGTTAGGGAAGGCCAGGCAAGGCCAGGCCAATCAATGCTAGGCAATGCCAGGCAATGCAAGGCCAGACAAAGCAAAGTAAGACAAGGAAAAGCCAGGCCAGGCCAGGCCAGGCAAGGTAAGTCAGTGCAAGTCAAGGCTAGGGAAGGCAAGGCAAGGAAAGCCAGGCCAGGCCTGATAAGGCAAGTCAAGTCATAGCAAGGCCAGGCAAGGCAAGACAACGTAATGAAAGGCAAGACAGAGACAGGCAATGCAAGGCCTGGTAATTCCTGGTAATTCAAGGACAGGCGAGGCCAGGCCAGGCCAGGCAATCCAATTCAGAGCAATGCAAGGGAGGGGAAGGGAATGCAAGGCCAGGCCATGCCAGGCCATGCCAGGCAATGCAAGGCCAGGTAAGGAAAGGCCAGGCTATGACATGCCAGGAAAGGCGAGGCTAGGCAAGGCCAGACAAGAGCAGGGAAGGCCAGGCCAGACCAGGCAATAAAAGGCCAGGTAAGAAAAGGCCAGGCCAGACGAGGCCAGAGAAGGTCAGGAAAGACAAGGCCAGGCCAGGTCAGGCCAGGCCAGGCCAATCCAGGCAAGGCTTGGACAGGCAAGGCATGGCAAGGCCAGGCCTGGGCAGGCCAGGCAAGGCAATTCAGTGCAATGCAAGTCAAGGGAAGGGAAGGCAAGGCTGGGCCAGGCCAGGGAAGGTCTGGCAAGGCCAGGTAAGGCAATGCAAGGCAAGACAAGATACGGCAAGTCCACGACAGGCAATGGAACCCCTGGTAATGCAAGGGAAGGCCAGGCCAGGAAAGGCCAGACCAGGTCATACAAAACCAGGGCACGCCAGGCAAGGCCAGCCAAGGCAAGGCAAGGCAAAGCAAGGCAAGGCAAGGGAAGGTAATGCAAGGCAATGCAAAGCAAGACTAGGCCAGGCAAGGCCAGTCAAGGCAAGGCAAGCGAAGACAAGGTAAGGCCAGGCCAGGCCAGGCAAGGCAAGGCCAGGCAAGGCAAGGCAAGGCAAGGCTACACAAGCCGAGGAAAGGCAAGGTAAGGCATGTCCAGGACAGGCAATGGAAGGCCTGGTAAGGCAAGAAAAGGCCAAGCCCAGGAAAGGCCAGGCCAGGCCAGGCCAGGTCATACAAAATGAGGGCAGGCCAGGCAAGGCCAGGAAAGGCAAAGCAAGGCAAGGCAAGACAAGGCCAGTCCAAGACAGGCAATGCAAGACCATGTAAGGCCAGCTAAGCCAAGTCCAGGCCAGGTCATAAAGGCAAGGCAAGGCAAGGCCAGGCAAGCCAAGATAAGGCTAGGCAAGGCAAGGCCAGTCCAGGCAAGGCCAAGCAGGTCAAGAAAAGGCCAGGCCAGGCCACGCCAGGCCAGGCTAGGCAAGGCCAGGCAAGACAAGGCAAGGCAAGGCCACGACAGGCAAGGCTACGCAAGGCAGGGCAAAGCAAGGCAAAACAAGGCAAGGTAATATAGGTTAAGGCAAGGCCATGCATGGCCAGGTAAGGCAAGGTAAGCCCAGGCCAGGCCAGGCCATGAAGGCAAGGGCAGGCCAGGCAAGGCAAGGCAAGGCAAGGCCATGCAAGGCAAGGCAAGGCTAGGAAAGGCAAGGCAAGGCAAGGCAAGGTAATATAAGGCAAGTCCAGGACAGTCAATGCAATGGCAGGTAAGGCCAGGCAAGGCCAGACCAACCAGGCCTGCCCAGTTCATATAAAACCAGGCCAGGCCAGGCCAGGCAAGGCAAGGCAATGCCAGGCAAGGCAAGGTAAGGCTAGGGAGGACAGCCCAGGCAACCAAGGCAAGGCAAGGCAATGCCAGGCAAGGCTAGAGAAAGCAAGGCTGTTAGCGGCGAGGAGAAGCAAGACACGCCAACCCAATATGGGTGATAAGCAAGCTTCTACTTTAGTCGTGGAGCACATCGCTTATATCTGCGTGGTGTTAGCCACGCCTACTAGTCACAACACTATTGGTTAGTTCTACATGGCTTCCTTTACATTCTCTTCCCACATCCAGTTTCCGGTTACCTGTGAGGCCTACACTTTGCCTTGCTCGCACGAGGCTTCTAAGGATCCATGGCCTTGCTCTTGGCGCCATTCTGCAACACCTGACCTGGCCTTACCTGGCCTTGCCTGGCCTTACCTAGCCTTACCTGGCCTTGCATCGACTGGCCAGTCCTGGACTGGTCTTGCCTTGCCTAGCCTTACCTTGCCTTGTCTGGCTTTTTCTTGTCTAGTCTTACATTGCCTAGTCTGCCCCTTCCTCCCCTTACCTTGCCTGGCCTGGCCTTTCCTTCCCTTACCTTGCCTGGCCTGGCCTTGCCTTGCCTTGCCTGGTGTGGCCTGGCAGTGCCTGGCTTCCCTGGCCTTTCATTTTCTTGCTTTGCTTTTTCTGGCCTTGCCTTGCCTTGCCTCGCCTTGCCTTGCCTTGCATTGTCTTGACTAGCTTTGCCTTGCCTTGCATTGACATGACTTGCCTTGCCTTGCCTAGCCTTACCTTGCCTTGCATGGCCTTGACTCGCATTGCCTTGCTTTGCCTTGCCTTGCCCTGCTGGCCTTCTCTGGCCTTGCCTGACCTGGCCTTACCTGGTCTGGCCTGGCCTTACCTTGTCTTACCTGGCCTTGAATATACTGTCCAGTCCTGGACTGGCCTTGCCTTGCCTTGCCTTGCTGGCCTTTCCTTTCCTTGCCTCACCTGGCCTTACATGGCCTTACCTTCCTTGCCTGGCCTTCCCTGACCTTGCATGCACTGGCCAGTCCTGGACTGGCCTTGCCTTGCCTAGCCTTACCTTGCCTTGCATGGCCTTGCCTTGCCTGGCCTGGCCTTGCCTTCATGATTTGGCCTGGCCTGGGCTTACCTGGCCTTCCCTGGCCTGTTCTGGATTTGCACTGCCTGTCCTGGACTTGCCTTGCCTTGCTTTGCCGTGCCTTGCCTTGCCTTGCCTTGCCTGTCATTTCCCTGCCTTGCCTGGCCTTGCCTGGCCTTGACTTTACTTTACTTCACTGGCCTGGCCTTGCCTGGCCCTGCCTTGCCTGGCCAGTCCTGGACAGGCCTTCCCTTGCCTGGCCTGGCCTGGCCTCGACTTGCCTTGCCTTGCCTGGCCAGGCTTGGCCTTCCCTTTATGGCCTGGACTGGCCTTGGCTTAGCTGGCCTTACATTTTCTTGCATTTCCTGTGTTGGCCTGGCCTTCCCTGCTCTTGCCTGGCCTTGCCTGGCCTGGCTTTTCCTGGCATGTCATAGCCTGGCCTTTCCTTACCTGACCTTGCATTGCCTGGCATGGCCTGGCCTTGCATTCCCTTCCCTTCCCTTGCATTGCTCTGAATTGGATTGCCTGGCCTGGACTCACCTGTCCTTGAATTACCTGGAATTACCTGGCCTTGCATTGCCTGTCTCTGTCTTGCCTTTCATTGCCTTGTCTTGCCTTGCCATGACTTGCCTTGCCAGGCCTGGCCTGGCTTTCCTTGCCTTGTGTTGCCTTATCTTCCCTTGCCTTGACTTGCACTGACTTGCCTTGCCTGTCCTGGCTTTTCCTTGTCTTGCCTTGCTTTGCCTGCCCATGCATTGCGTGGCCTTGCCTAGCATTGATTGGCTTGGCCTTGCCTGGCCTGGCCTTGCCAGGCCGTCACTGACTTTGCCTGGCCTGGCCCGGCCTTGCCTTGCCTTGCCTTGCCTTGCCTGCCCTTGCATCTCCTGGCCTGTCCTGGCCTTGCCTTGCATTGTCTTGCCTTGCTTGTCCTGGTCTGGATTTACCTTGCATGGCTTGATCTGGCCTTGCCTTGCCTAGCCACGCCTTGCCTTGACTTGCACTGACTTACCCTGCCTTTGCTTACCTTCTCTAACCTAGCCTGGCCTGGCATGGCCTGGCCTTGCTTGGCCTTGCTTGGCCTTGCTTGGCCTTGCCTTGCCTTGTCTTTAATGGTCTTGACTGGCCTCGCCTGGCCTGGCCTTACCAAGCCTTCCCTTGCCTGTCCTGGCCTTATATTACTTGGCATTGCATTGCCTGGCCTGGCCTGGCCTAAGTTTGCCTTGCCTTGCCTTGCCTTGCCTGGATTTGCCTTACCTTGCCTTGCCTTGCCTTGCCTTGCCTGGCCTTGCGTGGCCTGGCCTGGCCTGGCCTGGCCCTGCCTACATGGCCTGGCCTGGCCTTGGCTTACCTTTCCTTGCCTTGCCTGGCCTTGCATGGCCTTGCATAGCCTGGCCTTTCCTTGCCTGGCCATGCCTCGCCTGGCCTGGTCTTGCCTTGCCTGGCCTTTTCTTGACTTGACTTGCCTTGTATTACTTTGCCTTGCCTGAATTTGCCTGGCCTGCCCTGGTTTTGTATGACCTGGACTGGCCTGGCCTGGACTTTCCAAGCCTACCCTTGCTGGTCCTGGACTTGCCTAAACTTGCCTTGCCTTGCCTTGTGTAGTCTTGCCTTGTCTATCCTTGCCTTGCCTTGCATTGCCTGGCCTGGCCTGCCCTTGCCTTGCCTTGCATTGCCTTGCTTCGCCTTGTCTTGCCTTGATTGGCCTGTCCTTCCCTTCCCTTCCCTTGCCTTGCCTTGCCTAGCCTAGCCTTACCTTGCTATGCCTTGCCTTGGCTGGCCCTGCATTCATGGCCTGGCCTGGCCTTGGCTTACCTGGCCTTACCAGGCCTTGCATTTCCTGTCCTGGACAGGCCTTGCCTTGCCTAGCCTTACCTTGCCTTGCCTGCCCTTGCCTGCCCTTGTCTTACCTGGCCTTCCGTTGCTTGTCCTGGACTGGCCTTGCCTTGCCTTGCAGTGCATTACCTGGCCTAGCATTGCCTGTCCTGGAGAGGCCTTGCATTGCCTTGCCTTGCCTTGCATTGCCCTGCCTTGGCTGGCCTTGCCTTGCCTTACTTACCAGGCCTTACCTGGCCTTGCATTACCTGTCCTTGCCTTGCCTTGCAATGTCTGGCCTTGCCTTGTCTTGCAATGTCTGGCCTTGCCTTGTCTTGCATAGCCTTACCTTGCCTTACCTGGCCTAGCATTGCCTGTCCTGGACTGCCCTTGAATTGCCTTGCCTTGCCTTACTTACCAGGCCTTACCTGGCCTTGCATTACCTGTCCTGGACTGCCCTTTAATTGCCTTGCCTTCCTTTGCTTGGCCTTGCCTTGCCTTACTTACCAGGCCTTACCTGTCCTTGCATTACCTGTCCTAGACTATCCTTGCCTTGCCTTCCTTTGCCTGGCCTTGCCTTGCCTTGCATAGCCTTACCTCACCTTACCTGGCCTAGCATTTCCTGTCCTGAACTGCCCTTGAATTGCCTTGCCTTCCTTTGCCTGGCCCTGCCTTGCCTTGCCTTGCTTTGCCTGGCCTTGCCTTCCCTTGCCTTGCCTTGCCTGGCCTTGACTTGCCTCTCCTTGTCTTGCCTGGCCTGGCCTTGCCTTTGCCTTGCCTGGCATTGCTTCTCGTGGCCTTGCCTTGCCTGGCCTTGCTTTGCTTGCCTTGCCTTATCTTGCCTTGTATTGCCTTGCCTTGCCTGGCCTTGTCTGGCCTGTCCTGGACTTGCACTGCGTGGCCTGGCCTTGCCTTGCCTTGCCTCGCCTTGCCATGCTTACCTTGATTTGCGTTGACTTGAAATACCTTGCCTGGCCTGGCCTGTCATGACCTGGGGTGGCCTTACGTTCCCTGGCCTTGAGTCGCCTGGCCTTGCCTGGCTTGGCCTTGCCTCCCCTGGCCTTCCCTGGCTTAACCTGGCCTTGCATTGCCTGTCCTGGACTGGCCTTGCTTTGCCTTGCCTAGCCTTGCCTTCCCTTCCCTAGCCTTGCCTTCCCTTCCCTTCCATTCCCTTTCCTTCCCTTCCCTTGACTTGCCTGCCTTGCCTTGCCTTGCCTTTCCTGGCCTGGCTTTTCCATGCTTGCTTACCTGGCCTTACCTAGCCTTGCATGTACTGGACAGCCCTGGACGGGCCTTGCTTGTCTAGCCTCACCTGGCCTTACCTGCCCTTGCCTGGCTTGGGCTGGCCTTGTCTTGCCTTACCTGGCCTGCATTGCCTGTCCTGAACGAGCCTTGCCTTGTCTTGCCTTGCCTTGCCTTGCCTGGCCTGCCAAGGGTTTGCCTATACTGGCCTGTCCTTGCATTCCCTGGCATGGCCTGGCCTGGCCTTTCATGGGCTGTCCTGGCCTTGCCTTCCCTTGCCTGACCTGGCTATTCCTTGCCTCACCTGTCCTTACCTGGACTTGCACTGCCTGTCCTGGCCTGTCCTCAACTGAACTTGCCATATCTGGCCTTGCATTGGCAGTCCTGGTCTTGACTGGCCTTGCCTTACCTGGCCTTACCTGGCCTGCATTGCTTGTCCGGGACGAGCCTTGCCTTACTTTGCCTTGCCTTGCCTAGCCTTGCCTCTCCTGGCCTGGCCTGGCCTGGTCTGCCTTGCCTTCCCTGGCCTTGCATTGCCTTGCATTGCCTTGCCTTGCCTGGCATGGTCTGGACTTTCCTTGCATGGCTTGGCCTGGCCTGGCCTGGCCTGGCCTGGCCTTGCCTTGCCTCGCCTTGCCTTGCTTTGTCTTGCCTTGCCTTTCCTTGCCAGTCCTTGCTTGGCCTTACCTTGCCTGGCCTTTCTTTTCCTTGCCTTCCCTTGATTTGCTTTTCCTTCCCTTGCCTGGCCTTGCCTTGCCTTCCCTTGCCTGTCCTTGCCTTGCCTGGTGCTGGCTGCCTGGCCTTGCCTGGCTGCCCTTGTTTGCCTTTGGCCTTGCTTGCCTCGGCCTTGCTTGCCTTGCCTTGCCTTGCCTGGTTTTGTATGACCTGGCCGAGGCCTGCCTGGCCTTGGTCTTGCAAGGCCTTGCCCGTCCTGCAATTTCCTTGCATTGCCTTGCTTTGCTTTGCTTCACCTTGCCTTGCCTTGCCTTGCCTTGCCTTGCCTTGCCTTTCTTTGTCTTGCCTTGCCTTGCCTTGCCTTGCCATGCCTTGCCTTGCCATGCCTTGCCTGGCCTGGCCTGGCCATGCATGGACTTCCCTGGCCTTGCCTGACCTGGCTTTACCTGGACTTACCTGGCCTTTCCTGGCCTTGCATGGACTGGGCAGTCCTGGACTGGCCTTGCCTTGCCTCGCCTTACCTTGCCTTGCCAGGCCTTGCCTGGCCTGGCCTGGTTTTGTGTGACTTGGCTTAGCCTGGCCTGGCCAGACCTGGGCTGGCATTGCCTGGCCTTACCTGGCCTTGCATTGCCTGGCCTTTCCTGGCCTTGCATTGCCTGTCCTGGGCTTGCCTTGCCTTGCCTTGCCTTGCCTTGCTTAGCCTTGCCTTGCCTTGCCTGACCTGGTCTTCCCTTGCATGACCTGGCCTATCATGGCCTGGGCTAGCATGGCCTTGCCTGATCTTTACCTGGCCTGGCCTGGCCTGGCTTTGTCTTGTCTGTCCTTGCCTGGCTTGGCCTTACCTTGCCTGGCATTGCCTAGCCTTGCCTTGCCTTCCTTTGCCTTGTCTTGCCTGGCCTTGACTGGCTTGGCATTTCCTGGTCTTACCTGGTCTTGCATTGCATGTCCTGGCCTCTCCTGGACTGGACTGGGCTTGCCTTGTCTTGCCTGGCCTAGTCTGGCCTTGCCTAGCATTGCCTGCCCTGTTCTGGCCTTGCTTACCTGGCCTGGCCTGGCCTGGCCTGGCCTTGCCTCGCCTGGTCTTGCCTGGCCTTACCTGGTTTTGCCTTGCCTTGCCTTGTCTGCCTGGGCTTCCTTGGTGTGGACTGGCCTTGCTGGCCTGGCCTAGTCCTGCCCGGCCTGTTCTTAATGGCCTATCCTTACCTGGCCTGGCCTTGCCTTGCCTTGCCTTGCCTCGACTAGGCTTCCTTGCCTTGCCTTGCCTAGCATTTCCTGGCCTGGCCTGGATTTCCTTGCCTTGCCTTGCCTTGCCTCTCATTTCCTTGCCTTGCCTTGCCTGGCCTTGCGTTGTCTTGAATTTCCTTTACTGGCCTGGCCTGGCCTGGCGTTGGCTGGCCTTGTCTGTCCTGATATTACCTATCCTTACCTGGCCTTACCTGGTCTGACCTGGCATTGCAATGCCTGTCCTGGTATGTCCCAGAGTGGCCTTGCACTGCCTTGCATTGCCGTGCCTTGCCTGGCCTTGCTTTGATTTGCCTAGACTCACCTGGCCTTCCCTGGCCTGGCCTGGCCTGGCCTTGACTGGACTGTCCTAGCTTGCCTGGCCTGGCCTGGCCTTGCCTTGCCTGGCCTTGCTTTGCCTTGCCTGGCCTTGCCTTGCCTGGCCAGTCCTGGACAGGCCTTGCCTTGCTAGCCTTACCTTGCCTTGCCTGGCCTCGCCTGTCCTTGCCTTCATGGCCTGGCCTGGCCTTGGCTTACCTGGCCTTACCAGGCCTTGAATTGCCTGTCCTGGACTGGCCTTGCCTTGCCTAGTCTTACCTTGCCTTGCCTGGCCTTGCCTGCCTTGCATGGCCTTGTATGGCCTGGCCTGACCTTTCCTTGCCTGCCCATATGTCGCCTGGTCATGTCTTGCCTCACCTGGCCTTTTCTTGACTTGCCTTGCATTGTATTACCTTACCTTGCCTGGCATTGTCTAGCCTTGCCTTGCCTTCCTTTGCCTTGCCTTGCCTGGCCTTGACTGGCTTGGCCTTTCCTGGTCTTACCTGGTCTTACCTGGTCTTGCCTTGCATGTCCTGGCCTCTCCTGGACTGAACTGGGCTTGCCTTGCCTGGCCTTACCTTGCCTTGCCTTGCCTTGCCTTGCCTGGGCTTGCATGGCCTGGCATGGCCTGGCCTGGCCTTTCCTGCCTGCCCATGTCTCGCCTGGCCATGTCTTGCCTCTCCTGGCCTTGTCTTGACTTGCCTTGCCTTGTATTACCTTGCCTTGCCTGGACTTGCCTGACCTGCCCTGGTTTTGTATGACCTGGACTGGCTTGGCTTGGCCTTGCCTTGCCTTACCAAGCTTTCCATTGCCTGTCCTGGAGCTGCGTAAACTTGCCTTTCCTTGTGTTGTGTAGCCTTGCCTTGTCTAGGCTTGCCTTGACTTGCCTTGATTGTCTGGCCTGTGCTTCCCTTGCCTTGCCTTGCCTTGACTTGAATGGCCTTGCCTGGCCTATCCTGGCCTGGTCTGGACTGGCCTGGCCTGGCGTTGCCTTGCCGTGCCTTGCATTGCCTTGCTTTGCCTGGCCTTGCATTCATGGCCTGGCCTGGCCTGGCCTTGGCTTACCTGGCTTTACCTGGCCTTGCATTGCCTGTCTTGGACTGGCCTTGCCTTGCCTTGCCTTGCCAGGCCTTGCCAGGCCTGCCCTGGTTTGGCCTGGCCTGGCCTTGCCTTCCCTGTCATTTCCTGGCCTTGCATTGCCTTGATTGGCCTGACCTGGCCTGGCCTGGCCTGACCTTGCCTGGCCTTGCCTCGACTGGCCTTGCCTTGCCTAGCCTTATGTTGCCTTTCCTTGCCTTGCCTTGCCTGGCCTGGCCTGGCCTGGCCTGGCCTTCATGGCATGGCCTTTCCTTGCCTTGCCTTACCTGGCCTTACCTGGCCTAGCATTGCCTGTCCTGGACTTGCCTTGCCTTGCATTGCCTTGCCTTGCCTAGCCTTGCCTTGCTTTGAATTGCCTTGCCTCGCCTAGCCTTGCCTGGCCTGGCCTTGACCTGCTTGGCCTTGCCTGGACTGGCATTGCCTGGCCTTCTGTTGCCTTGCTGTGCCTTGCCTTTCCCTGCCTAGCCTTTCCTTGCCTGGCCTAGCCTGGACTGGCCTTGCCCTCGCCGGCCTTGATTGGCCTGAGCTTGCCTGCCCTTGCCTGGCCTTGGCTGGCCAGGCCTTGCCTTACTTGGCCTTACCTGTCCTGGGCTTGCCTTACCTGGCCTGAACTGCAACTAGTGCATGGGCCTTGCCTTGCCTTACCTTGCCTTACCTTGCCTTACATGGCCTTTACCTGGCCTTGCATGGACTGGCCAGTCCTGGACCGGCCTTGCCTTGCCTAGACTTACCTTGCCGTGACTGGCCTTGCCTTGCCTTCCTGGCCTGGCCTGGCCGGGCCTTGCCTTGCATTGACTTTTCTTGCCTTGTCTTGCCTGGCTTTTTTTTGCCTTGCCTTCCCTGGCCTTATCTGGCCTTGTGTTGCCTGTCCTGGACTGGCCTTGCCTTGCCTTGCCTTACCTGGCCCTACCTGGCTGTCCTGGAGTGGCCTTGCTTTCCCTTGCCTTGTCAATGGCTCAATGTCCAGCTGGAGACCAGTAACGAGTGGCGTCCCTCAGGGATCGGTGTTGGGACCGGTCTTGTTCAACATCTTTGTCGCTGACATGGACAGTGGGATTGAGCGCGCCCTCAGCAAGTTTGCCGATGACACCGAGCTGTGTGGTTCGGTTGGTACCCTGGAGGGAAGGAATGCCATCCAGAGGGACCTCGACACGCTTGTGAGGTGGGCTGATGCCAACCTCATGGAGTTTAACCATGCCAAGTGCAAGGTCCTACACCTGGGTGGGAGCAATCCCAGGCACAGCTACAGGCTGGGCAGAGAAGAGATTCAGAGCAGCCCAAGGAGAAGGACTTGGGGGTGTTGGTCGATGAGAAAATGAACATGAGCCGGCTTCAGTGTGCACTTGTGCAGCCCAGAAACCAACTGTATCCTGGGCATCAAAAGGAGCGTGACCAGCAGGTCGAAGGAGGTGATCCTGCCCCTCTGCTCTGCTCTGGTGAGACCTCACCTGGAGCATTGTGTGCAGTTCTGGTGTCCTCAACATAAAAAGGACATGGAACTGTTGGAACAAGTCCAGAGGAGGCCACGAGGATGATCAGGGACTGGAGCACCTCCCGTATGAAGACGGGCTGAGGAAGTTGGGGCTGTTCAGCCTGGAGAAGAGAAGCTGCGTGGAGACCTCAGAGCAGCCTTCCAGTGTCTGAAGGGGGCCTATAGGGATGCTGGGGAGGGACTCTTCATTAGGGACTGTAGTGATAGGACAAGGGGTGATGGGTTGAAAGTTAAACAGGGGAAGTTTAGATTGGATCTAAGGAGGAAATTCTTTCCTGTGAGGGTGGTGAGGCACTGGAATGGGTTGCCCAGGGAGGTTGTGAATGCTCCATCCCTGGCAGTGTTCAAGGCCGGGTTGGACGAGGCCTTGGGTGAGATGGTTTAGTGTGAGGTGTCCCTGCCCATGGCAGGGGGGGTTGGAACTGGATGATCTTAAGGTCCTTTCCAACCCAAACTATTCTATGATTGTATGATTCTATGAAATGTGGGTGAGGAAATGGAGTTGTGAAGTTTGATCCCCCAAAGGGCCGCAGTTCGCCCTGTGGAGACCCCAGGATCCCCACTGACCAACCCCCATTGTCCCCATTGCCCCCCATGCCCCTTTTACCCCCCATTACCACCCCATTGCCCCCATTGCCCCCCATTGCCCCCATTACCCCCCATTGCCCCCATTGCCCACAGTACCTCCCATCACACCCTGTTGTTGCCATTGACCCCACTGCCCCCATTAACCCATTGCCCCATTACCCCATTGCCTCCATTACCCCCCATTACCCCCATGGCCTCCATTACCCCCACATTGGCTTCATTGCCCCCCATTATCCCCATTACACTCATTGCCTTCATTACCGGCCATAACCCCCATTGTCCCCCATAACCCCCAATGTCCCCATTACCCCCATTGCCCACATTACCTCCCATCACCCCCCATTATCTCCATTGCCCCCACTGCCCCATTGCCCCCCTTTACCCCCACATTGGCCCTATATACACCCATTACCCCCATTGCCCCCAATTACCCCCGACTGTCCCCATTACCCCCCATTACTCCCATTGCCCCCCATCGGCCCCATTGCCCCCCCGCCCCCCACCTCTCCTCGCGCCTGCGGCCGTTACAGGGGGCGGAGTCAGCTGAGGGGAGCGGAGGCGTTACTCTCCCACCCTGCGCTCTGATTGGCTCCGCGGCGCAGTGCGCGGGGCCAGGCGCTGATTGGCTGTCGTGGAAGTGGGCGGGGAGACAGGAACAGAGCGCGTGTTGGCTGGGGGGGAAAGGAGGGAGATGGGGGGCGGTGGGACCCCTATAGAACCCTATGGGGCAGGGACAGGTTCACACCCACTGCTGGCTCCCCCCATGGCTTTATATGGGGGCAATGGCGGTAATGGGGCAATGGGAGCAATTTGGGGTAACGGGGGCAATGGGGGTAAAGGGGGGGTCTCGGGGTTTTGAGCTCTGCCCCCTGCATCCTGGTACTGGAGCTGCTGCTGCTTCCCCCTCCAAGGGACTCGTAAAGAGACCCCCCCCTCCATGGTCAGACGCTGCAGGGACCCATAGAGACCCCATAGAGAGACCCACAGCCCACAGAGACTCATAGAGGCCCTTAGAGACCCCATAGAGACTCATAGAAACCCATAGAGATCCATAGACACTGCACAGAGCCCGAAAGCAACCCAAAGTGAACCATAGAGACCCCATAGAGACTTCATAGAGACCCCATAGAGACTCCATAGAGACCCCATAGACTGCAGGGACTACAACCCTGATCATGCAACGTGGCACCCATAGAGCCCCTTTACGGTGGCGCCCAGCCGGGACTACAACTCCCATCATGCAGCGCGGCACCCATAAGCCCCGTTATGGAGGCGCCCAGTTATGACTACAACTCCCATCATGCCGCGCGGCACCCAGCCTGGACTACAACTCCCATGATGCAGCGCGACACCCCTACAGCACCACTAAGGAGCCCCCCGGCTTGGACTACAACTCCCGTCGTGCCGCGCGGCACTCCCAGCGCGCCAATTTCGGCCATCATGGCGCAGCTGGGCCGCTGGCTCCGGACCCCAACGTGCCGGGTGTGGGGACCCTTCCTTATGGAGCTCAATAAAGATGGGGTTTGGGGTCATTTAGGGGTGCCAGCAGTGTTGGGAGGGGTGGAGATGCCTGTGGTTGATTGGGGTTTGGGGCACCATGCAGTTTTGGCAAGGTGTCGCAGCTCAAGGCCAGGCTAAAGCAGCTCCAAAGCGACCTCCAGAAGGTAACATTTTGGGGGGGGGTTGGGGTGATTTGGGGCTGTTTTGGGTTCTCACTGGGTGGCACCCATAGTAGAAGCAGGACTCGGTGTTTTGGGGTGGTTTTCTCTGTTTTTAAGGCTGTTTTGGGTCTCTGACCTTGTATCCCATAAAAGAAGCAGGACAAGGTGGTTTTGGGGTGGTTTTGGGTTGCTTTTGTCCTGTTTTGCATCTGTTTTGTGGTGTGACCCTGTGTCCCACAGGAGAAGCTGGACAAGGTGGTTTTGGGTTCGTTTTTGGGGAGTTTTAGGGCTGTTTTTGTCCCGTATTGGGGCTCTGACCCTGTATCCCCTAGGAGAAGCAGGACAGGGTGGTTTTGGGGTCGTTCTGGGGTGGTTGTGGGGTGTTTTAGTCCTGTGTTTGGGCTGTTTTGGGGCTGTTCTGGGGCTGTTCTGGGGCTCTGACCTGTGTCCCGTAGGAGAATCAGGACAAGGTGATTTTGGGGTGGTTTTGGCCTGTTTGACGGTTTTTTTTGCGTGTTTTGTCCTGTTTTTGGCCTGTTTTTGGTCTGTTTTGAGGCTCTGACCCTGTATCCCCCAGGAGAAGCAGGTCAATGAGGTTTTCGGGTGGTTTGGGGGTTTTGGATTTTGGCCTGTTTTGAGGCTGTTTGGGGGCTCTGACCCTGTATCCCATAGCAGAAGCAGGACAGGGTGGTTTTGGGCTGGTTTGGGGAGTGGTTTTGGGTTGTTTTTGTCCTGTTTTGAGTCTGTTTTGGGGCTCTGACCCTCTATCCCACAGAAGCAGGAGGATAACACGGTTTTGGGGTGGTTTTAGGGTGCTTTGGGGGAGATTTTTGGGTGGTTTTGGGAGTTTTGGGGTGTTTTTGTCCTGTTTTGGGTCTGGTTTTGTCCTGTTTTGGGGCTCTGACACTGTATCCCACAGGAGAAGCAAGACAAGGTAGTTTTGGGGTGTTTTGGGGTTTCTGACTGGTTTTGGCCTGTTTTGGGTCTGTTTGGGGTCTCCAACCCTGTATCCCGGAGCAGAAGCTGGAGAAGGTTGTTTTGGGCTGGTTTTGGGGGTTTTTGTGTTGTTTTTGTCCTGTTTTGGGGCCCTGATCCTGTATTTCACAGGAGAAGCAGGACAAGGTCGGTTTTGGGTAGTTTGGGGTGTTTTGGGTTGTTTTTGTCCTGTTTTGGGTCTGTTTTGGGGCTCTGACCCTGTATCCCACAGGAGAAGCAGGACAAGGTGGTTTTGGGGTGGTTTTCAGGGTGTTTTTTGTCTGTTTTGGGACTCTGACCCTGTATCGCAGAGGAGAAGCAGGAGAAGGTGGTTTTGAGGTGTTTTGGGGCTATTTTGGGGGTTTTGCACTGTTTTTTCAATTTCTCCTTATCAGAGTCAACCCATTGCATGATTAATCCTACTGGCGGGAAATCATTACTGACAGTCAAAAACTCAGTAGGAACTCCATTCATCGCACGATGTGCCTGTCTCTCACTTAATGCGGCTTCTACCATTGCTATTGCTCGTTTTGCTGCTGGTGTTAATTGTCTGGGTGCATTGAAGTCTGTGCCACCCTTCAACAATTCAAACAATGGTTCTAAAGTTTTGCTGTCAATTCCCAATAATGTTTGAATCCAATTGATATTCCCTAACAAGACTTGCACATCGTTAAGTGTATGGATATTGACCTTGATGGCTAATTTTCTGAGGTTCAGTGGTATGATCTAAGATTTTCCAACCCAAATATTTCCATGGTGTGGTATCCTGAACCTTTTCAGGGGCTATTTGCAATTTATGTTGTTGCAACACTGAACACAATTCTTGTTTAACAGCTTCTAGGTTACTTTCCCAGCCACCAGTATATCATCCATATAACGATACACTAATAACTGGGGGTGTCTTCCCCGAAATGGACGCAATGCTACATCAACATAACCTTGACATGTTGTTGGTGAATTTTTCATGCCTTGTGGCAATACCACCCACTGATGGTGGCAATACCACCCAACGTGCTTCCAACTCTTTGAGTACCAAAGACGAACGAGAGAATTTCCTCAGACGCATTGACACGAACTGGAGACACGTGGCTGACTTTAAACTTTATCACTGATTGTGAATTATCTACATAATTTTAAATTTTCCTTATTTGACAGACTTTAAAAGTAGGAAGGTATATTCTTATTTTGAGTCATAAAAATTCAAGCGTGTTTTTCACTGGAGGTCAATTTTTTATTTCTTTCATTTTGACAATTCTGGCAGTAGCTGTTCAGAAACATTCCAAACCACAATAAGCAGTGCTGGAGGTCAGGACTGCGGTGCGTTTGCAGAGCTGTGTGCGAAGAGGAGCATCCTGACTGTGCTGTGCGTGGCCATGCGCACCGAACGGGCCGGCTACCGTGAGCCGCAGGACCCGGCATGCTCTCTGCTGGCACTGGGCACTTGGGTAAGTTCATTTGGGAAACTGTTAGCAGGGCATCTGCACTGTAATGCTGATGTTTCGGGATCTTACTTCCTAGCTTTGATTACCCATACCAGGACCATCTAGTTCTCTGGGTTTTCTGCAGAAGCAGAGAAGAGAAGGCTGCGTGGAGATCTGATAGCAGCCTTCCAGTATCTGAAGGGGGCCTATAGGGATGCTGCGGAGGGACTCTTCATTAGGGACTGTAGTGACAGGACAAGGGGTGATGGGTTGAAAGTTAAACAGGGGAAGTTTAGATTGGATCTAAGGAGGAAATTCTTTCCTGTGAGGGTGGTGAGGCACTGGAATGGGTTGCCCAGGGAGGTTGTGAATGCTCCATCCCTGGCAGTGTTCAAGACCAGGTTGGACGAGGCCTTGGGTGAGATGGTTTAGTGTGAGGTGTCCCTGCCCGTGGCAGGGGGTTGGAACTGGATGATCTTAAGGGCCTTTCCAACGATAATGATTCTATGATTCTATGACTATTACCTCATGGAGCCCCATTATTGCCCCCCAGAGCCCAATTATAACCACATAGAGCCCCATTACTGCCTCATAAACCCCATTGTAGCCTCATAGAGCCCCATTAATGCCTCACAGAGCCCCATTATTGCCCCCCAGACCCCAATTATAACCACATAGAGCCCCATTACTGCCTCATACAACCCATTACTGCCTCATACACCCCATTATAGCCCCATAGAGCCCCATTATTGCCTCATAGAGGCCCATTTTTACCTTATAGAGCCCAATTATTGCCTCATAGAGCCCCATTATAGCCCCATAGAGCCCCATTATTGCCTCATAGAGGCCCATTTTTACCTTATAGAGCCCAATTATTGCCTCATAGAGCCCCATTATTGCCTCATAGAGCCCCATTATTGCCTCATAGACCCCATTATAGCCTCATAGAGCCCCATTAATGCCTCATAGAGCCCCATTATTGTGTCATAGAGCCCCTTTATAACCACATAGAGCCCCAGTATTGGCTCTTAGAGCCCCGTTATTACCTCAAAGAGCCCCATTATTGCCTAATAGAGCTCCATTATTGCCTCATAGACCCCCATTGTTGCCTCATAGACCCCCATTATTGCGACACAGAGCCCCATTATAGCCTCATAGAGCCCCATTATTGCCTCATAGAGCCCCATTATTACCACAGAGTCCCATTATAACCTCATAGAGCCCCATTATTGTCTCATAGACTCCTATTATTGCCTTCTAGAGCACAATTATTGCATCATAGAGCCCGTTTATAACCACATATTGCCCCATTATAACCTCATAGACCCCATTATAGCCTCATAGAGCCCCATTATTGCATCATACATCCCCATTATTGCCTCATAGAGCCCCATTATTGAGTCATAGAGCCCGATTATTGCCCAATAGAGCCCCATTATTACCTTGTAGAGCCCCATTATTGCGTCATAGTCCCCCATTATTGCCTCATAGAGCCCCATTATAGCCTTATAGAGCGCCAGTATTGCCTCATAGAGCCCCATTATTGCCTCATAGAGCCCGATTATTGCCCAATAGAGCCCCATTATTGCATCATAGAGCCCCATTATAACCACATAGGGACCCATTGTGGAATCATAGACCCCATTATAACCTAATAGAGCCCCATTATTGCCACATAGAGCCCCATAATAGCCTCATAGACCCCATTATTTCCTCATAGAGCCCCATTATTGCATCATAGAGCCCCATTATTGCCTCATAAACCCTACTATGACCTAACAGATCCCCATTATAACCTCATAGAGGCCCATTATAGCCTCATAGACCTCATTATAGCCATCATTGAGCCCCAGTATTGTGTCATAGACCCCCGTTATTGCCTCATAGAGCCCCATTATTACCTCCTAGAGCCCCATTATTGCGTTATAGAGCCCCATTATTGCTTCATAGTGTTCCATTATTGCATCACAGAGCCCCATTATTGCCTCATAAATCCTATTATAGCCTCACAGACTCCATTATAGCCTCATAGAGCCTCATTCTTGCCTCACAGAGCCCCATTATTGCCCCATAGAGCCCCATTATTGCCTCATAAACCCTACTATGACCTAACAGATCCCCATTATAACCTCATAGAGGCCCATTATAGCCTCATAGACCTCATTATAGCCATCATTGAGCCCCAGTATTGTGTCATAGACCCCCGTTATTGCCTCATAGACCCCATTTTTGCCTTATAGAGCTCCATTATTGCATCATAGAACCCCCATTATTGCCTTATAGACCCCATTATCGCCTCATAGAGCCCCATTGTAGCCTCATAGAGCCCCATTATAGCCTCATAGAGCCCCATTATTGCCTCATAGAGCCCCATTATTGCATCATAGAGCCCCATTATTACCTCATAGAGCCCCATTATTGCATCATAGAGCCCCAGTATTGCCTCATAGAGCCCGATTGTTACCTCATAGAGCCCCATTATTGCATCATAGAGACCCTTTATAACTACAGAGCCCCATTATTGCCTCATAGACCTCATTATAGACTCCTAGAACCCCATTGTTGTGACATAGAGCCCCATTATTGCCTCATAGAGCCCCATTATTGCCTCATTGAACCCCCATTAGTGCGTCATAGAGCCCCATGATTGCTTCATAGAGCCCCATTATAACCTCATAGAGCCAAATTATTGCCATATAGAGCCCCATTATTGCATCATAGAGCCCCATTATTGCCTCCTAGAGCCCCATTAAAGCCTCATAGACCCCATTATTTCCTCATAGATCCCCATTATAGCCTTATAGATCCCCATTATTGCCGCATAGAGCCCCATTGTTACGACATAGAGCCCCATTCCTCGTAGAGCCCCGTTATAGCCTCATAGAGCCCCATTATAACCCCATAGACCCCATTATAGCCTCGTAGACCTCATTATAGCCTCATAGAACCCCATTATTGCCTAACAGAGCCCCGTTATTGCCTCATAGAGCCCCATTATTGCCTCATATACCCCATTAAAGCCTCATAGAGCCCCATTATTGCCGCATAGAGCCCCATTAAAAATTCATAGAGCCCCATTATTGCATCATAGAGCCCCAGTATTGCATCATGGAGGCCGATTATAAACTCATAGAGACTCATTATTGCATCATAGCCCCATTATTGCCTCATAGAGCCCCATTATTGCATCATAGAGCCCCATTATTGCATCATAGCGTCCCATTATTACCTCATAGAGCGCCATGATTGGAACATAGAGCCCCATTATTTACTTGTAGAGGCCCATTCTTGCTATATAGATCCCCATTATTCCCTCATAGAGCTCTATTACTGCCTCACAGAGGCCAATTATAACCCCATAGAGCCCCATTATAGCCTCATAGACTTCATTATAGCCATCATTGAGCCCCAGTATTGCGTCATAGAGCCCCGTTAGTGCCCCATAGAGCCCTATTATTACCTCGTAGAGCCCCATTATTGCGTCGTAGAGCCCCATTATTGCCTCATAGAGCCCGATTATTTCCTCATAGAGCCCCATTATTGCCTAATAGAGCCCCATTATTACCTCGCAGAGCCCCAGTGTTGCGTTTCAGAGCCCCATTATTGGCTCATAGAGCCACATTATTGCATCATAGAGACCCTTTATAACCACATAGAGCCCCATTATTGCCTCGTCGACTTCATTATAGCCTCCTAGAGCCCCATTGTTGCGACATAGAGCCCCATTGTTGCGACATAGAGCCCCATTATTGCCTCATAGAGCCCCATTATTGCATCATAGCGCCCCATTATTACCTCATAGAGCCTCATTATTGCATCATAGAGCCCCATTACTGACTCACAGAGTCCCAGTATTGCCTCATAGAGCCCCATTATTGCATCATAGAGCCCCATTATTACCTCGTAGAGCCCCATTATTGCGTTTTAGAGCCCCATTATTGGCTCACAGAGCCACATTATTGCATCATCGCGACCCTTTATAAACACATAGAATCCCATTATTGTTCAATAGACTTCATTATAGCTTCCTAGAGCCCCATTGTTGCGACATAGAGCCCCATTATTGCATCATAGAACCCCCATTAGTGCATAATAGATCCCCATGATTGTTTCATAGAGCCCCATTATAACCTCATAGAGCCAAATTATTTCCCCATAGAACCTATTATTGCCTCATAGAGCCCCATTATTGCATCATAGATCCCCATTATTGCCTCATAAACCCTATTATAGCCTAACAGAGCCCCATTATAACCTCATAGAGCCCCATTATAGCCTCATAGAGCCCCATTATTGCCTCATAGAGCTCCATTATTGCGACATAGAGCTCCATTATTGCATCATAGTCCCCATTATAGCCTCATGGAGCCGCATTATTGCTTCACAAAGCCCCATTATTGCATCATAGTGCCCCATTATTGCATCATAGAGCCCCATTATTGTCTCATAAACCCTATTATAGCCTAACACATCCACATTATAACCTCATAGAGGCCCATTATAGCCTCAAAGGCATCATTATAGCCTCATAGACCCGCATTCTTGGCTCATAGAGCTTCACTATTGCATCATAGAGCCCCAGTATTGCTCACAGAGCCTGATTATTACCTTGTAGAGCCCCGTTATAGCCTCATAGACTTCATTATAGACTCCTAGAGCCCCATTATAACCTCGTAGAGCCCCATTATAGCCTCATATAGCCCCATTAGTGCCTCATGGAACCCCATTATTGCATCATAGCGCCCCAGTATTACCTCATAGAGCTTCATTATTGCATCATAGAGCCCCAGTACTGACTCACAGAGCCCCAGTATTGCCTCATAGAGCCCCATTATTACCTCATAGAGCCCCATTATTGCATCATACAGCTCCATTATTACCTCATAGAGCCCCAGTATTGCGTTTTAGAGCCCCATTATTGGCTCATAGAGCCACATTATTGCATCATAGAGACCCTTTATAACCACATGCAGACCCATTATTGCCTCATAGACTTCATTATAGCCTCCTAGAGCCCCATTGTTGTGACATAGAGCCCCATTATTGCTTCATAGAGCCCCATTATTGCCTCATAGAGCCCCATTATTGCGTCATAGAACCCCCATTAGTGCATCATAGAGCCCCATGATTGCTTCATAGAGCCCCATTATAACCTCATAGAGCCAAATTATTTCCCCATAGAGCCTATTATTGCCTCATAAAGCCCCATTATTGCGTTATAGAGCCCCATTATTGCCTCAAAAACCCTAGTATAGCCAAACAGAGCCCCATTATAACCTCATAGAGCCCCATTATAGCCTCATAGAGCCCCATTATTGGCTCATAGAGCACCATTCTTGCCTCATAGAGCCCCTGTATTGCTCACAGAGCCCCATTATTACCTCGTAGAGCCCCGTTATAGCCTCATAGAGCCCCACTATAACCCCATAGACGCCATTATAGCCTCGTAGACCTCATTATAGCCTCATAGAGCCCCATTATTGCCTAATAGAGCCCCTTTATAACGACATAGAGCTCCAATATTGTCTCATAGACCCCCATTGTTGCGACATAGATTCCCATTAATGCCTCATAGAACCCCATTATTGCCTCATAGAGCTCCATTATTGCATCATAAACCTCATTATTGCATCAAGGAGCTCAATTATTTTGTCATAGAACTGCCGTAATTCCCTTATAGAGCCCCATTATTGCATCATAGGGCCCCATTGTTGTATTATTGAGCCCCGTTATTGCACATATAGCCCCAGAATAGCCTCATACACCCCATTATAGCCTCATAGACCCCCATTATAGCCTCATAGAGCCCCATTTTAACCCCATAAAGCCACATTGTGGCCTCATAGACCTCATTATAGTGTCATAGAGCCCTATTATAACCCCATAGAGCCCCATTATTGCCCCACAGAGCCGCATTATAACCCCATAGAGCCCCATTACTGCCTCATATACCCCAATATATCCTCATAGAGCCCCATTATTGCCTCATAGAGCCCCATTATTTCCTGATACACCCCCATTGCTGCCGCATAGAGCCACATTATTACATCATAGAGGCCCTTTGTAACGACATAGAGCCCCAATATTGCCTCATAGACCCCCATTGTTGCGACAAAGAGCCCCATTATTGCATCATAGAGTCCCATTATTGCCTCAGAGAGCCGCGTTATTGCATCATAGAGCCCCATTATTGCCTCATAAACCCTATTATAGCTTAACACATCACCATTATAACCTCATAGAGGCCCATTATAGCCTCAAAGACATCATTATTGCCTCGTAGAGCCGCATTATTCCCTCATAGAGGCCCATTATTGCATCATAGAGGCCCATTATAACCTCATAGAGCCTCATTATTGCATCAGAGCCCCATTATTGCCACATAGAGCCCCATTATTGCATCCTAGAGCCCAATTCTTACCTCATATAGCACCATGATTGCAACATAGAGCCGCATTATTTACTCGTAGAGTCCCATTATTGCTCCATAGAGCCTCAGAATAGCCTCATAGACCCCATTATAGCTCAGAGTCCCATTGTTGCTACATAGAGCCCCATTATTCCCTCATAGAGCCCTATTACTGCCCCATAGAGCCCCATTATAGCCTCATAGACCTCACTAAAGCCATCATTGAGGCCCAGTATTGTGTCATAGAACCCCGTTATTGCCTCATAGACCACCACTATTACCTCATGGAGCCCCATTATTGCGTTATAGAGCCCCATTATTGCTTCCTAGTGTTCCATTATTGCATCACAGAGCCCCATTATTGCCTCATAGAGCCCCATTATTGCATCATAGAGACCCTTTATAACCACATAGAGCCCCATTATTGCCTCATAGACTTCATTATAGCCTCCTAGAGCTCCATTATTGCGACATAGAGCCCCATTATTGCCTCATAGAGCCCCATTATTACGTCAGAGAACCCCCATTAGTGCATCATAGAGCCCCATGATTGCTTCCTAGAGACCCATTATACCCTCATAGAGCCCCATTATTGCCTTATAGAGCCCACTTTTGCCTCATAGAGCCCCAGTACTGCTCACAGAGCCCCATTACCTCGTAGAGCCCCGTTATAGCCTCATAGAGCCCCATTATAACCCCATAGACTCCATTATAACCTCGTAGACCTCATTACAGCGTCATAGAGCCCCATTATTGCCTAATAGACCCCCTTTAAAACCTTATAGAGCCCTATTAAAACCACATAGAGCCCCATTATTGCCTCATTGACTTCATTATAGCCTCCTAGAGACCCATTGTTTCGACATAAAGCCCCATTATTGCCTCATAGAGCACCCTTAATTGCCTCATAGAGCTCCATTATTGCGTCATAGAACCCCCATTAGTGCATCATAGAGCCCCATGATTGCTTCATAGAGTCCCATTATAATCTCATAGAGCCAAATTATTTCCCCATAGAGCCCATTATTGCCTCACAGACCCCATTATTGCGTCATAGAGCCCGATTATTGCCTCATAAACCCTATTATAGCCTAACAGAGCCCCATTATAACCTCGTAGAGCCCCATTATAGCCTCATGGAGCCCCATTATTGCCTCATAGAGCCCACTATTGCCTCATAGAGCCCCAGTATTGCTCACAGAGTCCCATTATTACCTCGTAGAGCCCCGTTATAGCCTCATTGAGCCCCATTATAACCCCATAGACGCCATTATAGCCTCGTAGACCTCATTACAGCCTCATAGAGCCCCATTATTGCCTAATAGAGCCCCATTAAAACCTCATAGAGCCCCATTATTGCCTCATATACCCCATTATAGCCTCATAGAGCCCCATTATAGCCTCATAGAGCCCCATTAAAACTTCATAGAGCCCCATTATTGCATCATAGAGCCCCAGTATTGCCTCATTGAGCCCCATTATTACCTCATAGAGCCCCATTGTTGCCTCATAGAGCCCCATTATTGCCTCAGAGAGCCCCTTCATAACGACATAGAGCCCCAATATTGCCTCATAAACCCTTATTGTTGCGACATAGAGCCCTATTATTGCCTCATAGAGCCCCATTATTGCCTCATAGAGCCCCATTATTGCGTCATGGAGCCCCTTTATAACGACAGAGAGCCCCATTATTGCCTCATAGAGCCCCATTATTGCATCATAGAGACCCTTTTGTAACCACATAGAGCCCCATTATTGCCTCATAGAGCTCCATTATTGCATCACAGAGCTCCATTATTGCGTCATAGACCCCATTATACCTTCATAGAGCCCCATTATAACATCATAGAGCCCCATTATTGCCTCATAGAGCCCCATTATTGCCTCATAGAGCCCCATTATTGCCTCGTAGAGCCCCAGTATTGGGTTTTAGAGCCCCATTATTGGCTCATAGAGCCTCATTATTGCATTATAGAGCCCCAGTATTGCCTCATAGAGCCCCATTATTACCTCATAGAGCCCCATTATTGCATCATACAGCTTCATTATTACCTCGTAGAGCCCCAGTATTGCGTTTTAGAGCCCCATTATTGGCTCATAGAGCCACATTATTGCATCATAGAGACCCTTTATAACCACATAGAGCCCCATTATTGCCTCGTCGACTTCATTATAGCCTCCTAGAGCCCCATTGTTGTGACATAGAGCCCCATTGTTGCGACATAGAGCCCCATTATTGCCTCATAGAGATCCATTATTGCATCATAGCGCCCCATTATTACCTCATAGAGCCCCATTATTGCATCATAGAGCCCCATTACTGACTCACAGAGTCCCAGTATTGCCTCATAGAGCCCCATTATTGCATCATAGAGCCCCATTATTACCTCGTAGAGCCCCATTATTGCGTTTTAGAGCCCCATTATTGGCTCACAGAGCCACATTATTGCATCATCGCGACCCTTTATAAACACATAGAGTCCCATTATTGTTCAATAGACTTCATTATAGCTTCCTAGAGCCCCATTGTTGCGACATAGAGCCCCATTATTGCATCATAGAACCCCCATTAGTGCATAATAGATCCCCATGATTGTTTCATAGAGCCCCATTATAACCTCATAGAGCCAAATTATTTCCCCATAGAACCTATTATTGCCTCATAGAGCCCCATTATTGCATCATAGATCCCCATTATTGCCTCATAAACCCTATTACAGCCTAACAGAGCCCCATTATAAACTCATAGAGCCCCATTACAGCCTCATAGAGCCCCATTATTGCCTCATAGAGCTCCATTATTGCGACATAGAGCTCCATTATTGCATCATAGTCCCCATTATAGCCTCATGGAGCCGCATTATTGCTTCACAAAGCCCCATTATTGCATCATAGTGCCCCATTATTGCATCATAGAGCCCCATTATTGTCTCATAAACCCTATTATAGCCTAACACATCCACATTATAACCTCATAGAGGCCCATTATACCCTCAAAGGCATCATTATAGCCTCATAGACCCGCATTCTTGGCTCATAGAGCTTCATTATTGCATCATAGAGCCCCAGTATTGCTCACAGAGCCTGATTATTACCTTGTAGAGCCCCGTTATAGCCTCATAGACTTCATTATAGACTCCTAGAGCCCCATTATAACCTCGTAGAGCCCCATTATAGCCTCATATAGCCCCATTAGTGCCTCATGGAACCCCATTATTGCATCATAGCGCCCCAGTATTACCTCATAGAGCTTCATTATTGCATCATAGAGCCCCAGTACTGACTCACAGAGCCCCAGTATTGCCTCATAGAGCCCCATTATTGCCTCGTAGAGCCCCAGTATTGGGTTTTAGAGCCCCATTATTGGCTCGTAGAGCCTCATTATTGCATTATAGAGCCCCAGTATTGCCTCATAGAGCCCCATTATTGAGTCATAGAGCCCCTTTATAACGACATAGAACCCCATTATTGCCTCATAGAGCCCCATTATTGCCTCATAGAGCTCCATTATTGCGTCATAGACCCCATTATAGCCTCATGGAGCGTCATTATTGCTTCATAGACCCCATTATAGCCTCATGGAGCGGCGTTATTGCTTCATAGAGCCCCATTATTGCATCATAGAGCCCCATTATTGCATCATAAACCCTATTATAGCCTAACACATCCCCATTATAACATCATAGAGGCCCATTATCGGCTCAAGGACATTGCCTCATCATAAATCCTATTATAGCCTCATAGACCCCATTATAGCCTCATAGAGCCCCATTATGGCCTCATAGAGCCCGATTATTTCTTCATAAAGCCCCATTATTGCCTAATAGAGCCCCATTATTGCCTCGCAGAGACCCAGTATTACATTTTAGAGCCTTATTATTGGCTCATAGAGCTACATTATTGCATCCTAGAGACCCTTTATAACCACATAGAGCCCCATTATTGCCTCATAGACTTCATTATAGCCTCATAGAGCCCCATTGTTGCGACATAGAGCCCCATTATTGCCTCCTAGAGCCCCATTATTGCGTCATAGGACCACCATTAGTGCATCATAGAGCCCCATGATTGCTTCCTGGAGCCCCATTATAACCTCATAGAGCCAAATTATTTCCCCATAGAGCCTATTATTGCCTCATAGAGCCCGATTATTGCCTCATAAACCCTATTATAGCCTAACAGAGCCCCATTATAAGCTCATAGAGCCCAGTTATAGCCCCATAGAGCCTCATTATTGCCTCATAGAGCCCACTATTGCCTCATAGAGCCCCAGTATTGCTCACAGAGCCCCATTATTACCTCGTAGAGCCCCGTTATAGCCTCATAGAGCCCCATTATAACCCCATAGACGCCATTATAGCCTCGTAGACCTCATTACAGCCTCATAGAGCCCCATTATTGCCTAATAGAGCCCCATTAAAACCTCATAGAGCCCCATTATTGCCTCATATACCCCATTATAGCCTCATAGAGCCCGATTATAGCCTCATAGAGCCCCATTAAAACCTCATAGAGGCCCATTATTGCCGCATAGAGCCCCATTATTGCATCATAGAGCGCCAGTATTGCTCACAGAGCCCCATTATTACCTCGTAGAGCCCCATTATAGCCTCTTAAAGCTTCATTATAAACCCATAGTCGCCATTATAGCCTCGTAGACCTCATTATAGCCTCATAGAGTTCCATTATGGCCTAATAGAGCCCCGTTATTGCCTCATAGAGCTCCATTATTGCGTCATAGAGTCCCATTATCACCTCGTAGAGCCACATTATTGCGTTATAGAGCTCCATTATTGCTTCATAGTGTTCCATTATTGCATCACAGGGCCCAATTACTGCCTCATAAATCCTATTATGGCCTCATAGTGCCCCATTATAGCCTCATAGAGCCCCATTATTGCCTCACAGAGCCCCATTATTGCATCATAGCGACCCATTTTTACCTCATAGAGCCCCATTATTGCATTACAGAGCCCCAGTACTGACTCACAGAGCCGCAGTACTGCCTCATTGAGCCCGATAATTTCCTCATAGAGCCCCATTATTGCCTAATAGAGCCCCATTATTACCTCGTAGAGCCCCAGTATTGCGTTTTAGAGCCCCATTATTGGCTCATAGAGCCACATTATTACATCATAGAGACCCTTTATAACCACATAGAGCCCCATTATTGCCTCATATACTTCATTATAGCCTCATAGAGCCCCATTATAACCTCATAGAGCCCCATTACAGCCTCATAGAGCCCCATTATTGCCTCATAGAGCCCCATTATTGCATCATAGAGACCCTTTATTACCTCATAGAGCCCCATTATTGCATCATAGAGCCCCATTATTGCCTCATTGAGCTCCATTATTGCCTCATAGAGCCCCATTATTACCTCGTAGAGCCCCATTATAACCGCATAGAGCCAAATTATTTCCCCATAGAGCCTGTTATTGCCTCATAGAGCCCCATTATTGTGTCATACCGTTTATAACCACATTGAGGCCCGTTATTGGCTCATAGACTTCATTATTGCCTCATAGAGCCCTATTTTTGCGACATAGAGCCCCATTATTGCCTCATAGAGCCCCATTATTGCATCATAGAGCCCCATTATAGCGTCGTAGAGCCCCATTATTGCATCATAAACCCTTTTATAGCCTAACACATCCCCATTATAACTCATAGAGGCCCATTATAGCCTCAAAGACATCATTATAGCCTCATAGAGCTGCATTATTGCATCAGAGCCCCGTTATTGCCTCATAGAGCCCCATTATTGCATCATAGAGGCCAATTCTTACCTCATAGAGCACCATGATTGCAACATAGAGCCTCATTATTTACTCGTAGATTCCCATTATTGCTCCATAGAGTCCCAGAATAGCCTCATAGACCCCATTATAGCCTCATAGAGTCCCATTGTTGCTATACAGAGACCCATTATTCCCGCAAAGAGCCCTATTACTGCCTCATAGAGGCCAATTATAACCCATAGAGCCCCATTATAGCCTCATAGACCTCATTATAGCCATCATTGAGCCCCAGTATTGCGTCATAGAGCTCCGTTATTGCCTCATAGAGTCCCATTATTACCTCGTAGAGCCCCACTATTGCGTTTTAGAGTCCCAATATTGGCTCATAGAGCCCCATTATTTCATCATAGAGACCCCTTATAATCACATAGAGCCCCATTATTGCTTCATAGTGTTCCTGTATTGCATCACAGAGCCCCATTATTGCATCATAAATCCTATTATAGCCTCATAGAGCCTTATTATAGCCTCATAGAGCCCCATTATTGCCTCATAGAGCCCCATTATTGCGTCATAGCGCCCCATTATTACCTCATGGAGCCCCATTATTGCATCATAGAGCCCCAGTACTGACTCACATTGCCCCAGTATTGCCTCAGAGAGCCCCATTATTACCTCATTGAGCCCCATTATTGCCTCAGAGAGCCCCATTATTACCTCGTAGAGCCCCAGTATTGTGTCATAGAACCCCCATTAGTGCATCATAGAGCCCCATGATTGCTTCATAGAGACCCATTATAACCTCATAGAGCCAAATTATTTTCCCATTGAGCCTGTTATTGCCTCATAGAGCCCCATTATTGTGTCATAGAGCCCCATTATTGTCTCATAAACCCTATTATAGCCTAACAGAGCCCCATTATAACCTCATAGAGCCCCTTTATTGCCTTATAGAGCCCCATTATAGCCTCATAGAGCCCCATTATTGCCTAATAGAGCCCCGTTATTGCCTCATAGAGCCCCGTTATTGCCTCATAGACCCCCATTATTGCCTCATATACCCCATTATAGCCTCATAGAGCCCCATTATTGCGTCATAGAGCCCCATTAAAACCTCATAGAGCCCCATTATTGCATCATAGAGCCCCAGTATTGCCTCAAAGAGCCAGATAATTATCCCATAGAGCCCCATTATTGCCTAATAGAGGCCCATTATTGCCTCATAGAGCCCCATTTTTGCGACATAGAGCCCCATTATTGCCTTATAGAGCCCGATTATTGTGTCATAGCGCCCCTTTGTAACCACATAGAGCCCCATTATTGCCTCTAGAGCCCGATTATTACCTCATAGAGCCCCATTCTTGCCTAATAGAGCCCCATTATTGCCTTATAGACCCCCATTGTTGCCTCATAGAGCCCCGTTATTGCTTCATAGAGCGCCTTTATAACGACGTAGAGCCCAAATATTGCCTCATAGACCCCCATTGTTGCGACATAGAGCCCCAATGTTGCCTCATAGACCCCCATTGTTGTGACATAGACCCCCATTATTGCCTCATAGAGCCCGATTATTACCTCATAGAGCCCCATTCTTGCCTAATAGAGCCCCATTATTGCCTTATAGACCCCCATTGTTGCCTCATAGAGCCCCATTATTGCTTCATAGAGCGCCTTTATAACGACGTAGAGCCCAAATATTGCCTCATAGACCCCCATTGTTGCGACATAGAGCCCCATTATTGCCTCATAGAGCCCCATTATTGCCTCATAGAGCCCCATTATTGCGTCATAGAACCCCCATTAGTGCATCATAGAGCCACATGATTCCTTCATAGAGCCCCATTATAACGTCATAGAGCCAAATTATTTCCCCACAGAGCCCATTATTGCCTCATAGAGCCCCATTATTGCATCATAGAGCCCCATTATTGCCTCATAAACCCTATTTTAGCCTAACAGAACCCCATTATAACCCATAGAGGCCCATTATAGCCTCAAAGACCTCATTATAGCCTCATAGAGCCGCATTATTGCCTCATGGAGCCCCATTGTTGCGACATTGAGCCCCATTATTGCCTCATAGAGCCCCATTATTGCCTCATAGAGCTTTATTATTGCATCATAGAGCACCATAATTGCGTCATAGACCCCATTATAGCTTCATAGAGCCCCATTATAACATCAGAGAGCCCCATTATAGCCTCATAGAGCCCCATTGTTGCGACATAGAGCCGCATTATTGCCTCATAGAGCCCCATTATTGCGTCATAGAACCCCCATTAGTGCATTATAGAGCCCCATGATTGCTTCATAGTACCCCATTATAACCTCATAGAGCTAAATTATTTCCCCACAGTGCCCATTATTGATTCATAGAGCCCCATTATTGCCTCATAAACCCTATTATAGCCAAACAGAGCCCCATTATAACCCCATAGAGGCCCATTATAGCCTCAAAGACCTCATTATAGCCTCATAGAGCCGCATTATTGACTCATAGAGCCCCATTGTTGCGACATAGAGCCTCATTATTGCCTCATAGAGCTCCATTATTACCTCATAGAGCCCCATTGTTGCGACATAGAGCCCCATTATTGCCTCATAGAGCTCCTTTATAACGATATGGAGGCCCATTATTGCCTCATAGAGCTCCTTTATAACGACCTGGAGGCCCATTATTGCCTCATAGAGCCCCATTGTTGCGACATAGAGCCCCATTATTGCCTCATAGAGCCCCATTATTTCCTCATAGAGCTCCATTATTGCATCGTAGAGCACCATTATTGCGTCATAGACCCCATTATAGCTTCATAGAGCCCCATTATAACATCATAGAGCCCCATTATAGCCTCATAGAGCTTCATTATTGCCTCATAGAGCCCCATTGTTGCGACATAGAGCCCCATTATTGCCTGATAGAGCCCCATTATTGCGTCGTAGAACCCCCATTAGTGCATCATAGAGCCCCATGATTGCTTCTTAGAGCCCCATTATAAACTCATAGAGCCAAATTATTTCCCCACAGTGCCCATTATTGCCTCATAGAGCCCCATTATTGCGTCATAGAGCCCCACTATTGCCTCATAAACCCTTTTATAGCCAAACAGAGCCCCATTATAACCCCATAGAGGCCCATTATAGCCTCAAAGACCTCATTATAGCCTCATAGAGCCGCATTATTGACTCATAGAGCCCCATTGTTGCGATATAGACCCCTATTATTGCCTCCTAGAGCCCCATTATTTCCTCCTAGAGCCCCATTATTGCCTCATAGAGCCCCATTATTGCCTCATAGAGCCCCATTGTTGCCTCATAGAGCCCCATTGTTGCCTCATAGAGCCCCATTGTTGCGACATAGAAACCCAGTATTACCTCATAGAGCCCCACTATTGCCTCATAGAGCCCCACTATTGCGTCATACAGCCGCTTTCTAACGATGTAGAACCCCAGTATTGCGTCATAGAGCCCCAATATTGCCTCATAGAGCCCCATTATTGCAACAGAGAGCTCCATTATTGCGTCATAGACCCCATTATAGCCTCTGGAGCCACATTATTGCTTCATAGAGCCCCGTTATTGCATCATAGAGCCCCACTATTGCATCATAGAGCCCCAATACTGACTCACAGAGCCCCAGTATTGCCTCATAGAGCCCCAATATTACCTCATAGAGCCCCATTATTGCCTCATAGAGCCCCATTATTACCTCGTAGAGCCCCATTATTGCCTTTTAGAGCCCCATTATTGGCTGATAGAGCTACATTATTGCGTCATAGAACCCCCATTAGTGCATCATAGAGCCCCATTATTGCCTCATAACCCCTATTATAGCTTAACACATCCCCATTATAACCTCATAGAGGCCCATTATAGCCTCAAAGACATCATTATTGCCTCGTAGAGCCATATTATTGCCTCATAGAGCCCCAGTATTGCATCATTGAGGCCCATTATAACCTCATAGAGCCTCATTATTGCATCAGAGCCCCGTTATTGCCTCATAGAGCCCCATTATTGCATCATAGAGGCCAATTCTTACCTCATAGAGCACCATGATTGCAACATAGAGCCCCATTATTTACTCGTAGAGTCCCATTATTGCTCCATAGAGTCCCAGAATAGCCTCATAGACCCCATTATAGCCCTATTATTGCCTCATAGAGCCCCATTACTGCATCATAGAGCCCCAGTGCTGACTCACAGTGCCCCATTATTGCGTCAGAGAGTCCCATTATAGCCTCATAGAGCCCCATTATTGCCTCGTAGAGCCCCATTACTGCATCATAGAGCCCCATTATTACCTCGTAGAGCCCCATTATTGCGTTTTAGAGCCCCATTATTGGCTCATATAGCCACATTATTGCATCATAGAGTCCCTTTATAACCACATAGAGCCCCATTATTGCCTCATAGACTTCATTAAAGCCTGATAGAGACCCATTGTTGTGACATAGAGCCCCATTATTGCCTCATAGAGCCCCATTATTGCCTCATAGAGCCCCATAATTGCATAATAGAGCCCCGTTATTGCCTCATAGAGCCCTATTATTGCGTCATAGAGCTCCATTATTGCGTCATAGAACCCCCATTATTGCCTCATAGAGCCCCAGTATATCCTCTTAGAGCCCCATTATTACCTCATAGAGCCCATTATTGCCTCATAGAGCCCCTGTATGGCTTCATAGAGCTGCATTATTACCTGGTAGAGCCCCGTTATTGCCTCATAGAGCTCCATTATTGCCTCATATACCCAATTATAGCCTCATAGAGCCCCATTATTGCCTCATAGAGCCCCATTATTGCCTCATAGAGCCCCATTATTGTCTCATAGAGCCCCATTATTGCCTCGTGGAGCCCCATTATTGCATCGTAGAGTCTCATTATTGCCTCATAGAGCCCCAATACGGCTTCATAGAGCCGAATTATTGCATAGAGCCCCATTATTGCGTTATAGAGCACCATTATTGCATGATAGAACCCTATTATCCATGATAGAGCTCCATTATTGCGTCATAGAACCCCCAGATTTGCCTCATAGAGCCTCATTATTGCGTTATAGAGCACCATTATAACCTCATCGAGTCCCATTATTGCCTCATAGAGCCCTAATATGGCTTCATAGAGCCGCATTCTTACCTCATAGAGCCCCATTATTGCATTATAGAGCACCCTTATAACCTCGTAGAGCCCCATTATTGTCTCATAGAGCCCCATTATTGCCTAATAGAGCCCCATTATTGCATCATAGAGCCCCATTATTGCAACATAGAGCCCCATTATTGCCTCGTAGAGCCCCATTATTACCTCATAGAGCCCGTTATTTCCTCATCGAGCCGCATTATTGCCTCATAGAGCCCTATTATTGCCTCATAGATCCCCAATATGGCTTTATAGAGCCGCATTATTACCTCGTAGAGCCCCATTATTGTGTAATAGAGCACCATTATTGCATGATAGAGCCCTATTATTGCGTCACAGAGCTCCATTATTGCGTCATAGACCCCCCAATAATTGCCTCATAGAGCCCCATTATTGCACTATAGAGCACCATTATAACCTCGTAGAGCCCCATTATTGCCTCACAGAGCCCCGTTATTGCTCCATAGAGCCCCTTAATAGCCTCATAGACCCCATTAATGCCTCATAGAGCCCCATTATAGCCTCATAAAGCCCCATTATTGCCTGATATAGCCCCATTATTGCCTCATAGAGCCCCATTATTGCCTCATGGAGCCCCATTGTTTGGATGTAGAGCCCCATTATTCCCTCATAGAGCCCCATTGCTGCCTCATAGAGCCTCATTGTAACCCCATAGAGCCCCATTATAGCCTCATAGACCGCATTATATCCATCATAGAGCTCCGGTTTTGCATCATAGAGCCTTATTATTACCTCGTACAGCCTCATTATTGGGTTATAGAGACCCATTATTGCTTCATAGAGTTCCATTATTGCATCAAAGAGCCCCATTATTGCCTCGTAAACCCTATTATAGCCTCATAGACCCCATTATAGCCTCATAGAGCCCCATTATTGCCTCACAGGGCCCCATTATTGCCCCATAGAGCCCCATTATTGCATCACAGAGCCCCATTATTGCCTCATAGAGCCCCATTATTGCATCACAGAGCCCCATTATTGCCTCATAGATCCCCATTATTGCATCATAGAGCTCCGTTATTGCGTCATAGAACCCCAATTATTGCTTCTTAGAGCCCCATTATTGCTTCTTATAGCCCCATTATAACCTCATAGATCTCATGATTGCATCACGGAGCCCCATTATTGCGCCATAGAGCCCTATAATCTCCTCAGAGAGCCCCTTTATAACCACGTAGATCCCCATTATTGCGTCATAGTCTCCCATTATTGCCTCATAGAGCCCCAGTATAGCCTCATAGAGCCCCATTATTACCTCATAGAGCCCCATTATTGCATCATAGATCCTCTTTATAACCACATAGAGCTCCATTATTGCATCACAGAGCCCCATTATTGCCCCATAGAGCCCCATTATTTCATCATAGGTACCCATTGTTGCCTCATAGATCCCCATTATTCCTTCATAGAGCCCCATTATTGCCTCATAGAGCCCATTATTTCGTCATAGAGCCGCATTATAGCCTCACAGAGCCCCATTATTGTCTCATAGAGCCCCATTATTGCCTCATAGAGCCCGATTATTGGTTCATAGTGCCCCATCATAGCCCCATAGAGCCCCAGTATTAGTATTTGATGAGAAAATTAACATGAGCCATCAGTGTGCACGTGCAGGCAAGAAAGCCAACCTTATCCTGGACTGCATCAAAAGGAGCGTTACCAGCAGGTCAAAGGAGGTCATCCTGCCCCTCTACTCTTCTGTCGTGAGACCTCACCCGGAGCATTGTGTGCAGTTCTGCTGTCCTCAACATAAAAAGGACATGGAACTGTTGGAACAATTCCAGAGGAGGGAAAGAGGGTGATCAGGGTGTGAAGCACCTCCCGTATGAAGACAGGCTGAGGAAGCTGGGGCTGTTCAGTCTGGAGAAGAGAAGGCTGCGCAGAGACCTCATAGCAGCCTTGCAGTATCTGAAAGGGGGCTATGGGGATGCTGTGGAGGGACTCTTCATTAGGGACTGTAGTGGCAGTACAAGAGGTAACAGGTTAAAACTGAAACCGGGGAAGATTAGATTGGATCTAAGGAGGAAATTGTTTCCTGTTAGGGTGGTGAGGCACTGGAATGGGTTGCCCAGGGAGGTTGTGAATGCTCCATCTCTGGCAGTGTTCAAGACCAGGTTGGACGAGGCCTTGGGTGATATGGTTTAGAGTGAGGTGTCCCTGCTCATGGCAGGGGGGTTGGAACTGGATGATCTTAAGTTCCTTTCCAACCTGAACCATTCTATGATTCTATGATTTTTCCATGACTCCACTATCACTCCTTATTGACTCCTCTATGACTACTCTATGACTCCTCTGACTATTCTATGACTCCTGTATGACTTTGCTATGACACTTCTATGACTCTATGACTTTATGACTCCTCTCCAACTCCTATATGACTCCTGTATGAATTCTCTTAGACTCCTCTATGACTCCTCTAAGACTCTATGACTCCTCTATGACAGTATGACTCCTGACTCCTCTATGTATCCTCTATGACCCCTCAGTGACCCCTCTTTGAATCCTCTATGACCCGTCTATGACTTCTCTATGAGTTCTCTATGACTCCCCTAAGACTCTTTTCGGACTCCTCTCTGACACATCTCAGACTCCTCTATGACTCCTCTATGACCCCTAATTGACTGCTCTTTAATCCTGTATGACTTCTCTATGACACTATAACACCTCTATGACTCCTCTATGACTCTTCTTTGACTCCTCTATGACTACTCTATGACTCTTCTATGACTGCTCTGACTGCTGTATGACTCCTCTATGAGTTCTCTATGACTGCTGTTACTGCTCTGACTCCTCTATGACTCCGCTGTGACTCCTCTGACTCCTCTATGACTGCTCTGACTACTCTGTGACTTCACCATGACTCCTCTATGACTCTTCTATGACTCCAATATGACTCTCCTATGACTCCTCTATAACTCTATGACTCCTCTATTACTCTCTATGACTCCTCCATGACACCTCTCTGATGTTTCTATGATGCCTTTATGACAGCTCTATGCTACCTCTGTGACTCTGCTATGATTCCTATGACCCTTCTATGACCCCTCTATGGCCCCTTCTATGACTCTTCTATGACTGATACTTGACTGCTCTATGACTCCTCTAGGTCACCTCTATGACTCTATGACACTATGACTCCTCTCCAACTCCTCTATGACTCTAGGACACTATGAGTCCTCTATGAATATTCTATGACTCCTATATGAGTCCTCTAAGACTCCCCTATGACTCCTCTGTGACTCTTCTATGACACCTCTATGAGTTCTGTATGACTCTTCTTTGTCTCCACTATGACTCCTCTGACTCCTCTATGACTCCTCTTTGACTCTTCTATGACACCTCTATGATGCCTCTATGACACCTCTATGATGCCTCTAAGACTCCTCTATGACGCCTCTATGACCCCTATGACTCCTATGACTCCTCTAGGAGCCCTCTAGGAGCCCTCTATGACTCCTCCAATATGACACCTCTATGACGCATCTATGACGCTTCTATGATGACTCTGTGCCCTGTCTATGACTCTGGTATGAGTGCTGTCCGTCCCCACTATGATTCATCTATGACTCCTCTATGACCTCACTATGAACCCTCTATGACTCCTCTAAGACTTTTCTATGACTCCTCTATGATACCCCTATGACTCCTACATGACTCCTCTATGACGCCTCTATGACTCTTCTATGAATTCTCTATGACTCCTCTAGACTTTATGACACAATTGCTCCTCTATGACTCCCCTATAACTTGCCTAGGACTCCTCTATGACTCCTCTATTACTCCTCTATGACTCAGCTATGACTCTTTTATGAATCCTCCGTGACTCCTCTATGACCGCTCTATGACCCCTCTATGACTGGTCTATGAACTCTATATGACTCCTCTATGACTTCTCTATGACTCCTCTAGGTCTCCACTATGATTCCTCTGACTCCTCTATGACACCTCAGACTCCTCTATGATTCCTCTATGACTTTTCTATGACTCCTCTATGACTATATGACACCAGAGTAACTTGATGACTTCTATATGACTCCTCCATGACTCCTCCATGACTCCTCCAGGAATCCACCATGACAGCTATACCACTCCTCTATGACTCCACTATGACTCCTCCATGAGTCCTCCATGAATCCTTCAGGACTCCTCCATGACTCCTGCATGACTCCTTGTCCTTGGGTTCAGCAGTAGCAGTCATTTTTCTCCTTCTTGGTAGCTGGTGCAGTGCAGTGTTTTGACTTTCGGCTCGGGAACAGAGCTGATAACAAGGATGTTTTGGTTTGGCCAAGGACTTTGTGAGCCTCATGCTCTGCCAGGGAGGAGGGGAAGCCAGGAGGAAGCAGAGAGAGGACACCTGACCCAAACTGACCAAAGAGGTATTCCATACCACAGCACGTCATGCCCAGGATGTAACGGGGAGTTAGCCGGAAGGGCTGGGGGACTGCAGGGTTGGAGGAGGTATCGGTAGGTGCTTGGTCGGGCTGGGGGGGCGAGTTATGAGTTGGCTGGTGGTGAGGTGATGTATTCTCTTCCGTTGTTATTTCCTTTATCATTATTATTATTGGTGGCAGCAGTAGTGATTTGTGTTATACCTTAGTTACTAAACTGTTCTTATCTCAACCTGTGCAAGTTGTATTCTTTTCGATTCTCCTCTCCGTCCCTCCGGGAGTAGGGGGAGGGAAAGAAGGGGGGGAAGTGAGTGAACGAGTTACCTGACGAGTTATATGACGGCCAGCGACTTCGCAACTTCATTCGCCAGCTCCTTCAGGACCCGCGGGTGGATCTCACATGGACTTGTGCACATTCAGATTTTTAAGATGGTCTCGAACCAGTCCCTCTCCTACAAGACAAAACCAGCCCAAAACCACCTTGTAATGCTTCTGCTATGGGATACAGGGTCAGAGCCTCAAAACAGCCTCTAACCACGCCAAAAACAGGCAAAAACCAGGCCAAAACACGCAAAGTAAAGCCCAAAACACGCCAAAACCACCCCAAAATCACCTTGTCCTGCTTCTGCTGTGGGATACAGGGTCAGAGCCCAAAAAGAAACACAAAACAGGCCAAAAAAACCTCCCAAAACACCCCAAACCCACCTTGTTCTGCTTCTGCTATGGGATACAGGGTCAGAGCCCCGAAACAGCCCCAAAACAGGAGAAAAACAGAAGAAAATCACCCATAACCAGCCCCAAAACACCCCCAAACCAACCCAAAGCCACCTTGTTTTGCTTCTCCTATGGGATACAGGGTCAGAGCCCCCAAAATGGCCAAAACCAAACCAAAACACCCAAAAAATAGCCCAAAACCAACTTCTCCTGCTTCTGCTATGAGATACAGGGTCAGAGCCCCAAAACAGACCTAAAACAGGACAAAAAAAAAAACAACCCCCTCAAAACAGCCCCAAAACACCTCAAAACCAACTTGTCCCTCTTCTCCTATGGGATACAGGGTCAGAGACCCAAAACAGATTCAAAAGAGGCCAAAAACAACCTAAAACACCCCAAAACCAGCCCAAACCCACCTTGTCTTGCTTCTGCTATGGGATACAGGGTCAGAGCCCCAAAATAAACCCCCAACCAACCCAAAACACCCCAAAAAACAGCCAAAAACCACCTTGTCCTGCTTCTGCTATGAGATACAGGGTCAGAGCCCCAAAACAGACCCAAAACCACCTTGTCCTGCTTCTCCTGTGGGATACAGGGTCAGAGCCTCAAAATAGCCCCAAAACTGGCCAAAACCAGGTGAAAACCAGGCCTAAAACCCCCAAGTAAACCCCAAAACAGGCCAAAACCACCCCAAAATCTCATCCTGCTTCTTCTGTGGGATAAAGGGTCAGAGCCCCAGAACAGGCCAAAACCAGGCCAAAAACACTCCAAAACCCCCAAAACAGGCCCAAAACACCTCAAAACCACAATGTCCTGCTTCTCCTATGGGATACAGGGTCAGAGCCCCAAAACAGACCCAAAACCGGCCAAACACAACCCCCAAAACACCCGAAAAACCAGCCCAAAACCGCCTTCTCCTGCTTCTGCTATTGGATAGAAGGTCAGAGCCCCAGAACAGCCCCAAAACACCCAAAAAACAGGACAAAACCAGCCCAAAATCACCTTGTCCTGCTTCTCCTGTGGGATACAGGGTCAGAGCCCCAAAACAGACCCAAAACAGGCCAAAAAACACACCCCAAATCACACAAAAACACCCCTAAAACGGCCCAAACCTACCCCAAAACCACCTTCTCCTGCTTCTTCTATATGATACAGGGACAGAGTCCCAAAACAGCCCCAAAACATGCCAAAAACAGTCAAAAACCCCCAAAACAGCCCCAAAACACCCCAAGCCACCTTGTCCTGCTTCTGCTATGGCATACAGGGTCAGAGCCGCAAACAGATCCAAAACAGCCCCAAAACAGACCAAAAACAGGTGAGAAACAGGCCAAAACACCCAAAGCAAACCGGAAACTGACCAAAACCACCCCAAAATAACCTTGTACTGCTTTTCCTATGGGACACATTTCAGAGCCCCAAAACAGACCAAAAACAGGCCAGAAACAACCCAAAACCCAGCCCAAAACCACCTTGCCCTGCTTCTCCTATGGGATACAAGGTCAGAGCCGCAAAACAGATCCAAAACAGCCCCAAAACAGACCAAAACCAGGCGAAAAACAGGCCAAAACACCCAAAGCAAACCGGAAACTGACCAAAACCACCCCAAAGTAACCTTGTCATGCTTCTCCTATGAGACACAGGTCAGAGCCCCAAAACAGACCAAAAACAGAACAAAACCACCCCAAAACCACCTTGTCCTGCTTCTCCTATGGGATACAGGGTCAGAGCCCCCAAACACCCCAAAACCAGCCCCAAAACACCCCAAAAGCAGCCCAAAACCACCTTGTCCTGCTTCTCCTGTGGGATACAGGGTCAGAGCCCCAAAACAGACCCAACACAGTACAAAAGCACCCCAAAACACCCCCAAACCACCCCAAAACCACCTTGCCCTGCTTCTCCTATGGGATACAGGGTCAGACTCTGAGAACAGCACCAAAACAGGCCAAAACCAGGCCAAAACCAAATAAAACACGCACAAAACAGTCCCAAAACAACACAAACCCAGCCCAAAACCACCTTGTCCAGCTTCTCCTTTGGGATACAGGGTCAGATCCCAAAAAAAGACGCAAAACAGGCCAAAAACAACACAGAACACCCCAAAACCCACCCCCAAAAAAAACTTGTTCTGCTTCTCCTATAGGATACAGGGTCAGAGACCCAAAGCAGACCAAAACCAGCCCCAAAACAGGCCAAAAACAGGTGAAAACCAGCCCAAAACGCGCAAAGCAAAGCCCAAAACAGGCCAAAACCATCCCAAAATCACCTTGTCCTGCTTCTCCTGTGGGATACAGGGTCAGAGCCCCAAAACAGACCCAAAAGAGGCCAAAAACATCCCAAAACACCCCAAAACCCACCCCAAAAATAACCTTGTCCTGCTTCTCCTATGAGATACAGGGTCAGAGCCCCAAAGCACCTTAAAAACAGGACAAAACCCACCTCAAAACCACCTTGTCCTGCTTCTCCTGTGGGATACAGGGTCAGAGCCCCCAAACAGACCCAAAACTGGCCAAAAACAACCTAAAACACCCCCAAAAGAGCCCCAAACCATCTTGTCCTGCTTCTCCTAAGGGACACGGGGTCAGATCCTCAAAAGAGCCTTAAAACAGCCGAAAAACACCCCAGAACCCCGAAAACTACCCCCAAACCACCTTGTCCTGCTTCTCCTATGGGTGGCACCCAGTGAGTACCCAAAACAGCCCCGAATCACCCCAACCCCCCCCAAACTGGTACCTTCTGGAGGTCACTGTGGATCTGCTTTAGCCTGGCCTCGAGCTGCGACAACTTCTGGGGTAGGTCCAAGGCTGGGAGGGAGCTGGGGGGGAGGGGGGGGGGGGGGTCACCCCAACCCCCCCCAAACTGGTACCTTCTGGAGGTCACTGTGGATCTGCTTTAGCCTGGCCTCGAGCTGCGACAACTTCTGGGGTAGGTCCAAGGCTGGGAGGGAGCTGGGGGGAAGGGGGGGGGGGGGGGGAAGGGCAATGGGAGGGGAGGGAATGGGGTGTCCTCATATTGGGGGGGGGATCCCAGACCCACATGTGGGGGTCCCAGCTCCACATACAAGGGGGACAGGGGGGATCTCCATATGGGGGTGTCCCTGTACCTGATGGGGGGGGGGGCAGCGGCCTCTCCAGGGGTGGGGGCTCAGCACCGGCTCCTTGAGGGAGAACAGGGACACGGCCCTTTGCACTGGGGGGGTGGCACGTCAGCACCCCAAAACCAGCCCAAACCAGCCTAAAATACCCCAAAACCAGCCCAAAACAACCATAATACCCCAAAACCAGCCCAAAACAACCGAAGTACCCAAAAACCAGCCCAAAACAGCCCAAAATACCCCCAAAGCCAGCCCCAAATCCCCCAAACCACCCCAAAACAGCCAAAACACCCCCAAACCAGCCCAAAATACCCCAAAACCCGCTCAAAACACCCCAAAATACCCCCAAAATAGCCCAAGACAGCCAAAATACCCCAAAACCAGCCCAAAACACCCCCAAATACCCCAAAACCAGCCCAAATCACTCCGAAGCACACCTACAACACCCCGAAACACCTCCAAACCAGCCCAAAATACCTGCAAACAGCCCAAAACATCTCAAAACACCCACAAAGCAAACATCCCAAACCCAACCCAAAACCACCCCAAAACACCCCCGAAACATCTCAAAACACCCCAAAACCAGCCCAACCCCCCTCCGCAAAGGTTAACACCCCCAAAACACCCTGAAACAACCCCAAACTCCCTCAAAACACCATGAATCACCCAAAAACACCCCTAAAAGAGCCCAAACCACCCAAAGCAGCCCAAAGCACCCTGAAAACCAGGCCAAAACAGCCCCTAAACTGATGAAAGAACCTGTTTGTAATAGATTTGGGTTTGGACCCTACGAGGGTTTCAATGCCTCAGTGCTGCTCTTGACAATGGGGTTTCAGCATTACAGATGGGAAACTGATAGGAGATGGGGCTTTTGGGATCTATGTGCATGCTGTGAGGCTCCGGGGGGGGTGGGGGAATTGTAAACTGTAAATCAAAACCACGGTTAATTGCAAGCTGTAGATTGGGAGCTCTCTGTTGAGAGCAAGATGGAGCTGGTTCTTCAAGGCAATGCAATGCAGTCCCTCTCCAGAATCCTTGTAACCCCCTTCAGGCACTGGAAGCTGCTCGGAGGTCTCTTCTCCAGCCCCAGTGTTCTCAGCCTGGCTCTCAGCAGCTTCCTTCAAGGGGCTTCCATCACCTGCAGCAGCTCTCCTGATGTAGCACCCTCCATGGCCACAACAGACCCATGGGGCCTGATGCCCACCCCACAGCTCTGCCACTCCCCCAGCCCCACAGCTTCCACGTCCTCGCATGAGGGTACTGCTTCACCTCAATCCCAGGCATCTCCATCACTCCCAACATTCCCACTGCTCCCAGGAGCCCTGAGACCCTCGAAGCATCCCATAACCCATCTGGTAATCAGAAACCCACCCCACCCCAGCCGTCTCCATCCATCCCAGTAGCGCTAAGCCACCCCAAAACTACATGGTATCCCAAACCCCAACCAACCCCAGGCATCTCCATCCCTTCCAATGCCCTAAATGGTACCCCTAAACCATTCCAAAATCCACCTTGTACCCCAAATCCAAACAACGCAAGGCATCTCCAACCTAGATGGGAAACTAATAGGAGATGAGACTTATGGGATCGACATGTATCCATTCATCCATTCATCCATCATCCATCATCCATCCATCCATCCATCCATCCATCCATCCATCCATCCATCCATCATTCATCTTCCATCATCCATCATCCTTTCATTCATCCATCATCCATCCATCCATCACCCATCTTCCATTCATCATCCATCCTTCCATCATCAATCATCCATCCATCACCAGTCTATCATCCATCCATCCATCCATCCATCCATCCATCCATCCATCCATCCATCATCCATCCATCCCCAATCTATCATCCATCCATCCATCCATCCATCCTTCCATCATCAATCATCCATCCATCCATCACCAGTCTATCATCCATCCATCCATCCATCCATCCATCCATCCATCCATCCATCCATCCATCATCCATCCATCCCCAATCTATCATCCATCCATCCATCCATCCTTCCATCATCAATCATCCATCCATCACCAGTCTATCATCCATCCATCCATCCGTCCATCCATCCATCCATCCATCCATCCATCCATTTGTCTTCCATCCATACATTCATCCATCCATCCATCATACATTCATCCATTCATCCGTCCATCTATCCATCCATCCATCCATTCATCTTCAATCATCGATCCATCAACAATTCAGCATCCATCCATCATCCATCTTCCATCCATCATCCATCCATCCATCCATCCATCCATCCATCCATCCATCCATCCATCCATCCATCCATCCATCATCCATCCATCCATCATCCATCCATCCATCCATCCATCCATCCATCCATCCATCCATCCATCATCCATCCATGCATCTTCCATCCATCTATCCATCCATCCATCCATCCCTGGTCCACCCCTGGTCCATGGCTCCCCCTGTTCCCCCCACAGAAGACTCCCCCGGGTGATTTCCCCCATGAGCCATCCAATCGCACAGAGGAAAGAATCCTTTAATGTGAGACTATGGTGGGAAAGGGACCTTGCATGCAGGTAAGATTCATTCCCATTGGACGTGCAGGGGTATGGGAACAAGGCACTGGAATGTGTTGCCCATCAAGGTTGTGAATGCTCCATCCCTGTCAGTGTTGAAGGCCAGGTTGGATGGAGCCTTGGGTGACACGGTTTAGTGTGAGGTGTCCCTGCCCATGGCAGGGGGTTGGAACTGAGTGAGGGCCCCATCTTCTCTGCAGCTTCTGATAGTGGCTGACAGCGGGCCACCAAGTGCCCCGTGCTATACCTTACCATGCCCTACCGTTTCGTACCGTATCGTACCGTTCCGTACCGTACCATATAATTTAATTATATGTAATTTCCTTTCCTTTCCTTTCCTTTCCTTTCATTTCATTTCATTTTGTGCCGTACCGTGCCGTACCGTTGCGTACCGTACCATGCCCTACCGTTTCGTACTGTGCCGTACCATTTCATTTCATTTCATTTCATTTCATTTCATTTCATTTCATGTCATTTTGTGGATACAGTGCCGTTCTGTACCGTACTGTGCCGTACTCTGCCGCGCCATACCGTACCATGCCCTACCGTTTTGTATCGTGTCGTGCCGTTCCGTACTGTACCGTACCATATAATTTAATTATATGCAATTTCATTTCCTTTCCTTTCCTTTCCTTTCCTTTCATTTCCATTTGATGTCATTTTGTGCTGCACAGTGCCGTACCGATGCATACCGTACTGGGCTGTTCCGTGCCGCGTGATACTGTACCCTGCCCTACCGTTTTGTACTGTGCTGTACCGTTCCGTGCTGTACCATACCATGTCATTTCATTTCATTTCATTTCATTTCATTTCATTTCATTTCATGTCATTTTGTGCCGTACGGTGCCGTACCGTTGCGTACTGTACTGTGCCGTACCGTGCCACGACATACCGTACCATGCCCTACCGTTTCGTACCGTGTCGTACTGTTCCGTACCGTACCGTACCATATAATTTAATTATATGTAATTTCCTTTCATTTCATTTCATGTCCATTTGATGTCATTTTGTGCCGTACGGTGCAGTACCGTTGCGTAGTGTACTGTGCCGTTCGGTGCCGCGCAATACCGTACCATGCCCTACTGTTTCGTACTGTGCCGTACCGTTCCGTGCCGTACCGTACCATGTCATTTCATTTCATTTCATTTCATTTCATTTCATGCCGTACTGTTGCGTACTGTACTGTGCCGTACCGTGCCGCACGATACTGTACCATGACCTACCGTTTCGTACCATGCTGTACCGTTCGTACCGTACCATACCATATAATTTAATCATATGTAATTTCATTTCATTTCATTTCATTTCATGTCCATTTGATGTCATTTTGTGCCGTATTGTGCCGTACCGTTCCGTGCCGTACCATACCATGTAATTTCGTTTCATTTCATTTTATTTCATTTCATTTAATTTCATTTCCATTTGATTTCTTTTTGTGCCATACCGTGCTGTACCATTGCGTACCAGACCATGCTCTACCGCGCCGCGCGATACCGTACCATGCCCTACCGTTTCGTACCGTGCCGTGCCGTTCCGTGCCATACTGTACCATGTAATTTCATTTCATTTCATTTCATTTCATTTCATTTCATTTCATTTCATTTCATTTCATTTCATGTCCATTTGATGTCATTTTGTGCCATACAGTGCCATTCTGTACTGTACTGTGCCATACCGTGCCGCGCCATACCGTACCATGCCCTACAGTACTGTGTCATGTTGTTCCGTTCCGTACTGTACCGTACCATATAATTTAATTATATGTAATTTCATTTCCTTTCATTTCCTTTCATTTCATTTCCATTTGATGTCATTTTGCGCTGTACGGTGCCGTACCGTTGCGTACCGTACTGTGCTGTTCCGTGCCGTGCGATACCGTACCCTGCCCTACCATTTTGTACCGTGCCGTACCGTTCCGTGCTGTACCGTACCATGTTATTTCATTTCATTTCATTTCATTTCATTTCATTTCATGTCCATTTGATGTCATTTTGTGCCATACGGTGCAGTACCGTTGCGTAGTGTACTGTGTCGTTCCGTGCCACGCGATACCGTACCATGCCCTACCATTTCGTACCATACCATAACGTTCCGTACGGTACCGTACCATATAATTTAATTATATGTAATTTCCTTTCCTTTCCTTTCATTTCCTTTCCTTTCATTTCCATTTGATGCCATTTTGTCTTGTACGGTGCCGTACCGTTACGTACCATACAGTGCCCTACTGTGCCGCACCATTCTGTACCCTGCCCTACTGTTTCATACCGTGCCGTACCGTTCCGTGCTGTACTGTATCATGACATTTCATTTCATTTCATTTCATGTCCATTTGATGTCATTTTGTGCCATACAGTGCCGTTCTGTACCGTACTGTGCCGTACCGTGCCGCGCCATACCGTACCATGGCCTACCGTTTTGTATCGTGTCGTGCCATTCTGTACTGTACCATACCATAATTCATTGCCTTTCCTTTCATTTCCATTTGATGTCATTTTGTGCCGTACAGTGCCGTACCGTTGCGTACTGTACTGTGCCGTACCGTGCCGCGCGATACCGTACCATGCCCTACCGTTTCGTACCGTGTCGTACCGTTCCGTACCGTACCGTACCATATAATTTAATTATATGTAATTTCCTTTCCTTTCATTTCATGTCCATTTGATGTCATTTTGTGCCGTACGGTGCAGTGCCGTTGCGTAGTGTACTGTGCCCTTCCGTGCCGCGCGATACCGTACCATGCCCTACTGTTTTGTACCGTGCCGTACCGTTCCGTGCCGTACCGTACCATGTCATTTCTTTTCATTTCATTTCATTTCATGCCGTACCGTTGCGTACTGTACTGTGCCGTACCGTGCCTCGCGATACTGTACCATGCCCTACCGTTTCGTACCGTGCTGTACCGTTCCGTACAGTACCATACCCTATAATTTAATTATATGTAATTTCATTTCATTATATTTCATGTCCATTTGATATCATTTTGTGCCGTACGGTGCCGTACCGTTGCATGCCGTACCGTGCCCTACCATGCCGCACCTTACCGTACTATGCCCTACCCTTTCATATGGTGCCGTACCGTTCCGTGCCGTACCGTACCATGTAATTTCATTTAATTTCATTTCATTTCATTTCATTTCATTTCATTTCATTTCATTTCATTTCATTTCATTTCATGTCCATTTGATTTCTTTTTGTGCCATACCGTGCCGTACCGTTGTGTACCATACCATGCTCTACCGTGCCGCGCGATACCGTACCATGCCCCACCGTTTCATACCGTGCCGTGCTGTACCATACCATGTAATTTCACTTCATTTCATTTCCATTTCATTTCATTTCATTTCATTTCATTTCATTTCATTTCATGTCATTTTGTGCCGTACCGTTGCGTAGTGTACTGTGCCGTACCGTGCCGCGCGATACCATACCATGCCCTACCGTTTCGTACCATGCCATACCGTTCCATACGGTACCCTACCATATAATTTAATTATATGTAATTTCATTTCCTTTCATTTCCTTTCATTTCATTTCATTTCCATTTGATGCCATTTTGTCTTGTACGGTGCCGTACCGTTACGTACCGCACCGTGCCCTACCATGCCGCACCATTCCGTACCCTGCCCTACCGTTTCATACCGTGCCGTATCGTTCCGTGCCGTACTGTACCATGACATTTCATTTCATTTCATTTCATTTCATTTCATTTCATTTCATGTCATTTTGTGCCATACAGTGCCGTTCTGTACCGTACCGTGCTGCGCTATACCGTACCATGTCCTACCATTTCGTACCGTGCTGTACCGTTCCATGCCGTACCGTTCCGTACCGTACCGTACCATATAATTTAATTATATGTAATTTCCTTTCCTTTCATTTAATTTCATTTCATTTCATGTCCATTTGATGTCATTTTGTGCCGTACGGTGCCGTACCGTTGCGTACTGTGTCGTACCGTGCTATACCTTACCATGCCCTACCGTTTCGTACCGTATCGTACCGTTCCGTACCGTACCATATAATTTAATTATATGTAATTTCCTTTCCTTTCCTTTCCTTTCCTTTCATTTCATTTCATTTTGTGCCGTACCGTGCCGTACCGTTGCGTACCGTACCATGCCCTACCGTTTCGTACTGTGCCGTACCATTTCATTTCATTTCATTTCATTTCATTTCATTTCATTTCATTTCATTTCATTTCATTTCATTTCATGTCCAGTTGATGTCATTTTGTGCCATACAGTGCCGTTCTGTACCGTACTGTGCCATACCGTGCCATACCGTACCATGCCCTACCATTTCGTACCGTGTCGTACCGTGTCGTACCATGTCGTACCGTTCCGTACCATATAATTTAATTATATGTCATTTCATTTCATTTCCTTTCCTTTCGTTTCATTTCATGTCCATTTGATGTCATTTTGTTTAATTTTATTTCATCCTCCTCATCTCATTGCATATCTCGTATCATATCACGTTACATATTATGTTTTGTCGTGTTATACCATGTTACATCATGTTACGGCGTCATATCAGATCATATAATTTCATTTCATTTCATTTCCATTTCATTGCATTTGTTTTCATTTCTCCTCCTTCTCATTTTCTTTCCCCCTGTCCTCTCCGAAAATACTGTATCATGTATGCCATATCAAATTATATATCATATATATCATGCCATAATCTATGATATAATAACCATCCTATCATTTTATTTCATTTCATTTACCTTTCATGTCGTATCATTTTACGTTATATCATAATTTACTTTAATTTACTTTGATTTAATTTCCATTTCCATTTCCTTTCCATTCACATCATGTCTTCTCACGCTATATCAAATCATGTTATGTTATAGCATCATATCAGTTCCCGTCATTTCTTCCTTCTCATTTCATCTCATCTCAACTCCTCTAAACTCATCTCATCCTGCATCCTCCCATTTCATCTCATTCATCTCCTCTCTTCTCCTCTCTGAAAATATATCATTTCATATCATATTATATTGTATGATATAGTTTCATTTCCATTTCATTTCATTTCATTTCATCCTTCTCCTCTCCTCTCCTCTCCTCTGATCTCATCACATCACATCGAATTGCATCACATCTCAACTGCTCTCACCTCATTGAATCTCACATCACCTCATCTTGTCTCATCTCGTATCCTCTCCAAAAATATACCATTTTGTATCATATCATATAATTTCATTTTCCTTTCTTTTCTTTTTAATTTTATTTTATTTCATTTCATGTTCATCTGACATAATCTCATTGAATTTCATTTCATCCTCCGCATCCCTTCCTTTCTCTTCTCTCTCTTCTTCTCTTCTTCTCTTCTCTTCTCTTCTCTTCTCTTCTCTTCTCTTCTCTTCTCTTCTCTTCTCTTCTCTTCTCTTCTCTTCTCTTCTCTCTTTCTCTTCTCTTCTCTTCTCTTCTCTTCTCTTCTCTTCTTCTCTCTTCTCTTCTCTTCTCTTCTCTTCTCTTCTCTTTCTTCTCTTCTCTTCTCTTCTTCTCTTTCTCTCCTCTTCTTCTCTTCTCTTCTCTTCTCTTCTCTTCTCTTCTCTTCTCTTCTCTTCTCTCCTCTCCTCTCCTCTCCTCTCCTCTCCTCTCCTCTCCTCTCCTCTCCTCTCCTCTCCTCTCCTCTCTCCTCTCCTCTCCTCTCCAGACCCACATGTGGGGGTCCCAGCCCCACATACAAGGAGGACATGGGGGGCAGGTCTCCATATGGGGGGGGGGGGGGGCCCTGTACCTGATGGGGGATGCTCCTCCGCAGCCTCTCCAGGATAGGGGGGAGTCAGGGTTCAGCACCAGCTCCGTGAGGGAGTATAGGGACATGGCCCTTTGCACTGGGGGGGTGGCACTTCAGCACCCCAAAACCAGCCCAAACCAGCCTAAAATACCCCCAAACCAGCCCAAAATCCCCCAAAACAGCCCAAAACAGCCAAAATACCCCCAAACCAGCCCAAACCAGCCCAAAATACCCCAAAACCAGCCCAAAACAGGTAAACTACCTCCAAACCAGCTCAAAATACCCCTAAACAAGCCCAAACCAGCCCCAAATACCCCAAAACCAGCCCAAACCAGCCTAAAGTACCCCAAAAGCAGCCCAAAACAGCCCATAAAATACCCCCAAACCAGCCCAAAATACCCCCAAGCTAGCCCTAAACACTGCAGAACACTCCAAAACACCCACAATGCAGTCTGAAACACCCCAAACCCAGCCCCAAAACACCCCAAAACATCCCTGAAACAGCTCAAAAAAAAACCAAAACCAGCCCAAACCCCCTCCACAACAGTTTAACACCCCCAAAACAACCTGAAACAATCCTAAATGCCCTCAAAACACCACGAATCACCCCAAAACACCCCTAAAAGTGCCCAAACCACCCAAAGCAGCCCAAAGCACCCTGAAAACCAGGCAAAACAGCCCCAAAAATGATGAAAGAACCTGTTTGTAATAGATTGATTTGGGTTTGGACCATTGCAAGGTAAGGCAAGGACAGTCTAGGACAGGTAATGCAAGGCCAGGTAAGGCCTGGTAAGTAAGGCAAGGCAAGGCAAGGCAATGCAAGGCCTCTCCAGGACAGGCAATGCTAGGCCAGGTAATGCACTGCAAGGCAAGGCAAGGCCAGTCCAGGACAGTCAACGGAAGGCCAGGTAAGGCAAGGCAAGGAAAGGCCAGGCTAGGGCAGGCCAGTCAAGGCAAGTCAGTCCAAGGCAAGTCCCAGGACAGGCAATGCAAGGCCAGGGAAGGCCAGGGAAGACAAGGCAAGGCAAGGCCAGGCCAGGCAAGTCAAGGCAAGGCAAGGATTGACAAGGCAAGACTACACAAGGCAAGGCAAGGCAAGTTTAGGCAAGTCCAGGACCAGCAAGGGTAGGCTTGGAAAGTCCAGGAAAGTCCAGGCCAGGCCAGTTCAGGTCACACAAAACCAGGGCAGGCCAGGCAAATCCCGGCAAGGCAAAGTAAAACAAGGCAAGGCAAGGCAAGAAAAGGCCAGGCAAGGCAAGACCAGGCCAGGTGAGGCATGGCCAGGCAAGGAAAGGCAAGCCATGGAAGGCCAGGCAAGGCAAGGAAAGGTAAGCCAAGGCCAGGCCAGGCCATGTAGGCAGGGCCAGGGCAGGCCAGGCCAGGCCAGGCCAGGCCACGCAAGGCCAGGCAAGGTAAGGCTAGGCAAGGCAAGGCAAGGCCAAGCCAGGCAAGGCAAGGCAAGGCAAGGCAAGGCAAGGCAAACTTAGGCCAGGCCAGGCTAGGCAAGGCAAGGCAAGGCAAACTTAGGCCAGGCCAGGCCAGGCCAGGCAACGCAATGCCAAGTAATATAAGGCCAGGACAGGCAAGGGAAGGCTTGGTAAGGCCAGGCCAGGCAAGGCCAGGCAAGGCCATTAAAGACAAGGCAAAGCAAGGCAAAGCAAGGCCAAGCAAGGCCAGGCCATGCCAGGCCAGGCAAGGCCAGAGAAGGAAAGCAAAGGCAGGGCAAGTCAGTGCAAGTCAAGGCAAGGCGTGGCTAGGCAAGGCAAGGCCAGGCCAAGCCATGCAAGGCAAATCCAGACCAGGACAAGCAAAGCAAGACAATGCAAGGCAAGGCCAGGCCAGGCCAGGCAAAGCCAGTGACAGCCTGGCAAGGCCAGGCCAGGCCAGCTCAGGCCAATAAAGGCAAGGCAAGGAAAGGTAAGGCAAATGAAGGCCAGGCCAGGCCAGGCAAGTCAAGGCCAGGCCAGGCCAGGCCAATCAAGGCAAGGCAAGGCAAGGCAAGGCAAGTCCAGGCCAGGCAAGGTCAGGCCAGGCAAGGCAAGCCAAGGCCAGGTAAGGCAAGGCAAGGCAATGCAAGGGAAGGCTAGGCAAGGCAAGACAAGGCAAAGCCAGGCCAGGCCAGGCCAGGCAAGGCAAGTCAGTGCAAGTCAAGGCAAGGGAAGGCAAGGCAATGCAAGGCAAGGAAAGCCAGGCCAGGCCTGGCAAGGCAAGGCAAGTCATGGCAAGGCCAGGCAAGGCCAGACAAGGCAATGAAAGGCAAGACCAAGACAGACAATGCCAGGCCAGGTAATTCCAGGTAATTCAAGGACAAGGCCAGGTGAGTCCAGGCCAGGCAATCCAATTCAGAGCAATGCAAGGGAAGGGAAGGGAATGCAAGGCCAGGCCATGCCAAGGCATGCCAGGCAATGCAAGGCCAGGTAAGGAAAGGCCAGGCTATGACATGCCAGGAAAAGCCAGGCCAGGCAAGGCTAGACAAGAGCAGGGAAGGCCAGGCCAGACCAGGCAATAAAAGGCCAGGTAAGAAAAGGCCAGGCCAGATGAGACCAGAGAAGGTCAGGAAAGACAAGGCCAGGCCAGGTCAGGCACGGCAGGACAGGCAATCTCAGGGCAGGCCAGGCCAGGGCAGGCAGGGAGATGTAAGGGCAGACCAGGGATTGCCAGGCAAGACAAGGTCAGGCCAGGCCAATCTAGGCAAGGCCTGGCCAGCCAAGGCACGGCAAGGCCAGGCCAGGGCAGGCCAGTCCAGGCAAGGGCTGGCCAGGCAAGGCATGGCAAGGCCAGGCCTAGGCAGGTCAGGACAGGACAGGCAATGCAAGTCAAGGGAAGGGAAGGCAAGGCCAGGTCAGGCCAGGACAGGACAGGCAATGCAAGTCAAGGGAAGGGAAGGCAAGGCCAGGTCAGGCCAGGCCATGACAGGCAATGCAAGGCCAGGCAAAGCAAGGCCAAACCAGGCCAGGCCTGGCAAGGCCAGGTAAGGTAATGTAAGGCAAAGCCAGGCCAGGCCAGAAAAGGCCAGGCCACACAAGACCATGTCAGGCAAGGCCAGGGAAGGCAAGGCCAGGCCAGGCCATGCCATGCCAGCCAAGGCAAGGCAAGGCAAGGCAAGGCAAGGCAAGGCCAGGCCACTCCAGGACAGGCAATGCTAGGCCAGGTAAGGCAGAGTAAAGCAATGCAAGGCACGGCCAGTCGAAGGCAGGCAACCCAAGGCCAGGTTAGGCCAGGTAAGTCAAGGCAAGGAAAGGCCAGGCAAGGCAAGCCAAGACAAGGTAAGGCAAGGGAAGGCAAGGCCAGGCCAGGCCAGGCCGGGCAAGGCAAGGGAAGGTAGGCAAGGGAAGGCAAGGCCAGTGCAGGCAAGGATAGGCCAGGCAATGCTAGGGAATTCAAGGCCAGGCCAGGCCAGGCAAGGCAATTCAAAGCAATTCAAAGCTAGGTAAGGCAAGACAATGCAAGGTATAGCAAGTCCAGGACAGGCAATGCAAGGCCAGCTAAGGCCAGGCAAGGCCAGGCAAGGCAAGGCAAGTGAAGTTAAAAGAAGGCAAGGCAAGGCCAGGCCAGGCCTGGAAATGGCAGGCCAGGCCGGGCAAGGCAAGGCAAGGTAAGACAATGCAAGGCAAGGTAAGACAAGGTAAGGAAAGGCAAGGCAAGGCCAGGCAAAGGAAGGCAAGGCAAGGCGAGGGCAGTCCAGGACAGGCAATGCAAGGCCAGGTAAGGCCTGGTAAGGCAAAGCAAGGCAAGGCAAGGCAAGGCAAGGCAAGAACAGGACAGGGAATGAAAGGCCAGGTAATGCAATGCCAGGCAAGGCCAGGCTAGGCAATTCAAGGAAAGGGAAGGCCAGGCAAGGCCAGGCAAGGCAAGGCCATGAAGTCAAGGCCAGTCCAGGCAAGGGAAGGCAAGGCAAGGCCATGCAAGGCAAGGTAAGGCTAGGCAAGGCAAGGCAAGTCAAGTCAATGCAAGGCAATGCAAGGCTAGTCAATGCAAGGCAAGGCAAGGCAAGGTAATACAAGGCAAGTCCAGGACAGTCAATGCAATGCCAGGTAAGGCCAGGCAAGGCCAGACCAACCAGGCCTGCCCAGTTCATATAAAACCAGGCCAGGCCAGGACAGGCCAGGCAAGGCAAGGCAATGCCAGACAAGGCAAGGGAAGGCTAGGGAAGGACAGGCCAGGCAACCAAGGCAAAGCGAGGCAAGGCTAGAGAAAGCAAGGCTGTTAGCGGCGAGGAGAAGCAAGACACGCCAACCCAATATGGGTGATAAGCAAGCTTCTATTTTAGTCGTGGCGCACATCACTTATATCCGCGTGGTGTTAGCCACGCCTACTAGTCACAACAGTATTGGTTAGTTCTAAATGGCTTCCTTTACATTCTCCTCCCACGTCTGGTTTCCGGTTACCTGTGAGGCCTACACTTTGCTTTGCTCGCACAAGGCCTCTAAGGATGCATGGCCTTGCTCTTGGAGCCATTCTGCAACACCTGACCTGGCCTTCCCTGGCCTTACCTAGCCTTACCTGGCCTTCCCTGGCCTTACCTAGCCTTACCTGGCCTTGCATGGACTGGCAAGTCCTGGACTGGTCTTGCCTTGCCTAGCCTTACCTTGCCTTGTCTGGCTATTTCTTGTCTAGTCTTACATTGCCTAGCCTGCCCTTTTCTTCCCTTACTTTGCCTGGCCTGGCCTGGCCTTGCATTGCCTGGTGTGGCCTGGCAGCGCCTGGCTTGCCTGGCCTTTCATTTTCTTGCCTTGCTTTTTCTGGCCTTGCCTTGCCTTGCCTTGCCTTGCCTTGCCCTGCCCTGCCCTGCCTGGCCTTGCCTTGCCTTGCCTTGCCTTCCTTGCTTTGCCCTGCCCTGACTTGCCCTGCCTTGCCCAGCCTTGCCCTGCATTGCCCTGCCCTGCCTTGCCTTCCCCTGCCCTGCCCTACTCTGCCTTGGCTTGCCTTGCCTTGCCCTGCCTTGCCCTGCATTGCCTTTCCTTGCCCTGCCTTGCCTTGCCTTGCCCTGCCCTGCCTTAGCTTGCCTTGCCTTGCCCTGCCCTGACCTGCCCTGCCTTGCCTTGACTTGCCCTCCCTTGCCCTGCCTTGCCCTGCCCTGCCTTGCCTTGCCCTCCCTTGCCTTGCCTTGCCTTGAATTTTCTTTACTGGCCTGGCCTGGCCTGGCGTTGGCTGGCCTTGTCTGTCCTGATATTACCTATCCTTACCTGGCCTTACCTGGTCTTATCTGGCATTCCAATGCCTGTCCTGGCATGTCCTGGAGTGGCCTTGCACTGCCTTGCATTGCCGTGCCTTGCCTGGCCTTGCTTTGATTTGCCTAGACTCACCTGGCCTTCCCTGGCCTGGCCTGGCATGCCCTTGACTGGACTGTCCTAGCTTGCCTGGCCTGGCCTTGCCTTCCCTGGCATTGCCTTGCCTTGCCTGGCCTTGCCTTGCCTGGCCAGTCCTGCACAGACCTTGCCTTGCTATCCTTACCTTGCCTTGTGTGGCCTTGCCTTGCCTTGCCTAGCCTAGCCTTGCATTGCCCTGATTTTGTATGACCTGGCCCGGCCTGGCCTTACCAGGCCTTCCATTGCTTGTCTTGGACTTGCTTTACCTTGTGTTGCCCTGCCTTGTCTAGCCCTGCCTTGCCTTGCCTCGCCTTGCCTTGCCTTGCCTTGGTTGCCTGTCCTGTCCTTCCCTAGCCTTACCTTGCCTTGCCTGGCATTGCCTTGCCTGGCCTTGCCTGGCCTGGCCTGGCCTTGCCTTCATGGCCTGGCCTTAGCCTGGGCATGCCTTGCCTTGCCTGGCCTTGCCTTCCCTGGCCTTGCCTGCCTGGCCAGGTCTGGCTTGGACTTGCCTTGCCTTGTGTTGCCTTGCTTCACCTTGTCTTGCCTTGATTGTCTGGCCTGTCCTTCCCTTGCCTTGCCTTGCCATGCCTAGCCTATCCTTACCTTGCTTTGCCTTGCCTTGCCTAGCCTAGCCTTACCTTGCTTTGCCTTGCCTGGCCTTGCCTGGGCTGCCCTGATTTTGTATGACCTGCCCCGGCCTGGCCTTACCAGGCCTTCCGTTGCCTGTCCTGGACTTGCTTTACCTTGTGTTGCCCTGCCTTGTCTAGCCTTGCCTTGCCTTGCCTTGCCTTGCCTTGCCTTGCCTTGGTTTCCTGGCCTGTCCTTCCCTAGCCTTACCTTGCCTTGCCTGGCATTTCTTGCCTAGGCTTGCCTGGCCTGGCCTGGCCTTGCTTTCATGGCCTGGCCTGGCCTGGCCTTGCCTTGCATTGACTTGCCTGGCTTTTTTTTTGCCTTGCCCTACCTGGCCTTATCTGGCCTTGTGTTGCCTGTCCTGGACTGGCCTTGCCTTGCATTGCCTTACCTGGCCCTACCTGGCCTAGCAGTCGCTGTCCTGGAGTGGCCTTGCATTGCCTTGCCTAGCCTTGCCTTGCCTGTCTTGGCCTTGCCTTGCCTGGCCTAGCCTTACCTTGCCTTGCCTTGCCTTGCCTTGCCTTGCCTGGCCTGGCCTTGCCTTGCCTGGCCTTGCCCTGGCTGGCCTTGATTGGCCTGACCTTGACTGCCCTTGCCTGGCTGGGGCTCGGCCGGCCTTTCTTACCTGGCCTTACCTGTCCTGCATTTCTACTGCTGTATGGGCCATGCCTTGTCTTACCTTGCCTTACCTTGCCTTACCTGGCCTTGCAGGGACTGGCCAGTTCTGGACTGGCCTTGCCTTGCCTAGCCTTACGTTGCCTTGCCTGGCCTTGCACTGCCTTGCCTTGCTTTGCCTTGCCTTGCCCTGCTGGCCTTCCCTGGATTTGCCTGACCTGGCCTTACCTGGCCTTGCCTAGGCTTACCTGGCCTTGCATGGACTGCCCAGTCCCGGACTTGCCTTGTCTTGCCTACACTTACCTTGCCTTGCCTGGCCTTGCCTTGCCTTGCCTGGCCTGGTCGGGCCTTGCCTTCCCTTGCCTTGCCTTGTCTTGCCTTACCTTGCCTTGTCTTGCCTTGCCTGGCCTAGCCTTGCCATGACTTGCCTGGCCTGGCCTGGCCTGGCCTGGGCTGGCCTAGCCTGGCCTTGCCATGCCTGTCATTGCTTTGCCTGGCCTTGCCTTGCCTTGCCTTGCCTTGCCTTACCTTGCCTTGCCTTCCCTTGTAATTCCTTGCCTGGCCTTACCTGGCCTTGCATTGCCTATCCTGGACTTGCCTTGCTTTCCCTTTCCTTGCCTAGCCTTTCCTTGACTTATCTTGCCTTGCCTTGACTTGAATTGCCTTGCTTGGCCTTTCCTGTCATGACCTGGCCTGGCCTTGCCTTCCCAGGCCTTGACTGACCTGGCTTGGCCTTGCCTGGCCTGGCCTTCCCTGGCTTTACCAGGCCTTGCATTGCCTGTCCTGGACTGCCATGCCTTGCCTTGCCTTGCCTAGCCTTGCCTTCCCTTCCCTTGCCTGGCTTTGCCTGGCCTTGCATAGCCTGGTCTTAGCTGGCCTTGCATTGCCTGTCCTGGACTTGCTATGCCTTGCATTGTCTTGCCTTACCTAGCCTTGCCTTGCTTTGATTTCCCTTGCCTGGCCTGGCCTTGCCTTACCTGCCCTTACCTGTCCTGCACTGCTACTACTGTATGGGCCTTGCATTACCTTGCCTTACCTGGCCTTTCCCTGGCCTTGCATGGACTGGCCAGTCCTGGACTGGCCTTGCCTTACTTGGCCTTGCCTTTCCTGGCCTAGTCTGGTCTTCCCTTGCATGGCTTGGCCTGGCCTGACCTGGCCTTGCCTTGTCTTGTCTTCCCTTGCCTTGCCTGGCCTGGCCTGGCCTGGCCTGGCCTTGCTTTGCCTTACCTGGCCTAACCTGGCCTTGGGTTGCCTGCCCTTGACTGGCCGTGCCTTGCATCGCTTTATCCTGCCTTACCTGGCCTAGTATTGCCTGTCCTGGAGTGGCCTTGCCTTGCCTTGCCTCGCCTCGGCTGGCATGGCATGGCATGGCCTGGCCTTGCCTTCCCCGGCCTTGCCTGGCATGGCCTTGTGTGGCCTGGCCTTTTCTGGCCTGGCCTGGCTTTGCCTTCCCTGTGATTTCCTGGCCTTGCATTGCCTTTATTAGCCTGGCCTTGCCTGGCCTTTCCTTACCTGGCCTTGCCTGGCCTTACATGGCCTGTCTAGACCTGGACTAGCCTTGCCTTGCCTAGCCTTACCTTGCCTTAGCTGGCCTTGCCTTTCCTTGCCTGACCTGGCCTGGCCTTCCCTTCATGGGCCTTGCCTTCCCTTGCCTTGTCTTGCCTTGCCTCTCCTGGCCTGGTCTCGCCTGTCTTGCCTGGCCTTGCCTTGCCTTGCCTTGCCTTGCTGTCCTGGTTTAAACCCAGACAGACAGCTTGTTCACTCACTTCCCCCCAGGGGACTTGAGGATATCACGGAAGCACACAATGGTTTGGACTGAGAGGGACCTTAAAGCTCCTCCAGCTCCAACCCCTGCCACTGCCAGAGACAACTTCTACTAGAGCAGCTTGCTCGAAGCTCCATTCAACCTGGTCTTGAACACTGCCAGCCATGGGGCAGCCACAGCTTCTCTGGGCACCCTGTGCCACTGTCCCACCACCCTCACAGGGAACAACTTCTAAGATCTCATCTCAATCTCCCCTCTCTGTCATGTTAAATTCGTTCCCCCTTCTCCTATCCCCACAGGCCCTTGTTTTCCCCACAAGAAATGAGGGCAGATCCCAGGATCATCCCTCGGCAGCCGCAGCGCTCCGCTGCCGGCTCAGCCAGCCCAACTCACACACCGAGTCCAAAGCAGCCACTCTGGGGAAGTCTCTTGAGGTGTTCTGGCAACTCCTACAGCACCCCAAGATCGCCATCGCCACCCACCTCCTTCCACGCTCCTCTGTCCACAGGCGTCACCAGCTCTGAGACACCAAGACGGGAACCACCAGAGGAGCTGCTCTTGCCTCCTCCACCGGTAGCTTGTGTTCCGTGGGGCAGCTGTCGTCTCCCGGTGCCTCCTCTGAAGGGTTCCATGGGGTTCTGTGACCTCACACACCTGAACACGGGGAGTTCCAGAATCAGCCACCCCTGGGGTCTCCATGTCCCCAAGGTCATTGTGATGCATGAGCTCTGACTGGGTCCATGGGGTGCTCTGGAGGTGCTGCAGGCATTCTCTGGGATTCTCTAGGGGTATCCCCAGGATGCCCTGGGAGTGCACAGAGACACAGGGCCGTGGAGCAAGCTGCTCTAGTGGAAGGTGTCCCTGCCCGTGCCTTTGGGGGTTGGAGCTGGCTGAGCTTTAAGGTCCCTTCCAGCCCACTCTGGGATTCCATGATTCTCTGCTGTGCCAATGTCGGTCCCTCTCCACTCCTTGTAGGTGGCCGTGACGCCCTGTTCCATGGCCCACGTTGAGCTGTGACCCCTCGCATGCTCCACCTCCGGACCAAAGGCACTGAGGAAGAGCAGCCCGTGAGGGACCTCCCCGAGCCGGCTGGGCAGAGGCTGCTCCCCCCGCAGCGACTCCTGGAGCACCCCTGGGTGCCCAGTGGCCATGGGCACGATGCTGCCGCCATCCCAAAGCCGTGGCGGTCGCTGTGGAGATGCCCATTGTGACGGGGCCCCCACGGTGAGCGTGGGCTCTTTGAGGAGGGAGAGCCCTGCAGTAACCAGTGCAGAGGAGAGCCCTCCCCTCTCTCGGGAGGCTGCATCTCCCGGGGCTGCCCTGCACATCCAGGTCCGTGTTCTTTGACTTTGCAATCCTGTTTTAGTGTTGGCCTCAAACACATTGTGGGTGCGTGCTGGGAAGGGAGGAGAAGCTGTCAGGAGATGAGCTGGTGCCATCCCAGCTGTAGGAGCAGGGGATGGATGGGTGAGGAGGAGGCACTGGGCTTGTTCATGTGCTTGGAGCTCAGTTCTGCCTGCAGAGGTGCTGGGGGCAAAGCAGGAACCTTCTGTGTGCAGGAGCTTCTGGTGTCAGAGGTGCTGACAAGGTGTCAGGGCAGGAGCAGCCCCTGGGCACTGCAGCTGCTGGTGCTGTCTCTGGGAGCTGAGCACAAGGGGACCTTCCTGGCTCCGGCAAGGATCGCGGAAGCTCACCAGGCATTGCAGAAGGCGGCCGGGCCCTGGCAGGTTCTTGTGATCCCTGTGCCGGGCATTCCAGAAGGCACAGGAATTTCTAAACTTGAAAGTATGAAAACAAACACTTGACAAGAACTTTTATCAGTTGTTCTTTGCAATCTTCCTGCACTCAGAAACCTCCAATGTGCTGTGCAATCCAAAAGACAAAACCCAAAGGTTCTAATGAGCCCCATGGTGTATTTGGGCTGAGTCCATGAACCTCAGGTGCTGAGGAAACCTCTCAGGAAGTCCAACTCAGAAACAAAGCCCCAAGTGCCTTCAGCATTAATGGGCCCCACTGAGGGCTGTTACTGACAAAGCCTCCCCAGGGACTCGTTAAAGCAAGTAACTGGAGGCTGTGATTACAGGGAGACAAAGGCAAAGTGCAGGTGTCTGATGGTGAGAAGGCCAAGCCCTGACTGCAGCCCTTAGGGAAGAGCCTGAAATCCTGAGAATGAAGGTTCTCCTCATAGGCCTTGATGAAAGAGGCAACTGCCATAGCCCAGGGCACAGAGGCCTTTTGTTCTTTTGGGCCTTTCAGCCATGCCAGAACCCTGTCATCTCTGCTGCAGGCTGTCCTACACTGGCCCATGCCTGCACCACTTTCCCTTCAGGCTGTTGACCCCCATCTTGCTTTCCCACCTAGCTCTCACCTGGCACTTCTGTACCTTCAGTCCCATCTCTGCACCCATCGCTGTCTGTTCCTTGAAACACAAAGCCATGGGCTGAGCCAGACTCCCTCTGGGTGACCACAAGTCACCACAAGTCCACCTTTTGAGAGACATTTCTCTTTCCTAACTTCGAATCTGAACCTTCCAAGCTGCACTTTGCAGAGGTTTCCTTCTCTTCCTGCTAGCAAGAAAACCTCCATCATCTCTGCAGCCACATTTCACATAGTTGTAGGCTGCTACTACAGTGTCAATTCAGCAGGTGGAGTGAATACCCCTCAGCAAGCTGATCTAAAGGAGGCTTCTAGAGGAATGGGTGATGCAATCAGTATAGAGAAAAAAGCACCATGAGAGAGCAGTGGGAAAACACAATGGTCTGGATTGAGAACTTCTTGGCAAGAGCCAAAAGGAAAGGTGGTGTCCTTGGGTGCAAGGTACCCCATGCTCTGGGGACAGGGCGCTCCATCTGGGACAGCTTCCTGCCTGTAGCACCCTCTCTGCTGCGCACACCCCGCTCTCTGCCCGCACTCACAAGTGTCTCACAGAAGCTTTGCACCTCCACTGCAGGAGGTTCCTGCATTCCCCAGGCTCAGGGATGGATCCTGTATCCCACAGGAGAAGCAGGATAAGGTGTTTTTGGGGGTGGTTGTGGTTTTCTGAAGGGCTGTTTTGGCTGTTTTGTTTTGGTTTTGGCCTGTTTTGGGTCTGTTTTGGGGCTCTGACCCTGTATCCCACAGGAGATGAAGGAGAAGGTGGTTTTGGCATGGTTTTTGGTATGTTTTGGGGTGGTTTTGTTCTCTTTTGGGGCTATTTTGGGGCTCTGACCCTGTACCCCACAGGAGAAGCAGGACAAGGTGGTTTGGGGCTGTTTTTCTCCTGTTTTGTGGGTGTTTTTGGCTGTTTTGAGGCTCTGGCCCTGTATCCCCTAGGAGAAGCAGGACAAAGTGTTTTTGGTGTGGTTTGGGTTTGTTTTGTTTTTTTCGGTGGTTTTGGGTTTTCTCCTGTTTTATGCCTCTCTTTTGGGGCTCTGACCCTATATCCTACAGGAGAAGCAGGAGAAGTTGGTTTTGGTGTGGGTGTGGGCTGTTTTTGTCCTGTTTTTGAGGTCTGACCCGGTATCCCATAGGAGAAGCAGGACAAGGTGGTTTTGGGGTGGTTTTGGCTGTTTTCTGGGTTTTGGGTTGGTTTGGGCCTGGTTTTTGCCTCTATTGGGTTTGTTTTGGGGCTCTGACTTTGTATTCCACAGGAGAAGCAGGACAAGGTGGTTTTGGTGTTGTTTGGTGGTGTTTTGTGGGTGTTTTTGGTTAGTTTTGTCCTGTTTTGGGTCTGTTTTGGGGGTCTGACCCTGTATCCCATAGGAGAAGCAGGATAAAGTAGTTTTAGGGGTTTTTTTGGGTGTTTTGGGGTTGTTTTGGGAGTTGTTTTGGGCTGTTTAGTCCTGTTTGGGTCTTTTTGGGGGTCTGACCCTGTATTCCAAAGAAGAAGCAGGACAAGGTGATTTTGGGGTGATTTTGGCCTTTTTTGTGGTTTTCTTTGCATGTTTTGGTCTGGTTTTCCCCTGTTTTTGGGCTGTTCTACGGCTGTTCTGACCCTATATCCCGTAGGAGAAGGCGGAGAAGGCATTTTTGGGCTGGTTTTGGGTGTGCTTTGGGGCTTTTTTTGTCCATTTTTGGGGCTCTGACCTTGTATCCCACAGGGGAAGCAGGATAAGGTGGTTTTGGGATAGTTTTGGGGTGGTTTGGGGGTGTTTTGGTTTTGTTTTGGGTGGTTTTGGGGTGGTTTTGTCCTGTTTGTGTGGCTGTTTTTTGGTTCTGACCCTGAGTTTCATAGGAGAAGCAGGAGAAGATGGTTTTGGGCTGTTTTTTTTGGGGTGTTTTTGTCCTGTTTTGGGTCTGTTTTGAGGCTCTGACCCTGTATCCCATAGGAGAAGCAGGACAAGGTGGTTTGGGGGGGGTTGTGCTGTTATTGGGGTGGCACTGTGCACCCAGGGGTGCTCCGGGAGTGACCACATGAGTAACCTGTTCTAGTGGAAGATGTCCCTACCTGTCGTAGTGCTTTCAATGAGCTTTAAGATCCCTTCCACCCTAACCCACTCTGGGATTCCATGATTCTCTGCTGTGCCAATGTCAGTCCCTCTCCACTCCTTGTATGTGGCCGTGGCGCCCTGTTCCATTGCCCAGGTTGAGCTGTGACCCCTCGTATGCTCCACCTCCGGACCAAAGGCACTGAGGAAGAGCAGCCTGTGAGGGACCTCCCCGAGCCGGTTGGGCAGAGGCTGGTCCCCCTGCAGGGACTCCTGGAGCATTCCTGCATTCCCCAGGCTCAGGGATGGATCCTGCATTCCAGGCAAGTTTGGGTAGTGCAAGAGAGGGAGACAGGAAGGTGGGCTCATGGGGCAATATGAGCAGCGTTCAGGCACCCCCAGCAGTGGGCATTCCCCATGTGCCACGCTGAGGCATGTTCCCATGAGGGAAAGTTCTCAGATAGCCTCTGGTCTGTCCAGGGCCTGCAGCCACACTCCAGGAACACCTACTCCTCCTCCACCTACCGACACCAACTGCTCTCCATTGCTGGGCTCTGTCGTGCTTGTAAGGATTTGTTAAAGCCCTGAACCATCACCTTGCTTCTTGCTGACTTCCCTCCACCCTCTCTCACCTCCCTACACACTGCTCATTGCCACCAGTAACTAACTGAAGACCTAAGAAGCTCTCAAGGCTTTCCTCAGGGGCTGACCATGTTTCTCCATTCACCACTGATGGATCCATTGAGTGCCAGGTGTGAGGTTCCTGCAGAGGCAGAGATGCCCCTGGGCAGAGCCCTGCTGCCGGGAGGGGTGTGCAGGGCAGAGCTGAGCACACAGCCCATGGCATGGGCTCTGGGAGCACTGAGAGGGAGCAGAGCTGGGCACAGAGCAGCAGCTCCTGGCAGGGACAGCTCCAGGCAGCAGAGATATGGATGGGCAGGGAGTGGGGGGAAAGTGCAGCCCAGCCCTGGGAAGGGTGCGTTCAGGCAGCTCTCTTGGGGTCTGGCACTGGAGGTGGCTGCTGGCCATGATCTGCTGGGCACAGTCCTTTGCTTCTCCCCATGAGAGCTCCCTGATCAGCCCTTTGAAACCATGCTCCCCTGCTTTCAGCACAGGACAGGTGTTTGTGGGGGTTCTTAAGATCAGTTTGTGTGTGAAGGCATCATACACAAGTGTTGTAAGCACAGGGCAAATGGGAAAGGACTGATGGACACTGCAGCCCTCCTTGCTCTGCACTAAGCTATAAGGAGCTGAGAACTTCTCCCTGTTTCAATATTGTTCTGATTTTATGTCATACAAAGAATGTTTTATAGTCCTGTCCCCCCCCCCCAAACGTGTTATGCCAGTAAATAAATAGCACAGTCCAAATGACTCTAAGGCCATGCTGAGCCTCTCTTGTGCAGCCCAGACTCACTTGAGTCATGAGTACAAGTAGTGAACTTTACAATGAAGTTGGATTTCATCTGTCATCCCTTGTGAACATCAGAGGTGGACAAAGCACTGCTTCAGAACAAAGCTGACTTCCATCCAACCTGGCCTTGAACACTGCCAGGGATGGGGCAGACACAGCTTCTCTGGGCACCCTGTGCCAGTGTCGCACCACTCTCAAAGGGAACAACTTCATCTGAATGTCTAAGCTGAATCTTCCTTTTTTCAGCTTAAAGCCATTCCCCCTTGTTCTGTCACTGCAGGCCCTTGCAAAAACCCCTCTCCACATTTCTTGTAGGCCCTGCTTAGGTATGGAGAGATTGCTAAGATATCTCCCTGGAGCCTTCTCTTCTCCAGGCTGAACACCCACATCTCTCAGCCTGTTTCCATTGGAGATGTGTTCCAGCCCTTAGAGCATCTTTGTGACCCTTCATAAGCCAATCATTGTAGGATCAGAAGTGAACAGAGGTTGGAAGGGACCCCAGGAGGTCTCAGGTCGAACCTGTCAGGAGCAGAGTCAGAGCAAGTGGTTCAAGGCTTGATTCAGGCTGAGTTGGCAATCCTTAAGGCCAGAGACTGCACAGCCTCTCTGGGTGACCTGATGCAGCACTTGCCTGAGCCGATGGGAACAAGGTTTCCTTCTGTCCTGGCTGAACCTCTCCTCTGTCACTGTCCCCCACTGCCTTTTGTCCTCCTACCAGGCACCATGGTGAGGAGCCTGGCTCTGTATTCTCCATGTCCTCCTTGCCGCTACAGGCAGCCAGTCCCCAACAGCCTTCCCTTCCCAAGATCTCAGGTCCCCATGAGCTCATTACTAAACCCACTCTTGAACTGGGGATCTGAAACCTGGATGGAGGATTCCAGATCATCCCTTCCCTTGTTCTCCTGCCGTGCTCCTGTTCATACAGCCCACGATGCTGCTGTCCTCCCTTGCTGCCTCCTGTCCAGCTCCTGCCCACCCAGACCTTTCCCATGGGCTGTTCTCAGCCAGGCAGCCCCAGCCTGTGCCATTGCAGAGCAGTCCCCTGCAGGGACCCCTGTGTCCCCTGCTCTCCTGCCCAGGACACCCTGAGAGCTCTGACCCCCACCCCCCCCATGCCATCCCATCTCCCCACACCAGCACAACAGCCCCATTCATTGGGCTCCCCAAGAGCTCTTCCTGCTGCAGGCACAGAGCAGCCATCCCACAGCTGGAGCAGCCAGAAAGCTGCTTTCATTCCCCTTCATTCCTGCCGTGTGAGGACATATCACAGAGAAGAAGTTGCTGCATGATAATTTATTTCCCTTAAATACAATCAGAGACCAGAGTGACACAAAGTCTGTGGGTCACACAACACGAGTGGCAACTTAATTAGGAGATGAAAACTGACATTTCTATGAAGACAACATCATCACAGATTGAAATAGGAAAACAAATGTAAAGCAGGAAAGACAGACATGGCCTGTCATGACCTACACTGGAAGCCCTTTCAAGGGTAAAGCGAGCAGTGTATATCTGCTGAAACACATCTGGTCACCAGCTTCCTCACAGCATCCTTCAGCTCCTGGTTCCTCAGGCTGTAGATGAGGGGGTTCACTGCTGGAGGCACCACCGAGTACAGCACTGACACCACCAGATCCAGGGATGGGGAGGAGATGGAGGGGGGCTTCAGGTAGACAAGTGTGGCAGTGCTGAGAAGCAGGGAAAGCACGGCCAGGTGAGGGAGGCACATGGAAAAGGCTTTATGGCGTCCCTGCTCAGAGGGCATCCTCAGCACAGCCCTGAAGATCTGCACATAGGACCCCACAATAAAAACAAAACAGCCAACAGCAATCAGGGCAGCAACCACAAGAAGCCCAACTTCCCTGAGGTAGGAGTGTGAGCAGGAGAGCTTGAGGATCTAGGGGATTTCACAGAAGAACTGCTCCACAGCATTGCCTCGGCAGAGGGGCAGTGAAAATGTATTGGCCGTGTGCAGCAGAGCATTGAGAAACCCAGTGCCCCAGGCAGCTGCTGCCATGTGGACACAAGCTCTGCTGCCCAGGAGGGTCCCATAGTGCAGGGGCTTGCAGATGGCCACGTAGCGGTCGTAGGACATGACAGTGAGGAGATAAAACTCAGCTATGAGAAAAAAGAGAAAGAAAAAGAGCTGTGCAGCACAGCCTGTGTAGGAGATGGCCCTGGTGCCCCAGAGGGAATTGGCCATGGATTTGGGGACAATGGTGGAGATGCAGCCCAGGTCCAGCAGGGAGAGGTTGAGGAGGAAGAAGTACATGGGGGTGTGGAGTCGCTGGTCGCAGGCTGTGCTGGTGATGATGAGGCCGTTGCCCAGGAGCGCAGCCAGGGAGATGCCCAGGAAGAGCCAGAAGTGGCAGAGCTGCAGCTCCCGCGTGCGTGCGAATGGCAGGAGGAGGAAGTGGGTGATGGAGCTGCCGTTGCACATCTGCTGCCTCTGGGCATGGGGCAGTGTCAGAGGAGAAAAAGGCTGTGACAGGTCAGGACAGGAGGGATGTCAGATAGAGAAGTTCAGTTTACACATTCACAACTGAGCACATAATAGCAGGAGAGGGGAGGTTCAGCGTCATCACCAGTCATGTCATTACCCTGCTGAGGCTTCTTCCTAGGTACAATCAGAAGAGCATTGCATCAGGCCAAAAGTCTCAGTTCTTTGCAGAACCAAGAGAGCTGCAGTGTCCATCAGTCCTCTCCCACTTGCCCTGTGCTCAAACTTGCACTGCCTGTAAGGTGCCTTCACACACACAAATTGATCTTAAGAACCCCCACAAACACCTGTCCTGTGCTGAAAGCAGGGGAGAACGGTTTCAAAGGACAGTCCACAGAGCTCTCACGCTGAGAAGCAAAGGGCTGTGGGCAGCAGAGCACAGCCAGCAGCCACCTCCAGTGGTAGACCCCAAGAGAGCTGCCTGAACGCACCCTCCCCAGGGCTGGGCTGCACTTTCAACCCACTCCCTGCCCATCCATATCTCTGCTGCCTGGAGCTGTTCCTGCCAGGAGCTGCTGCTCTGTGCCCAGCTCTGCTCCCTCTCAGTGCTCCCAGAGCCCATGCCATGGGCTGTGTGCTCAGCTCTGCCCTGCACACCCCTCCCGGCAGCAGGACTCTGCCCAGGGGCATCTCTGCCTGTGCAAGGGCTCAGGAGCAGCTCACACAAGCCCTCTCAAGACTCTTGATGCCTCCCCCAAAGCAGAGAAGTAAATTCCCAGCTCCCACTGCCCAACCTGCCCACCAAGAGGGAAAAACATCAAAGCTCAGCATCCTTCCCTATCAGGTAAATGATGCCTCAGTGTCTTTCAGAGGGACCCTCTGAGGAAGTTCTCAGAGTGACGGCAGATTGGAGCAGCGTCACCCACCCAGCACTTCCCTTCCCTGCCAGGGGTTTCTCCTTTCCCCTCAGCTCCCCCTGAGATCCATGGGGAGCTCCCGGGCAGGCCGAGTGCTGACCCTGGCAGGCAGCAGAGTCCCTGCCCCTGCACACAGCCTTTGGGCTGCAGGGACCCTGCTGCAAGGGCAGCGCTGGGCACCCCTGGCTGCACACCCACATTCACACCCTGCAGCCAGCCCCGGCACAAGGGACCTGCCTTGTCCTGTCCCTGCATGGTGCAGGGGGAAGCCCTGCTCTGCAGCACATCCTCCTCCTTATCTACAGAGAGAAACTGCAGCTGCATTGCCCTGCACCCAGTGCCTTACCACAAACAGGGCTGGGAAGGTTTCTCCTTCAGAAGGTTCCTCCTCCTCCTCAGCATCCTCCACTGCCAAGTGCCTTTAAGCTCCCTGTGTCTCGCAGGTCTCCCCTCGGTCCCAGCTCAACAGCAGAGTCCCAGCCCAAGGTGGCTCTGCCTCTGCCCCCCCGGGCTCCTTCCAGGGCTCCCTGGGGCTCCAGGGAAACACATGGGGAAACAGCCTGAAGCAAGCACTGATCTTCCCTCCCTCAGTTGCAGACACACTGCCTTCCTGCAGTGCCATTTCTCTGATGAGAGACAGAGTTTGGTCTGAACAACAAGATTTTGTAGAATCTTGGAATCATTTAGGTTGGAAAAGACCCTTAAGAACATTGTGTCCACCATTAAGCGAACACTGGCAAGACAACACATTGACCGTGTCCCTTAGAACATGTCTTTTATATACTTTCAGGGATGGTGACACAACCACTTCTTTGGGCAGCCTCTTTCTTGTCCCATCATCAGACAGGACAGCTAGGCCAGGAGAGGCTGGGATGTCCTTTACCCCTGCTGAAGAAAGGGATTCAGCCTGGTCGGTTGAGGCATCTCCTCCTGGGATTGTAGCCCTGGGGCTGGAAGGGGACTCAGCTCCCTCCCATGAACACCACAAACCCACACAAGGTCTCACTTCCTCACAAGGTGAAAATGTGCCATAATATACATGATGTCTTCATCAGAGGAGATTCCTTCATAGAGGTAGGGGAAGCAGCACCAGCAGTGTGGGAAACACTACATGATGTCAAAGTTCCACCTGAGCAATGTCAGAAACCAAGCAGAAACCAGCAGATCAACGCTCACACCGAACTTGGTATTGGCCGCAAATTTACACATCCCAGCATGGAGCAGTACGGACCAGTTTGCACCAGTACAGACCAATATAGGCCACTATGGCCCCAGATACTGCTGGGGTTTCAGTATCCCAGTGCTCCCAGTGCCTGCTGCAGGTGCTCCAGCTCATCCCCCACCAGACCTCATGCCTGGGGCTCTTTTAGGGGGGACACCCCAAATTAGGCACCCCTACTCTGGGGTTGCCCCCCCCCCACCTCAGTTCCCTGATGCCACAATGGGTGGGGTATAGGCGTGCCCCATGGTGTGTGGTTTGGGGGCTACAAGGAGCATTTTGGGGCTGGTGTCTTTGGGGGGGGGGGGGAGCAGCTCTTTTGGGGCATCTCCAGTTTGGGGCAGGGGTAGTCCAGGCTTTTGGGTCCCCAGTTTCATTTGGCATGGCCTGTGGTGATGGTGGGGTGAGGTTCACTTTGAGGGTGCTACAGGCAGTGGTGCTGGTCTGCAGATACGAGGTGACCTAGGCAGAAGCGGGAAGGGAGCAAGGAACAACAGAACCTCTTTGGATAGGGAATGCCCTGCTTGCAATGACACCAGTGACAAAGCCCCAGCCCCTGCCCACAGGGTTCCTGGGTTGGAAGCCCAGGACCCAGCATGACCATGTCACCTCAGCCAGCACAGAGCCTCTTCCCACATCGCTCCTCACATGCAGCACAAACTGCAGTGGCCAAAAATCCAGGGCAAGAGCCAGGCCCAGCGCTCACCTGCCAGCAAGCCCACAGCATCATGGGCTGCCACCTGGTTTGGGTTGAGAGGGACCTTAGAGCTCATTCACACCAACCCCTGCCCTGAGCAGGGACACCTTCCACCAGAGCAGCTTGCTGCAAGCCCCTGTGTGCAACCTGGCTTTGAACACTGCCAGCCATGGGGCAGACACAGCTTCTCTGGGCACCCTGTGTTGTGGTGTATCAAAGACAGACTCCAGTTCTGGCGAAATCTGAAGACATTTATTTTGGATCTGGTATCCCTTTTATAGTCTACTAAGTGCTCAGTAGTAACTTTCCACTCTGTTACTTCCTTGTCATCCAGATTCAGGGAAACTCCTGAGGGTTACAGATATTTAAATCCTTTGGTCTGTTTCTGAAAAGCACATCCTGCTTTATCTTGCAAACGGCCTGCTTTGTTTTGCTAACTGATCTTGATGCTTCATTGTTCTCTTTACCAAAGGCTCTTCATTGTTCTCATTCCAAAGGCTCTTAAGCCCAACCAGGGCATTACCAGCTGGTGTTTTCTTTACTGTTCTCAAGGCTTAAGCCACACCAGGGTGATAATGCCTGGATCCATTTTTATTAACTATATCTAGCCCATCACCCACACTGAGCCACTGTCACACAACCCTCACAGGGAACAACTTCCTAAGATCACCTCTCAATCTCCCCTCTCTGTCATGTTAAAGCCCTTTGCCCTTGTCCCATCCCCACAGGCCCTTGTTCTCCCCACAAGAAATGAGGGCAGATCCCAGAATCATGCCTCGGAAGCCACAGCTCTCCACTGCCGGCTCAGCCAGATCAACTCACACACCAAGTCCAAAGCAGCCACTCTGGGAAAGTCTCCTGAGGTGTTCTGGCAACTCTGACAGCACCCCAAGATCACCATCGCCACCCACCTCATTCCACGCTCCTGTGTCCACAGGAGTCACCGGCTCTGAGACACCAAGAGAGGAACCACCAGAGGAGCTGCTCTTGCCTCCTCCACCGGTAGCTTGTGTTCCGTGGGGCAGCTGTCGCCTCCCGGTGCCTCTGCTGGAGGGTTCTGTGGGGTTCTGTGGCCTCACACACCTGAATATGGGGAGTTCCAGAATCAACCACCCCTGTGGTCTCCATGTCCCCAAGGTCATTGTGATGCATGAGCTCTGACTGGGTCCATGGGGTGCTCTGGAGGTGCTGCAGGCATTCTCTGGGATTCTCTAGGGGTATCCCCAGGATGCCCTGGGAGTGCACAGAGACACAGGGCCGTGGAGCAAGCTGCTCTAGTGGAAGCCTGTGGCTTTGGGGGTTGGAGCTGGGTGAGCTTAAAGGTCCCTTCCAGCCCAGCTAGTCCAATCTGGGATTCCACGATTCTCTGCTGGGCAAATGTCGGTCCCTCTCCACTTCTCGTAGGTGGCCGTGACGCCCTGTTCCATGGCCCACGTTGAGCTGTGACCCCTCGCATGCTCCACCTCCGGACCAAAGGCACTGAGGAAGAGCAGCCCGTGAGGGACCTCCCCGAGCCGGCTGGGCAGAGGCTGGTTCCCCTGCAGCAACTCCCGGAGCACCCCTGACTGCCCAGTGGCCATGGGCACGATGCTGCCGCCATCACAAACCCGTGGCGGTCGCTGTGGATTTGCCCATTGTGACGGGGGCCCCATGCTGAGCGTGGGCTATTTAAGGAGCGAGAGCCCTGCAGTAACCAGTGCAGAGGAGACCCCTCCCTTGGGAGGCTGCATCTCCCATGGCTGCTCTTTGCGTGCAGTTCCGTGTTCTTTGACTTTGCAATCTTGTTTTAGTGTTGGCTTGAAACACATTGTGGGTGCGTGCTGTGAAGGGAGGAGAAGCTGTCAGGAGATGAGATGGCGCCATCCCAGCTGTAGGAGCAGGGGAGGAGTGGGCAAGGCAAGGCAAGGCAAGGCAAGACCAGGCCGGGCAGGGCAGGGCAGGGCATGGCAGGGCCAGGCAAGGCAAGGCAAGGCAAGATCAGGACGGACAAGACAAGGCATGGCCAGTCAAGGCAAGGAAAGGCAAAAGCCAGAACAGGCAGGGCAGGGCAAGGCAAGGCAAGGCAAAGCAAGGGAAAGGCCAGAACGGGCATGGCGGGGCAGGGCAGAGCAGGGCAAGGCAAGTCAAGTCAAGACAGGACAGTTCAGGGCAAGGCAGGGAAAGGCAAGGCAAGGCAAGGCAAGGAAGGGCAAGGCAGGCAAGCCTGGGTAAGGCAGAACAAGGCAAGGCCATCACGGGCAAGGCAAATCCAGAAAGGGCAGGGCAAGACAAGGCAGGGCAAACCATGGGAAGGCAAGCAAGGACAGGATGGGCAAGGCAAGGTCAGTACAGGATAGGCAGGGCAGGGCAGTGCAAGGCAAAGCAAGGCCATGACAGGGACGGCGGGGCAGGGCAGGGCAAGGCAAGACAAGGCAAGACTATGTCAGGACGGGCATGGCATGGCTTTGCAAGGAAGGGCAAGGCAGGGCAAGGCAAGGAAGGCAAGGCAAGGCCAGGCAGGGCAAGACAAGACAGGGCAAGGCAAGACAAGGCAAGGCCAGGAGGGCAGGGCAGGGCAGGGCAAGGCAGGGCAAGGTAAGGCAAGGCAAGGAAAAGCAGGGCAAAGCAAGGCAAGGCAAAACAAGGCAGTGCAGGGCAAGGCAGGGCAAGGCAAGGAAATGAAAGGCAGGGCAGTGCAGTGCAGGGAAAGGCAGGGCAAGGCAAGGGAAGGCAAGGCAAAGCAAGTCAAGGTAGGACAAGGCCAGGCAAGGTCAGGACGGGCAAAGAAAGGCAAGGCCAGGATGGGCAGGGAAGGACAGGCAGGGCAGGGTAAGGCAGGGTAAGGCAAGGAAAGGCAAGGAAGGGCAAGGCAAGGCAAGTCAAGACAAGGCAGGGCAAAGCAAGGCAAGGCCCATCCAGGACAGGCAATGCAGGCAAGGTTAGGTCAGATAAGGTAAGGCAAGGCAAGCCCAGGCCAAGCATAGGCAGGTAAGGCCAGGCGAGGACATGCAAGTCCAGGCAAGGCCAGGTGAGGCTAGGGCAGGCAGGGCAGGCAAGGCCAGGGAAGTCCAGGCCAGCCCAGGCCAGGATAAGCCACACCAGGCAAGGCAAGGCAGGTCAGGCAAGGTAAGGCAAGCTAAGGCAAGGCAAGGCAAGGAAAGCAAAGGCAAAGCCAGGCAAGCCAGGCCAGGCCAGGCAAGGAAAAGCAAAGCAAGGCAAGGAAAGGCCAGGCCAGGCCAGGCAAGGCAAGAGAAGGCAAGGCCAGCCCAAGCCAGGCCAGACCAGGGCAGGCAATACAAGGCAAGGCCAGTCAAAGCAAGGCAAGGGAAGGCAAAGCAAGACAAGGCCAGGCAGACAATGCCAGGCCAGTTCATACAAAAAAAGGCAAGGCCATGCCAGGCCAGACATGGCAAGGCCAGACCAGGCAAAGGCAATCAATGCACGGCCAGGGCAGGCCAGGAAATGCCAGGCAAGGCAAAGAAATGAAAGGCAAGGCCAACAAAGTGCAGGCCAGGCCAAAAAATGCAAGGCCGGGAAAGGCAAGGCCAGGCCAGGCAGGGCAAGGCAATGCAATGTAGGCAAGGCAAGGTAACGAAAGACAAGGCAAGGCAAGGCAAAACCAGGCCAGGCCAGGCCAGACAGGGCAAGGCCAGTCAAACCAAGGCAAGGCAATGTAAGGCAAACCAAGGTCAGGCCAGTCCAGAACAGTGCAGGCCATGCTAGCTATGCAATGAAAGGCCAGGCAAGGCAATGCCAGGGAAGGCAAGGACAGGCAAGGCAAGGCAAGGCAAGGCAAGGCAAGGCCATTCCAGGCAAGTCAAAGCCATTCCAGGCAAGGCTAGGAAAAGAAAGGCAAGGCAAGGAAATAGAAGGCAAGGCAAGGCAACGCAAAACTAGTCCAGGCAAGGCAAGGGCAGGACAGGCAAGGACAGGCAAGGCAAGGCAATTCAAAGCAAGGCAAGCCTAGGCCAGTGAAGGACAGGCAAGGCAAGGGAAGCAAGGCAAGGCAAAACAAGGCCAGGCCCGGCAAGGGCAAGCAAGGCCAGGCCAGGCCAGGCAAGGGCAGGCAACACCAGGACTGCCAAAACAAGGCCAGATAATGCAAGGGCAAGTCAGCACAGGCCAGGCAAGGAATGGCCAGGTAGGCCAGGCAAGGCATGCCCAGGCCAGGCCAGGCCAGGCCAAGGTAGTCCAGACCAGGCCAGGGCAGGGAAGGCAAGACAAGGCAAGGCAAGCAAAAGCAAGGCAAGCAAAGGCAAGGTTCTCAAAGCAAGGCAAGGGAAGGGAAGTCCAGGACAGGCAATGCAAGGCCTAGTAAAGCCAGGCAAAACCAGGCCAGGCAAGGCCAGGCCAGGCAAGGCCAGTCTAGTCCAGTCCAGGCCACGTCACACAAGGCCAGGCCAGGCCAGGCCAGGCAAGACAAGGCAATGCAAGACAAGTCCAGTCAATGACAGGTAAGGCCAGGTTGGGAAAGCAAGTCAAGGCCAGGACAGCCCACGAAACGCCAAGCCACGCCATGATAGGAAATGCAAGCCCAGGCCAGGCAAGAGCAGGTAAGGGCAGGCAAGGCCAGGTGAGGACATGCAAGTCCAGGCAAGGCCAGGGCAGGCAAAGGCAGGCAGGGCAAGGCCAGGCCAGGGCAGGCCAGGCAAGGCAATGCCAGGTAGGCCAGGCAAGGAAGGCCCAGGCCAGGCCAGGCCATGGCAGGGCAGGCAAGGCATGGCAAAGTAAGGCAAGGCAAGGCAAGCAAATGCAAGGCTAGGCAAGGCAAGGCAAGGCCAGGCCAGTCAGGGCCAGGCAAGGCAAGCAAGGGAAGGGCAGGCCAGTCAACGCCAGGCAAGGCAAGGCCTGGCCAGGCGAAACCAGGCCACGCGAGGCAAGGCCAGTCAAGGCAAGGCAAGGTAAGGCAATGCAAGGTAAGTCTAGGACAGGCAATGCAAGGCCAGGTAAGGCCAGGCAAGGTCAGGCAAGGCCAGGCAAGGCCAGGCAGACTAGGCCAGCCCAGTTCATGCAAAACCAGGCCAGACCAGGCCAGGCAAGGCAAGGCAAGAAATGGCAAGGTCAGGCAATGCAAGTCCAGGCCAGGCTAGGCTAGGCCAGGCCAGGCAAGGACAGGCAAGGCAAGGCCTTGAAAATCACGGCAAGGTAAGGCAAGGCCAGGCCAGGCCAGGCCAGGCCAGACTAGGCAAGGCAATGTAATGCGAGGCAAGGCCAGGGGAGGGCAGGCCAGGCAAGAAATACAAGGCCGGGAAAGGCAAGGCCAGGCCAGGCCACGCCAGGCAGGGCAAGGCTGTGAAATTGAAGGTAACGCAAGGTAAGATAAGGCAAGGCAAGGCAAGGCAAAGCAAGGCAAGGCAAAGCCAGGCAAGCCAGAAAAGGCAAGACCAGGCAAACCAAGGCAAGGCAATTTAAGGCAAAGCCAGTCCAGGCCAGGCAAGGCCAGGTAAGTCCAGGCCAGGACAAGCCATGTCAGGCCATGCAAGGAAAGGCCAGCCAAGGCAAGGCCAGAAAAGGCAAGGACATGCAAGGCAAGGCAAGGAAAGGCAAAGCAAGGCAGGTCAAGGCAAAACACAGCCAAGCCAGCACAGGCCAGGCAAGGCAAATACCAGGCAATCCAGGCCAGGCACGGCAAGGCAAGGCAAGGCCATTCCAGGCAAGGAAAGGCAAGGAAAAGCCAGGCCAGGACAGGCATGCCAAGGCCATGAGAAAAAAAGCAAGGCAATGTAAAGCAAACCAAGGCCAGGGCAGGAAAGGTCAGGCCAAGAAAGGCCAGTCCAGTCCAGGGCAGGGCAGGCCATGCCAGGCCATGCAAGGAAAGGACAGGCAAGGCAAGGCCAGAAAAGGCTAGGCCAGGCAAGGCAAGGCAAGGCACGGAAGGTCAAGGAAAAACAAGGCTAGGACAGCAAGGAAATGCAATGCAAGTACAGGGCAATCCAAGCAAGGCAAGGCAAGGCAAAGCAAGGCAAAGCAATGCAAGGCAAGGTAAGGCAAGGCAAGGCAAGGCAAGGCAAGGCAAAGCAAGGCAAGGCCAGGCCAAGCAAGGCATGGCAAGTCCAGGCCATAAAATGCAAGTCAAGTCAAGTCAAGCCAAGTCAAGGCAAGGCAAGGCAAAACCAGGCCACGACAGGCAAGGACAGGCCAGATTAGGCAAGGCAAGGCAAGGCATGGCAAGGTATGGCAAAGCAAGGCAAGGCAAATCAAGGCCTGGCAAGGCCAGGCAAGGCAAGGCAGGCAAGGCCAGGCAAGGCAAGGCAGGCAAGGCAATGCAAGGCAAGTCAAGGCCAGGCCAGGCAAGGCTAGGCAAGACAAGTCCAGGAAAGGCCAGGCCAGGCCAGGCCAGGTAAGGCCAGGCAAGCCAAGGAATTGCCAGGCCAGGGAATGCAAGACAAGGCCATGCCATGCCAGGGCAGGCCAATCCAGGCAAGGCCAGGAAAATGAAGGAAAGGCAAGATAAGGCAAGTCAAATCAATGCAAGGCAAGGTAATGCAAGGCATGGCAAGGCAAGGCAGGGTAGAGCAGAGCAGGGCAGGTCAGGGCAGGTCAGGGAAAGGTAAAGGCAAGGCCGGAGAAGCCAAGGCAAGTCAATGCAAGTCAAGTCGGCAAGGCAAGGCAGGGCAAGGCAAGGCAAGGCAAGGCTAGAGAAGGCAAGGCACGGTCAGGACGGATAAGGCATGTCAGGTCATGTCAGGTCAAGGCCTGGCCAGGGCAGGCCACGGCAGTCCAGGCCAGTCCAGGCAAGGAAAGTTATGACAAGGTCAGGACAGGCCATTAAAGGCAAAACAAGGCAAGGGAAGTTAAAGAAAGTCCAGGCAAGGCAAGTCAAGGCAAAACAAGGCCAGGGCAGGTAAGGCCAGGCAAGGCCAGGGAAGACAAGGCCAGGTAAGGCAAGGCCAGGCCAGGCAAGGCGAGGTCAAGAAAAGCCAGGCCAGGCAATTCCAAGCAAGGCCAGGCTAGACCAGTGCAGGCCTAGCAAGGCCAGCCCATGCCATGCAAGGCAAGCCCAGGGCAATCCGGGCAAGGCAAGGCAAGGCAATGCAATGCAAGGCAAGTCAAGGCCAGGCCAGGCAAGGCTAGGCAAGGCAAGCCAAGAGAAGGGAAGACAAGGCAAAACCAGGCCAGTCCAGGCAAAGCCAGGTCAGGCAAGGACAAGAAAGACAAGGCAAAGCAAGACAAGGCAAGTCAAGGCAAGGGAAGGGAAGACAAGGCAAAACCAGGCCAGGCCAGGCAAGGCAAGAAAAGGCCAGGCCAGGGAAGACAAGGCAAAGCAAGGCCAGGCCAGGCAAGTTATGGCAAATCATTGCAAGGGAAAGCAAGAAAAGGCAAGGCAAAACAAGGGCAGGACAGACAAGCCCAAGCAAGGCTAGACAAGTCAGGGCAGGCCTGGCCAGGCTAGCCCAGTCCAGGCATCCCAAGCCCAAAGCAATCCAGGTAGGCTAGGCAATGCAAGGCAAGGCAAGGCAATGCAAGGCAAGGTAAGGCAAGGCAAGACAAGGCAAGGCAAAGCTAGGCAAGGCAAGGCAAGGCAAAGCTAGGCAAGGCAAGACAAAGCTAGGCAATGCAAGGCCAGGCCAGGCCAGTCCAGGCAAGGCAAGGCCAGGGAGGGCCAGGCATGGCCAGCCCAGGGAAGGCAAGGCAAGACCATGCCAGGCCAGGTCAGGCCAGGCCAGTCCAGGCAAGGTAAGGCCAGGAAAATGAAGGCAAGGCAAGACAATTCAAGTCAAGTCAACACAAGGCAAGGAAATGCAAGGCAGGGCAGAGAAGGGAAGGGCAGGTCAAGGCAGATCAAGGCAAGGCAGGACAAGTCAAGGCAAGCCAACACAAGTCAAGGCAAGGCAAGGCAAGGAACAGTCAGGATGGATATGGCAGTCAGGTCATATCAGGTTAGGCCTGGAGAGGCCGGGCCAGGGCAGTCCAGGAGAGGCGAGTTAAGACAAGGTCAGGCCAGGTCACTAAAGGCAAAATAAGGCAAGGCAAAGCAAGGCAAGGCAAGGGAAGTTAAGGAAAGGCCAGACAAGGCAAGTCAGGGAAAAACAAAGCCAGGCCAGGCAAGGCCAGGAAAGGCAAGGCCAGGCACGGCAAAACAGGCAAGGCAAGGCCAGGCAAGGCAAGGCAAGGCAAGGCAAAACAAGGCCAGGCCAGGCAAGGCAAGGCCAGGCCATGCAGGGACAGGAAACACAAGGCAAGGCAAGACAAGGCAAGTCAAGGCAAGACAAAGCAAGGCAAGAGAAGGCAAGGAAAGGCCAGGCCAGGGAAGACAAGGCAAAGCAAGGCCAGGCCAGGCAATGTATGGCAAGTCAATGCAAGGCAAGACAAGGCAAGGCAAGGCAGGGCAGGGCAGGGCAGGGCAAGGCAAGGCAAGGCCATGCAAGGAAAGGCCAGGCAAGACAAGGCCAGGCAAGGCAAGGCAAGGCAAGGCAAGCCCAGGGCAATCCAAGCCAGTCAAGGCAACTCAAGGGAATGCACGGCAAGTCAAGACCATTCTAGGCAAGGCTAAGAAATGCATGGCAAGGGAAGGGAAGGCAAGGCAAGGCAAGGCAAAACCAGGCCAGGCCAAGCAAGGACAGGCCGGGCACAGACAGGCAAGGCAAGGCAAAGCGAGGCAAGACAAGTCTAGGCCAGGCGAGGACAGGCAAGGCAAGGAAAGCAAGGCAAGTCAATTGAAAAGAAGGCCAGGCCAGGAAAGGGCAAGCAAGACCAGGGCAGGCGAGGCAAGGCCAGGCAGGACCAGGACTGCCCATACAAGGCCAGATGAGTCAAGGCCAGGCCAGGCCAGGCCAGGCAATGAAATGTCAGGGAGGCCAGGCAAGGCAAGGCAAAACCAGGCCACACCAGGCAAAACAAGGCCACGTTAGGAAAGGCAAGGGAAGGCAACTCCAGGCCAGGGAAGGCCAGGGAAGGCAAGTCAGGCAAGGCAAGGCAAGGCAAGGCAAGGGAAGGCCAGGCCAGGCCAGGCCAGGCCAAGCAAAACATGGCAAGGCCAGGCCATGAAAGGCAAGGCAAGGCAAGTCAAAGCCAGGAAAGGAAAGGTCATGCTAGGCCATGCCATTTAAGGGCCAGGACAGTCCGGGCAAGGCAAGGCCAGGAAATTGAAGGCAAGGCAAGATAAGTCAATGCAAAGCAAGGAAATGCAAGGCATGGCAAGGCAACACAGGGCAGGGCAGAGCTGGGCAGGGCAGGGTAGGGCAGGGCAGAGCAGGGTAGGGCAGGGTAGGGCAGATGGAGGAAAGGCAGGAGTTAAGGGCTGTCAATGCAAGTCAAGTTAAGGCAAGTCAAGGCAAAGCAAGGAAAGAGAAGGCAAGGCACGGTGGGGACGGATAAGGCATGTCAGGTCATATCAGGTCAAGGCCTGGCCAGGCCAGGCCAAGGCAGTTCAGGCCAGGCAAGGCAAGGGAAGTTAAGACAAGGTCAGGCCAGGCCATTAAAGGCAAAACAAGGGAAGGTAAGGCAAGGCAAGTTAAGGAAAGGCCAGGTAAAGCAAGTGAAGTCAAAACAAGGCCAGGCCAGGCAAGGCCAGGGAAGGCAAGGCAAGGTAAGGCAAGGCCAGGCACGGCAATGCAAAACAAGGCCAGGCCATGCAAAACAAGGCCATGCCAGACAAGGCAAGGCAAGTCAAGTCTAGGCCAGGCAAGGCAAGGCCAGGCATGGCAAGGCAAGGCAAGGCCATTCCAGGTAACTCAAGGCCATTCCAGACAAGCCTAGGAAATGCAAGGGAGGGAAGGGAAGGGAAGGGAAGGGAAGGGAAGGGAAGGGAAGGGAAGGGAAGGGAAGGGAAGGGAAGGGAAGGGAAGGGAAGGCAAAACCAGGCCAGGCAAGGAGAGGCAAGGTAAGGTAAGGAAGGCAAGGCAAGGCAAGGGAAGGTAAGGCGAGGCAAGGCAAGTCTAAGCTAGGCAAGGACAGGCAAGGCAAGGAAAGCAAGGCAAGAGAAGGGAAAACAAGACCAGGGCAGGCAAGAGCAAGCAAGGCCAGGCCAAGCCAGCCAAGGCCAGGCAAGACCAGGACTGCCAATACAAGACCAGATAAGGCAAGGGCAGGCCAGCAGAGGCCAGGCAAGGAATGGGCAGATAGGCCAGAAAAGGCAAGACCAGGAAAGGCCCAGCCAGGCAAGGAAATTTCAGGTAGGCCAGGCAAGACAAGACAAGGCCAGGCCAAGCTAGTCCAGAGCAGGCTAGGGCAGGGCAAGCAAGGAATGGCAAGGCAAGGCAAGGCAAACAAAGGCAAGGCTAGGAAATGCAAGGCAAGGCAAGGCCTGTCCAGGACAGGCAATGCAGCCCAGGCAAGGCCAGGTAAGACCAGGACTGCCAATGCAAGGACAGATAAGGCAAGGCCAGGCCAGGCCAGGCCAGGACAGGCAGTACAAGGCCAGGTAATGCCAGGAAAGGTCAGGTCAAGCAAGAGAAGGCAAGGCCAGGACAGCCCGTGGAAGGCCAGTCCAGGCCATGACAGGAAATGCAAGGCCAGGCCAGGATAGGAAAAGCTAGGGAAGGCCAGGCAAGGAAAGGCAGGGCAAGGCAAGGAAAAGCAAGGCAAGGCAAGGCAAGGCAAGGCCAGAGAAGGCAAGGCAAGGCCAGAGAAGGCAAGGCCAGGCCAGGCCAGGCAAGATAAGGTAAGCTAAGGCAAGACAAGGCAAGCAAAGGCAATTCCAGGCAAGCCAGGCCAGGCCAGGAAAGGAAAAGCAAGACAAGGCAAGGCAAGGCAAGGCTAGGCAAGGCAAGGCTAGGCCAGGCCAGGCAAGGCCAGGCAAGGCCAGGGAAGGCAAGGCCAGGCCAGGCCAGGCCAGGCAAGACAAGGCTAGGCCAGGCAAGGCAAGGCAATGCAAGGCAAGTCCAGGACAAGGAATGCAAGACAAGGTGAGGCCAGGTAAGGCCAGGTGAGGAAAAGCAAATCCAGGAAAGGCCAGGCCAGGCAAGGGAAGGCAGGGCAAGGCCAGGCCAGGCCAGGCCAGGGAAGACCAGGCCAGCCCAGGCCAGGATAAGGCATGCCAGGCAAAGGAAGGCAAGTCAGGCAAGGTAAGGCAAGCGAAGGCAAGGCAAGGCAAGGCAAGGCAATCAAAGGCAAAGCAGGCAAGTGAGGCCAGGCCAGGAAAGGCCAAGCAAGGCAAGGAAAGGCCAGGCCAGGCAATGCAAGGGAAAGCCAGGCCAGGCCAGGCCAGGGAAGACCAGGGCAGGCCAGGCCAGGCCAGGCAAGGCAAGGCAAGTCCAAGACAGGAAATGAAAGACAAGGTGAGGCCAGGCAAGGCCAGGCCAGGCCAGACCAGGCAAGGCAAGGCCTGGAAAATGAAGGCAAGGTAAGGCAAGGCCAGGACAGGCCAGGCAAGGTAATTCAATGAAATGCAAAGTCAGGGGAGGACAGGCCAGGCTAAGAAATGCAGGGCCGGGAAAGGCAAGGCCAGGCCAGGCAATGAAAGGCATGGCAATGCTATGCAAGGCAAGGCCAAATGAGGGCAGGCCAGACCAAGAAATGCAAGCTCAGGAAAGTCAGGGCCCAGCAAGGCCAGGCAAGGCAAGCCCAGTTCAATCCAGGCAATGCAAGGCAAGACAAGGCCAGGGCAGGCAAGGCTAGGCAATGAAAGGCAATGCAAGGCAAAGGCAAGGAAAAACCAGGCAAGGCCAGGAAATGCAGGAGAGGAAAGACAAGGCAAAGCACGCAAGGAAAGGCCAGGCCAGGGAAGGCAAGGCAATGCAAGGCCAGGACAGGAAAGGTATGGCAAGTCAAAACAAGGCAAGGGCAGGCAAGGACAAGCAAAGCAAGGCCAGGCCAGTCCAGGCAACACAAGCCCAAAGCAATCCAGGGCAGGCAAGGCAATGCAAGGTAACTCAAAGCAAGGCAAGGCAAGGCAACACAAGGCAATTCAAGGCCAGGCAAGGCAAGGTTAGGCAATGCAAGGCAATGCAAGGCAATGCAATGTAAGGGAAGGCATGGCAATGCAAGGCAAGGCATGCAAGGGAAAAACACGGCAGGACAGGAAAGGCCAGGCCAGGAGCGTCAAGGCAAGACAAAGCAAGGCCAGCTACGACATTGCAATGCAATGAAAGGCCAGGCCACAGGAAAAAAGGCCAGGCCAGGGGAAAGAAGGCCAGGTCAAGAAATGGAAGGCTGGGAAAGGCAAGGCCAGGCCAGGCAATGAAAGGCACGCCAATGCAATGGAAGGCAAGGAAAGGTAAGGCAAGACAAGGCAAGGCAAAGCCAGGCCAGGCCAGTCCAGACAGGGCAAGGACAGGCAAACCAAGGCAAGGCAATGTAAGTCAAAGCAAGGCCAGGCCAGTCCAGGCCAGGGCAGGCCATGCCAGGCCATACAAGGAAAGGCCAGGCAAGGCAAGACCATAGAAGACAAGGCCATTCAGGGCCAGGCAAGGCAAGGCAAGGCAATGCAAGGCAAGGCCATTCCAGGCAAGTGAAGGCCATTCCAGGCAAGTGAATGCCATTCCAGGCAAGGCTAGGAAATGCAAGGCAAGGGAAAGCAAGGCAAGGCAAGGCAAAACCGGGCCAGACCGGGCAAGGACAGGATAGGCAAGGACAGGCAAGGCAAGGACAGGCAAGGCAAGGCAAGTCTAGGCCAGGAAGGACAGGCAAAGCAAGGAAAGCAAGGAGAGTCAAGGGAAAACAATGCCAGGCCATGCAAGGGCAAGCAAGGCCAGGCCAGGCCAGGCAAGGCAAGACCAGGACTGCCAATACAAGGACACATAAGGCAAGGCCAGGCCAGCACAGGCCAGGCAACAAATGACCAGGCCAGGCCAGGAAGGCAAGCCAGGGCAAGGCCAGGCCAGGCCTGGCCAGGCAAGGAAATGCCAGGTAGGCCAGGCAAGTCAAGCCCAGGCCAGGCCAGGCCAGGCCAGGCCAAGTTAGTCCAGACCAGGCCAGGGAAGGGCAGGGCAGGCAAGGCACGACTAAGCAAGGCAAGGCAAGGCAAGCAAAGGCAAGGCTAGGCAAGACAAGGCAAGGCAAGTCCAGGACAGGCAATGCAAGGCCAGGTAAGGCCAGGCCAGGGAAGGCAAGGTAAGGCCAGGAAAATGAAGGCAAGGGAAGGCAAGGCATGTCAACTCAAGTCAAGTCAATGCAAGGCAAGGCAATGCAAGTCATGGCATGGCAAGGAAAGGCAGGGCAGAGCAGGGAAGGGCAGGTCAGGGCAGATCAAGGCAAGGCAGGACAAGTCAAAGCAAGTCAACGCAAACCAAGACAAGTGAAGTCAACGCAAGGCAAGGCCAGGCAAGTCAAGTCATCAAGGCAAGGCAAGGCAAGACAAGGCAAGGCACGGTCAGGATGTATAAGGCATGTCAGGTGATGTCAGGCCAAGGCCTAGCCAGGCCAGGCCATGGCAGTCAAGGCCAGACCAGGCAAGGCAAGTTAAGACAAGGTCAGGCCAGGCTATTAAGGCAAAACAAAGCAAGACAAGGCAAGGAAAGGAAATGCAAGGCAAAGCAGGTTAAGGAAGGGCCAGGCAAGGCAAGTGAAGTCAAAATAAGGCCAGGCCAGGCAAGGCCAGGGAAAGCAACACCAGGTAAGGCAAGGCCAGGCACAGCAAGGTAAGGCAAAGCAAGACCAGGCAAGGCAAGGCAAGGTAAGGCAAGGCAAGTCCAGGACAGGCAATGGAAGGCCAGGGATGTCCAGGCAAAACCAGGGAAGGTAAGGCCAGGTCAGGCAAGGCCAGTCAAGGCCAGGTCAGCCCATGAAAGGCCAAGCCAGGCCATGATAGGAAATGCAAGGCCAGGCCAGGCCAGGCAAAGCCAGGGAAGGAGAGATGAGGCGAGGCAAGGCGAGGCAAGGCAAGGCAAGGCAAGGCAAAGCAAGGCAAGGCCCGTCCAGGACAGGCAATGCAGGCCAGGTAAGGCAAGGCCAGGCTAGCCCAGGCCAGGCAAGTCTAGGCAAGGCCAAGCCATGCAAGGCCAGGGAAGGCCAGGCAAGACCAGGACTGCCAATGCAAGGACAGATAAGGCAAGTCAAGTCCAGGACAGGCCATGAGAAGCAGTGCAAGTCCAGGTAAGGCCTTGCCTTTCCTTGCCTGGCCTTGCCTTGCATTGCCTTTCCTTGTTTTGCCTTGATTTGCCTTGCCTGCCTTGCCTTGCCTGTCTTAGACATGCTTTGCCTTGTCTTGCCTTGCCTTGCCTTGCTTGGTCTGGCCTGGCCTTGCCTGGAATGACCTGGTTTTGCCTTGCCTTGCCTTGCCATGCCTTGTCTTGCCTTATCTTGCCTTGCCGTCCACTGCATTGCCTTTCCCTGCCTGGCCTGGTCTGGCCTTGCCTTTCCCGGGCTTGCATTTCTTGTCCTGGCCTCCCCTACCCTGGCCTTGCCTTGCATTGCCTAGCCTTGCCTCGCCTGGCCTTGACTTGCCTTGCATTGCCTTGCCTGGTCTGGATTGCTTTGGGCTTGTGTTGCCTGGACTGGGCTGGCCTGTCCAGGCCTGGCCTTGCTTGGCCTGTCCTGGTCTTGCTTGGCCTTGCCTGTCCTGGCCTTGTCTTGCCTTGCCTTCATTTTCCTGGCTTTGCCTTGCCTGGAGCGGCCTGGCATGGCATGGCATGGCATTGCCTTGCCTGGACTGGCCAGGCCTGCCCTGGCCTTGCTTTGCCTGGCTTTGCCTTACCTTGCCTTGAATTGCCTTGCCTTGCCTTTCATGCCCTGGCCTTGCCATGCCTTGCTTGGCCTGGCCTTCCCTTGTCCTACATGGCCTTGCCTTGCATTGCCTGGCCTAGACTTGCCTTGACTTGACTTGCCTTGCCTTCATTTTCCTGGCCTTTCCTTGCCTTGCCTTGCCTGGCCTGGCCATGCCACGCCTAACCTTGCCTGGTCTTGCATGGCCTGGCCTGGCCTTGCCTTGCCTTGCCTTGCCTTAGATTGCCTTACCTTGCCTGACCTGGCTTGCCTTGCTTTTCGTGGCTTATCCTGGCCTGGGCTGCCCTGGAGTTCCCAAAACTGGCTTGGTCTAGCCTGGCCTTGACCTGCCTGATCTTTTCTGGCTTGGCCTTGCGTGGACTTGCATGTCTTCACCTGGCCATCCCTCTCCTTACCTGCCCTTGCCTGGCCTGGGCTTGCCTTGCATTGCCTTACCTGGCCTTGCCTTCCCTGGCATTGCCTTGCCTGGCCTTTCATTGCATGGCCTGGCATGGCCTGCCCAGGCATAGACTGGCCTGGCCTTGCCTGGCCTGACCTTGGTTTGCCTTACATTGCCTTGCCTTTCATTGCATTGCCTTGCCCTGCCTGGCCTGGCCTGGCCTTGCCTTTCCTGGCTTTGCATTTCTTGGCCTGGCCTTCTTTCCCCTGGCCTGGCCTTTCATTGCACTGCAATGTCATGGCTGGCCTTGCCTTGCCTTACCTTGCCTTGCCTTGCCTTGCACTGACTTGCCATACCTTGCCTGGCCTGGCCTTGCTTTGTGTGGTCTTCCCTGGCATGGCCTTTCCTTGCCTGGCCTTGCTTTCCTGCTGCGTTTCCTGTTCTTGCCTTGCATTGCCTTCCTTGACCTGCCTTGTCTTGCCTTGCCTTGCCTGTCTTTGCCTGGCCTGGTATTGCCTCTCCTGTCCTGGTATTGCCTTGCCTTGCATTCCCTTGCCTTGCCTTGCCTTGCCTTGCCTTGCCTTGCCTTGCCTTGTCTTGCATTGCTTTGCCTGGCCTTGCATTGCCTAGCCTTGCCTTGCATTGCCTAGCCTTGCCTCGCATGGCCTTGACTTGCCTTGCATTTCCTTGCCTGGCCTGGATTGCTTTGGGCTTGTGTTGCGCAGCGTGGGCTGGCCTTCCCTGCCTTTGCCTAATCCTGGCCTGTTGTTGCATTTCCCGGCATGGCCTGGCCTAGCCTTGGCTTTCCCAGCCTTGCATTTCTTGGCCTGGCCTTCCCTTCCCTCCCCTGGCCTTGCCTTGCCTTGCCTTGATTTTCCAAACCTTGCCTTGCCTAGCCTGGCCTGGAGTGGACAGGCCTGGCCTTTCCTGGCCTGGCCTTGATTCTTTGCATTGCCTGGGCTTGGTTCTTTACATTGCCTTACCTTGTTTTGCCCAGCCTTGCCTTGCCTGGCCTGGCCTGGCTTTGCCTTGTCTCACCTTGCCTTGCCTTACCTTGCCTTGCTTTTCATTGCATTGCCTTGCACTGGCCTGGGCCTGGCCTGGCCTTGCCTTTCTTGGGCTTTCATTTCTTGGTCTGGCCTGCCCTCCGTTGGCCTTGCCTTGCATTTCATTGTCATGCCTTTCATTGCCTGGCTTGGCCTTGCATTTCATGGGCTTGCATTTCTTGGCCTGGCCTGCCCTCCCCTGCCCTTGTCTTGCATTGCATTGCCTTGCCTTGCATTGACTTGCCTTGCCTTGCCTTGCCTTGCCTTGCCTTGCCTTGCCTTGCCTTGCCTTCATTTTCCTGGCTTGGCCTTGCCTGTACCGGCCTTGCCTGGCCTAGCATGAGCTGGCTTGGCCTCCCCTGAGCTAATCTGGCATTGCCTAGCCTTGACTTGCCTTTCTTGATTTTGCCTGGCCTAGCCTTGCCTTGTTTGGCTTTGCCTTGCCTTGCCTTGCTTTGCCTTTCCTTTCATGGCCTGGCCTTGCCATGCCACGCTTGGCCTGGCCTTGCCTTGCCTTGCTTTCCCTGCCTTGCATTGCCTTGCCTGACATTGACTTGACTTGCCCTGTCATGCCTTGCCTTGCCTTGCCTTCATTTCCTTGGCCTTGCCTTACCTGGACCGGCCTGGCCTGGCATGGTATTGCCTTGCCTTGCCTTCCCTGCACTGGCCATGCCTAGTTTTGCCTGGCATGGCCTGGCATGGCCTGGCATGGCCTGGTCTTGCCTTGCCTCGCTTTGCTTTGCCTTGCCTCGCCTTGCTGTTCCTTGCCTTTCATGGCTTGGCCTTGCCATACCTTGCCTTCCCATGCCTTGCATTGCCCTTCCCTGGCCTGGCCTTGCCTGGCTTTTCCTTGTTTTGCCTTACTTTGCCTTGCCTTGCCTTTCAGGGCCTGGCCTTGTGTTGCCTTTCCGGGCCTGGCCTAGCCATGCATTGCTTGGCCTGGCCTTGCCTTGCATTTCCTGGCCTTGTCTTGCATTGCCTTGCCTTGCCTCGCCTTGACTCTCCTTGCTTTTCCTTGCCTAGGCTTCCCTTCCCTTGCCTTGCCTTGCCTGGTCTGGCCTGTCCTTGCATGGTGCGGCATGGTTTTGCCTTGCCTTGCCTTGCCTTTCTTTGCATTTCCTAGCCTTGCCTGGAATGTCCTTGCCTTGACTTACATCGCCTTGCCTTACATCGCCTTGCCTTGCCTTGCCTGGCCTGGATTACTCTGAACTTGCCTTGCCTGGCCTGGGCTGTCCTGTCCTTGATTTGCCTTGACCTGCCCTGCCTTGCCTTGCCTTGATTGCCCTGGCCTGATTTGGACTGGCTTGGCCTGGCCTGGCCTGGCCTGGCCTTTCCTGGGCTTTCATTTCTTGGTCTGGCCTGCCCTCTTTTGGCCTTGCCTTGCCTGGTCTTGCCTTTTCTGGCCTTGCCTTGCCTGGCCTTTTCATGCATTGCCTGGCATGGCCTGCCCTGGCCTGGACTCGCCTGGCCTTTCCTGGCCTGGCCTTGCTTTGCTTTACATTGCCTTCCCTTTTTTTGCCTGGCTTTGCCTTGCCTGTCCTGGCCTCGCCTTTCCTTGTCTTGCCTTACCTTGCCCTGCCTTCCATTGCATTGCCTTGCCCTACCTGGCCTGGCCTGGCCTTGCCTTGCCTGGGCTTGCATTTCTTGGTCTGGCCTGCCCTCTTTTGTCTTTGCCTTGGGTTCCATTGCCATGCCTTTAATTTCTTGGCCTGGCCTTGCCTTTCCTGGTCTTGCATTTCTTGGCCTGGCCTGCCCTCCCCTGGCCTTGCCTTGCACTGCATTGCCTTACCTGGCCAGGCTTGGCCTGGCCTGGCTTTGCCTTACCTTGCCTTGATTTTCCCAGCCTTGCCTTGCCTGGCCTGGCCTTGCCCTGCCTGGCCTGGCTTGGCCTGAACTGGACTTGTTTTGTATGAATTGGTCTGGCCTAGTCTGCCGAGCCTTACTTCGCCTTGCATTGCCTGTCCTAGACTCACCTTGAATTGCCTTTCCTTGCTTTGCCTTGACTCGCCTTGCTTTGCATTGCCTTGCCTGGCCTAGACTGCCCTGGCCTGGCTGTGCCTTCCCTGTCCTGGCCTCACTGGCTTTGCCTTGCCTTGCTTTGCGTTGCCTTCTTTTCCTTGCCTGGCCTGGCCTGGCTTTGCGTTTGCTTGCCTTGCCTTAGCTTGCCTTAGCTTGCCTTACCTTGCCTGACATGCCTTGCCTTTCCCGGCCTTGCATTTCTTGGCCTGGCCTGCCTTCCCCTGGTCTTGCCTTGCCTTGCATTTTCTGGCCTGGCCTGGCCTGGCCTGGCCTTAACTTGCCTTGATTTTCCAGGCCTTGCCTTGCCTGGGCATGCCCAGCCTTGCCTGGCCTGGCCTGGCCTGGCCTTGCATTGCCCGGCCTTGCCTGGCCTGGCCGGGCCTGGCAAGGCCTGGTTTTGCATGAACTGGACTGGTCTAGTCTGCCTGGTCTTGCCTGACCTTACCTGGCCTTGCATTGCCTGTGCTGGGCTTACCTTGCATTGCCTTGCCTTGACTGGCCTTGTCTTGCCTTACCTGGCCTGGCCTGGCCTTGTTTTGCCTTACCTGGCCTGGCCTGGCCTGGCGTGTCCTGGCCTGGCTTGGCTTGTCCTTGCCTTGCCTGGCTTTGCCTTTGCTTCCCTTGCCTTGCCTTGTTTTTCTTTGCCTTGCCTGGCCTGGCTTGCCTGGCTTTGCCTTTGCTTGCCTTGCCTTGCCTTGTTTTTCTTTGCCTTTGCTTGCCTTGCCTTGCCTTGTTTTTCTTTGCCTTGCCTGGCCTGGCTTGCCTGGCTTTACCTTTGCTTCCCTTGCCTTGCCTTGCCTTAGCTTGCCTTACCTTGCCTGACCTGCCTTACCTTGCCTGACCTGACTTGCCTTGCCTGGCATGGCGTTTCCTGGCCTGGACTTCCCTGGACTGGCCTGGCCTTGTCTTGCCCTCTCTGCCCCCCCCGGCCTGGTCTTGCCTGGCTTGGGCTTGCCTTGCCTTGCTTTACCTTGCCTTACCTCACCTGCATTGCCTTTCCTTGCCTGGCCTTCCCTGGCTTTGCCTATCCTGGCCTGGGCTTGCATTTCCTATCATGGCCAGTCTTGGCCTTTCATGGGCCAAATGGGCCTTGACTGGCCTTGCCCTACCTGGCCTTACCTGGCCTTAGATGGCCTTACCTGTCCTTACCTGTCCTTGCATTGCCTGTTCTGGCATGTCCTGGACTGGACTTGCCTCGCCTGGTCTGGCCTTGCCTTGTCTTACCTGGCCTGGCCTGGCCTGACCTGGCCTGGCCTAGACTGGCCTGGCCTGACCTGGCCTGGACTGGACTGGACTGGCCTTTCCCAGCCTGGCTTTGCCTGGCCTGGTTTTGCCTGGCCTTACCGAGCCTTGCATTGCCTGTGCTGGACTTGCCTTACCGAGCCTTGCATTGCCTGTGCTGGACTTGCCTTACCTTTGCTTTCCTTGCCTTACTTAGCCTTGCCTTTGCTTTCCTTGCCTTGACTTGCCTTGTCTTTGCTTTCCCTGCCTTGCCTTGCGTTGTCTTGCTTTGCCATGCCTTGTCTTCCCTGCCCTGGCCTGGTATGGACTAGCTTGCCCTTGCCTGGCCTTGCCTTGCCTGGCCTACCTGGCGTTTCCTTGCCTGGCCTGGCCTGGCCTTGACTGGGCTTGCCTTGCCTGGGCTACCTGGCCATTCCTTGCCTGGTCTGTGCTGGCCTGGCCTTGCCTTATGTGTCCTTGTATTGGCCTTGCCTGGCTTGACCTGGCCTTGCTTGCCCTTTCCTGGCCTGGCCTTCTTTTCAATTGACTTGCCTTGCTTTCCTTGCCTTGCCTGTCCTTGCCTGTCCTAGACTTGCCTTGCCTTGCCATGCTTTTCCTTGCCTTTCCTTGCCTGGCCTAGACTTGCCTTGCCTTGCCATGCTTTTCCTTGCCTTTCCTTGCCTGGCCTTGCCTGTCCTGTCCTTTCCTGGCCTGGCCTGGTTTTGCCCTGCATTACCTTGCTTTGCTTTCCTTTCCCTTCCATTGCCTTGCCTTGCATTTCCTAGCCTTGCTTAAAATGGCCTTGACTTGCCTAGAATGGCCTTGACTTGCCTGGAATGACCTTGCATTGCCTAGCCTTGCCTTTCCTTGCCTTCCCTGGCCTTGCCTTGCCTGGCCTTTCCTTGCATGGCCTGGCATGGTCTGCCGTGGCCTGGAATGGCCTGGCCTTGCTTTGACTTACATTGCCTTGCCTTGGTTTGCCTGTCCTTGCCCTGTCTGGACTGGCCTGGCCTGGCTTTGCCTTGCATTGCCTTGTCTTGCCTTGCATTGCCTTGTCTTGCCTTGCATTCCCTTACCTTCCATCGCATTGCCTTACCTTTCATTGCCTGGCTTTGCCTTTGCTTGTCTTGCTTTGCCTTGCCTTACCTTGCCTTACCTTTCCTGACCTGCCTTGCCTTGCTTGTCATGGCTTATACTGGCCTGGGCTGGTCTGGACTTCCCTGGACTGGCCTTGCCTGGCCTTGCCCTGCCTTCCCTTGCCTGGCCTGGCCTTGCCCAGACTTGCTTGTCCTCACTTGGCTTTACCTGGCCTTACCTGCCCTTGCTTGGGGCAGGCCTGGGCTTCCTTGCCTTGCCTTACCTGGCCTTGCCTTGCCTGCATTGCCTGTCCTGGACGGGCCTTGCCTTGCCTTGCCTTGCCTTGCCTTGCCTGGCCTTGCCTGGATTACCCTGGGATTGCCTGGCCTGGCCTGGCATGGGCTGCCATGGCCTGGCCTGGCCTGGCCTTTCCTGGCCTGGCCTTGGTTTGCTTTACATTGCCTTGCATTGTTTTGTCTGGCCTTGCCTTTGCTGGCCTGGCCTGGCTTGGCTTTTCTTTGCCTTGCCTTGTCTTGCCTTACCTTGCCTTGCCTTCCATTGCATTGCCTTGCTCTGCCTGGCCTAGCCTGGCCTGGCCTTGCCTTTCTTGGGCTTGCATTTCTTGGTCTGGCTTACCCTTCGTTGCATTGGCCTGGAATTGCAATGCCATGCCTTTCATTGCCTGGCCTGGCCTTGCCTTTCCCAGTCTTGCATTTCTTGGCCTGGCCTGCTCTCCCCTGGCCTTGCTTTGCATTGCATTGCCATGAATTTCATTGCCTGGCCTGGCCTGGCCTGGCTTGGCCTTGCCTTACCTCGCCTTGATTTTCCAGGCCTTGCATTGCCTGGCCTGGCCTTGCCTTGTGTGGCCTGGAATGGTTTTGCATGAACTGTGCTGTCCGAGGCTGCCTGGCCTTGCCTGGCTTTACCTGGCCTTGCCTTGCATTGCCTTGCCTTGCATTCCCTTCTTTGCCTTGCTTTCCCTTGCCTTGCATTGCCTTGCCTTGCCTTGCATTGCCTTGCCTTGCCTTGCATTGCCTTGCCTTGTCTTGCCTTGCCTTGCCTTGTATTGCCTTGCCATACCTATCCTGTCCTTAGCTTGCCTTGCCTTGCCTGTCCTTGTATTGCCTAGACTAGCCTGGAATGGCCTTGCCTTGCCTTGCATCTCCTTGCCTTGTCTTTACTGGCCTCGATTGCCCTGGACTTGCGTTGCCTGGCCTGGGCTGCCCTGGCCTTGCCCTGCCTCTCCTGGCCTTGCCTTTTCTGGCCTTGCCTTGCCTGGCCTTTCCTTGCATGGTCTGGCATGGCTTGCCCTGGCCTGGACTTGCCTGGCATTTCCTTGCCTGGCCTTGATTTGCTTTACATTGCCTTGGCCTGTTTTGCCTGTCCTTGTCTTGCCTAGCCTGGCCTGGCATTGCCTTACCTTACCTTGCCTTGCCTTGCCTTGCCTTGCCTGCCTTGCCTTGCCTTGCCTTGCCTGGCCTTGCCTGGCCTTGCCTGGCCTTGCCTGGATTGCCCTGGGCTTGCCTTGCCTGTCCTGGCATGGCCTGCTGTGGCCTGGACTGGCCTCACCTTTCCTGGCCTGGCCTTGGTTTGCTTTACGTTGCCTTGCCTCGTTTTGCCTGGCCTTGCCTTGCATGGCACGTTATGGCCTTGCCTTGCCTTGCCTTGTCTTGCCTTGCCTGGCCTGGCCTGACCCTGCCTTGCCTTGCATTGCCTTGCCTTGCCTTGCCTTGCCTGGCCTGGCCTGACCCTGCCTTGCCTTTCATTGCCTTGCCTTGCCTTTCATTGCCTTGCCTTGCCTTGCATTGCCTTGCCTTGCCTTTCCTGGTCTGGCCTGTCCCTGCCTGGCTTGTCCTTGCCTGGCGTGGCTTGGTTTTGTCTTGCCTTTCCTGGCCTTGCCTTGCCTTGCATTGCCTAGCCTTGCCCAGAATGGCCTTGCATTGCCTTTCATCGCTTTCCCTTGCCTTGCATTACCTTGCCTTCCCTTGCCTGGCCTGGATTGCCCTTGACTTGCCTTGCCTGGCCTGGGCTGGCCTGGCCTTGTTTTGCCTTGACCTGCCTTTCCTTGCCTTCCGTTGCCTTGCGTTGCCTTGCCTTTTCTGGCATTGCCTTACCTGGCCTTGCCTGTCCTTTCCTGGCCTGGCATTGTTTTGCCTTGAGTTGTCGTGCCTGGGCTTTCCTTAACTTGCCTTGCTGTTCTTGGCTTTGTTTTGCCTTTAATGGCCTGTCCTTGTCTTCTGGGCTTTGCCATGCCTAGCCTTTCCCTGCATGGCTAGCATGGCCTACCCTGTCCTGGAGTGGCCTGGCTTTGCCTGACCTAGCCTTGGTTTGACTTGCATTGCCTTGCCTTGGTTTGCCTGGCCTTGCTCTGTCTGGCCTGGCCTTGCTCTGTCTGGCCTGGCTTTGCCTTGCCTTGCCTTGTCTTGCCTTACCTTGCCTTGCCTTCCATTGCATTGCCTTGTCCTGCCTGGCCTGGCCCAGCCTTGCCTTTCCCGGCCATGCATTTCTTAGCCTGGCCATCTTTCCCCTGGCCTGGCCTTTCATTTCATTGCAATGTCTTGGCTGGCATTGCCTTGCCTGGCCTTACCTTGCCTTGCACTGACTTGCCATACTTCTCCTGGCCTGGCCTTGCTTTGCCTGCAATTCCCTTGCATGGCATTTCCTTGCCTTACCTTGCCTTGCTTTGCCTTGCCTTGCCTTGCCCTGACTGGCCTTGCCTTGCGTCACCTGCCCTGGCCTGCCCTGCCTGGACTGGCCTTGCCTGGACTTGCATGTCCTCACCTGGCCTTATGTGGCCTGACCTGCCTATGCCTGGCCTGGGCTTGCCCTGCCTTGCCTTGCCTTGCCTTGCCTGGCCTGCATTGCCGGTCCTGGACTGGCCTTGCCTTGCCCTGCCGTGCCTTGCCATGCCTTGCCTTGCATTGCCTTGACTTTCCTTGCCTGGTCTCTGGGTTCAGCAGTAGCAGTCATGTTTCTCCTTCGTGGTAGCTGGTGCAGCGCTGGTTTTTGACTTCCAGCCTGGGAACAGTGTTGGTGAAGCCGATGTTTTCAGTTGTTGCTAAGTGATGCTTACCCTGACCAAGGACTTTGTGAGGCTCATGCTCTGCCAGGGAGGAGGGGAAGCCGTGAGGAAGCAGAGATGGGGCGCCTGACCCGGGCTAGCCAGGGAGGTATTCCATACCACAGCACGTCATGCCCGGGGTGGGGGGTAACTGGGAGTTACCCGGAAGGACACGGGCTTCCGGCTGGGACTCGTTTCTTGGCCGGTGGTATCGTATTCTCTTCCCTTGTTATTTTCTCTTATCATTGTTGTACTTGGTGGTAGCGGTGGTGATTTGTGTTGTACATTGGTTGCTGGACTGCTCTTGTCTCAACCCGTGGGAGTTGCACTCTTTCGATCCTCCTCCCCATTCCTCCGGGAGCTGGGAAGGGGAGAGTTCTGGTGGGGGAGGGGGGGGGGGCTCGATTGTTGTCAGCCCGGCACCACTCACTGGGAGTGAGTGAACAAGTTACCTGACAGGGTTTAAACCACGACAAACATCTTTGTCGCTGACATGGACAGTGGGATTGAGTGCTCCCTCAGCAAGTTTGCCGATGACACCGAGCTGTGTGGTTCGGTTGATACCCTGGAGGGAAGGAATGCCATCCAGAGGGACCTTGACACACTTGTGAGGTGGGCTGATGCCAACCTCATGAAGTTTAACCATGCCAAGTGCAAGGTCCTATACCTGGGTCGCAGCAGTGCCAGGCACAGCTACAGGTTGGGCAGAGAAGAGATTCAGAGCAGCCCTGTGGAGAAGGACTTGGAGGTGCTGCTCAATGAGAAAATGAACATGAGGCAGCTTCAGTGCACGCTCACAGCCCAGAAACCAACTGTATCCTGGGCTGCATCAAAAAGAGCATGAACAGCAGGGCGAAGGAGGTGATCCTGCCCCTCTACTGTGCTCTTGTGAGACCTCACCTGGAGTATTGTGTGCAGTTCTGGTGTCCTCAACAGAAAAGTGACATGGAACTGTTGGAACAAGTCCAGAGAAGGGCCACAAGGATGATCAGGGGACTGGAGCACCTCCTGTATGAAGATAGGAATGAGAAAGTTAGGGCTCTTAAGCCTGGAGAAGAGAAGGCTGCGTGGAGACCTCAGAGCAGCCTTCCAGTATCTGAAGGGGGCCTATAGGGATGCTGGGGAGGGACTCTTCATTAGGGACTGTATTGATAGGACAAGGGGAAACGGGTTAAAGCTTAAACAGGAGAGGTTTAGATTGGATATAAGGAGGAAATTCTTTCCTGTTAGGGTGGTGAGGCACTGGAATGGGTTGCCCAGGGAGGTTGTGAATTCTCCATCCCTGGCAGTGTTCAAGGCCAGGTTGGACGAGGCCTTGGGTGATATGGTTTAGTGTGAGGTGTCCCTGTCCATGGCAGGGGGTTTGGAACATGATGATCTTAAGGTCCTTTCCAACCATAACTATTCTATGATTCTATGAGGATTTGTCCCAGAGGCTGTGGAGCCCCCACCCATGGACATGTTCAGAAGCTGCCTGAATGAGGCCAGGAGCAACCTGATGCGGCCATGACTAGCATGACCATGACTAGTCACTGATGTGACTATGACCAGCAGGACATAGTTATGTCTCACAAAGGACATCTAGGAGGTCTCTGTTCCTATGACTGGCAAATTATACACATAAACTTATATGTATATGTGTCTATATATACAAAAGCACAATATTAAATGCGTCCTAAACTATAGATTTATATATAACACAATATATTCTTATGTTAAATGTCAACACCAACACCCACGATACTGATTTTCCTTTCCTCAGTTTAGTTGGATTCTCAGTGATTTATAGGGTGGGGAGGATCCATCTGCTGTGGGCTTTTCCCAGGAATGATACTGATTTTCCTTTCCTCAGTTTAGTTGGGGTCTCAGTGATTTATAGGGTGGGGAGGACCTATCTGCTATGGGCTTTTCCCAGGAAGGATGGAAACCCAAGATCTAAATGGATGAACTGATCTTTTAATGCAGTTATGGAGCAATGGGTATTGTGCATGAGCCAAGTGAGTGAAATGCAAATTCTTCAACAGGTCTGTGTTTGGAACCAGGCTGCTGAGTTAAATCACAGTCAAATTGGGCTTTGCCACCTCATTTCAGGCAGCTGTGGAACTTCACCCTTTCAGTTTTCCTCCTCAAGTTCTGCCTTTCTCAAAGCCTTTAAGAGAAGCTCTAAGGAGTTTTCTAATTTATACCCAGAGTGGTTTGTTAAAAACAAAGGCAAGAATGTTATCAGTAGAATTTGCCGCAGGAGAGTTGCACCTTGGTTTGAGGCAATGGGGATTAGAGAAATCCAAAGAGAACATGGAAACACACCAGGACCCTGAAACAACGGGAAAATCAAAGGTAATGAAAAAACCTAATCATAAGTCTTTATTTCCTATGCAAGAAGTCATTCGTGGCACAAATTGCAGCTCCCCCATATCTTGGTTGCTATAAAATCGCAATGCCACCAGGGAAAACAGTCACCACAGGGTTTCCCCACACACCCAAAACTTTCCTATTTCTTTAGCAGCTCCTCACTCAAAGGTGAGAGATGTCCGTTGATCCAGTTGTGTTAACAAGCTCCTCTGGGAATGGATTTGGAGCTGATGGGCTGATAGGAAGGAGAAGGCTTGGCTGAGTCCTGGATGGAGATTTTCCACCTGTGGTCACTTGAGTTGTGGCATCACCAGTGGGAAAAACACTCTTTAATCCAGGGGAAAATAACCCAAACAGGGATGTGACCCTGGCCAGCACTAAGGAATAAATCTTTATTTTTTTTATACTTTCTTCTTTATTTATACTTTATTCTTTATCCTTTACATTTTATTTCTTATTATATATATATTTATTATATATATATAATATATATATTCTTATTCTTTACTCTAATTTACTAAAGTTACCATCCTGAAGCTGACTCTTACTGTTGCCAGCAGGACATGACAGTATCCACATATGCCTGCTCTTTAGATGCCCATTTCCCCTTCAAAGCTGCATTTCATCTACTTCTGAAGAAAATTCATTCCTTTTTCTATGGGATTTTTGTTCCTTCTTGGTACCATTGCTCTCTGTGGTCACCTCCAAGAGGTGCAAAATTGTCACAGGAGTCCCTCTAGGTATTGAAAGGCAGAAGTTTTGAAGTAAGTGGCTAGAAACTCATGGATCGGGATTTCTTATACAACACCACCACCGATTGGACGTTGCTGGGAATAGCCACTCCTTTTTCTTTAAGATAAAAACTTTTTCTTACGTGCTGGGAAGCTTTGGGTAGCCAAGTGGCTTGTTCTTACTCAAGAAACTGAGAAATTATAGATAAATAAACTAAGGCCATCATGTTGCCTCTACAGTTGGCTGATCTTATGTAGACAGTTTATTTCCTGACCCTGTTAAAGCAATGTCAGATAGTTTAACAGCTTCAAAGTCCCCTCACATTTAGAAATGATGCTTTAAACCCCACTTTTCCTAATGCAATTCTTGGCTGAGGCTTCAGGTTGTATGTAACGTAGATTATTGTAGAGTAATAGAGTGATTTGGGCCTGAAAGGAGCTTGGTTCCAAACTCCTGCCATGGTCAAGGACACCACACACTAGACCATGTCATCCAAGACTCTGTCCAACCTGGCCTTGAACACTGCCAGGGATGGGGCAGCCACAGCTTCTCTGGGCACCCTGTGCCAGTGCCTCAGTACCCTCACAGGGAAGAGCTTCTTTGTTATCTGTAACCTGAACTCCCCCTGTTTCAGTTCGAACCCATCACCCCTTGTCCTGTCACTCCAGTCCCTGATGAAGAGTCCCTCTCCAGCATCCTTGTAGCCCCCTTCAGACACTGGAAGCTGCTCTGAGGTCTCCACACAGCTTCTTTTCTCCAGGCTGAACAGCCCCAGTGTTCTCAGCCTGGCTCCATACAGGAGCTGCTCCAGCCCCTGATCATCCTTGTGGCCTCGTCTGGACTTGATCCATGTCCTCCTGATGTTGAGGATATCAAATTCACTCTGCCTTTTAAATGTTTTTTTCATTAAATAGCCTGTGCTATCCATACACAATTTGAAGTGCTTCTTTGTGGTGTTTTAAATGATTCCCTTCTCCATCAGTTGTTTCCTCTAGATTCACAGATCCCTCTCAGAAAGTATCCCCATTGCACATCTTTACTCCTGACAAAGCCATCCCAGATTTTGTAATGAAAGCAAACAAAAACACATCAGATCTCAAACCTGGTAAGGTCTCAAGCTTTATCCCATGGAGGTGAAGGATTTAATTCCTTGCTGTTGATGTATGTAAATCACACCCATCACCACCTAAATAATCCCTGGGGAGCAGCTGGGCTCTCTGATGCTGAATTAAATGGGTGAGGATGCCTATACAGTAACCAAGTTCCTGGGTTACTGGTGGATCCATCCTGGTAACCTGCATGGGGTAGGAAACCCACCTTTTGTTACAGAACATTAAGTGCTAGGTAGGAATAACCAGGGTCATTCCCTACTAGGGCTTTCTGGGAGTAAAGAGGTGTTTTCTGTCCTTTCCTGGAAGGCCCTGCAGCCCCCTCTCATCTTTGGGAGCACAGTAATGGAAGCATTTCTGATTGAAAAGTAAAGGCACCTGCATCAAAATGAAAAGGAAGTTGTGCTTTTATATTTTCATTCTAAGTAGCAGCATAAACTGAGATAAAGGAGAGCTGTATTTTCCCTACACTGAGGGTTGAACACATCTAAGAGTGCTTCCCAAGAGGTAATCTTGTTTTTGAATACGGATATGACACACTACATACTGCTATGTACTAAAAAAACTACCTTTGGGGATGTTTGAAGGCTGGATAAAACTCTTAAAGGCAACGATTTTGGGCTGGTATTTTTCAAATAAGACCTTCTGGTGCCATTGATTTTAAAACCTGTTGGGTGTATCCTGACCTGGCTCTTGGGAGCCCTTTGGGCTGACCCTTGCCTGGTCTGACAGCTCCCCCGCAGTTAATGTGTAATCCCCTGACTTGTTTTACCCCTGGCTCTGTGAATACCACAAAGGACAAGGCTCTGGAAGGACGGGTAGATGCTGCATGGGGGAAGACAGAGCAGCATTACCCTTCTAGCTGGAGCCTGGAGAAGCTGGGAGTATTAAAACCCATTTCAAGTGGATCTGAGAGCAAAGAGGAAGAAATCCCTGATATGAAAACCCTGCTTTGTCCTGTGGCATCCACAGGATCCACAGGCCTTGTAGCAAACCTTAACACCTCTGCTTTATATCAGGGCAGCAGAAACCATCCCCTTGAGGAACCAGAGGGATGCTGGTGCTGTGAGCATGGGGCTCTTTTGCTTCCTATTTTAAACGATCCTTTTCTTTACTCATTTGATAGTTTGTGCTGTATGACTCTCGAAAGAGCAGCTAACCAGTGCGTTATAACTTTATATATCTGGCACCTTCCCCTTGTGCCTGTACTGAAATCTTGAGGATGACATCCACCATGATGGCTTTGGACTGCCTGAGGGGAGACTGAGATGAGCTCTTAGGCAGAAGCTCTTCCCTGGGAGGGTGCTGAGGCGCTGGCACAGGGTGCCCAGAGAAGCTGTGGCTGCCCCATCCCTGGCAGTGCTCAAGGGCAGGTTGCTCACAGGGGCTTGGAGCAAGCTGCTCTAGTGGAAGGGGTCCCTGCCCGTGGCAGGGGCTGGTGCTGGATGAGCCTTAAGTTCCCTTCCAAAACAAACCTCTCTGGGATTCTATGGTTCTATGAGAACAAGCTCACTGCTACCTAACCAGGAGGTTGTGCTGCCAGGTTTTTCTTTGCTGTAGGATCTCAACAGCAGTCGGTTGTTCCCTTATCCATGTCAAGAGTTACATCTTGGATAACACTAGCAACAGTCTGCTTGGTGAGTCCTAGGGCAGCTTGTTGAAAGCTTGGCCAAAAAGCAAGATGTGTCCAAATCGGAGTAGGAAAGCCACAAATGGAGCTCCTTTCCCCAGGAATACAGAGATAAATATTCAGTTAACTCTTCAGCAGAGTGTGGACCCACAACCTGCATGGATAATATCTAAATGAAGTGAGCAAGGTATGGGTTTTCAGATTAATTTATCTCCATTCCAGAGAGTGTGCGCAAGCTGCAGGGAGATGTGATTGCTGGGGGGAAGCTGTCGTGTATAGCACAAGCTGCAGCCTTAGAAACATCCCAGGTTTCATATCTGCACCTTGGATCACTTCAGACCAAGCACTTGCTTTGTCAAGCAAGAAAAAGCGAGGGTGAGCCTTTGTTAATTGTGAGCTTCAGGTCAATTCTCCCCTGGCAGGAGATGTGTGTGTCTGGGCAGGTGGATGTTACCTCAGGGGGAGGATTGAGCCCCAGACCCAAACACTTCGATTTTCATTACTTGGGTCACGTTTTCCAGCTCCGTGGTGATGGCTCAGGAGCTGCTTTGCCTCCGGCATCTCTATGCGAGCAGTGAAAAGCAGCTCTAAATCCCCATTAACATCAGGAGACCACACGCGTTGCTCACAGGACATCTGAACTGAGGAGTCTGGCTCTGGAAGGGGAGCTCACCCCTTCAGCAAAAGGTCATCAAATAATGACTTAAGCATGGCTCTGCTTGTCAGATACCAGCCACATGCACTCTTGCTTTGCTCTCTGGTGTAACTCTGTCAAGTGATGATTAATGTTAGGCAGGAAAAATCAATGAAGATTTATTCTACCTGTTGTAAGCTGTGATATTTGGAGCTGCTGGTTTCTCCCAGGCAGAATTTATCTTTGATCAAGCCTGAATGTATCTTTTGTCTCCAAGTTAGGCATCGTGTCTAAAGCAAAGTGAGGCGAGAAATCCTGGCTCTGCACCATCCTACCCTAAGGAAAGCCACATTTGCTCTCAAAGAGCTCCTCCTGGGTCACAGAGAACAGCTATTTATTCCTCATGTATCACACTATCACACTAGACTGGCAGCACCCAAAAGATGAGAAGTAATTCCCTTTCCCCAGTAGTTACTCAGGAATTCAAGGACTTCCATGTGTCAATGGCTTGAGAGGAACTATGAGGAACCCTGCAGTTTATTCATTCTGGTGTTGCCCTCCCTCCTTGCCTTAAAATACCTACTAGCTTCCAGCTGTGTTGGTGGTGGTTGTGGTGTTCAGCCAAGACTGGCCTTGGTGTTTTCCTCTCTCAAAAAGAATTTACCTCATATTGACTTATATATATGTATGTGTGTGTATATATGTATATATATACACCCTTTACATTGACTTAAAGTGGGGTAGCTGATTGATAGACAAAACGTGACTTTCTTAATATTATTGAGGGATTTGGGCCTCTTCAGAATTTTCAGTTGCCTCTCCTGGATGTCTGCTACTCCTCTACCATCATCCCTCAAGCCTTGCTCCATGTTCTAATGGAGAAGAAAGTGATTTCCTTCATTAGATGTGCCACCCAGCTCTTCTCATTCACAACCTATGCCACCACCGAGTGCTACGTGCTGGCTGCTATGGCTTATGATCGCTACATGGCCATTTGTAACCCCCTTCTCCTACTCCACAGTCATGTCCCAAAGGCTTTGCATTGGGATGTTGGCTGGTGCCTACTTAGCTGGTGTGATCAGCTCTGCCATACACATGGTTTCCATAGTTCATCTCCCATTCTGTCAGTCCAAGATGATCAGTCACTTCTTCTGTGATGGACCACCACTGCTAGCCCTCTCCTGCTCTGACACCCCTGCCATTGAGGTGATGGTTGCTGCCGTGGTGGGGTTCAAGGTACTGAGCACCGCGGTCTTCATCCTCATCTCCTACTTTTTGGTCCTTTCCACTGTCATGTGGGTGTGGTCTGTGGTTGGTCAACGCAAAGCTTTCTCCACCTGTGACTCTCACTTCATCTCCATTGCTTTGTACTATGGCAGCTCCCTTTTCATGTACCTCCTGCCCATCTCCAGCCAGTCCTTGAAGCATGACGAGTTGGTCCCCATGAGAAGCAGCAGGCTGGATATTGCACCTTCAAGGATGGTTTGATATTGCACCTTGAAGAGGATGGTTGGATATAGCACCTTCAAGGACGCGTGGATATAGCACCTTCACAAAGAAGGGACTAAACATACTTGGAAGCCTGAAAACTGGAAAACACACTTCTCCTTAAACCAAGGCTACATTCTGTGCTGGCATGGACAGGACTTTCTCTGGCTGCAGCCTGACAGCTGACAGTGACTGTGTATTGGAAAGAATGTTGTTGTCCAAAGTGATTGCTACTTAAATATTACTTGAAATTAATATATCTTATTATTTATATGCTATTAAACATAATAATAAACTTTACTTCAGGCTTCAGAGAGCAAAAAGGAGAAGGTGGTGGCTTTGCCCTGCTGACATCAAATCAACTGGTATCTGAGCTCATGTTTTATATTAGCAAATGATTTCTGGTGTTATTTCTGGTTTTAAGGAAATATTAACTGATATTTCCAGGTATTTCAACTCCAGACCACAAGGTTTGGTCACGTGAAATGACAGAGGGGATATTGAGGTGAGCTCTTAGGCAGAAGCTCTTCCCTGTGAGGGTGCTGAGGCACTGGCACAGGGTGCCCAGAAAAGCTGTGGCTGCCCCATCCCTGGCAGTGTTCAAGGCCAGGTTGGACACAGGGGCTTGGAGCAAGCTGCTCATGTGGAAGGGGTCTCTGCCTGTGGCAGGTGTTGGAGCTGGAGGAGCTTTAATTTCCCTTCCAACACAAACCAGGCTGCAATTCTAAGAAATAAAGCTGTGACAGGCTATTGGTCAACAAAGTCCTTGTGTTAAATGGGGACAAGTCATATCTGAGCCTCTGCTCTGCTGTGAATTTAAGTAGGGGTGTAAAGAGCAGGAATGCTGGTAAAGAGGAAGGATTTGGGGTCTTCCTCTCCCCTGAACACCCAAGGTGCTGCTGGCATGGGTATACTGATGAGCCCGATGGAGCAAGTACAAAACCCAGCTGTCTGCATCTGGGACTTCAAGCTGCATTATTCCCCCTGCACAAGCACACCCAGGTATTCTCAGTGCCTCTTTTTGCCTTCATGTAGTTCTTTTCAATAATCCTTGAATTATATATTTTTCTTCTTTCCAGAATTTGATTGAGGGTTATTTCTCCCTCTGTTACACTGATTTTCCCACTTCACAAGCCTTGGTTTTAGCCCAGTACCCAATGGGGAAGAAAGACATTCAAATCCACTCAGAAATAATTTTCTGCCCTCCTCCAGTGCATCTCCTGGACTGTCAGTCTGGTGCCTTCCAGCAGAAAAAACAGGTTGACATTGAAAACATCTAAAGCTATCTACATTCTTCTCTTTCTTGCTTCCCCACATTTTCATACCTCGGTTTTCTCTTCTATCTGCTCCATCCTTTGTCTTTTCTAAATGACTGGGACAAGGTTATCAGTTAATATTTCTACTAAGGGTTTTATCATGTCTCTTCATCTAGGAGAAATATTCGAGACACACCGGCACTCCGAATTCTTCAGAGGAAGACTGGGAAATCTGACTTCATCCTGATATATCCTCAAAGCAGCCACGTTTTGAGCCAATGCTTTTGACCAAAGTGGTGTACAATCACTAGTCAAGTGCATGGAAGTAAATGCATGTGATGGAAAGGACTCCCCATGACCAGCGCAAACCATCCACACAGAGGATGCTTTGTTTTCAGCTCCCTTCAATGCAATATTAGATGAACCCTGTGGATGTAAAGGGCTTCCTTAGGGAAACACTGAAAGGAAGAGGTATGTGGTAGATGGGGAAATACAAAGCAAACTGTCCTGGGCCTGTCTTCCTGGGTAGGTCTCTACAGGAGAACTGGTCTTGGAGGTGTTGATGCAGCCAGAAGGAGTCTGGGGAGAGAGGACTTGAGAGGTTGTTTTGCTGATCAAGTCAAACTAATTATCCGAGGGAGGAGGGTCCTTTGGGAGAACAGTTTGCACAACACAAGCCTCTGAGGTAATGCTTCCTGTGAGATAAAAACCCCTCCACCAGCCAGCCTGGAGCATCCTGCTACCAAGCATCTCTCCTTCAACCCATCGCATGGTCTCCAGGAGGAGCTGCAGGCACTGCATCCACCACCACCTTCCTCTTTAACCAAGCAGGTACAAAAGGGTTTGATGGGTGGTGGGTCCAGTTTGACCCTGGTCTTGCTGCCTCTCACATGCTTGATGGCATGTTATATTTCACTCTTCTTCAGGGACTGTAGAGATAGGGCAAGGGGTGATGGGTTTAAACTGAAACAGGGAAATTCAGGTTGGAGATAAGGAAGAAGTGCTTTACTGTGAGGGTGCTGAGGCCCTGGCACAGGGTGCCCAGCGAAGCTCTGGCTGCCCCATCCCTGGCAGTGTTCATGGCCAGGTTGGACACAGGGGCTTGGAGCACGCTGCTCTAGTGGAAGGTGTGCCTGCCCGTGTCAGGGTTTGGAGCTGTGTGAGCTTTAATTTCCCTTCAACCCAAACCATTCTATGATAACCCATGGTGTGAATAAAAGTGCCCTAGTATGCCTAGTAGGTTTGCTTCAAAAACACCAACCTTCCTGACCCCATCTACAACTGATTTAGTGATATTTTAGCATGAGAATATCCAAGCGTAAAGCCTTAAAATTTTGGTTTATATATGGTATGTTTTGTATTTTACACCCTTAGGTGCATATTTGGGTTGGTCATAGGCAGCTCACTGCATTCACAGCAAAGCTCTGCTGGAGCGAAGTCCACTGATTTCCCTTAACATTATGCAGGGTGGGGGTTCTTCAAAAGCAGATAAACTTAGAACGTAAAACAAATTTCAAGTACATGGCTTTGTGTGGTGTTGAAAAGGATGCAGCACAAGTAATGAATCTACAGAAGAGCACTGATCCACTCTGAAAAATACAAAAAAAAAGGGAGAAAATAAATCCTTAACATTCCCAGAAATCAGCGAAGAAAATACAAAATCTTTTCTGTTTTCCACATTTTGTGATGTACTTATTTGGTTTTATTGTATTACGTTTGGATAGACATGATGTTTCTCACTCTTTCATTAGTGATGTATATATCAATCATTCTAGAATTATTCTCTTTTAATTTCCTGTTGTGTAATGAGCTCCTTCACCACTTTGACTTCAGATCTTGAGCTACACACAGAAATACACCATTACAAATACACCATTTTCTATTGCATTTACTTTGTGGATTATACTCCAACTAAACTTCCACATTATTTCTCTTGTAGGGATGTATTTCAGTGATTCCTTTCATTTCAATCCAAATCCATCAACTTATTGAAATGACGGACAGAGGAAACCTCACGGTTCTCTCCAGCTTCATCCTCTTGGGTTTCTCTGATGCCCCAGAGCTACAAACCGCCATCTTCACAATCTTCTTATCCCTCTACGTTTTCATGGTGCTGGGGAACCTGATGATGATCCTGCTGATCAACACTGACCCCCACCTCAACATCCCCATGTACTTCTTCCTGAGCCACTTATCTTGCATGGATGTTTGCCTTTCCTCTGCTATCATCCCAAAAGCTCTGGAGACATTCCTGCTGGGGAGAAGCCACATCTCCTTTTGGGGTTGCTTTGCCCAGATGTATATTTTCGTGGCTCTGGCTGTCTGTGAGAGCTTCCTGCTTGGGGTAATGGCTTACGACCGATACACGGCTGTGTGCAAGCCCCTGCTCTACACCACTACCATGACCAGGGCACGTTGCCATGGCATGATGGTGCTGGTGTACACCATCGGGTTCCTCACCTCCCTGGTGCACATCACACTGGCAGGGAGGTTGTCCTTCTGTCAGGCCAGGAGCATCAACCACTTCTTCTGTGAGCTGCCCACCCTCCTGCAGCTCTCCTGCTCCAACACAAGCACAAATGAGGTCTTGCAGGTTTACCACGCTGTGTTAAACACTGTGGGCCCTCTCCTGATGATCCTGGTGTCCTACACCTACATCCTCCACACCGTCCTGCATATCCCTTTGGCCACGAGGAGGCTGAAGGTCTTCTCTACCTGTGCCTCCCACTTGGTTGCCATCACCATCTTCTACGCACCCGCGATCCTCACCTACGTCCAGCCTCATGAGGCATCCTCATGGGATCAGGCAAAGCTGGTGTCGCTGTGTTACTCCATCCTCACCCCAACCCTTAACCCCCTCATCTACAGCCTGAGGAACAAGGAGGTGAAGGCGGCTCTGAGGAGGCTGTGGGAGCGAAAGCTGCTGCCACATCTATGCAGGGTTTGAAAGCACATTTGGAGCTCTTCAGTACTGTGGAGGTAAGGAAGGAATATGTGGAATATGTGATTATGGAATTGAGCATTACTGGCCATTATTGGTCATTATAGCTCACTACTGGTCATTATTACAGCAAGTGCAGGGTATGGAGAACCAGCACAACGAATGGTTCTCTTCAAACTGCTTCAGGCTGTTTTAAGCAAGGCCTGAGCCTTCAGTAATTCATCCAAATAAGTATCAGGTATTTAATAACAGGCCTGAGACAGCACCATGTGTTTTGTGTCTAAATTGTGCTAAATGAAAGTAGAGCCCACAAAAAGGAGGCTCAGGCTTGAGGTAAGGCACTGACGACTGTCTACATTGCCTGATTTATAAGCATTTCCTCAATGATGAACTGGTGGAAGGTCAAGAGGATTTGATACAGCTCTGGTGTCCCCAACACAAGGAGGACATGGAGCTGCTAGAGCAAGTCCAGAGATGCAACAAGGATTCTCAGGGGCTGGAGCAGCTCCCATATGGGGCCAGGCTGAGAACACTGGGGCTGTGCAGCCTGGAGAAGAGAAGCTGCTTAGAGTCCACAGAGCAGCTTCCAGTGTCTGAATGGGACTATAAGAAACCTGCAGGAGGGCTTTGGCCAAGGGCCTGCAGGGACAGGCCAAGGGGAATGTCTTGAAGCTGCCAGAAGGGAGACTGAGATGAGCTCTTAGGCAGAAGCTCTTCCCTGTGAGGGTGCTGAGGCGCTGGCACAGGGTGCCCAGAGGAGCTGTGGGTACCCCATCCCTGGCAGTGTTCAAGGCCAGGTTGGACACAGGGGCTTGGAGCAAGCTGCTCCAGTGGAAGGGGTCCCTGCCTGTGGCAGGGGTTGGAGCTGGATGAGCTTTAAGGTCCCTTCCAACACAAACCTCTCTGGGATTCTGTGAAATAAAGCTGTGACAGTCTGTTTGTCAACAAAGCCTTTGTGCTAAATGGGGACGAGTCATATCTGAGCCTCTGCTGTGCTGCGAATTTAAGTAGGGGTGTAAAGAGCCTGAGTGCTGCTGGGAGGGAGGATCAGGGGTATTCCTCTCCCCTGAACACCCAAAGCGCTGCTTGCCTGGCTATCTTGACGAAGCTGATGGAGCAAGTGCTGTACTCAGCTGTCTGCATCTGGGACTTCAAGCTGCATTATTCACCCTGCACAAGCACACCCAGTTATTCTTAGTGCCTCTTTCTGGATTCATGTAGCTCTCTTCAATAATCTTTGAATTATATTATTCTTCTTTTCTAAATTAGGTTGAGGGTTATTTCTCCCTCTGTTACACTGATTTTCCCACTTCACAAGCCTTCGGTTTAGCCCAGTACTCAGTGGGGAAGAAAGACATTCAAAACCACACAGAAATCCTTTACTTCCCTCCTTCAGTGCATCTCCTGGACTGTCAGTCTGATGCCTTCCAGCAGAAAAACAGGTTGACATTGAAAACATCTAAAGCCATCTGCATTCTTCTCTTTCTTCCTTCCCCGCATTTTCATAGCTTGGTGTTCTCTTCTATCTGCCCCATCCTTTGTCATTTTTAAATGTCTGGACAAGGTTATCATTCAATATTTCTACTAAGGGTTTTATAATGTCTCTTCATCTAGGAGAAGCATTCAGGACACACCGGCACTCAGGATTCTTCAGATGAAGACTGGGAAATATGACTTCACCCTGATATATCCTCAAAGCAGCCACATTTTGAGCCAATGCTTTTGACCAAAGTGTTGTACAATCACTAGTAAAGTGTATGGAAATAAATGCATCTGATGAAAAGGACTCCCCATGACCAGCGCGAACCATCCACACAGAGGATGCTTTGTTGTGTTTGTTTTCGGCTCCCTTCAATGCAATATTAGATGATCTCTGTGGATGTAAAGGGCTTCCTCAGGGAAACACTGAAAGGAAGAGGTATGTGATAGATGGGGAAATACAAAGCAAACTGTCCTGGGCCTTTCTTCCTGGGTAGGTCTCTGCAGGAGAACTGGTCTTGGAGGTGTTGATGCAGCCAGAAGGAGTTTGGGGAATGAATGGTTCCTTCAAACAGGTTCAGGTGATTTTAAGCGTGGACTGAGTCTTGGATAATTCATCCAAATAAGTATCAGTTATTTAATAGCAGGACTGAGACAGCACCGTGGTGTTTTGTGTTTAAATTGTGCTAAATGAAAGTAGTTCCCACAAAAAGGAGGCTCAGCCTTAAGGTAAGGCAGTGACCACTGTCTCCAGTGCCTGGTTGATAACTGTTCATCCCAAGCGAGCTTGAAGATCTGAGGGAAGGACCAAAGGTTCAATACAGCTCTGGTATCCCCTGCAGTTCTGATACAGTTTTGGTGTCTATAGAATACTAGAATCATAGAATAGTTAGGGTTGGAAAGTACCTTAACATCACCTAGTTCCAACCCCCCTGCCATGGGCAGGGACACCTCACACTAAACCATGCCACCCAAGTCTCTGTCCAACCTGGTCTTGAACACTGCCAGGGATGGAGCATTCACAGTCTCCCTTGGCAACCCATTCCAGTGCCTCACCACCCTCACAGGAAAGAATTTCCTCCTTATATCAGATCTGAACTTCCCCTGTTTAAGTTTTAACCCATTACCCCTTGTCCTGTCACTACAGTCCCTAATGAAGAGTCCCTCCCCAGCATCCCTATAGGCCCCCTTCAGATACTGGAAGGCTGCTCTGAGGTCTCCACGCAGCCTTCTCTTCTCCAGGCTGAAGAGCTCCAACTTCCTCTGCCTGTCTTCATACGGGAGGTGCTCCAGTCCATGAGCATCCTCGTGGCCTCCTCTGGACTTGTTCCAACACTTCCATGTCCTTTTTATGTTGAGGACACCAGAACTGCACACAATGCTCCAGGTGAAGTCTCACAAGAGCAGAGCAGAGGGGCAGGATCAACTCCTTTTACCGGCTGGCCACTCTCCTTTAGATGCTGCCCAAGATACGGTTCATTTCTTGGCTGCAAGCACACACTGCTGGCTCATGGTCCTTTTCTCATTGACCAACACCCCCAAGTGCTTCTCTGCAGGGAACATAAGAAGGCCATGGAGCTGCTGGAGTAAGTCCGGAGGAGGCCATGAGGGTGCTCAGGGGCTGGAGCAGCTCCCGTATTGCGCCAGGCTGAGAACACTCGGGCTGATCAGACTGGAGAAGAGAAGCTGCTTGGAGACCTCAGAGCAGCTTCCAGCGTCTGAAGGGGGCTACAGGGCTGCAGGAGAAGGACTCTTCATCAGGGAGTGTAGGGATAGGACAAGGGGTGGTGGGTTCAAACTGAAGCAGGGGGATCCAGATTGGATTTGAGGAAGGAATTCTTCACTATGAGGGTGCCGAGGTGCTGGCACAGGGTGCCCAGAGAAGCTGTGGCTGCCCCATCCCTGGCAGTGTTCAAGGCCAGGTTGGACACAGGGGCTTGGAGCAAACTGCTCTAGTGGAAATTGTCCCTGCCCATGGCAGGGGTTGGAAGTTGAGAGCTTTTAGGTCCCTTCCAACATAAACCAGTCTGGGATTCTGTGATACCGGATATGAGCATCCAATACATTTATCCCATGTAAGTGAGCTGGAGCAGTGCTAAGGACCTGTGATAGGCACACATAGGTTAGCATGTGGCCAGAAGTATGTCCCAACTAAAATCTTCCTGGGATGTCTGGTCCTCACATCTTTTCCTTTCTGGATGTTCAGTACCAGGTCTGTGCTTTGTGGATTTGACCATGTCACATCCCCTTCTGTATGTCATCACATTATTGAGGGGAAAGATGCTCTAAATGAAATAGTAGATGGAGGGGTTTTAACATTTAATCCAAACACACCATTTCTGTTTAATGAACTGTACAACTGCTGGAAGAACATGTACTTGTATAATGACAAACTGAATAAATTTGTGGTTTAAAATAAGCACCTTTGGAAACTGTGGTCTTCTGCAAAGAACTGTGATGAATAATGAATGAATGCAATGGCAACCAGTCAAAATCTAATTTAAATTGGTGTGAAGTGAAATGCTCACTTTATAAGCTTTTAATCAAAGTTTCTGATGGAGTTTTCATGAAAAGTAGAGACATTTGGACAATTCCCTCAAGAAAAGAGAACACAACATGTGAAGCAACGTATTCAGATAGAATAAGAGAGGGACTCTTCATCAGGGCCTGTAGGGACAAGCCAAGGGGAATGGCTTTAACCTGCCCGAGGGGTGATTGAGATGAGCTCTTAGGCAGAAGCTCTTCCCTGTGAGGGTGCTGAGGCGCTGGCACAGGGTGCCCAGAGAAGCTGTGGCTGCCCCATCCCTGGCAGTGTCACTTAGCCCAAAGTAAAGTGATGTTTTTCGGATGTACTCCTTGGGTACAAACTGGAACACAAGAGGTTCCACTTAAACTTGAGAAGAAACTTCCTACAGCAGCGTCCTGAGCTCCAGCTCCTCATGATGCTCTGGGCTTCCCAGGGAGCTGCTTGTGCTGTGTCCTCCCCATGCAGCTGCTGAGAAGGCAGGTTTGGAGATCACCGTGGTTGAGAACGCTCTCAGGAGGGAGGGGAAACCACTCTAAACATCTATGTAAGCTTGCATAGGAACAGAGTTTGGACTGGAAGGGACCTTAAAGCTCATGCAGTTCCAACCCCCTGCCATGGGCAGGGACATTTTCCACTAGAGCAGGTTACCCTAAGCCCTGTCCATCCTGCACTTTCCATAGGTCAGGAATTCCTTCCAGTGTCTAGTTAAGAAGCCCCAGCAAAGATGGAAGGAACTGGTGTTTGGCAAATGCCCGCAAGAGCATGAAGGATCAACTCTGCACTGTGAGAGCACTACTTTTCTCTGTGTTCCAGGTTGAGACGAATGATCTCCAAGCCCCAGGCTCAGCACTAATGAAGTTAATGAAGTGCAGCACTAAGGTAAAGCATGGAACCTCCCCACTGCTTTCCACAAGGGTCATTGCTCAACATCCAGGAGTGAGCCAGAGGAGCACAAACTGTGTTGTGCCATGGTGTTGGAAGAGACCTTAAATCTCACCCATTTCCAAGCCCCTGTGATGGCCGGGGACACCTTCCACTAGAGCAGGTTGCCCTGTCCAACCTGCACTTTCCATAGGTCAGGAATTCGTTCGTTACAAAGAATCCAAAGCAGAGAAGGAAGAAGCAGGTGGTTGGCAAATGCCCACAGAAGGATGAAGGATCAGCTCTGCACTGTGAAAGCACCACGTTTCTCTGTGTTCCAGGCTAAGCAGAATGATCTCCAAGCCCCAGGCTCAGCACTAACACAGGCGATGAGGTGTGGTACTAAGGTAAAGCTATTCAGGTATGCAATGTCCCTACTGCTATCCACAGAGATTGTTGTTCAACATCTAGGAGTGAGCCAGAGGAGCACACACCACGTTGTGCCATGGTATTTAACTGCTTGAGCATCCCTTTGTTCTACCTGTGCTGGCACATGACTCTCACCAACCTGTTCCCCACTGAGCTGTGCCTGAACTCTCCATCCTGCAGGACTGTCTCTGAGCAGCTCCCACCACACAGAGGCTTCTCCACCTGGGACATCCCTGCCTCTTGGAGAGGAAACCCCCAGCCAGGAGCTCACACACAAAGCACCATCCAGCCCATGGCACAAAGCAATTGCACCCAAGTGAACGAGTTCAGCCTGGCGGGCTTCACAGAGGACCCGGTGACTCAGGTCTACTTGTTCCTGCTCTTCCTGCTCACCTACGTTGTCACCATTGTGGGCAACCTGGGCATCATCATCTTAATCAGGGCCAGCCACCTCCTCCACTCCCCCATGTATCATTTCCTGGGCAGCCTGGCCTTTGTGGACCTCTGTTTCTCCACCATCATCACCCCCAGGATGTTGGTTGACTTGATGTCAGAGAAGAAGAGCATTGCTTATGCTGGGTGTGTGGCTCAGGTGTTTCTCTTTGATATCTTTGTGGTATCTGAATGCCTCCTGCTGGCTTCAATGGCCTATGACCGCTACGTGGCCATTTGCCATCCCCTGCTGTACCCCCTTGTCATGTCCCCAAAGTGCTGTTTCCAGCTGGTGACTGCCTCGTACCTTGTGGGGCTGACCAATGGCGTGGGACAGACCATCAGCATGTCCACCCTGTCCTTCTGCAGCTCCAGCGTCATCGACCTCTTCTTTTGTGACATTTCCCCTCTCATCTCGCTCTCCACCTCTGACACCACCCTCAGCCACACCATCCTGACCACTGCAGCATCTCTCTTTGGTGTGTCCAGCAGCCTGGTTATCCTGCTCTCCTACGTGGCCATCATCCCCACCATCCTGAGCATCAATTCAGCTGAGGGTAAGCGCAAAGCCTTCTCCACCTGCACCTCCCACCTCACCACTGTCAGCATCTTCTATGGGGCATCCTTTTTTATGTATTCATTCCCCAGCTCAGACAGCTCAAGAGCAGCAGATAAATGGGCTGTGGTGATCTACACCGTGGTGACTCCCATGCTGAACCCCTTGATCTACAGCCTGAGGAATAAGGAGGTGAAGGAGGCTTTGAGGAGACTCTTGAAAATAAAATGATCTTGAATTCTCCCAGTATAGGACCAGATAGAATGGAGATGTAGAGGGTAGATGCTCAGCTTTTGGTTAAGTATGAGTAACATGTTGGGGGTCTTCTGCACCCAGCCTTATGTGATGCACTGGTTGATGTGACTGAGAATACAAATAATTCCATACTCTAAACTTTGATAAATATACTTAGTAGTTAATTTCACCTTATTGTTTAATTAGTCATTTATTTCACCTAGTCAAGACACAAGTAGACAACTACAAGTGTGCAATTCTCTTCACCTTAGGATAAGGGGGACCTTACTGCCCTCTACGCCTGCCTAACAGGAGGATGGAGCCAGGAGGGGACCGTTCCCTGCTCCCAGGGAACAAGGGATGGGACAAGAGGAAACGGCCTCAAGCTGCACCAGGGCAGGTTTAGATGGAGCTGAGGAACAATTCCTGCCTCAGAGGGTGCTCAGGCATTGGAACGGGCTGCCCAGGGCAGGGCTGCAAGCACCGGCCCTGCAAGTGCTCACAAACCCTATAGACAAGGCCCCCAGTGCCATGGGTTAGGGGTGGCCTTGACAGTGCTGGGGAATGGTTGAACTTGATGAGCTTAAAGCTCTTTTCCTTTTTGCTCTCCCTTTTGCTTGGCAAATAAGAATAAACAGAGAGTGAATTCTACCATTGCACTGGATCAAACTCCATTTCTAGACAGTGTTGTTAAATTTATTGAGGGCCTTAAGAAAAGGACAAAAGCACCTTTGGCAAGAGAAATAGAGATGACAGCAAGTAAGTGTGATGCCATGCAGGCAGTATTATTAGGTTTTGATGCACAAACCTCATTCAATGATTTCCAGCACTCATTTCAGACAGCAAAGAATTTCAGTGAAATATGGTACTTGTGTGACCTCTGTTATGAATGAAGGTGCTTTGAAAGTGTTTTAAGATGTGATAGTGATGAATCCACACCAAAGAGCAGAAACTATAAAGGAATCCCCATCCACTGCTCCTCACCTTTGTTTTTGAGCTCCCTGTTGGCAGCAATAGAAGCCATGATCTCCATGGCAGCCTGATCACAACAGAGCACAGGAGCTGTGGTGTTGCTCAGCAGCCTTCAGACCTCCTGTGTGGCAGCCCATGGACGCCTGTACCGATGGCATTGCCTGCCCTGATGTCTCTCCTGTTGCTTTCCTGCACAGAGAGCTGATTGGTGATGGGCAAACATTGCATACATAAACCACCCTAAAATACTCCAATGTGTGCATTACCTCAGCCCATAGAGCTGCAGCCTCTGCCAGGACCATGGTGAAACCCGGAGCCATGGCTGAGCTTTAGGGCTATCCTAGACACACATAACAACCTAGGCTGGAGGGAGAAGCTCCATGGCTGGATTCAGTTAAGTCTGGATCAAAGTGGTTTGGTGATTCCTTAACAACACACAACTCACAGGCACTCAGGGTCAATCAGCTGAATCCTGCTTTGTTCCCAAAGCTTCCTGATAATTCCCTGGTTATTATTTAACCCAGCCAACGGTTGTTTTCCTGCTGAGCCTTGGGGACAAGCAGGGGCAGAGGTTTCACACCCTCCCTGGCCCCTATGTCAATGTTTGACTGCTCTTACAGTGGGGTTTTCCCTCTCCCTCTGTTTCTAACTGGAATTTCCCATGCTGCAAATTCACAATAGGAAATCTGAGATTTACCCTCACCTGCAAGATAATGCACATGGAGAACTTGCTGGTGGCATCAAGACAAAAAGAATGGGACACCATTAATTCTTGCATGAATCATTTCTCTGTCCCTGAAATCATAGAAGCATGGAATTGTTTGGGTTGGAAGGGACCTTAGGGCTCCTCCAGCTCCAACCCCTGCCACAGGCAGGGACACCTTCCACTAGAGCAGCTTGCTCCAAGCCCTGTGTCCAACCTGGCCTTGAACACTGCCAGGGATGGGGTAGCCACAGCTTCTCTGGGCACCCTGTGCCAGCGCCTCAGCACCCTCACAGGGAAGAGCTTCTGGCCAAGAGCTCATCTCAATCTCCCCTCAGGCAGCTTAAAGCCATTCCCCTTGGCCTCTCCCTAAAGGCCCTTGTTCAAAGCCCCTCTCCAGATTTCTTGTAGCCCCTCTTAAGGTATTGAAAGGCCACAATAAGGTCTCTCTGGTGCCTTCTACAACAATATTCAATGACTTTATGTCCAGCTGCTCTCTCCTTCACCATCACCAAGTGTTTAAACAGGAACATGAACTCTTAGTGTCTTAAAAACACAAGTCTGTGGCTACAACCCTATCGCTCTGCTCACTGTGGCTTCACATTGGAGCTGCTGCTATCAAACCCAAAAGCTTTTTGGTCCTTGTTGTGTGTGTTTAAGGAAGCGAGTGGTTTGCTGTGTCTAAGGGCTGCCACTGCCTTAATGTGGTTATCATCTGAGCATGAGAGCAGAGCAAACACCACATGATGTCCTAGGAAGCAGAAGCAGCAGCCAGCATTGCAATGCATCTTCCTGCTGGGTCATGATGAGCAGGCAATGAGGTGCCTGGCTTCTGGCATTCCTGCTGAGGAGCTCCTAATGGCTTTAGCTCCCCACTCTCAGCTGGAGCTGCTTTCATTGTGGTTAAATCTGGTTTAAAGGCAGCTGAGCAAAAGCTGGGTAGGAGCTACCTCCCCTTTTTGGGTACTTAGTGATTGGATTTAGGAATCATCTCCTACATCCTTGGGCAAGCACTTACCTCCTTACATTTGAATGCACCATGTCACCCCTATGTGTTTACTGGGTCCATCAGCTCCCTTTAGTGTTGAGGGAGATTTGGTGGGGTTCATGCCTCTCACTGCAAGGCAGACACCTCCATTGCTCCAGCTGAAGAGATCTGAATGAGCTCTGATGATTGCCTTGGCCCGAGTCTCATCAGCTGTAATTGGACTTCGGCTCATAAATAGATAAGGAGAGACTCTCATGTTTGGCTTTTAATGTAAGTCATCAATCTTTAGCCACCTGCAGTGTCAGCATGTGTGTGTAAAGCAGAGACCACAGAGAAAAGCATGCTTCTGTGTGTGATAAGATGTGGGTATTTGATGTGGGATGGGTGATGTTTTGCCCTTTGTTTAGACAAGCTGTGGTATTGAGAATGGCTGGTTTCAGGGGTGTTAGATGCAAGGTGTGTGTTTGAGATGTCTACTCTTTATGTATCTGCAACTTACTTATGTAAGTACAACACAAGGGGAAGGAGGAGAATGAGGATGAGGAGATGGCCATTGAGTGTGTGAGCCCTTAGCAATGGGAAACAGCAACTGTCTTCATCCTCCTGCCTGAGGTGGGTGTAGACAACTTCAGCTGGATCTTCTGAACCCATTTGAAGGTGTTAAAGCCCTGGCTCCTGTCAGCTGCTTTTTTCTACAAGGAACAAGTCCCAGTCTTGGTTTCATTTCCTCCTTTTGCAAGCAGTAAAAAGCCACCCTGAGGTTATTTAAATTTGGAGGCATATAATGCAAAATGTTGTTTCAAAGGCCAGTTTTGGGTCCAAAATGGGCAGGTGGAATCAGACAGACTTCAAAAAGAGAAAATGCTGAGTCCTGCCTATGAGGCGGACTTGCTCAAAGCACTAAGACAGGCTGGGGAGCACCTTATCAGAGAAGGACAAGGCTCTTGTGGTGTCCACTGTGTTGAAATGAGCCATCAATGTGTCCTTGCAGCAAAGGCACCCACCAGCAACATGAGAAGAGCACTGGTGGTGAGTCAAGGGACCTTGTGCAATGAACATCTGAGCACAGGCTGGGGAATGGGGAAGTAAAAGCTACTTTGGGAAGGGTGGAGGGAGAAGATTAATTGTGCTGTAGAAATGGTCATCTTGCTTGAAAAGGGGCTGATGGAAAGAGTGAAGTGGTAGGGGAAGGAGGAGGAATGCTCATTTCTCAACAGGCAACATGTTTATTTGAAGGTCATCTCCTCATCTTTTTAAGGCCTGCATATTTCAGGTTAACATGAACAGCAGTCATCTCGTGTACATCTATATATACACACATGTTCTTTAAATAGAAGGAAGAACAGAGGAAGAAATATATGCAAGAATAATTCAGATGAGAAGGGGTGGTTTTTCCCTTGAAGCTACAAGTACATGGAATTGCATTCAGGGATTCTGGTCTCACTTTAATTGACTCAAACGTCACTACAGAGTCAGAAAATCACTCCAATTTGATTTCTTATCTATTTAATGCAACACTAATTCTTGTGGCAGATTAAGGCATGATATTATTGTATTTACTTGTCCTTAAATAAGAGCAACTCCCACAGACATCAAAGAAATCATCCCAAACAAGCCTCCTTCTTAAAAAGATTTTGGATGCTTATGGGAAGATGCTTATGTTTTGCAGGAGCAATTCTTTCCATAGCAGAGCAGCCACAGTTTTAGGATTTAAGCTTTAAGATTATTTGTTTCCATATAGGAACTATTGCCTATTATTTTATCAAGGTATTATTTTTAATATATTATTTAGGACCTTCAACCATCATGGTTTTATCTCCCAGGAATTGGGTGCAGTCCTAAAGGGAACCCCAAATCCTGCATTAACCTCATGCACTGTGTGTTCCTGTGAGCTGGGAGAAGTCATTCAACCTCTTCCCATGTTTCTTTGTCTCCTGCTGCCAAGAGAGTGGCTGGAGGAAAACACTTGAGTGTGACCACGTTTGTCCTCTTGGGCTTCCCCAACGTGTAGAAGCTGCTCTTTGGGACTATTTTACTCATCTCCATCAGCATGGTGGTGGGGAACCTTATGAAGACCAGCTCTCAGCTTCATGTGCCCATCTCCTTATTTCCTCATAGGAAATGTACTTATTTCTTCCATAGGATGTATCTGGGTGTCTTGCTTTCCTGGATTGGCCTGCTCCATGGAAAGCTGCCACCATGCTGACCTAGAAGCAGAGTTTAACTTCATTCCCCGTGATAAGCAGTCACCCAACTTGGTCCAGGAACAGCCTTTCAAGGCACTGTCTGAGCAGGGTTGGCTTTTCCTTGAATGCCATCTGGTGCTGATGACACAGATGCTCCATGCTTCTGGCCATATGTTGTATCCAGACATGTCCAACCTATTTCATGGCTCAAAGACTCTCAGTGTTGTCCGCAGCTACCCTATCATTTCTTCTTTTCCTTATATCTGTCCATCCAGGCAAAGGCTATTTTCCATCCCAGCTGCAGCTTACTCATGATTTCTCATTCCAGGGTTTGGGGGTTGAGTCACATTGGTCCAAGGAGTCATCTTATCTAACTGTAGGCTTTCACATCTGAATTAGGCACAGAAGGTTCCCCTTATGGAGACAAGGATGCATCTGGGGTCTTTGATTCAGCTTGGATCTATTTTAAACATGCATATCAGGGATTTCTTCTGGAAAAAGTGCATGGTTCTCTCCAATTGCAGTGAAGGGTGATGGGCAGACACAGCTACAATGTGGACTGTGTTCAGAGCAGACAGAAGGCCATAGCCTGAAGAGTCAGTTTAAGTCTAATTGGAAACATCAGCTCACTGTGCTGATGTGTTGGGGTCCTTCAGAAACCCCACTCAAAAGTGAGGAGGTGAAAGCAGCTTTTCATACAACCATGGAATGGTTTGGGTTGGAAGGGAGCTTAAAGCTCACCCAGTTCCAGCCCCCTGCCACAGGCTGAAACACCTTCCAGTAGAGCAGGTTGCTGCAATCACCATCCAACCTGTCCTCAATCATTTCTCTTGGTCAATAATGTCTAATGCAGTAGAGCCTCAAAGCTCAGCATGCATAAATCACTTCCTGAACAGAATAGGAAAGGAAAAATGGAGGTAGGCAGTGTCCTGGCTGTGTGTTTGCTTTTATAAAGGTTGCTAATAGCAGATAGTAACTTCCTGATGAGGGGTTTCTATTCTGCATGGATGGATAGGAAATTATTGCCTAGAAGACACTAGTGTTGGTTTGCTCTTTTTAGAGCCGTAAGACAGGAACTTTTCCCCATAAACCTGTGCCTAAAGGGGTTTCAGGAAACATGGAGGGGGGCTTAGGACAGGTGCCTGCAGGAACAGGCCAAGGGGAATGGCTTTAACCTGTCAGAGGGGAGACTGAGGTGAGCTCTTAGGCAGAAGCTCTTCCCTGTGAGGGTGCTGAGGCGCTGGCACAGGGTGCCCAGAGAAGCTGTGGCTGCCCCATCCCTGGCAGTGTTCAAGGCCAGGTTGGACACAGGGGCTTGGAGCAAGCTGCTCCAGTGGAAGGTGTCCCTGCCCGTGGCAGGGGTTGGAGCTGGAGGAGCTTTAAGCTCCCTTTCAACACAAACCAGGCTGGAATTCTATGGTGGAGGCCCATGAAATTGTCCTTAATACACAAACATGCCAACACACTGACCCTCCAGCTCACTGGCTTTGGGCATGAGCCATCTCTGTCAAGCAAGGCAGCTGTAGAAGTGAACTTTGCTGTTAACAAAGAAGAAAGTTTCTTTCTTGTTATCCCCAGCTAATTAATCTCTGATGGCTTGTTATGAAGAATGAGGGAAGTCACATCCAAGTGTTCTGAGAAGCTTTTGTGGTGATGAGGAAACTTCCTTGGTAAACCCCAGAAGGTCTTGTTAAAGCTGATGACTCCTGGAAGGGTGGTTGTTCCCCAAGGACCACTTCTTGCTTTGGCAAAGTGAGCAGCATCGCTTGTGATGGAAATAGCTGTGAGTGCTTGTATTGTGAAAGCCTGGATCTCGGGCCTGCTGGAGGGCTTTCTGTGCCCATACAAGCTTGGTCCTACTCTCCCCTTAAAGACACATCCCTGTCTTCATGACATGTGCAGATAATGTGGTTTAAACCCTAGCCAGAGAGCTTGTTCACTCACTCCCAGTGAGTGGTGCCGGGCTGAGAGCAATTCAGGCCCCCACCCCCCCCCCGGGCTCTCCCCTTCAGCGCTCTTTTGAGGGATGGGGAGGAGGATCGAATGAGTGCAACTCCCACGGGTTGAGACAAGAACAGTCCAGCAACCAATGTACAACACAAATCACCCCCAATACTACCAACGACAACAGTGATAAGGGAAAATAACAAGGGAAGAGAATACAACACCACTGGCCAAGAACCGAGTCCCACCCGGAAGCCCGTGTCCTTCCGGGTAACTCCCAGTTATCCCCCACCCCAGCGATGACGTGCTGTGGTATGGAATACCTCCTTGGCTAGCCTGGGTCAGGCGCCCCATCTCTGCTTTCTCACAGCTTCCCTTCCTCCCTGGTAGAGCATGAGCCTCACAAAGTCCTTGGTCAGGGTAAACATCACTTAGCAACAACCGAAAACATCGGTATTAACAGCACTGTTCCCAGGCTGGAAGTCAAACACAGCACTGCACCAGCTAACACAAAGGAGAAACATGACTGCTACTGCTGAATCCAGGACGTTATCCACCCCTTACTCCATACCATTCACGTCATGCTCAAATCCCACATATATATACACATCCATATACACACAGAGCAAGAGAAAGGGATCATTTTCTTAATGCATGGACCAATCCCTATAATGCTGCAGAGTCCATTCGGTCCATGATGTCAGGTTCCATCTCTTGTAACAATCTTTCAGGGCAGGAAAGGCTGTGTGCAGTATTGGATCATTGCCTGCTGATGCTGGTCGTTCCTTTACTGTGGAACTCATCCGGTTCTATCAAAGCTTATTCTCTGTTGGGATGATGGTTGGAGGGAAGTCAGGGCTAGTCGCTGGTGACCTGGAGATATCTAGTTGATGGGCTATAAAAGTATTACACAGCAGGCAACAGCATACAATTGAGTTCACTGGCTGTTTTCCCCTAAAATCAAATCCCCTTGAGGTATACATCGGACTTCCCCATCTTCCCGCATTACCCATCAAGTATATCCAGGTCCCTGAGCAAAAGCAATCCCACGAGTGGGTTTGCCTTTACCTGAAGCAGGAATAACCCAGACTGTCTTCCCCAGCAAATTCTTCATATGCACCACGGGAACTTTGTCCCCCTCTACAATATGTAAAAGTTCTGACTGGGCTGGGCCAGCCCTGTTGGCAGATCCTCTGGTGTTGGCCAACCAGGTGGCCTTTGGTAAATATGTATCCCAATGCTTGAAAGTTCCCCCACCCATTGCTCTCAGTGTAGTTTTTAACAGCCCATTGTACCGTTCGATTTTCCCAGAGGCTGGTGCATGGTAGGGGATGTGATATACCCACTCAATGCCATGCTCTTTGGCCCAAATATCTATAAGGTTATTCTGGAAATGAGTCCCATTGTCTGACTCAATTCTCTCTGGGGTGCCGTGTCGCCACAAAATCTGTTTCTCAAGGCCCAGGATAGTGTTCCGGGCAGTGGCATGGGGCACAGCGTATGTTTCCAGCCACCCGGTGGTTGCTTCCACCATGGTAAGCACATGGCGCTTGCCTTGGCGGGTTGGGGTTGTCGGCAGTGTGATATAGTCAATCTGCCAGGCCTCCCCATATTTATACTTCAACCATCGTCCTCCATACCAAAGAGGCTTTAACTGCTTGGCTTGTTTAATTGCAGCACGTGTTTCACACTCATGAATAACCTGGGCAATAGTGTCCATTGTTAAGTCCACCCCTCGATCATGGGCCCATCTATATGTTGCATCTCTGCCCTGACGGCCTGAAGTGTCATGGGCCCACCGGGCCAAAAATAATTCACCTTTATGTTGCCAATCTAAGTCCATCTGAGCCACTTCAATCTTAGCCGCTTTATCCACTTGTTGGTTGTTCTGGTGTTCCTCAGTGGCCCGACTCTTGGGTACATGGGCATCTACATGACGTACCTTCACCACCAGGATCTGCACCCGGGCAGCAATATCTTTCCACAGTGCAGCAGCCCAGATGGGTTTACCTCTGCGTTGCCAGTTGCTCTGCTTCCATTGCTTCAACCACCCCCACAGGGCATTTGCCACCATCCATGAGTCAGTATAGAGATGAAGTACTGGCCACTTTTCTCGTTCAGCAATGTCCAGGGCCAGCTGGATGGCTTTCACCTCGGCAAACTGACTCGATTCACCCTCTCCATCAGCAGTTTCTGCAACTTGTCGTCCAGGACTCCATACAGCTGCCTTCCATCTCCGATGCTTGCCCACAATACGGCAAGAGCCACCAGTAAACAAGGCATACTGCTTTTCACTTTCTGACAGTTTATTATATGGTGGGGCCTCTTCAGCGTGCACCACCTCCTCCTTTGGTGACATTCCAAAATCTTTGCCATCTGGCCAGTCCATGATGACTTCTAGAATGCCTGGACGACTGGGATTTCCTATTCGAGTTCCTTGTGTAATTAGTTGTCGTGGTTTAAACCCAGTCAGGTAATTCGTTCGCTCACTTCCCCCCCCCCTTTCTTGCCCTCCCCCTGCTCTCGGAGGGATGGAGAGGAGAATCAAAAGAATGCAACTCCCACGGGTTGAGATAAGAACAGTTTAGTAACTAAGGTGTAACACAAATCACTACTGCTACTACCAATAGTAACAATGATAAAGGAAATAACAAGGGAAGAGAATACAACATCTCACCACCAGCCAACCGATAACTTGCCTCCCTCAGCCCGATCAAGCACCGACCGATACCTCCTCCAACCCTGCAGTCCCCCAGCCCCTTCCGGCTCACTCCCAGTTACATCCTGGGCATGACGTGCTGTGGTATGGAATAGCTCTTTGGTCAGTTTGGGTCAGGTGTCCTGTCTCTGCTTCCTCCCGGCTTCCCCTCCTCCCTGGCAGAGCATGAGGCTCACAAAGTCCTTGGCCAAACCAAAACATCCTTGTTATCAGCTCTGTTCCCGAGCTGAAAGTCAAAACACTGCACTACACTAGCTACCAAGAAGGAGAAAAAGGACTGCTATTACTGAACCCAGGACATTAGTGCAGCCCATTTACTCCATGTAGCATCAGTTGCATGATGTGTAGAGGAGACCCTGCCTTTGAACATCCAGCCCAGCACGGGCAACCGGGGTGCCAGGAGGAGCTGTGCTTCAGTGCCAATCACTTCCGAAGCAGCTCGAACCCCTTCATAGGCTGCCAGTATCTCTTTCTCAGTTGGGGTATAGGTGGCCTCAGATCCTTTGTATCCCCGACTCCAAAAGCCGAGGGGTCGACCTCGAGTCTCCCCTGGAGCTTTCTGCCAGAGGCTCCAGGTAGGACCGTTCTCCCCAGCTGCAGTGTACACTACATTTTTTACATCTGGCCCGGTCCGGACTGGTCCAAGGGCCACTGCATGAACTATCTCGCGTTTAATTTGCTCAAAGGCTTGTTGCTGCTCAGTGCCCCATTTAAAATCATTCTTCTTCCGGGTCACGTGATAGAGAGGGCTTACAATCGAACTGTAATTTGGGATGTGCGTTCTCCAGAACCCCACTGCACCCAAGAAGGCTTGCATTTCTTTCTTATTAATTGGTGCAGACATTGCTGTTATCTTGTTGATCATATCTGTGGGGATCTGTCTACGTCCATCTTGCCATTTTATTCCCCAAAATTGAATCTCCTGTGCAGGTCCCTTGACCTTACTCCGTTTGATGGCAAAACCGGCTTTCAGCAGGATTTGGATTATTTTCCTCCCTTTCTCAAAGACTTCTTCCGCTGTATCGCCCCACACAATAATGTCATCAATGTATTGCAGGTGTTCTGGAGCTTGCCCCTGTTCCAGTGCAGTCTGGATCAGTCCGTGGCAAATGGTAGGGCTGTATTTCCACCCCTGGGGCAGTCGGTTCCAAGTGAACTGGACACCCCTCCAAGTAAAAGCAAACTGTGGCCTGCACTCTGCTGCCAAAGGAATGGAGAAAAATGCATTGGCAATATCAACTGTGGCATACCACTTGGCTGCCTTTGACTCCAGTTCATACTGAAGTTCTAGCATGTCCGGTACGGCAGCACTCAATGGTGGTGTGACTTCATTCAGGCCACGATAGTCTACTGTTAGTCTCCATTCTCCATTAGACTTTTGCACTGGCCATATGGGGTTATTGAAGGGTGAGCGGGTCCTGCTGATCACCCCCTGACTCTCCAGTCTACGGATCAGCTGATGGATGGGAATCAGGGAGTCTCGGTTGGTGCGATATTGCTGCCGGTGCACTGTTGTGGTCGCAATTGGCACTTGTTGCTCTTCAACTTTCAGCAACCCCACAGCAGAGGGATCTTCTGAGAGACCAGGCAAGGTGGACAGCTGCTCAATTTCCTCAGTCTCCAAAGCAGCAATACCAAAAGCCCACCGGTACCCTTTTGGCTCTTTGAAGTACCCTCTCTTCAGGTAGTCTATGCCAAGGATGCATGGAGCCTCTGGACCAGTCACAATAGGGTGCTTTTGCCACTCCCTCCCAGTCAGGCTGATTTCAGCCTCCAGCACAGTCAACTCTTGGGATCCTCCTGTTACTCCAGAAATATAGATGGGTTCCACCCCTTGACAGCTTGATGGCATCAGGGTACACTGTGCACCAGTATCTACTAGAGCCTTATACTTGTGTGGGACTGATGTGCCAGGCCATCTGATCCACACAGTCCAGTAAATCCGATTGTCCCCTACCTCCACCTGGCTGGAGGCAGGGCCCCTCTAATGGTCGTCACAGCGTTGGACATTTAAATCGGGGTGAAAGGGATTATTCTTCGTTATCACAGGAGCTGGAGTAAAATCAGCTCTTCCATTCCATCTGGGAAACTGCTCACCAGAGACTGAAGCCGTAGCTCTCATGGGACGATCAGTCTTGGCCCTTGCTCCCCTCTTCAGTTCACTCACCCGTTCCTCCAAAGCTGAAGTAGGTTTTCCATCCCACTTTGTCATGTCTTCTCCGTGATCCAGCGGGTAAAACCATAGGGTACCCCGTGGCGTATACCTCCTCTATCTCCTCTCTTGAACAATAGGACGCCTTTTGTTAATAGCTGAGACGTGTGTTGGTACACGTGAGGAGATGGATAAATCAGATACATCGTCCCTCAATTGTTCGAGGTCCTGGAACAGTTTTTTCACAGCTGAGATAATGGAAGGGGTGAGGTTGTCTTCGAACTCTCGGAGTTTATGAACCATTTCATCCACTGTTAGTGGTACTATGTCATTCCAGGTTACTGTTGCCAATGAATGGGCATATGATGACGGTGCATTCCGTGTAAGTTTTTGCCACGTGGGTCGTGTACATTCAACTTCATCTGGATCTATAGGTGTATCCCCGTTATTCGGCTTGATGTGATAGAGCATCTCTACGATGGCCGATTCCCTCAGAGACTGGATGCCTTTGTCTATAGTAGTCCACTTGGCCGAACGACTCGTAACATCGTCCTTGTACGGAAACCTTTCTTTCACAGCTGCCAAGAGCCTCCTCCAAAGGCTGAGGGACTTTTTCTCTCTTGCCATTGCTTTGTCAATTCCCCCTTCTCTAGCAAGTGATCCCAGCTGCTTGGCTTCTGTACCTTCTAGTTCGTGACCATCGGCCCCATTGTCCCAACATTGGAGTAACCAGGTGATGATGTGCTCCCCTGGTTGATGGGTAAAATCTTTTCGCATGTTCCGCAACTCAGTTGAGGTCCGTGGTTGAGAAGTTACCTCTTCTTCTTCTTCGTCATGTGATGATGACTCCTGATCAGATTCTGGACCGGGTGGTGAATTCATTGGTTCTTCATCTCGCTTCACCCTTTTTGCCTCCTTTTTACTTGTTCTCTTGCGTACAGGGGCAACCGATATTGGTACAAAGTGGTCCTCTGGTTTGGCTGCAGTGATTATCACTGTGGTTTGAGTAGCAACTGTACTTGTTGCTGGGGGTGGTGTAGCTGCTGTGCTTGGAGCTGGGGTAACCGCGCTGTCTGTTGCAGTTGAAGTTTGAGCAGCTGCTGTACTTGCCACTGGGGTAGCTGCTCTGTTCATTGAGGCCAAAGTTTGAGTAGCGACTGTACTTGTTGCTGGGGGTGGTGTAGCTGCTGTGCTTGGAGCTGGGGTAACCGCGCTGTCTGTTGCAGTTGAAGTTTGAGCAGCTGCTGTACTTGCCACTGGGGTAGCTGCGCTGTTCATTGCAGCCAAAGTTTGAGTAGCGACTGTTGCTTTGCCCTCAGATCCGCCGACATTCTTTTCCTTTTGAAGGTGCTGGATAGTGTTGAACAAGGCCCTGTAAGCATAGGCCAAGCCCCAGCACGTTGCCATGATTTGTCCATCTCTGGTATGGCCAGAATGACCACACACCTCATTTAAGTGTTTTACTAATTCTTCTGGATTTTGCAGTTGTTCGGTAGTGAAATTCCAAAGTACTGGAGGGGCCCACTGACCTAGATACTTGCCCATACTATCCCACACACCCTGCCACTCATGGCTGTCCAGCCTCAGGGAAAATCTCTCGGTCCTCCTACATCGCCGTTTGACCCCAGACAAGACCCAAACCTGACTCTGCTTAACTCTTGATATCAGCAGTGGGCAAAACACACTCTGTATGCGTGCTAGCATGGTGATTCCCATCACCATCAGCAAACAAGTCTCAACAGCATTAAAAGGCCATTCAAAAACTTCAAAACTCTCAAATGTAAATGGTCTGGGGGGAGGACTGGGAGGGTAAAAGGATGTCTCCTTCACAGTTTGAGCACCTGCGAAGGAGAAAAAAGATGTGTAATTGCTAAGCACCTCCATCATATACCTCCCAAAGTATAAAGGTGGTGACCACACTGGGAACATAAGCCAGATCAGTTTCATGATCAATGATTCTATTGTATTACAAGTCATTACCATAAAGTACAATGAGACAAAAACCTTAGCCCAAGCCCCACACTTGAAAAACACTAACACAGCAAATACTGGATGGAAGTAAGATATGATATACTGAAACTGTGAGATCAAGAGGAACAACCTTGAGAGCCAATAAATCAGCCTTGTGACGAGTGACTATCAATCCAGTCAGATCTGTTCTTATCTCAACCCCTCGTGCCCCACGTTGGGCGCCGAAAGGAACTGTCATGGTTTAAACCCTAGCCAGACAGCTTGTTCACTCACTCCCAGTGAGTGGTGCCGGGCTGACAGCAATTGAGGGCCACCCCCCCCCACCAGGGCTCTCCCTTTCCCCGCTCCCGGACGAGCGGCGAAGAGGATCGAAAGAGTGCAACTCCTACGGGTTGAGACAAGAACAGTCCAGCAACCAATGAACAACACAAATCACCACCGATACTACCAACGACAACAATGATAAGGGAAAATAACAAGGGAAGAGAATACGATACCACCGGCCAAGAAATGAGTCCCACCCGGAAGCCAGTGTCCTTCTGGGTAACTCCCAGTTACCCCCCACCCCGGGCATGACGTGCTGTGGTATGGAATACCTCCTTGGCTAGCCTGGGTCAGGCGCCCTGTCTCTGCTTCCTCACGGCTTCCCCTGCTCCCTGGCAGAGCATGAGCCTCACAAAGTCCTTGGTCAGGGTAAACATCACTTAGCAACAACTGAAAACATCGACTTCACCAACACTGTTCCCAGGCTGGAAGTCAAACACTGCACTGCACCAGCTACCACAAAGGAGAAACATAACTGCTACTGCTGAACCCAGGACACAAGGGAAAGGTGCTCCCTTTGGGAATGTGGCGGGAGGAGCAGCTGGCATCTCCTGACGGAAGAGAGCTGTGCTCAGCATCCACAGCCATTGCAAAGTGACAGGGAGCTGCTGGGAGCATCCCAAGAAGGATTCCTTCCAGGTTCCATGAGGATGCTGGAGATGGGACCTTCATCAGGGACCAGAGCTATAGGACAAGGGCTGATGTGTTCAAACTGGAACAGGGATATAGGAAGAAGTTCTTTCTGTGAGGGTGGTGGGTAAGGCCTCGCCAACAAGGTTGAAGTTGAGAAGCAGGAATTCCTTATTGCTCCTCTATTCCTCTTATTGCTGTCTCTAAACTGGAGAGACATCAATTTGATAGGTGGACCGCTTGGTGGATAAAGAGCTGGCTGGATGGCCGCAGGCAAAAAAGCTGTGGTCCATGTCCACTTGGAGACCAGTAACGAGTGGTGTTCCTCAGGGATTGGGGTTGGGACCGGTCTTGTTTAACAGCTTTGTCGCTGACATGGACATCAAGAGGAAGGGTGACCAGCAGGTCGAAGGAACCCACAGGAATCGGTTACCCAGGGAAGTTGTGAATGCTCCATCCCCAGCAGTGTTCAAAGCCAGGGTGGACAGAGCCTTGGGTGACACGGTGTAGTGTGAGGTGTCCCTGCCTAAGGCAAGGGGCTGGAACTGGATGAGTTTAAGGTCCTTTCCAACCCAAACCATCCTATGATTCTAAGTTGTACTAAAAAGAACCCAAACCCCCAAGGGGGAAGGATATTCAACTCCTCACTGATCTCCTGTTCTGCACTTCACCAAAACCTCACCAACCGTGTCAATACCACAGTAAGTTGTTGTCACTGTGTTACCAAATAGCTGTGATTGCCCAGCTCTGGAGAGAAAGCGCTCCTGGACTTTATGTTGCATTAAGAGTAATGACTGGGAGAGCTGGAACCCTCCTGGAATAGGGAACAACAGCGTTTATGGATGCATGCTCAACAGTGCAAGTAGAGCGTGCCTGTGCAACCCAAGTGGACCACCTGTTTTGAAGGCTGCTTTTCGATAGGCGAGATCTTTACTATCAGATGTAAGAACCATAATAGCAGATACATCGGAAGAAAATACTGAACACTATACACCTCCTCTGTCTCGATAAAATAATGACATCATTAAATGGACATAAAGGCCATTATCAAAAAGAACTGTGTTCCTCATGTCCTCGGATCATATTGGTCCCAACCAGTCTCATGGCTAAATGGCACACAGCTCCCTCCCTCATCATCATCTCAGCAGTGCTCTTCCCTGCGCTGTTCCCAGAAGCACACCCATGCAGTAAAAGAGGAAATCAGTTCTCTTTTGACATTAAAATGCAGATATTGGCTATTTTCCAGCCTCCTTCAGACCTGATCCTTGACTTGTTCACCAACATCCCGTCCAAAACTCCTTCACCCTAAGGACTGCTATGGGCTGTCACCTCATAACTGTCTCAGGAAAGCAGGTTGTACTGACATCGACATTGCTAAAACCATAGCCTTTAGGAATTGAAAATGCCTTTGAGCATTATGAAAACTGGGAATGACGCTGTCCCAGTCTTCTACTCCATCCCGAAACATGTTTGGAGGTGTGATTTGTGATGTCCTTGGCATCCACAGAGATAGATGGTGGCAGGGAGGAAACGCTGAATCCTAAAGGTATAAAAGGACAATCGGGGGGCTTGATGTCATTTTCCCCTACCTCCACACTGTGTCTGCCACAATCAACTTGGCCTGTTTCCTGAAGGGCTTTTGCCTGCCCTAACATGGTTTATTCCCCTTTGCCCATGGCCCTGGCTGCTCTGAGGAAGCTTCCTTAAGTGCTTCCATGTTGTAGGGTTAGAAATGGAACAGGGTCGAGAAGGGAACCTACCTTCTTTCTTGGAATGAATCTTCACTCAATAAGGGCTGTTGGGGCATCTGGAATGAAGCTGCTGCAGCCAAAGGGAAGGAAACTTGTCCTGAACTTTGGATAAAGAAACACTTTAAGTCCAGTGAATTGAAGCCTGACCACAATAATTCCTCGGCCCCAGTTACCACTGGTTTGTTAAAGTCACGTGTAGCTGATTTCCTATGGATTAAATAGTGCGATAAACACATAAATGTATTGGCTTTTGCAAATCATAGGTGTGGTTATGTGGATATAGCTGTACGAGTTTACAATAACAGAAACAAAACACGCTAAAGACCCAAGACTAGACAACAAGTTAAAAAGGTTCAGATCTCTTGATCAAAACGGAGTCACATAGCAAAAGAATTTGTAAAGGTAAAAGAAAGGGGTGGTGTGTGTGTGAATCTTGATATAAGGAAAGGTGGTGCCTGGAAAATGTAAAGTACTTTTTAGCTTAACTTAGGTTGCGGAAAGAGAACAGTGTTTATGTTGTAAGTCTGTGGAATGTAGTGGCCCCACTAAACACGAGTTAATTGTTTCACACTAGTCTTCTAAAGTAGTTTTAAAGAGCAATGTTTGTGTTGTAAGCCTGTGGTGAGATAACAGGCTTTAGTGGCCCCACTAAACATGAATGAGTTATTTCACACCATCCTTCTACTTATCTGTTAGTTTAGAGACAGAGCCTCCCAAGGCTCTGCTAGCTTGGGATACTCCTTGTCTGCCCATCCTGCAACAAATTTTGCAGGAAGGTCACACTGTTTTAAATCCTTGCTAGTTATCAGAATAATTACAGATATAGCTGGTTGTGTGATTGCTGGGGGGCCCAACTGTGCCAGAGGTGAAAAGTGCACCGTGAGGAAGACTGCTTACATCTTCTTGAAGACCCCTACTCGCAAGAGGAAGACTGTTTACTGTCCCATTGTTGGGTACCCAGGTCCCATTTTGGGTGCTGGGGTCCCACTTTGTGGTACCCAGTGTAATGTGTGGGGTTTGTTCATCAAGAAGTTTGGGGGGAGGGAGGCTCTCTGTGGCTGTCGTTATGTGAAACAATTCTCCTTTTGACTCTGTACCTGTTGTACTCTGTAGGTAATGGGGGGAGGTCAGTTGTGTTGTTGCGCGGGATTGTGAGAGAGAAAAGGGGTTGGGTGGCTCGAAGTGGTGTCTTGTTGCAACGCTTGAGGGCAGGGGAGGGGGCTGCGGCGGTGAGGAGGCTGGAGGCTGGCAGTGGGCGCTTCTCGAAGCCTCTGGCAGCTTCTCGAAACTTCCCGAAACTGCTCGGTAATGAGACCCCTGCAACAAAGGGAACCAATGGGGAGGAGCCACGTCAACATCCAAGTGTCCACACATGGACACATAGACTGACCCACAGACTGACCCACACATTGACCCACACATGGACCCATTGACTGACCCACAGACTGACCCACAGACTGACCCATAGACTGACCCGCACATTAACACACACATTGGCACACACATGGACCTATAGAATGACCCACACATTCACCCACAGTCTGACCCACAGACTGACCCACACATTGACACACACATAGACCCATAGACTGACCCGCAGACTGACCCACACATTGACACACACATGGACCCATAGACTGACACACACATTGACACACACATAGACCCATAGACTGACCCACAGGCTGACCCACAGACTGACCCACACATTGACACTGGTGTATCACTGGTATCCCTGGTGTATCACTGGTGTCTCACTGGTGTCTCACTGGTGTCACTGGTGTCTCACTGGTGTCTCACTGGTGTCTCACTGGTATCACTAGTATCACTGGTGTATCACTGGTGTCTCACTGGTGTATTATGGGTGTCTCACTGGTGTCTCACTGGTGCATCACTGGTGTACCACTGGTGTTTTTCTGGTGTCTCACTGGTGTATCACTGGTATCACTGGTGTCTCACTGGTCTCTCACTGGTATCACTGGTGTCTCAATGGTGTCTCACTGGTATCACTGGTATCACTGGTGTCTCAGTGGTATCACTAGGGTATCACTGGTGTATCACTGGTGTCTCACTGGTGTCAGTGGTGTCTCACTGGTATCACTGGTGTGTCACTGGTGCATCACTGGTGTACCACTGGTGTTTTTCTGGTGTCTCACTGGTGTATCACTGGTATCACTGGTGTCTCAGTGGTGTCTCAGTGGTATCACTGGTATCACTGATGTCTCACTGGTATCACTAGGGTATCACTGGTGTATCACTGGTGTCACTGGTGTGACACTGCTGTATCGCTGGTATCACTGGGGTATCAGTGGTGTCTCACCGGTATCACTGGTGTCTCACTGGAGTATCACTGGTATCACTGGTGTCACTGGTGTCTCACTGGTGTCTCACTGGTATCACTGGTGTCTCAATGGTGTCTCACTGGTATCAATGGTGTCTCACTGCTATCACTGGGGTATCACTGGTGTCTCACTGGTGTCTCACTATTGTATCACTGGTATCCCTGGTGTATCACCTGTTTCTCACTGGTGTCTCACTGGTGTATCACTGGTATCCCTGGTGTATCACTGGTGTCTCACTGGTGTGTTACTGGTGTCACTGGTGTCTCACTGGTGTCTCACTGGTATCACTGCTGTCTCAATGGTGTCTCACTGGTATCACTAGTATCACTGGTGTATCATTGGTGTCTTGCTGGTGTATTACGGGTGTCTCACTGGTGTGTCACTGGTGCATCACTGATGTACCACTGGTTTCTTTCTGATATCTCACTGGTGTCTGACTGGTATCACTGGTGTGTCACTGGTGTCTCACTGGTATCACCGGTATATCACTGGTGTATCACTGCTGTAACGCTGGTGTATCACTGTTGTCTCACTGGTGTCACTGGTGTCTCACTGGTGTATCACTGGTATCACTGGTGTATCAGTGGTGTACCACTGGTGTCTCACTGGTGTGTCACTAGTGTATCACTGGTGTCACTGGTGTCTCACTGGTCTCTCACTGGTCTCTCACTGGTATCACTGGTGTCTCACTGGTGTCTCACTGGTATCACTGGTGTCTCACTGGTGTCTCACTGGTGTAACACTGGTATCACTGGTATCACTGGTGTCTCACTGGTGTCTCACTGGTATCACTGGTGTCTCACTGGTGTCTCACTGGTGTAACACTGGTATCACTGGTATCACTGGTATCACTGGTGTCTCACTGGTGTCTCACTGGAATAACAGGTGTCTCACTGATGTATCACTGGTGTCTCAATGGTGTCTCCCTGGTATCACTGGTATCACTGGTGTCTCACTGCTGTCTCACTGCTGTCTCACTGGTGTCTCACTGGTGTGTCACTGGTGTATCACTGGTATCACTGGTGTCTCATTCGTGTCTCACTCGTATCACTGGTGTTTCAATGGTGTCTCACTGATGTATCACTGGTGTCTCAATGGTGTCTCACTGGTGTATCACTGGTATCACTGGTGTCTCACTGGTATCCCTGGTATTACTGGTGTCTCACTGGTATCACTGGTGTCTCACTGGTATCACTGCTGTCTCACTGGTGTGTCACTGGTGCATCAGTGGTGTACCACTGGTTTCTTTCTGGTATCTCACTGGTGTCTCACTGGTATCACTGGTGTCTCACTGGTTTCTCACTGGTATCACTGGTGTCTCACTGCTATCACTGGTGTCTCACTGGTGTGTCACTGGTGCATCACTGGTGTACCACTGGTTTCTTTCTGGTATCTCACTGGTGTCTCACTGGTATCACTGGTGTCTCACTGGTATCACTGGTGTGTCACTCGTGTCTAACTGGTGTCTCACTGGTATCACTGGTATATCACTGGTGTATCACTGGTGTAACACTGGTGTCTCACTGGTGTCACTGGTATCTGACTGGTGTATCACCAGTGTCTCACTGGTGTCTCACTGGTATCACTGGAGTATCACTGGTATCACTGGTGTATCACTGGTGTCTCACAGGTATCACTGGTGTATTGTTGCAGAATGACTCTAAGAGCAGGACCATAGAGTTCTGGAGGACTGTGCAAGCAAGGCAGGGGGTGGCCCCCACAGGTGGCCAGAGTCCGGACCTGGGAGGAGAATGTGGAGGAAGCTGTGGGGGCTAACCAATACTGTTATGCCAAGAAGGAGTGGCTGAATACCACTCCTATATATGTGTGAACTGCGTCACAAATAAAGTAGAAGTTGCTTATCACCCATATTGGGTTGGCCTGTCTGCTTCTCCTCGCCGCTTACAAATGGCACCCGAACAGGGACACGGACTACAGGGCCCTGGTTGCTGGGGACCCGGATTACAGGGCCCCGACTAGCGGGGACCCGGATACAGGGCCCCGACTAGCGGGGACCCGGATACAGGGCCCCAGCTAACGGGGACCCGGAACGGCGAGTGAGCGGCGTCTGCGGCAGTGGCCAGGAAGCGCGGGCAATGCTGCTGCAGTGGCGTGACGGACCCGGGTGCTTGGACTAACCAAAAGGAGTCCACCGCTAGGGCAAACCAGACACTGCTGCGTTGGGAGGCCGATCCGGAGACCGAGGTTACAGGACGACCCAGAAGAAGACGATCCGGAAAAGGCCGGCCATGAAAATGGACCGAGAGGTAGCCCTGGACTTATTACAGTGCTTCTTATAAAAGCGGGGAACTGAGCCCTGAACTTTTTACAGTGCTTTTTATAAAAGCGGGGAATTGAGCCTGAGACTCTAAAGCAGCTAGCAGGTCTACTGGCTGTAGGGAAGGCTAAGAGATTTTTTTTGCAGATCCTAATACAATATTTGAGGAGAGTGAGTGGCGAAAGTTTGGTGATGAACGATTTGACTCAGTGCTTAATGATGATAAAACAGCAAAGAAACTCGGTAAACCACGGAGAGAAGTAATGAACTGTATAAAAAGATACAAGGCGGAAAGAGGGTGGTGCCTCGGTGCCGGATCGATTGCGGTGCCATTTTGAAGCACGCAGTAGAAAATAGGGATCATGCGCTAGTGGAAGATTTAAAGGAGCCGCGAGCCTCTCCAGCCCACTATGCCCTAGAGTGGAAATTTTTAACTCAGTTACGGAGGAGCCAGGTCTGCAGATGGCCACATACCGAACGAGAGACATCTGATAAGAAAGACACAGCTGCGAGCAACGGAGACCCTGAGTTCGGCGCAGGATCAGCCCCCGAATCCCCTGAATCCGAGCCAGATTTATATCTTCTGCTTCCAGACCCTGACTCTTTATCTCCCGGGTCGGTCTGCTCAGACTCACTGGCCCTGGAGATGCTCAGTTGTAACAATGGGTAAACAAAGAGGTGAACATTACTGGGGAATTTTCTGCAATGGGCATCTTTGCATATCCTGTGTTTACTACACAGCAGGGGGCTAAAGAGTGGGAAGCTCTTGATCTCAAAATAGTTAAGGAGGCCTGACAAACAGTGACCATGTATGGGTTAAAATCCTCTTATACTCAAGCTGCATATGTTATGATTTTTCTTGCAATTGACAGGGGGAGCCCATACAGTTTCTCTGTGATACTCATGTACTAGAAGTTGGTAAATATAAGTATGTCCAGGTTTCTATCAACCCTTGGAGAACTTTGTAGATACTGCTGGCCACTTCTTCCAGCACAGGCTGGCCACCTGTGTTGGAATGAGTGTGCATTTTGGTCAGTATAAAAGCCCAAGCCTCATGCGATGTGGGGGAGGCAGAGCCTCTGCGGGGACGCCCGCTAAGGTTGAGCCTGCCACCTCGCACTGCAATGATGCTTCTCGGAGCCGTTTTTCTGTTAGTCTCCACAGGGTCCTTGTGCCACGTTGTGTACGTGGGACTGTAGTGGGAGTAATGATTGTCTGGATTTTGTGCTTCAAATATTGTAGTTGTGTGGAGCGTGCTTGTGGGATCCCATACGTGTGTGTGTTTGTATGTGTGTGCTGAGGGCAGATGGTGTTCTGTGTATTTTTTGTTGATGGGTTCATGTAAAAGTTTTTAACCGGTAGCAGTTTAACATTTCGGGCAAGAAAGGGTTAATGCAAAAGTGCGGTTGCCGACAGGTATTTATGGTTGGTGCTGAAGCAGGCAGGCGGCTGTAGCTGCTGCCGAGGAGGCTGGCTTCTGTAGCTGTGCAAAGCAGCGTGAGCGACTTTTGGAAAAAAAAAACAAAAAACCAAAGCTGACCTCCGATTCAGCTCCCGTTGCTCCACCGGCAGAACGGCCAGGATGGACGCCAGACCTGAGGAGTGAGGAGACAAAAAAAAAAAAAAAAAAAGGAAAAGAGGCAAAGATGCAGCAAACTCCTCACTGGTTATCAATGTGCAGTTTAACCTGTCTGCTTCTCAAGAACGGATAACCTGGAGGAGGGGGTATATTTGTGTCCTCCTGCCTACAGGTCCATGGCGACTGCCTGCAAAGTTTGTCAAGCCTTGCCATGAGCTGGACACCTGATGCCTCAGCTACAGGAGCTGACCGTGAATATCCCAAGCAGAATGAGATAGAGGAAGAGAAAAACAAATGACTGCAAAACATCACTTGGGGGCAACTGAAAAGTAACATCCTGAATATGTGTGCTTGTGAAGTAGCTATTATTAGAGGCTGTGATTTTATCTATAAAACTACCTGTAATTACTAGCCAGTTGCTAATGAGGAACTACACCTTGTATAGATGTGTCACTTGTAAAAGAGATGTTAGAGTATGGAAATTTGCAGTAGCTGCTAGAAAATGCTAAGGCAAAAGCTAGAAAGATTCTAATACAATGGTAGTGTTATAAAGCGGGTGATGGAGCAAATTAAGAGGGTGGGAGAATTCCACTGGTAAGAAATTTCTTTGGCTAGTCCTTCACTGCCATCAGCATCTTCAACATGCTGCTGCACCCTGTAATAGTTACTCTGCTAATGTAAATTTCTGTGTGCCTTGCTGTAGTAGCGACTTGTTACTGGATGAAGCAGGTGAAACTCTACATTGACAACAAGGTGCAATGACTGAGGCTGACAAAATGCCTTCTGCCACAGTCAAGGGCAAGACTGGGTTGGCCTCTGTGTTTGCCACCAAGAAGAACCTTTAGCTCCCCTGTTGGCTGCAACCTGGCAGGCGTGGAGCGGTGGGGACACATGCCATGCCAGACCTTGATGTGAAGGATGGCCTCCCCTGTTATCAGAGATCCATACAGCAGAAAAAAGGGGCAGGCCCAGCAGCCTGTAGTCAGCATATACTGGAGATATGATCTAGGATAAATCCCCTGTTCAAGTAGAGTCATCGAAACCATATATAAAACAACAAGGGGGAGATGCGGAGGCAGTGTTCTGACAGGACAATGGATAATTGGTACATAAACTCTGAAAATCCTGAAAGATACAGCAAGGCCATGAGAGGCCCGAAGAAGCTTAAGCAAGCAAGATAAGAAGAAGCTGGAATTCACTGAGGTAATGAGAACTGTGCACTGTTGGCAAGCTTTCGAGGTCAAGTTCTAACACCTGTGTTTAACCAATTATATGTTAGTCACTAAGGGTCTTCAAGACATGTATCCAATCATAATATGCCAAATCACTGTAAGTGCATGTAAGAAATAGTATATAAGGAGTTAAGGCTTTGTAATAAATTTGGCAATCACTTGATCGCATTGATCGTCTCTGCGTTGTCCACGACTCCCGCGTCAACAGGTCATCAAGATCTTCTGTTGGCTCTTTGCAGCCAAACTTGTGTGCTATGGTTTCAGAGCAATGAATTGAAGATGGGTGGAGAGCTGGATCATTGCCTGTGGTGCTGGGATTGCTGATGGACTCTAGTACCAGCTCTTATCGGTGACTTTGCCCTCAGCTCCCTGTCCTGATAATATCAACCATGGCTTCTATGAAGCTCTCCTTTCTGCCTTGCCTTTCCAGCACAATGGGTGGAAAAAGGCAAATGTTATCATCAAGGAGAGCTCAAGGACTGGGGCTGCCTCCACCCTACTGAGGTTAAGAACCAAATCCCCCAGGAAGCCCTCTCCAGGCAGAGGAAGGACGGGAGGGTGACCATGAGGAGCCAGCATGGATTTACCAAGGATTAGTAATGCCTGACCAACCTGAGTTCCTTGGATGATGAGAACACTGGTGTTTGCATGGACAGGAAGTAGAGGACAGCATTTACCTCACCATTAGCAAGGTCACCACAATCTTCTCTTGGCTCTTTGCAAATCAAAATTGTGAGCTTTGGTTTGAGTACAAGCAACTGAAGATGGGTGGAAAGCTGGTTCATTGCACGTGGTGACTGACATCGCTGATGGACCCTGAAACCAGTTCCCATCGGTGAGGTTCCCCGCAGATCCCTGCCGTGGTTTAGCGTGAGGTGTCCCTGCCCATGGCAGGGGGGTTGGAACTAGATGATCTTAAGGTCCTTTCCAACCCTAACTATTCCATGATTCTATGATAATGTCAACCATGGCCCTTGTGAAGCTGTAACTGCCTCAGAAATGCTCCAAAAGTGGATGTCAAAGGTGGGCTTGTTCTGTGCTTTGCTTTAAAGGAGCCCAAAGCCCTGCTGCTCACTCAGGGTGAGGTCATCTCCTCTGGGTACACTTCTTCTCCTCCAAACTAATCAACACAAAGAGATAATGACCTGCTTTGGGCTTTGTCACCCTCCTGGGGCACAAAGAGATTCACAGTCCCACATTCCCACATCACTTGAAATAGGAAGGGGGTTTGCTGATGCTGGTTCATTCCCAGGCTCCCTGCACAGCTCCAGGCACGTTCATCTTCACATCCATCTCCGAGAGCATGAGGAGGGCAGCAGAGACAGAGCTGAGATGTAAGTGAGGGGCAGCATCTTTCAGCCCATCATTCTCCTGTGGTTCTCTCTTGCCAACAGCCAGCAGCTCCTGTCTCCATCTCCTGCCCTACTGCAGGGTTGTGGGCTTCTTGATGATGCTCTGGGCTTCCCAGGGAGCTGCCTGTGCTGTGTGCTCCCAGTGCAGCTGCTGAGAAGGCAGGTTTGGAGATCACCCTGGTGGAGAACACCCTCAGGAGGCTTCCTCTTCTCACTGACCACAAAGGGCTCCTGGATGAGCACCAGAAGCTTTCCTGGACATTCAGAGTACTCCCCATTGATGAGGTGAGGCAGGTCTGAAAGATGACTTTCTTGTCATTTTTTTGTCCTTGCCATGGACAGGGTCACCATTCACTAGAGCAGGCTGCTCCAATTCCCGTTAAACTGCACTTCACGTAGTTCAGAAATTCATTAAGTTTGCAGTTAGGAAAACCGAAGCAGAGAGGGAAGAAGCGGGTGGTTGGGAAATGCCACAAGGGGATGACGGATCAGCTCTGCACTGTGAAAGCACCATGTTTCTTTGTGTTCCAGGTTGAGCCAAATGATCTCCAAGCCACAGGCTCAGCACTAACGCAGGCAATGAAGTGCAGCACTAAGGTAAAGCCACTCGAGTGTGGAACCTTCCCATTGTTTTCCACAGAGGTCATTGCTCAACATAAGGTGAGCCAGAGGAGCGCACACCATGTTGTGCCATGGTGTTTAACTGCTTGAGCACCCCTTTGTTCTACCTGTGCTGGCACAGGACTTTCACCAACCTCTTCCTCATTGATCTGTGCCTGAACTCTCCCTTTCCATCCTGCAGGACTGTCTCTGAGCAGCTCCCACCACACAGAGGCTTTTCCACCTGGGACATCCCTGCCTCTTGGAGAAGAAACCCCCAGCCAGGAGCTCACACACAAAGCACCATCCAGCCCATGGCACAAAGCAATTGCACCCAAGTGACCGAGTTCAGCCTGGCAGGGTTCACACAGGACCCCGTGACTCAGGTCTACTTGTTCCTGCTCTTCCTGCTCACCTACCTTGTCACCATTGTGGGCAACCTGGGCATCATCATCTTAATCAGGGCCAGTCACCTCCTCCACTCCCCCATGTATTATTTCCTGGGCAATCTGGCCTTTGTAGACCTCTGTTTCTCCACCATCACCCCCAAGATGTTGGTTGACTTGATGTCAGAGAAGAAGAGCATTGCTTATGCTGGCTGCAAGACTCAGGTCTTCCTCTTTCAACTTTTTGGGATGACTGAGTACTTCTTGCTGGCTGCAATGGCCTATGTGGCCATTTGCCATCCCCTGCTGTACCCCCTTGTTGTGTCCCCAAAGTGCTGTTTCCAGCTGGTGACTGGCTCATGCCTCGTGGGGCTGACCAATGGTGTGGGACAGACCATCAGCATGTCCACTCTGTCCTTCTGCAGCTCCAGCACCATCGACCTCTTCTTCTGTGACATTTCCCCCCTCATCTCGCTCTCCACCTCTGACACCACCCTCAGCCACATCATCCTGACCACTGCAGCATCTCTCTTTGGTCTGTTCAGCATCCTGGTTATCCTGCTCTCCTACGTGGCCATCATCGCCACCATCCTGAGCATCAATTCAGCTGAGGGCAAGCGCAAAGCCTTCTCCACCTGCACGTCCCACCTCACCACTATCAGTATCTCCTATGGGGCATCCTTTTTCACATACTTAAATCCCAGCTCAAGAGCAGCAGATAAATGGGCTGTGGTATTCTACGCCATGGTGACTCCCATGCTGAACCCCTTGATCTACAGCCTGAGAAATAAGGAGGTGAAGGAGGCCTTTAGGAGACTCTTGAAAATTAAGCGATCTTGAATGTTTTAAGTTTAGGCTCAGGCAGAACACAGATGTGGGGGAGATGCTCAGCTCTTTGTAAATTATCTCAAATAGACAACATGTTGAAGAGGTCCTCTCCACCTTAACTTACATCATGCACTGGCTGCTTTGATTTCACCAGCTGAGAATACAAATCAGAACATTGCAAAAGCTTCTACATCCACACCTTTGCTTTCCATTCCCATGTTGACAGCAATAAAAGCCATGATCTCCTTGGCAGCCTGACCAGAACAGATCGCAGCAGCTGTGGTGATTTTCAACAGCCTTCTTCAGACCTGATAAGTGGCAGCCCATGGCAGCCTGGAGCAATGGCATTGCCTGCCCTAATGTCTATCCTGTTGCTTTCCTGCACAGAGTGCTGACTAGTATACAAAAAACACCCCAAAATACACGTGCCTCCGCTCATAGAGATGCAGTCTCTGCCAGGACCATGGTCACCCAAGGCTCTGTCTAGCCTGGCCTTGGACACCATCAGGGATGGAGCAGTCACAGCTTCCCTGGGCAACCCATTCCAGTGCCTCACCACCCTCACAGGAAAGAGCTGCTTCTTTAGATCCAATCTAAACTTCCCCTGTTTCCGTTTGAACCCGTTACCCCTTGTCCTGTCACTACAGTCCCTAATGAAGAGTCCCTGCCCAGCATCCCTATAGGCCCCCTTCAGATACTGGAAGCTGCTCTGAGGTCTCCACGCAGCTTCTCTTCTCCAGGCTGAACAGCCCCAACTTTCTCAGCCTGTCTTCATACAGGAGGTGCTCCAGTCCCCTGAGCATCCTCGTGGCCTCCTCTGGACTTGTTCCAACAGTTCCATGCCCTTTTTATGTTGAGGACACCAGAACTGCACACAATGCTCCAGATGAGGTCTCAGAAGAGCAGAATAGAGGGGCAGGACCATCTCCTTGGACCTGCTGGTCACGCTGCTTTTGATTAGGATGGACAGGAGATGGCACTGTGCAGACAGACCTCCTCTCCTTCCCACCTCTCCCGATATACAATTTATATCTGCTATAAAGTGGGATGTTAGCAGTGGCTGGGTTTGTTGCACATCACCTTCACACTGTGATTTATCTGAATTAAACATTCATAACTTATGCCCAAAGCAGTAGCTCAGGTGGTGGCTCCATGTGTCATAGAATCATAGAGTGGTTTGGATTGGAAAGAACCTTCAGATCATCCAGTCCCAAGCCCCTATCACGGGCAGGTACACCTTCCCCTGGAGCAGGTTGCTCCAAGCCACTGTGACCAACCTGGCCTTGAACACTGCCAGGGATAGAGCATTTGCCCCTTATTTGGGCAATCAGAAGTCATGAAGTAACGTGTGCTTATTCCTGAGCTGTCCCAGTTATTTCTTCATGATGCTGTACTGAACCACACAGACATAATTTCAGAGTCCTAGACCATTACACCAATGAAACATACACATGAGCACATGCATGAACCAGTGTTAAGAAGCACAAAGGCATCTGGGACTGAGTTCGGTTGCCTGAACATTGACTATTAACACCCTGAAGAGGCCCCTGGGTCTCCCTCTGAGCTTTCAGATGTTGCTCCAGATCGACCCAACCCTTCTGAAGGTTGCATGATGTACATGTCAAGTGCAACGCAATGTCCTTGGCCCTTCAGGATGGAGCAAATGACACCACATTTGCATAGGAGAGCTACCAAACCTAACCTGGGGCATTTCACTGCATCTGTCTCTTTCCCTGCAACTGAAGTGATAGTTTCCACCACCACTTATAGGAAAACATGCAAAGAAAGTGGTTTCTTGGAACTTAAATTACCTTCTTCCCCCCCTTTATGAAGTTTTAGTCCAACTGAAAGGAAAACTAAAAGCTTTTAAGAGTGTTGGGAGGAGGGATTAGGAGATCTGAGGTAGTTTCATCTTCTTCACATTTAGATAATTAATAGTTGAGTCATTAAATCAGAACTTTGTGTCTCTATCTGTGCTCAGTGAAGGTGTGTTTCTGTATCTCTAGTATTTGTTCAGATAAGGAGAGCAGTTTCAAGAGTTCAGGTTTGAAGACACAAACACACAGAGCGTCCTTCCCTCACTGTGTTTCCATCCCCATCACAGGCTGGGGTCAGGCTGCATGAACTGGGCTCCTTTTAGACTCATTGAATCAACCAGGTCGGTAAAAACCTTTAACTTCATCAAGTCCAGCAATTCCCATCACTGCCAAGGCCATCCCTAACCAATGGCACTGAGGCCTCATCTCCACCATGTGTGAACACTTGCAGAGCCGGTGCCTGCAGCCCTGCCCTGGGCAGCCTTTCCAATGCCTGAGCACCTTCTGGGGCAGGAATTGTTCCTCAGCTCCAACTAAACCTGCCCTGGTGCAGCTTGAGGCCGTTTCCTCTTGTCCTGTCTTTTGGATTAAAACAAACTGAAAATAGTTTTGAGGGGGCAACTGATGCAGTTTGACCTCTAGGAAGCCTTCAGATCCTGACCGGAATTAGTTTAATCCACACAAAACTATTCTGAGATGCATATAAATGTCCTTCTGATGTTCAGACCTGCTCTGGACCACATGCATTCTCACCAGCTGTCCTAGGATGTGATAAAACATCCTCTTATTCCAAACCACCCTAGAAGGGACCTGACTATCTCATGCTTATTCCCCAATCCCAAATTCATAATGATAGGAAAATCACATTTATGAAAGCCAGTCAGACATGGAGCATGGATGTAGTGGACTTCAACTTGCCTCAGTTTAACAGTTTAAGAACATTTTTAACAGGTAAAGAACTAAAGAGAGACACAAATAAATCCATCCCAAGACAACTAATAACAAGAAATTCAATGTATGAGATGTCCTTGAGGAAGCTGAAAAGTGAAGACAAATGCAATGAGCTTCCCCAACTCCCTTTATTAGGGGTCAAAAGCAGGAAGAGACAAAGCACCCCATTAGCAAGAACCACATGATCTGCACATGTCATGAAGACAGGGATGTGTCTTTACAGAGAGAGTAGGACCAAGCTTGCATGGGCACAGAAAGCCCTCCAGCAGGATCAAAATCCAGGCTTTCACAATACAAGCAGTCACAGCTATTTCCATCACAAGTGATGCTGCTCACTTTGCCAAAGCAAGAATTGGTCCTTGGGGACCCAGCACCCTTCCAGGAGTCATCAGCTTTAACAAGACCTTCTGGGGTTTACCAAGGAAGTTTCCTCATCACCACAAAAGCTTCTCAGAAGACTTGGATGTGACTTCCCTCATTCTTCATAACAAGCCATCAGAGATTAATTAGCTGGGGATAACAAGAAAGAAACTTTCTTCTTTGTTAACAACAAAGTTCACTTCTACAGCTGCCTTGCTTGACAGAGATGGCTCATGTCCAAAGCCAGTGAGTTGGAGGGTCAGTGTGTTGGCATATTTGTGTATTAAGGACAATTTCATGGGCCTGGATCATAGAATCCCAGCCTGGTTTGTGTTGGAAGGGACCTTAAAGCTCATCCAGCTCCAAACCCAACATCTTCCACTGGAGCAGCTTGCTCCAAGCCCCTGTGTCCAACCTGCCCTTGAACCCTGCCAGGGATGGGGCAGCCACAGCTTCTCTGGGCACCCTGTGCCAGCGCCTCAGCACCCTCACAGGGAAGAGCTTCTGCCTAAGAGCTCATCTCACTCTCCCCTCAGGCAGGTTAAAGCCATTCCCCTTGGCCTGTTCCTGCAGGCACCTGTCCTAAGCCCCTCTCCATGTTTCCTGAAACCACTTTAGGCACAGGTTTAAGGGGAAAAGTTCCTTTCTGATGGCTCTAAAAAGAGCAAACCAACACTAGTAGCTTCTAGGCAATAATTTCCTATCCATCCATGCAGAATTTAAACCCCTCGTCAAGAAGTTAATATCTGCTATTAGCAACCTTTATAAAAGCAAACACACAGCCAGGACACTGCCGACATCCATTTTGCTTTCCTATTCTGTCCAGGAAGTGATTTATGCATGCTGAGCTTTGAGGCTCTACTGCATTAGACATTATTGACCAAGAGAAATGATTGAGGACAGGTTGGATGGTGATTGCAGCAACCTGCTCTACTGGAAGGTGTTTCTGCCTGTGGCAGAACTGGGCGAGCTTTAAGCTCCCTTCCAACCCAAACCATTTCATGGTTGTATGAAAAGCTGCTTGCACCTCCTCACTTTTGAGTGGGGTTCCTGAAGGACCCCAACACATCAGCACAGTGAGCTGATGTTTCCCATTACTTCAACTGACTCTTCAGGCTATGGCCTGTGTTTGCTCTGAACACAACCCACATTGTAGCTGTGTCTGCCCATCACCCTTCACTGCAAGTGGAGAGAACCATCCACTTTTTTCCAGAAGAAATCCCTGATATGGATGTTTAAAATAGAGCCAAGCTGAATCAAAGCCTCCAGATGCATCCTTGTCTCCATAAGGGGAACCTTCTGTGACTAATTCAGATGTGGAAACCTACAATTAGATACTATCGCTCCTTTGACCAATGTGATTCAACCATCAAACCCTGGAATGAGAAATCATGAGTAAGCTGCAGCTGGGATGGAAAATAAGCTTGGCCTGGATGGACAGATATAAGGAAATAAAGTGATAGGGTAGTTCCGGACAACACTGAGAGTCTTTGAGCCATGAAATAGGTTGGACATGTCTGCATACAACATATGGCCAGAAGCGTGGAGCATCTGTGTCGTCAGCACCAGAGGGTGTCCAAGGAAAATCCAGCACTGCTCAGGCAGTGCCTTGAAAGGCTGTTACTGAACCAAGTTGGCTGACTGCTTATCACAGGGAATGAAGTTACACTCTGTTTCGAGGTCAGCATGGTGGCAGCTTTCCATGGAGCAGGCCAATCCAGGAAAGCAAGACACCCAGATACATCCTATGGAGGAAATAAGCATGTTTCCTATGAGGAAATAAGGAGATGGGCACATGAAGCTGAGAGCTGGTCTTCATAAGGTTCCCCACCACCATGCTGATGGAGATGAGTATAACAGTCCCAAAGAGCAGCTTCTACACGTTGGGGAAGCCCAAGAGGACAAACGTGGTCACACTCAAGTGCTTTCCTCCAGCCACTCTCTTGGCAGCAGGAGACAAAGAAACATGGGAAGAGGTTGAATCACTTCTCCCAGCTCACAGGAACACACAGTGCATGAGGTTAATGCAGGATTTGGGGTTCCCTTTAGGACTGCACCCAATTCCTGGGAGATAAAACCATGATGGTTGAAGGTCCTAAATAATATATTAAAAATAATACCTTGATAAAATAATAGGCAATAGTTCCTATATGGAAAACATAATCTTACAGCTTAAATCCTAAAGCTCTGTCTGGCCTGTTATGGAAAGAATTGGTCCTGCAAAAGATAAGCATCTTCTCATGAGCACCCAAAATCTTTTTAAGAAGGAGGCTTGTTTGGGATGATTTCTTTGCTGTCTGTGGGAGTTGTTCTTATTTAAGGACAAGTAAATACAATAATATTATGCCTTAATCTGCCACAAGAATTAGTGTTGCATTAAATAGGTAAGAAATCAAACTGAAATGATTTTCTGACTCTGTAGTGATGTTTGAGTCGATTAAGGTGAGACCAGAATCCCTGAATGCAATTCCATGTACTTGTAGCTTCAAGGGAAAAAACAACCCCTTCTTATCTGAATTATTCTTGCATATATTTCTTCCTCTGTTCTTCCTTATATTTAAAGAACGTGTGTATATATATGAGTGTACATGAGACGACCTTAAAATATGCATATTGCCTGTTGAGAAATGAGCATTCCTCCTCCTTCCCCTACCACTCCCCTCTTTCCATCAGCCCCTTTTCAAGCAAGATGACCATTTCTTCAGCACAATTCATCTTCTCCCTCCACCTTTCCCAAAGCAGCTTTTACTTCCCCATTCCCCAGCCTGTGCTCAGATGTTCATTGCACAAAGTCCCTTGACCTACCACCAATGCTCTTCTCATGTTACTGGTGGGTGCCTTTGCTGCAAGGACACATTGATGGCTCATTTCAACACAGTGGACACCACAACCACCTTGTCCCTCTCTGATAAGGTGCTCCCCAGCCTGTCTTAGTGCTTAGAGCAACTCTTCCCTGTGGACAGGACACAGCACTTCCCCTATTTAAGTCTGTCATTCCATCTGCCCATTTCGGACCCAAAACTGGCCTTTGAAAAGCCATTTTGCATCATATGCCTCAAGATTTAAATAACCTCAGGGTGGCTTCTCCTACTTGCAAAAGAAGGAAATGAAACCAAGAGTGGGACTGGTTCCTTGTAGAGAAAAGCAGCTGACAGCAGACAGGGCTTTGCTAAAGCTTTAACACCTTCAAAGGGGTTCAGAAGATCCAGCTGGAGTTGTCTACACCCACCTCAGGCAGGGGGATGAAGGCAACTGCTGTTTCCCATTGCTAATGGCTCACACACTCAATGACCATCTCCTCATCCTCATTCTTCTCCTTCACCTTGGGTAGTACTTACAAACTAAGTTGCAGATATATAAAGAGTAGACATCTCAAACACACACCTTGCATCTAATAACACCCAAACCAGCCATTCTCAATATCACTGCTTATCTAAACAGCATAAACATCACCCATCCCACATCAAATACCCACACCCTATCACACACAGAAGCATCCTTTCCTCTGGGGTATCTGGTTTGCACACACATGCTGACACTGCAGGTGGCTAAGGTCAGCTAAAACCAGTACTGCCAATGGCTCTGTCTGTCCTTGCTCAAACCAACCTTCCCCATCTCACTTTGACCCTGTCTCCAGATAGAGGAAATGCAAATTGCTCTTTCTTGGGTTCAAAAATCAGAATCCCAGACTGGTTTGGACTGGGAGGGACTGTAAAGCTCCTCCAGTTCCAAACCCTGCCACGGGCAGGGACACCTTCCACTAGAGCAGCTTGCTCCAAGCCCCTGTGTCCAACCTGCCCTTGAGCACTGCCAGGGATGGGGCAGCCACAGCTTCTCTGGGCACCCTGTGCCAGCGCCTCAGCACCCTCCCAGGGAAGAGCTTCTGCCAAAGAGCTCATCTCAAGCCACCACCATGTCTTTCCAAGCCATCAATAGTGGTAAAGGTAGACACAGATGAACTCACCAGTGTTTGAAGAATATCTCCTTGCTTCTTCCACCAGGACCTCAGAAGGTTTATTCACTCCCTAATAGCAATGGTATCTAAAAGAAGCCACTCTAGTATCACCCAGTTCATTTTCAAAAAGTAAAGATAACATGGCCAACAGTTTTAAAGGGGGTACTGAAATCAAACTGAATTCATCCTGTTTATTTCTACAGCAAGGGAAATTAGGGTAATTCAGCTTCCAGCCACCCTATAGACAACAGCTTGGTAGACCATGCTCCTGGATTTTCCTATACATCTAGAATCCACATGCCCAGTGTAGGATCTACACAATCAAAACCCAAGTCTTCAAACCCTTTCCAATCAAAGGGGAAAAACATACTACCCTTCCTTCCAGACATTTCTTAACTCATCAGCTAAAAGAGACAGAGCAGAAACCACCAAAAACTAACTAAATCATTCACCCTCTTTAAAACATGACTTACATTAAGACCCAAATATGAGTGCTTCTGCTTACCTATTTATGAGCCAAGGTCCCATTACAGCTAAGGAGACTCAGGCCAATGCAATCAGCAGAGCTCATTCAGATCTCTTCAGCTGGAGCAATGGAGGTGTCTGCCTTGCAGGGAGAGGCATGAACCCCACCAAATCTCCCTCAGCAATAAAGGGAGTTGATGGACCCAGTAAACACATAGAGGTGACATGGTGCATTCAAATGTAAGGAGATAAATGCTTCCCTGAGGACATTTGCTTCCCAAAGTAGCTTTTACTTCCCCATTCCCCAGCCTGTGCTCAGATGTTCATTGCACAAGGTCCCTTGACTCACCACCAGTGCTCTTCTCATGTTGCTGGTGGGTGCCTTTGCTGCAAGGACACATTGATGGCTCATTTCAACACAGTGGACACCACAAGAGCCTTGTCCTTCTCTGATAAGGTGCTCCCCAGCCTGTCTTAGTGCTTTGAGCAAGTCCGCCTCATAGGCAGGACTCAGCATTTTCTCTTTTTGAAGTCTGTCTGATTCCACCTGCCCATTTTGGACCCAAAACTGGCCTTTGAAACAACATTTTGCATTATATGCCTCCAAATTTAAATAACCTCAGGGTGGCTTTTTACTGCTTGCAAAAGGAGGAAATGAAACCAAGACTGGGACTTGTTCCTTGTAGAAAAAAGCAGCTGACAGGAGCCAGGGCTTTAACACCTTCAAATGGGTTCAGAAGATCCAGCTGAAGTTGTCTACACCCACCTCAGGCAGGAGGATGAAGACAGTTGCTGTTTCCCATTGCTAAGGGCTCACACACTCAATGGCCATCTCCTCATCCTCATTCTCCTCCTTCCCCTTGTGTTGTACTTACATAAGTAAGTTGCAGATACATAAAGAGTAGACATCTCAAACACACACCTTGCATCTAACACCCCTGAAACCAGCCATTCTCAATACCACAGCTTGTCTAAACAAAGGGCAAAACATCACCCATCCCACATCAAATACCCACATCTTATCACACACAGAAGCATGCTTTTCTCTGTGGTCTCTGCTTTACACACACATGCTGACACTGCAGGTGGCTAAAGATTGATGACTTACATTAAAAGCCAAACATGAGAGTCTCTCCTTATCTATTTATGAGCCGAAGTCCAATTACAGCTGATGAGACTCGGGCCAAGGCAATCATCAGAGCTCATTCAGATCTCTTCAGCTGGAGCAATGGAGGTGTCTGCCTTGCAGTGAGAGGCATGAACCCCACCAAATCTCCCTCAGCAATAAAGGGAGTTGATGGACCCAGTAAACACATAGAGGTGACATGGTGCATTCAAATGTAAGGAGATAAATGCTTCCCTAAGGACATTTGAGGTGATTCCTAAATCCAATCACTAAGTACCCAAAGAAGTGGAGGTAGCTCCTACCCAGCATTTGCTCAGCTGCCTTTAAACCAGATTTAACTACAATGAAAGCAGCTCCACCTGAGAGTGGGGAGCTAAAGCCATTAGGAGCTCATCAGCAGGAATGCCAGAAGCCAGGCACCTCATTGCCTGCTCATCATGACCCAGCAGGAAGATGCATTGCAATGCTGGCTGCTGCTTCTGCTTCCTGGAACCTCATGTGGTGTTTGCTCTGCTCTCATGGTCAGATGATAACCCCATTGAAGGCAGTGGCAGCCCTTAGACACAGCAAACCACTGGTTTCCTTAAACACACACAACAAGGAGCAAAATCTGGTTTTGAGAGCAGCAGCTTCAATGTGAAGCCACAAGAAGCAGAGTGATAGGGTTGTACACGTAGACTTCTGTTTTCAAGGCACTAAGATCTCAGGTTCCTGTTTAAACACTTGGTGGTGGTGAAGGAGAGAGCAGCAGGACATAAAGTCATTGAATATTGTTGTAGAAGGCACCAGAGAGACCTTATTGTGGCCTTTCAATAACTTAAGAAGGGCTACAAGAAAGCTGGAGAGGGGCTTTGAACAAGGGCTTTTAGGGAGAGGCCAAGGGGAATGGCTTGAACCTGCCCGAGGGGAGACTGAGATGAGCTCTTGGGCAGAAGCTTTTCCCTGTGAGGGTGCTGAGGCGCTGGCACAGGGTGCCCAGAGAAGCTGTGGCTGCCCTGGGAGTGCTCAAGGCCAGGTTGGACACAGGGGCTTGGAGCAAGCTGCTCTAGTGGAAGGGGTCCCTGCCCGTGGCAGGTGTTGGAGCTGGAGGAGCTTTAAGGTCCCTTCATCCCAACCCATTCCATGATTCGATGATTTCAGAGACAGAGAAAGGATTATTGCAAGAATTAATGGTGTCCCATTCTTTTCGACTTGATGCCTCCTGCAAGTTCTCCATGTGCTTTATCGTGCAGATGAGGGTAAATCTCAGATTTTCTATTGTGAATGTGCAGCATGGGAAATTCCAGTTAGAAACAGAGGGAGGGGAAAAAACCCCACTGTAAGAGCAGTCAAACACTGACATAGGGGCCAGGGAGGGTGTGAAACCTCTGCACCTGGTTGTCTCCAAGGCTCAGCAGGAAAACAACTGTCATCTGGGTTAAATAATAACCAGGGAATTATCAGGAAGCTTTGGGAACAAAGCAGGATTCAGCTGATTGACCCTGAGTGCCTGTGAGTTGTGTGTTGTTAAGAAATGAGCAAACACTTTGATCCTGCCTTGATTCAATTCAATCATGGAGCTTCTACCTCCAGCCTAGGTTACTATGTGTGTCTAGGACAGCCTTAAGGCTCAGCCATGGCTCCAGGTTTCACCATGGTCCTGGCAGAGGCTGCAGCCCTATGGGCTGAGGTAATGCACACACTGGAGTATTTTGGAGTGGTTTATGTATGCAATGTGTGTCCATCACCCATCAGCTCTCTGCGCAGGAAGACAAAAGGAGAGACGTAAGTGCAGGCAATGCCATTCATGCAGGCTGCCATGGGCTGACACATAGGAGGTCTGAAGGGTGATGAGCAACACCACAGCTCCTGTGCTCTGTTGTGATCAGGCTGCCATGGAGATCATGGCTTCTATTGCTGTCAACAGGGGAATGGAAAGCAAAGGTGTGGATCAGGGGACAGGGGTTCCTTGATTGTTTCTGCCCTTTGCTGGAGATTCATCACTATCATGTCTTAAAATGCTTTCAAAGCACCTTCATTCATAACAGAGGTCACACAAGTACCATAGTTCACTTAAATTCTTTGATGTCCAAAATGAAATGAGGTGAATGGTGCTGGAAATCATTGAATGAGGTTTGTGCATCAAAACCTAAAAATACTGCCTGCATGGCATCACACTTATTTGCTCTCACCTCTATTTCTCTTGCTAAAGGTGTTTTTGTCCTTTTCTTAAGGCCCTCAATGAATTTAACAACACTGTCTAGAAATGGAGTTTGATCCAGTGGAATGGTAGAATTCACTCTCTGTTTATTCTCATTTGCCAAGCAAAAGGGAGAGCAAAAAGGAAAAGAGCTTTAAGCTCATCAAGTTCAACCGTTCCCCAGCACTGCCAAGGCCACCCCTAACCCATGGCACTGAGGGCCTTGTTTATAGGGTTTGTGAACACCTGCAGAACTGGTGCAAGCAGCCCTGCCCTGAACAGCCTGTTCCAATGCCTGAGCACCCTCTGGGGCAAGAATTGTTCCTCAGCTCCATCTAAACCTGCCCTGGAGCATCTTGAGGCCATTTCCTCTTGTCTCATCCCTTGTTCCATGGGAGCAGAGAACAGTCCCCTCCTGGCTCCATCCTCCTGTCAGGCAGGCATAGAGAGCAATAAGGTCCCCCTTATTCTAAGATGAAGAGAACTGCATGCTTGCAGTTGTCTACCTCTGTCTTGATTAGGTGGAATAAATGACTAATTAACCAATTAGGTGAAATTAACTGCTAAATATAATTATCAAAATTTGGAGAATGAAATTAATTGTATTCTCAATCACATCAACCTGTGCATCATGTAACACGGTTTGCAGAAAACCCCAAAATGCTGCTCATACTTAACCAAAACCAGAGCATCTCCCTCAGTACATCCATTCTATCTGGTCATAAACTTACAACAATTAAGATCATTTTATTTTTGTGAGCTTCCTCAAAGCCTCCTTCACCTCCTTATTCCTCAGGCTGTAGATCAAGGGGTTCAGCATGGGAGTCACCACGGTGTAGAGCAGCACAGCCCATTTATCTGCTGCTCTTGAGCTGTCTGAGCTGGGGAATAAATACATAAAAAGGCATGCCCCATAGAAGATGCTGACAATGGTGAGGTGGGATGTGAAGGTAGAGAAGGCTTTGCGCTTGCCCTCGGCTGAATTGATGCTCAGGATGGTGGGTATGATGGCCACGTAGGAGAGCAGGATAACCAGGCTGCTGGACACACCAAAGAGAGATGCTGCAGTGGTCAGGATGGTGTGGCTGAGGGTGTTGTCAGAGGTGGAGAGCGAGATGAGGGGGGAAATGTCACAGAAGAAGAGGTCGATGGTGCTGGAGCTGCAGAAGGACAGGGTGGACATGCTGATGGTCTGTCCCACGCCATTGGTCAGCCCCATGAGGTACGAGCCAGTCACCAGCTGGAAACAGCACTTTGGGGACATGACAAGGGGGTACAGCAGGGGATGGCAAATGGCCACGTAGCGGTCATAGGCCATTGAAGCCAGCAGGAAGCATTCAGTTACCCCAAAGATATCAAGGAGGAAGACCTGAACCACGCACCCAACATAAGCAATGCTCTTCTTCTCTGACATCAAGTCAACCAACATCTTGGGGGTGATGATGGTGGAAGAACAGAGGTCTACAAAGGCCAGATTGCCCAGGAAATAATACATGGGGGAGTGGAGGAGGTGACTGGCCCTGATTAAGATGATGATGCCCAGGTTGCCCACAATGGTGACAAGGTAGGTGAGCAGGAAGAGCAGGAACAAGTAGACCTGAGTCACGGGGTCCTCTGTGAACCCTGCCAGGCTGAACTCGGTTGCTTGGGTGCAATTGCTTTGTGCCATGGGCTGGATGGTGCTTTGTGTGTGAGCTCCTGGCTGGAGGTTTCTTCTCCAAGAGGCAGGGATGTCCCAGGTGGAAAAGGCTCTGTGTGGTGGGAGCTGCTCAGAGACAGTCCTGCAGGATGGAAAGGGAGAGTTCAGGCACAGCTCAATGAGGAAGAGCTTGGTGAAAGTCCTGTGCCAGCACAGGTAAAACAAATGGGTGCTCAAGCAGTTAAACACCATGGCACAACGTGGTGTGTGCTCCTCTGGTTCACCTTGAGATGTTGAGCAATGACCTCTGTGGAAAGCAGTGGGGAGGTTGCACACCCGAGTTGCTTTACCTTAGTGCTGCACTTCATCGCCTTCGTTAGTGCTGAGCCTGGGGCTTGGAGACCATCCGGCTCAACCTGGAACACAGAGAAATGTGGTGCTTCCACAGTGCAGAGCTGATCCCTCATCCTCTTGTGGGCATTTCCCAACCACTTGCTTCTTCCCTCTCTGCTTGATTTTCTTGACCTATAGAAAGTGCAGGTTGGACAGGGCAACCTGCTCTAGTGGAAGGTGTCCCTGGCCATCACAGGGGCTTGGAGCTGAGTGAGATTTAAGGTCTCTTCCAACACAAATCATACTATGCTCCTATGCAACCTTACACAGTGGTTAATATCAGTTTCCCCTCCCTCCTGACACACTCTGTCAGATCTAAAACCTTTTCATGGTTCTTTAACCTGTTCCTTGAGTCTCCGATAGAAATGGGCAAACCCCAGAGCTCAGCAAACTCTTCATGAACGCATGTTTCGGGGAAAAAAAGTAATCTTTTGGAGCTGCCTCATCTCAGCAATGGGGAGCACCCCGAATGTCCTGTACAGGAAAGCTTCTGGTGCTCATCCAGGAAACATCTGAGGTCACTGAGAAGAAGAAGCCTCCTGAGGGTGTTCTCCACCACGGTGATCTCCAAACCTGCCTTCTCAGCAGCTGCATGGGGAGCACACAGCACAAGAAGCTCCCTGGGAAGCCCAGAGCATCATCAAGAAGCCCAGGACCCTGCAGTCAGGCAGGAGATGAAGACAGGAGCTGCTGCTTGTTGGCAAGAGAGAACCACAGGAGAATGATGGGCTGAAAGATTCTGCCCCTCACTTACATCTCAGCTCTGTCTCTGCTGCCCTCCTCATGCTCTCGGAGATGGATGTGAAGATGAACGTGCCTGGAGCTGTGCAGGGAGCCTGGGAATGAGCCAGCATCAGCAAACCGCCTTCCTATTTCAAGTGATGTGGGGATGTGGGACTGTGAATCTCTTTGTGCCCCAGGAGGTGACAAAGCCCAAAGCAGGTCATTATCTCTTCTCTGTGTTGATTAGTTTGGAGAAGAAATATACCCAGAGGAGATGACCTCAGCTTGAGCAAGCAACAGGGCTTTCGGCTCCCTTAGAGCAAAGCACAGAACAACCCAACCTTTCAAGTCCACTTTTGAAGCACTTCTGAGGCAGTTACAGCTTCACAAGGGCTATAGTTGACATTATCATGGCAGGGAGATGAGGGGGATCTCGCTAATGGGAGCTGGTACCAGGGTCCATCAGCAATCCCAGCACCACAGGCAATGAACCAGGTTTCCACCCATTTTCAATTCCTTGTACTCAAACCATAGCTCACAAGTTTGGCTGCAAAGGAGCCAACAGAAGATCGTGGTGACCTTGCTAACGACGAGGTAAATGCTGTCCTCTACTTCTTGTCCATGCAAACATCAATGCTCACATCACCCAAGGCACTCAGGTTTGTCAGGAATGACTTGGCCTTGGTCCCTCTGTGCTGGCTGCTCATGGTCACCCTCCTGTCCTTCCTTTGCCTGGACAGGGCTTCCTGGGGAATTTGGATCTTAATCCCATGGGGGACACAGGCAGCCCCAGTCCTTGTGCTCTCCTTGATGATGTCGTTCACCTTCTTCCACCCATCGTGCTGGAAGCACAAGAGACAAAGGAGAGCCTGAGGGAGCGGTGCCCAAAAGTGGAATGAAGGAGATGGGGAGGAACAGTGAGGAGTGTGCTAAAGGACTGAAATGGGCAGCAACAGGCGATAAAGGCCATTCTGAAGAGTGCTTTAGGGCTGCCCTTGTCACTGGTAGCTCTGATGAATGCTCCCAAGCCCATCACAGAATCCCAGAGAGGTTTGTGTTGGATAGGACCTTAAAGCTCCTCCAGCTCCAACCCCTGCCACAGGCAGGGACCCTCTCCACTGGAGCAGCTTGCTCCAAGCCCCTGTGTCCAACCTTGCCTTGAACACTGCCAGGGATGGGGCAGCCACAGCTTCTCTGGGCACCCTGTGCCAGTGCCTCAGCACCCTCACAGGGAAGAGCTTCTGCCTAAGAGCTCATCTCAGTCTCCCCTCTGACAGGTTAAAGCCTTCATAGGGGTTGTGGGGAACCTCCTTCTACAGCCAAACATGAAAGGAAAGTGCATGTCACACGGATTCCCACCAGAGATCATCCGGATCCCCTGGCAGTGCACACTGGGAGCAAATCCCCACAATGTGGGCATCATTTGGGGTTCCAACGCCTTCCAGAGCCACATCCTCCCCTTTCCTTCTCTCTCCAGCAGTAAAACCATTCATAGGAGCTGCAGAACGTGGTGCAATGCTGTGGATGAGCCCCCTCCACCCTCCTCTTATTGTCAACTCTGCCTCTCTCACCTCCTCATCTCCCTGCTCAATACCAGCCCTGCAGCCAGAGCAGGAGATGGATGGGGCAGAGCCTCCTCTGCAGGGCATGGGATATGTGTATGGATGTGATGGACATAAGGGGATGTGCACGGATATGGTCCCTCCTTGCTTTGCATCAGTCCTGGTCCCAAATGCTCTCACTGCTCACATAGCCCTCGTGGGCACCCTGCAGGACATGGAGGGCAGAGGCCCTCCTCTCCCTTATGATGGCCATAGGAAGGATTTAAGCACTGATTGCAAAGAAGTCAAAGCTGAGTCCCAGTTTGGATCCAGCTGCATGCAGAGCAGGGAGGGATTTCAGCCCTTGCCCAGTGCCTCCATCACCAGGGTACCACCAGGGGCAGAAACCATCAGCATCCATATGAGAATGTCCATTGTTTCCTGCAGAGCCCCAGCATCCTTCATCCTGCCCCATGGTGTGCATTGAGGTGCTGGAGTTTGCAGTTTGAAGGGGACTATGGAGCAGCCCCTTTGCTCTCTGCCCCCTCCAGACTTTATCCCTCTGTCAGTGACCTCCCTGCACACATTCCTGGTCCCCAAGGTGACAGCTTCTCCCCATCCATCTCCTGCTGTCAGGCTGGGATTGAGCATGGAGATGGGAGGTGTGGGACAAGATGGTGAGGTTCCGGGTGGCAGCACAGAGACAGGACCAACGTTTGGAATGGGTGCAAGGGGACAGGGGACCACATTGCACATCTCTCTTCCCTCTTCCAGAGCTGCAGAGGCTCTGCACGAGCAGCCACAACACTGTGGATGCTGCTGTGCTTTTTAATATGGCTGAGCTGGTGGTACCCAGAGGGGCTTTGACCAGGAGAGGGAGTCACAGCAACCCCTATGTCCCTTCAATCGGATGTGTGACATCACATCTTCCTTCCTTGTGATGAAACCAAGAGGAGAAGGAACATCAAACTTCATTTCAGTTCACAGTTACCATCTTTGAGGAAGAAATTAGCCACAATTATCCCAGGCTTCTTTTCCTCACGTAAAACACCAGTCAGCTTTATTGAGTTATAGCCTTGGTCACTGATAAATATCTGTTTTTCTTGCAAGATTCTTGACCTTGTCCCTCAGCTCCAATAAAATTCCTCACTCTTACCTGTGAGGTCTTTATTAATGCCTCTGGGGTGGGAGGGAAGAGGAAGTGTAGTTTTACATTTGCTTGCTGAAAAAGAGTCAGAGAAAAGGTTTCAAAAGATTCATTGCATTCGTTTGTGCCTTTCAAGGAGAAGAAGTTGGTGGGAATCAAGGTCTCAAGCTGCACCTTAAAATGTCAAGGGGAATCCCTCCCCAGGCTGCAGCTTCACAGGAGATTTCACTTCATGTAAGGAAGTGTAGAAAATGTAATACCTAGTGCAGATTGATGAACTGTGCTGAGACTACCCAGTGTTAAGGACAAACTGGGCATATCAAGTGGTCCTCCTATTCATTTTAAGTGGTGTTTTACACTCTTTTTAAGTGCCCTTTACTTAAATGGTGAGAGAAATGGAATTCCAGCTGGAGATAAGCACCCACATCCCATGTCCATGCCCAGCTCACACTAAAGCACACCAGGAAGCACCAAGTGGTGGGTTGCACTTATAAATACAGCATGAGGCAAGTTTCCGTTGGTGAAAGACAATCCTGAACCCAGAATCAATGGTAACCGAGAGCTGCCTGGGTCAGAAAGAAGCAAAAAACCACTGGTGTGGGAAAATGTTTTTCCTTTACCTCTTGTGAGGGAGAATTAACTTCTATTTGGGAAGTACATGGGTCATGAACAGTGTCTTTTGTGTGCTCTGGAAAACAGCAGTGAGAGGTCTGTGGAAAAGTGACTTCTATCTGTGGTCAGTGAGGAAGCCAGAATTGATGTAATTACTTGCTGATGAGCTTGGCAGCACAGAGACTTTGATATCAGAGAGCTTCTTGAAAACATTCACCACACCTTGGTTTTTTGCTTCTTTCTTGCATATTGTAGCTGAGACATGTAGAATATATACAAATAGAATCATAGAGCCACAGAAAACCCAAGTTTCACCTCAAGAGATCATCTGGTCCAAGCTTTAATGGGAAAGGGAGCCTAGATGAGAAGTGTCACGTGTAAGGCTCATCGCTGCTTGATGAATTACCCCACTCTGGTGTTCTTATCCCCTCTTTGGTTTAAGAAAAATTCCAAAGCAGAGACAACTGCAATACATAAAGGTTTACCTAGACTTGGTGCTACATTGCTAAGGGAGGTCTGGATTGCTATAGTCTTGTGTGTGGTGGATCCAACTCAGGGGACTCCCAAGAGGAACCTCAGTCTAACGTACAGGGGAAGAATAGCTGTCAATTCCAGCAACAAGAAACAGGCTTGGGGTTCTGAAAACATATTTGATGACAAAAGCATCATTGCATGAGTCTGCTTCAATCTTTGCAGAGAAGGGATCTACAAAATTCAGAATCCCCTGGCTGTAGACACAAAATTCTCATATCAGGTAAATAACAGAGGTCCTGCCATAGAAGCCCAATATTATACTTGGTAAAACAGAATTAAATCTCTTAAATAGAGATGGGGGACAAATGGGCAGAGGGTGGGATGAAGCCGCAGCTGAGGCTGCTCAGGGGGATAAAGGTCTATTAGTTCACCCTGGGACAATTCATCCCTGCCTAAAAATGCTCATTTCTCACCCTTGAATACAGTGGAAGCCCAGAGGCACCAGCTCAGCTGTTGGACATCTAGGCACTACATGTATATAACCTCACGGGGGCTGAAAAACTGGGCTCTCAGGTGTGCACAGAGAGGGACAGCAGCAAATCCAGAGATGGGGTCATTTGTGCATCAGTTTCCATTTGAGGACCCTCTGCAAGATCTGAAATGTCTCTAAACCCATTCTCATTCTGTTGCCAATGTCAAAGTGAAACTTTTGCATGGTCCACAAGTATGTCAGAAGCATCATACAAGCTGCTCATCACTGCTGCCCTGTAGCTGTGCTCAGGGATGGCTCACTCATGCTATGTCTTTCAGATGCTCAAGCACCACAATGCCTTTCAGAGGTGATTTCACACCCTTTGCTTTCCCTTCTCTTTGTTTTCCTCTGGGAAAGCATGAGCAGCCCTAGAGTCTTCCTCCCAGGAGAGCACATGCAACTGTATTTACAGCCCCAGAAACACAAGCTGGGCTCTTGGAGTCTGGCAGGAGCTCCCCTCTCTTCACATCAGGTGCTTAACAGAGCTGATGCTGGCGCGTGGATGTTCTCTGCTGTGTTGAGGATAAACCCTTGGCTCCCATTCTTGATGGCACAGGGAAGGCACAAGAGGTAACACTAACACAAAGCAGAGCCTCGCCTGCATTGAGGCAGTGGGCTGGCTTCTGCATGTCCTCAGGTCGTCTTTTTTCTGTCTTGGTCAGAAAACAGCCTTACCAACGTGGGTTTTCTTTATAATAAGAGGGAGCAATGTCTGATGCAGGTTGTGTTTCTTTTATATAGGCAGCTAAAGCAAGATGCACTGATTTATTCAAGACTTAAATGAGGATGAATCTCATTCTGTTATAAAGAAATGAAACATTTCAGACTGTCAGCAGAATACAGTCACTAAGAAATCAGCCTTTGGAATCAACATGTTGTAATATCAATTCCATTTTAAAGGAAGCAACCTAATGCCTATGGGTTTAGGATGCTTCAGCATGCTGTAGCTCAGAAAGGTAGGTCTCATGAATTTACCAGTGTGAGTGTTATCTATTGTGAATAAGCTCAAATAGTTTGATAAATGTGGTTTGGTGAGTGAATGATAATCAAAAGCCAAGAGCAAATGTCCAGAGGTCATTCATCTGTAAGCTGTGATTTCACTGGGACTGGGACTTTCTCTTGCTCCACGCTTACGTGCGATCCTATGAGGTTCCTCTGAGGTGTCTTCTGACACAAATTTCCTTCAAACTGAAAGTGAATAAAGATCTGATTCTTTACTCAAACCTGAAAACACACGTGCTTGACTAAATCCAGAGTTTAATTTTTCCCAACATAGAAAAACAAAACTGCCATTAACTGCTTCAGGAAACTCCCGGTACTTTTCTGAATACCTCATCTGAAAAACGTAAAATAGATACATTTTGGTTAGAAAATATATTGGAATATTTTAAAATGACACAGTTCAAATGGTCATTGATTGGCGTTAGATATGGTCCAAAAGCAAATCTCTGGTTTTGATCAATGTGATATTCTCTTGATTTGGCCTCAGCAGGTAACAACTGGTCATGGGAGGAAATCTCACACAGATTAAATTTATCCTTTTGGGAATTACAGATAGCCCATGTGCGCAGACCCCACTTTTTGCCTTGTTTCTATTGATTTACGTTGTGACACTCATAGGGAATGTTGGAATTACCTTGGTTCGGGTGTCTCCCAGCCTCCACACCCCCATGTACTTCTTCCTCACCCATTTTGCGTTTGTTGACATCTGCTGTTCCACAGTCATCTCCCCCAGGATGCTGGCAAACCTGTTATCAGAGGACATAGCCATTTCTTTCACTGGCTGCATGATGCAGTTCCTCACCTTCGCTTTATTTGCTACTATTGAGTGTCACCTCCTGGCCATGATGGCCTATGATCGGCACGTTGCTATCTGCCATCCCCTGCTTTCTGTGACCATCATCTCCAGCCACGTTTACAGGCAGCTGGTAGCATCGTCCTACCTATTCGCCTTCCTCAGTGCCATCATCTACACACGGTGCACGTTTGGAGGTTCCTTCTGTGGTCCCAACAGCATTGACCACTTTTTTTGTGATGTAGTCCCTGTGCTAAAGCTCGTGTGCTCCGACGCCCACAGCAGTGAGATGGTCATCTTTGCCTTTGTCACCATCAATGCGGTGATTGCACGCGTGATCGTTTTGCTCTCTTACATGTCTATTATCCGCACTGTGCTGAGGATGTGCTCAGCACAGAGCAGGGCCAGAGCCTTCCACACTTGTGCCTCCCATTTAATGGCTGTTGCCTTGCTCTTCGGGAGAGCATTCTTCATGTACCTACAACCTCCATCTAGTCACAGGAGCCTGGATAAGGTGGCCTCCATCTTCTACACCGTGGTCAACCCCATGCTCAACCCATTCATCTACAGCCTGAGGAAGAGGCAGGTGAAGGGGGCTCTGGTGAGGTGTGGGAGAAGGTTCTTAAATGGCTGGCAACATGGAAGAGTTCTGTCATCGAGGACATGAACAATTCACCTCAAATGAGAAAGCCTGTGGGGCACTAAAACAATGGCATTTTCCCAATTATTTCCATGATTCGATGCAGGTTCTTCTCCAGTTACTGCACAAAAGTCAATGACAGTATTGCATGAGAAATAGACTCCCCAAATCGCATCATCCTTCCCCTAAAGGAAACCAAGAGTAATGGAACTTCAAACTTGAATTCACTTCTCAGTCACTAGCTTGCATGAAGAAATTACCCTGAATTATCCCAGGCCTCTTTTCCTCACAGGAAACACCAATCAGCTTTATTCAGTTATAACTTTTGTCACTGATAAATATCTATTTTTCTTGCAAGATTCTTGACCTTTTCCCTCAGCTCCAGTAAAATTCCTCACTCTTACCTGTGAGCTCTTTATTAAAGTTGCTGGGGTGGGAGGGAAGAGGAAGTGTAGTTTTACATTTGCTTGCTGAAAAAGAGTCAGAGAAAAGGTTTCAAAAGATTCATTGCATTCGTTTATGCCTTTCAAAGAGAAGAAGCTGGTGGGAATCAAGATCTCAAGCTCCAGCTTTGAATATCATGGGGAATCCCTCTCCAGGCTGCAGCTTCACGATAGATTTCACTTTAAGGCAGAAACTGTGGACAATATCATTCATAACACAGGATGATGAATGGTGCTGAGGCTACCCAGTGTTAAGGACAATTTGGGCACATTAAGGGGTCATCCCATTCATTTTAAGGGGTGTTTTACATTCTTCTTAAGTGTCATTTACTTAAATGGTGTGATCCATGGAATTCCAGCACGAGACAAGCCCATGCTTAACTCTTGCTAGTGCACACCAGGAAATACCAAATAGTGTATTTCATATAGGAGTTAAGACAGTGGCTCATTTCCATAGATGAAAGACAATCCTGAACACAGAATCGATCCTAACCGAGAGCTGTCTGGGTCTCAGAGAAGCCAAAACACACCGACGGGGGAAAATATCTTTCCTTTACCTGCTGTGAGTGGGAATTAACTGATGTTGTGAACAGAACATGGATGGGGAACAATCTCTTCTGTGTGCTCTGGCAAACAGCAGCAAGAGATGAGATGTTGTCTGTTGTCTGTGGGAAAGTGGCTTCAACCTGTGCTCAGTGAAGGAGGCAGAACCGATATAATCAGATGCTAAAAAGCTTGGCAGGACAGAGACCTTTGATACCATAGAATCATAACATCATAGGATAGTTAGGGTTGGAAAGGCCCTTAAGATCATCCAGTTCCAGCCCCCCTGTCTTGGGCAACGACACCTCCCACTAAACCATGGCACCCAAGGCTCTGTCCAACCTGGTCTTGAACACCGCCAAGGATGGAGCATTCACAATTTCCCTGGGCAGCCCATTCCAGTGCCTCACCACCCTTACAGGAAAGAGCTTCTTCCTTAGATCCAATCTAAACTTCCCCTGTTAAAGTTTTAACTCATTACCCCTTGTCCTATCACTACAGTCCCCAGTGAATAGTCCCTCTGAGTTTCAAATGATGAAGATACTTGTATTTTGAAACATGTTTCTTACATGTATTAAGCTATCAGTGAAACTTGATTGAAAGACATTTTCCTATGCTGTTGCCATGATTTGTCATCCTTAACTGATACTTACCTGGTAGTCACAGTGGTTCAGTCATTTTATATACTCAGATTTCATTACTTAATTAAATGACTTCATTTCAAAATGCACTAAAGACAAAAAACTGGGGTTGTTTTTCCTGATCTGTATTCCCTTAAATGTTTCAATCCATACTTTGCCCTAACAGGAGATTTTTAATTCAATATTCCTGGTTTATCTCCAAACACTTTTGTTGTGACCACGTGGAAAGGTAACAGTGAAATGGGGTTTTGGTGAGGGGATGAATGTTTAAAGAAGTAATCATAAATGGAAGTAAGAGGTGGGAAAATGCTTATAGAAGGGAAGTAAAATAAGTCAGCAGCAGGATAAAGCAGCTGCAAACAGTCTTCAACCCTACCCACTTCTTGCTGGCCTGAGTATCATTGTAGTAGTAGCGCTAGTACATTGTGATGTATCACACTGTCACAATGCCACAAATAGCTCAAGGAATGAGGCAGAAATGACAAAACATTTCTAACAAAGTCGAACTGCCCTTTCATGTACCTTTAATTGACTTAAAGGAACATTAAAGTTTGCTGCTGTTGTGTCAATTGATGCACACAAAACCCTCAGTGAGCCTCAAGTAAAATCGTGAGTGTGACCACAGAAACCAGGTTTGGTGTTTGTACACTTGCCTTGTGCTGAAGTACACGTTGTGCTTCATACCTTTGGGTTGGAAGTGCTTCTCCTCTGCCTCCATGGCTCTCTGGGTGCAGTTGCAGTGGTGATCTCCAGGCACAGAGTGATCAGTGGGAGAGCTCAGGGGGGTTTCAGTTCAAACTATAAAAACCATTGCCATACGCAGGGAGATGAAGTGATTCATGTGCACATTTGACTTTGGTTACAGCACTTGGTGCTTCCAGCTACCTTAAACTGTGGTTTAGGTGAAGCTCTAGACTTGCACAGTTCAAACAGCACAATAAATCCCAACCCCTGGCATCCCATTAAACACACTCCTAGGCTTCTTTCCCACCTCTGCCTCAGCAGAGATGACCCCCCCTGCCCTTCCACATTAGCACTGAGGTTAATGAGCCTTGCACCATTAGCTGGGGTGCGGGACCCAGGTCCAAACCTCTTCCAGGCTCTGCTGGGAGTCTCTAATGATCCCCTTTTTGCTCAGCTAAGCTTTACTTCAGGGGTTTTATCCATGAGGACCAAAGGAGTAAATAAACCCAGGTGCTGTCCCCCTCTGGGACAGTGTCATCACCCGCTCTGGGCAAAAAGCTTCTTGCTGACGGAGCTGCTGCATTACTTGTGCTTGGCTCACTTCATCCATGAGCTGCCACTTCCCCCTCCTATAGCATTAGAGACACCTGAAGAATGAAGGAAAACAGATCATGGATCTTCTGCCTTAGGATAACGCACACACCGTGTGTGTAAATCCCAGAAAGCTGCATAAGGACGCTAGGTAAGGATCTGGCATATAAGAATCTGGCAGGCAAGCAGGATCATAGGCTTCCAATTTAGAGCTAGATTAAAACCCAAAGCTTTCAAGCTTCTAAATTTACTGATTTGGGGCAAAAAGCTCAACAAGAATATACCTGAGCTATGTGTTTTCCATAGGTCTGAGTTTCTAGGCATTATCTTCCCACCCTATGTGTGTGTCACCATCTGATGGTGATAAAACCTTAGGGAAAGCATTCAAAAAGGCTGCTTTTCTGCCCCAGCCCTAAACTGAAGAGGACAAGAGCTGCACCACAGCATGCAGTGGCACAGAAATACCTGGGAATGACACACAGGGCACATTCCATGAGGAAACCTTCCAGGTTTTTCCTCTAAGAAGACTAAAAATGCACTGCAAAACCTCAAGCAACCTTCTGAAAGGTTATTCCTCAATGGCAGAAGGTTGGTGCTTTGTCCCTGCAGCAGGGAAGCGGAGAGCAGCCACCCCAGTGGGAAGCACTAAACCCAAACCTGAAGTGCTGGGACCATCCAGAGATAATTTATTTGGGCATTTGTCTCAGAGTTGTGAGGAGCAGCCTGCCAATGCCTTCCTGACCTTGAGCGGGGAAAACCATGGAAATAATACCTGAGCTGGAGAAGATAACAGAAGTTAAGTGCACTGACTCTCTGTTAGACTCATCTGCCACACTGAGGGGAATAGTTCTCTCTGTGCTGGAACCTGACTAGTAGTAGTAGTAGTGATAGGAGAAGGGGTAATGGGTTAAAACTTAAAGAGGGGAAGTTTAGGTTATACCTAAGGAAGAAGTTCTTTACTGTGAGGGTGGTGAGGCACTGGAATGGGTTGCCCAGGGAGGTTGTGAATGCTCCATCCCTGGCAGTATTCAAGGCCAGGTTGGACAGAGCCTTGGGTGCCATGGTTTAGTGTGAGGTGTCCCTGCCCATGGCAGGGGAGTTGGAACTGGATGATCTTAAGGTCCTTTCCAACCCTAACTGTTCTACGATTCTACTGACAGCAATGCGCCAGCTCAGCCTATTTTTGCTGTCTAGGACAGGACTTTCTGCCCCAGGCTGCCAGGGAAACCTCCTGAGAATCGGGAGTTGTTGTGTGCAGCTGGGGATCCAGCAATGCTGTATCAGAGCTGGGGTGATGGATTCAGGGCTCCTGGGGCATCACACTCAGATATTTTCAGTCTTTCTCATGGAGCAAATGGAATGCACAGTCCCTTTTTCTGCCTCCCTAATGAAATGTGATGACCAGTTTGCACCTCTTCTCCAGTTTTCAAATGGTTCAAGATTGGGTTTGGGTTTTTAAAAGAAAAGGTCTGATTTAGCCTCATGATTAAGAGATTTCTGAATGGTTTTTGGATGTGTTTCTCTGCCTGTGAAGATTCACCAAGAACCACAGTTAAGCGTTGCCTCAACTATCAAATCTTTATTGTTCTAATGTCCAACCTAACAGAGTACATGCAAGCCACATGGCATTGCTCTTCCCTATTTCACTCCATCTTTCCTCCTTCCCGCAGGGATGCTGCCATGCAATACAGTAACGGGGCTGAAGGCAACCACACCGCAGTGACCCACTTCATCCTCCTTGGCCTGACAAGCGAGCCCAAGATGCAGACTCCTCTCTGTAATCTTCGTCATGATTTATCTCATCACTCTCATGGGCAACCTTGGGCTGATGGCAGTGATCAAGACAAGCCCCCGGCTGCACACCCCCATGTACTTCTTCCTCTGCAATCTCTCTGTTCTCGATCTTTGCTACTCCTCTGTCTTTGCTCCAAAGCTGCTTCTTGCCTTCTTGGTGGAAAACAAAACCATCTCTTACCCTGCCTGCTTCCTGCAGCATTTCTTCTTCCTCATGTTTGTGACCACAGAGGTGCTCTTGCTGGCTGTGATGGCTTATGACTGCTATGTAGCCATCTGCAACCCACTGCTCTACACGGTTTCCATGCCCCACGGGGTCTGTGTTCAGCTGGTGGCTGCATCATACATGGGGGGGATTTTGAACTCCCTAATCCAAACCTGTTGCTTGCTGCTGTTGCCTTTCTGCGGTCCAAACACCATCAACCATTACTTCTGTGACGCTAACCCTTTGCTGAAGCTCTCCTGCTCCAACAGCCACCTCAATGAGCTTTTGCTTGTAATTCTTCATGGGAGCATTTCCATGTCTGTGCTCGTCCTCATCATCACCTCCTATGTATACATCCTCTTGTCCATCCTGAGGATTAGGTCTGCTGAAGGAAGGCACAAAGCCTTCTCTACTTGTGCCTCCCACCTCCTGACCGTTACCTTGTTCTACGTCCTTGCTGGGCTCAGCCACATGCAATCAGCTTCCAAGTACTCCCTGGAGACAGAGAAAGTCACCGCTGTGTTTTACACCCTCCTTGTCCCTATGCTCAACCCTCTGATCTACAGCTTGAGGAACAAGGATGTTAAAGATGCCCTTAGAAAAGCAACAGCAAATAACCTCATTGCGAGCTGCTCATTGACCAACCCGGTCCCAGCTGGTTGATAGAACTCCTCCTCTTTCCCTTTTTGACTTGTTTTGTGTCAGCTGTCTGGAGGAGGAAGGAACTGAATGTCTTTACAGGAGCAGGTACAGCACATTCTAACCATGCTTTAAACTCTGCAGAGGCTCGGTGATGTTAAGCATCCCCTCAATATAGGTCTCTGATAAATATTCTCTTGTCATCTCTTGGGGTTTTTCTTTTGGGGAAAATAGATGTGATATCATAGGAGGTGGCAAAATAAGCCCATGAGGAATTTCCCTCTTCAGTTTAACTTTAGAAGTTGCACTGATTCAAGCAGTGATTCATCCAGAGGTAAGTTCAAAGGGGGATGAAGGGTTTTGATGAGGTACATCCGAAATACATCACTTTACTTTGGGCTAATGCAAGGAAATGCATAAAATCCCATTTGCTTCCAGAAGGATGTGCAGTGCAAAGTAAGGAAATGGGAGGAGAAGCAGAGCCACTGAGTTGCCAGAGGATGAGCATGGTACCTGCTGTGATTGAGCATTGGGAAGATGCTAAATCTCTGTGTGACCAGGACATCCCAGCCTGGAGGCAGCAGAGCTGTGTCTGTCATCCTGCACCTTCCTTCCTACCACTGCAAACATTCAGCTCAGCCAAAGAGATCTCAGAACTGTGTGGGTTGGAGGGAGCTTAAAGGCCACCTATTTCTAACCTCCTTGCTGTGGGCTTCATCTCACATCTGGTTTAGGAGAAGTAGAGGCTGAGAGTAGGATTTTCCCCTATTGCCAAGGATTTTAGTGTGATTGAATGTAATGTCTTTAGGGAGAAGTATGGTTTTTTTCCCCTATTTTCTTGTCGTGGGGCTGCTGTAAGTGATATTTCCTCCCACCCAACTCTTCCCCAACACAACCTGTTAACTGAGAAGGTACCACTGAGGAATGCTGCAGAACTTCATGCTCTGCAAAGCAGAAATAACCAACTGCAACCTGTTAGAGACCTTTAGCAATAAGCTCTTTCTGTAGCAAATAGAGACCTGGATGCATTGCAGGAGAGGGGGGATCATCTGTTACTTCATGGTACTTTGCACATGGTTGCACCCAAGTTAGTCCTGACATTGTGTTTTTCATAGCTAAAAATAAAAGAGAAAGACTCCCAGCACCATTTCTGTTAGTTCTACATGGAAATCATGACTAAGCATACCCACTGTAGGCTATACCTAGAATTCTAACTTTTTTTTTCCCCCCTCAGATGTAGGAGTTAGCATTTGGATGCCTGATGTAGAGTAAACCAAAATCTATCTGGAGCACCCAGTTGAACAGGGGTCATTTTCCCTAAGAGACAGACACAGACAAGGAGGGGGAGATGTTTATAACACTTAGTTTCCATTAGAGCTTGCCTTGTCCCTAGCTTGGACACCAGAGGGTCTTGCCTCTCATTGAGAGTTGTTTGTGCTGTTTGCATGATGCAAGGTGCCTCAAGGGAGCAGCCAGGACCAGTTATTCCCAATGGGAAGGTGAGCTGGGAGCTGAAAGTGACCACAAAGCAGAGCACGGTCCCCTTGTGCCTGAGCACAGCAGCAGCTTCCACTGCTTCTTCCCTTAGTTTCCCAGAGTAAACTAAGAGTCAAGTTCATGGTTGTAACAGACCAGGAGCAAGCCCAGTTAAAGCAGAGCCCTGGAAGTGGGCCCAGTTCCAGGACTGAGCTTAAATAGAGCCTGAGCCTATGGCAGAGGGTGTGTGAGAAGGACCCAGGTGATGCTGGCCATGGCAATTACTGTGGCTGCACTCCCTGATGTCTCAAGGAGAGGGGAACAGCGTTTTCCACCACCCAATGCCCTAAACACAGTGGCAGCTCTGCATTCAGCCTCCTCTGATGTATTCCTGTGTGCAGGGGATGAAAGAATGGAGCAGAAAGTAGCGAAGAGCTCCTTTATTGTGTTAATGAGAATCATCCTTCCTTAGTTATGCAAAATCATGGAATCATGGAATGGTTTGGGTTAGAAGGGAGCTTAAAGCTCATCCAGTTCCAACCCCAACACCTTCCACTGGAGCAGCTTGATACAAGTCCCTGTGTCCAACCTGGCCTTGAACACTGCCAGGGATGGGGCAGCCACAGCTTCTCTGGGCACCCTGTGCCAGCGCCTCAGCACCATCACAGGGAAGAGCTTCTGCCTTAGAGCTCATCTCAGTCTCCCCTCTGGCAGGTTAAAGCCATTCCCATTGGCCTGTCCCTACAGGCCCTGATGAAGAGTCCCTCTCTTATTCTATTTGAAAAAGATGCTTCACATGTTGTGTTCTCTTTTCTTGAGGGAATTGTCCAAATGTCTCTATTTTTCATGAAAACTCCATCAGAAACTTTGATTAAAAGCTTATAAAGTGAGCATTTCACTTCACGCCAACTTAAATTAGATTTTGACTGGTTGCCATTGCATTCATTCATTATTCATCACAGTTCTTTGCAGAAGACCATGATTTCCAAAGGTGCTTATTTTAAACCACAAATTTATTCAGTTTGTCATTATACAACTACATGTTCTTCCAGTAATTGTACAGTTCATTAAACAGAAATGGTGTGTTTGGATTAAATGTTAAAACCCCTCCATCTACTGTTTCATTTAGAGCATCTTCCCCCTCAATAATGTGATGACATACAGAAGGGGATGTGACATGGTCAAATCCACAAAGCACAGACCTGGTACTGAGCATCCAAAAAGGAAAAGATGTAAGGACCACACATCCCAGGAAGATTTTAGTTGGGACACACTTCTGGCCACATGCTAACCTATGTGCGCCTCTCACAGGTCCTTAGCACTGCTCCAGCTCGCTTACACGGGATAAAAGTATTGGATGCTCATATCAGGTATCACAGAGTCCCAGACTGGTTTATGTTGGAAGGAACCCAAAAGCTCTCAACTTCCAACCCCTGCCACAGGCAGGGATCCCTTCCACTAGAGCAGTTTGCTCCAACCCCTGTGTCCAACCTGGCCTTGAACACTGCCAGGGATGGGGCAGCCACAGCTTCTCTGGGCACCCTGTGGTGGCACCTCAGTACCCTCATAGTGAAGAATTCCTTCCTCACGTCCAATCTGGATCCCCTCTGTTTCAGTCTGAACCCACCACCCCTTGTCCTATCCCTACAGTCTCTGATGAAGAGTCCCTCTCCTGCATCCTTGTAACCCCCTTCAGACACTGGAAGCTGCTCTGAGGTCTCCAAGCAGCTTCTCTTCTCCAGGCTCAACAGCCCCAGTGTTCTCAGCCTGGCACCATACGGGAGCTGCTCCAGCCCCTGATCATCCTTGTGGCCTCCTCTGGACTTACTCCAGCAGCTCCATGGCCTTCTTATGCTCCCTGCAGAGAAGGACTTGGGGGTGCTGGTCGATGTGAAAATGAACATGAACCAGCAGTGTGTGCTTGCAGGCCAGAAAGCCAAGTGTATGCTGGGCTGCATCCAAAGGAGCATGACCAGCAGGTTGAAGGAGGTTAGACTGCCCCTCTACTCTGCTCTTGTGAGACCTCACCTGGAGCATTGTGTGCAGTTCTGGTGTCCTCAACATAAAAAGGACATGGAACTGTTGGAACAAGTCCAGAGGAGGCCACGAGGATGATCAGGGACTGGAGCACTTCCCGTATGAAGACAGGCTGAGAAAGTTGGGGCTGTTCAGCCTGGAGAAGAAAAGGCTGCGGGGAGACCTCATAGCAGCCTTCCAGTATCTGAAGGGGGCCTATAGGGATGCTGAGGAGGGACTCTTCATTAGGGACTGTAGTGATAGGACAAAGGGTAACGGGTTCAAACTCAAACAGGGGAAGTTTAGGTTAGATATAAGGAGGAAATTCTTTCCTGTGAGGGTGGTGAGGCACTGGAATGGGTTGCCCAGGGAGGTTGTGAATGTTCTATCCCTGACAGTGTTCGAGGCAAGGTTGGACAGAGCCTTGGGTGAGATGGTTCAGTCTGAGGTGTCCCTACCCATGGCAGGGGGGTTGGAACTAGGTGATGTTAAGGTCCTTTCCAACCCTAACTATTCTATGATTCTAGGATTCTATAGACACCAAAACTGTATCAGAACTGCAGGGGATACCAGAGCTGTATTGAACCTTTGCCCCTTCCCTCAGATCTTCAAGCTTGCTTGGGATGAACAGTTATCAACCAGCAACGGAGAAAGTTGTCACTGCCTTACCTCAAGGCCGAGCCTCCTTTTTTGTGGGAACTACTTTCATTTAGCACAATTCAAACACAAAAAAACATGGTGTTGTCTCACTCCTGCTATTAAATAACTGATACTTATTTGGATGAATTATTGAAGACTCAGTCCACACTTAAAATCACCTGAACCTGTTTGAAGGAACCATTCATTCCCCAAACTCCTTCTGGCTGCATCAACACCTCCAAGACCAGTTCTCCTGCAGAGACCTACCCAGGAAGAAAGGCCCAGGAGACTTTGCTTTGTGTTTCCCCATCTATCACATACCCCTTCCTTTCAGTGTTTCCCTGAGGAAGCCCTTTACATCCACAGGGATCATCTAATATTGCATTGAATGGAGCTGAAAACAAACACAACGAAGCATCCTCTGTGTGGATGGTTTGCGCTGGTCATGGGGAGTCCTTTCCATCACATGCATTTATTTCCATACAGTTGACTAGTGATTGTACACCATTTTGGTCAAAAGCATTGGCTCAAAACGTGGCTGCTTTGAGGATATATCAAGGTGAAGTCAGATTTCCCAGTCTTCATCTGAAGAATCCTGAGTGCTGGTGTGTCCTGAATGCTTCTCCTAGATGAAGAGACATTACAAAACTCAAGATACCCAGACAAGCAGCACCTTGGGTGTTCAGGGGTGAGGAAGACCCCTAATCCTCCCTCCCACCTGCACTCAGGCTCTTTACACCCCTACTTAAATTCGCAGCAGAGCAGAGGCTCAGATATGACTCGTCCCCATTTAGCACAAGGGCTTTGTTGACCAACAGACTGTCAGAGCTTTATTTCTGAGAATCCCAGCCTGGTTTGTGTTAGAAGGGACCTTAAAGCTCCTCCAATTCCAACCCCTGCCATGGGCAGGGACACGTTCCACTAGAGCAGCTTGCTCCAAGCCCCTGTTTCCAACCTGGCCTTGAACACTGCCGGGGATGGGGTAGCCACAGCTCTCTGGGCACCCTGTGCCAGCGCCTCAGCACCCTCCCAGGGAAGAGCTTCTGCCTAAGAGCTCATCTCAGTCTCCCCTCTGGCAGGCTCAAGCCATTCCCCTTGGCTGTCCCTACAGGCCCTTGGCCAAAGCACTCCTGCAGGTTTGTTGTAGTCCCCTTCAGACACTGGAAGCTGCTCTGTGGACTTTAAGCAGCTTCTCTTCTCCAGGCTGCACAGCCCCAATGTCCCCAGCATGGCCCCATACGGGAGGTGCTCCAGCCCCTGAGCATCCTTGTTGCATCTCTGGACTTGCTCCAGCAGCTCCACATCCTCCTTGTGGTGGGGACACCAGAGCTGTATCAAATCCTCTTGACCTTCCACCAGTTCATCACTGAGGAAATGCTTATAAATCAGGCAATGGAGACGGTGGTCAGTGCCTTACCTCAAGCCTGAGCCTCTTTTTTGTGGGCACTACTTTCATTTAGCACAATTTAGACACAAAACAGATGGTGCTCTCTCAGGCCTGCTATTAAATACCTGATACTTATTTGGATGAATTACTGAAGGCTCAGGCCTCGCTTAAAACCATCGGAACCTGTTTGAAGAGAACCATTCGTTGTGCTGCTTCTCCATACCCTGCACTTGCTCTAATAATGACCAGTAGTGAACAATAATGACCAGTAATGGCCAGTAATGCTCAATTCCATAATCACAGATTTCGCATATTCCTTCCTTACCTCCACAGTACTGAAGAGCTCCAAATGTTCTTTCAAACCCTGCATAGATATGGCAGCAGCTTTTGCTCCCACAGCCTCCTCAGAGCCCCCTTCACCTCCTTGTTCCTCAAGCTGTAGATGAAGGGGTTGAGGGTTGGGGTGAGGATGCAGTAACACACCGACACCAGCTTTGCCTGATCCCATGAGGATGCCTCATGATGCTGGACGTAGGTGAGGATCCCGGGTGCGTAGAAGATGGTGATGGCAGCCAAGTGGGAGGCGCAGGTAGAGAAGACCTTCAGCCTCCTCGTGGCCAAAGGGATCTGCAGGACGGTGTGGAGGATGTAGGTGTAGGACACCAGCATCATCAGGAGAGAGACCATGACGTTAAACACAGTGTTGTAAAAAAGCAAGACCTCATTTGTGCTTGTGTCTGAGCAGGAGAGCTGCAGGAGGGTGGGCAGCTCACAGAAGAAGTGGTTGATGCTCCTGGCCTGACAGAAGGACAACCTCCCTGCCAGCGTGATGTGCACCAGGGAGGTGAGGAACCCGATGGTGTACACCAGTACCATCATGCCATAGCAACGCGCCCTGGTCATGGCAGTGGTGTAGAGCAGGGGCTTGCACACAGCTGTGTATCGGTCGTAAGCCATTACCCCAAGGAGGAAGCTCTCACAGATAGCCAGGCCCAGGAAAATATACATCTGGGCAAAGCAACCCCAAAAGGAGATGTGGCTTCTCCCCAGCAGGAAGGTCTCCAGAGCTTTTGGGATGATAGCGGAGGAAAGGCAAACATCCATGCAAGATAAGTGGCTCAGGAAGAAGTACATGGGGATGTGGAGGTGGGGGTCAGTGTTGATCAGCAGGATCATCGTCAGGTTCCCCAGCACCATGAAAACATAGAGGGATAAGAAGACTGTGAAGATGGTGGTTTGTAGCTCTGGGGCATCAGAGAAACCCAAGAGGATGAAGCTGGTTAGAACAGTGAGGTTTCCAGTCTCTGTCATTTTGACAAGTTGATGGATTTGGATGGAAATGAAAGGAATCAGTGAAATACATCCCTACAAGAGAAATAATGTGGAAGTTTATTTGGAGTTTAATCCATAAAGTAAATGCAATGGAAAATGGTGTAATTGTAACGGTGTATTTCTGTGCGTAGCCCAAGATCTGAAGTCAAAGAGGTGAAGGAGCTCATTACACAGCCTGAAATTAAAAGAGAATAATTTTACCATGATTGATACACACTAATGAAACACTGCAAAACACCATGTCTATCCAAACGTAATACAATAAAATCAAAGAAGTGCATCTCAAAATGCAGAAAAGAGAAAAGATTTTGTATTTTCGTCACTGATTTCTGGGAATTTTAAGGTTTATTTTTCTCTCTTTTTTGTTTTTTTTCAGAGTGGATCAGTGCTCTTCTGTAGATTCATTACTTGTGCTGCATTGTTTTCATCACAACACAAAGCCATGTACTTGAAATTTGTTTTATGTTCTAAGTTTATCTGCTTTTGAGGGACTCCCACCCTGCGTAATGTTAAGGGAAAGCAGTGGTCTTGACTCCAGCAGAGCTTTGCTGTGATTGTGGTGAGCTGCCTGTGACCAACCCAAATATGCACCTAAGGGTGTAAAATATATCATATATAAACCAAAATTTTAAGGCTTTAGCTTGGATATTTTTATCTCCACCATACAATTCCTCTGCAGATGAATTATTTAATGGAATATCAATCTATGAATGGCTACATCAGTGCTAAAATACCCCTAAATCTGTTGTAGATGTGGTCAGGAATGTGGGTTTTTGAAGCAAAGCTACCCCGTACTAGGGCACTTTTATTCACACTGCAGGCTATCATAGAATGGTTTGGGTCGAACAGACCTTAAAAGTCATCCAGTCCCAACCTCCTGCCAAGAACCCGCACGCTGCATAAGGTTAAGGGAATGCAGTGGTCTTGGCTCTAGCAGAGCTCTGCTGTGATTGCAGTGAGCTTCCTATGACCAACCCAAATATCCACCTAAGGGTGTAAAATACAAAAGACATAAAATATAAACCAAAATTTTAAGGCTTTAGCTTGGATATTCTCATGCTAAAATATCTCTAAATCAGTTGTAGATGGGGTCAGGAAGGTTGCTGTTTTTGAAGCAAACCTGCCCCGTAGTAGTGCACTCTTATTCACAACATACTTTATCATAGAACTGTTTGGGTTGAAGGGAAACTAAAGCTCATACAGCTCCAAACCCACTACCACTAACAGGGACGCCTTCCACTAGAGCATCTTGCTCCAAGCCCCTTTATCCAACCTGGCCATGAGCACTGCCAGGGATGGGGCAGCCACAGCTTCTCTGGGCACCCTGTGCCAGCGCCTCAGCACCCTCATAGGGAAGAACTTCTTCCTTATCTCCAACCTGAATTTCCCTGTTTCAGTTCAAACCCATCACCCCTTGCCCTATCAATACAGTCCCTGAAGAAGAGTGAAATTCAACATGCCATCAAGCATGGGAGAGGCAGCATGACCAGGGTCAATCTGGACCCATCACCCATCAAACCCTTTTGTACCTGCTTGGTTAAAGAGGAAGGTGGTGGTGGATGCAGTGCCTGCAGCTCCTCCTGGAGACCATGCGATAGGTTGAAGGAGAGATGCTTGGGAGTAGGATGCTCCAGGCTGGCTGGTGGAGGGGTTTTATCTCACAGGAGGCATTACCTCAGAGGCTTGTGTTGTGCAAACTGTTCTCCCAGAGGACCCTCCTCCATCGGATAATTAGTTTGACTTGATCAGCAAAACAGCCTCTCAATTCCTCTCTCCCCAAACTCCTTCTGGCTGCATCAACACCTCCAAGACCAGTTCTCCTGCAGAGACCTACCCAGGAAGACAGGCCCAGGACAGTTTGCTACGTATTTCCCCATCTATCACATACCTCTTCCTTTCATTGTTTCCCTGAGAAAGCCCTTTACTTCCACAGAGATCATCTAATATTGCATTGAAGGGAGCTGAAAACAAACACAACAAAGCATCCTCTATGTGGATGGTTTGAGGTGCTCATGGGGATTAGTTTCCAAAAGACAGCTTTATTTCCATACACTTGACTAGTGATTGTACAACACTTTGGTCAAAAGCATTGGCTCAAAACGTGGCTGCTTTGAGGATATAACAGGATGAAGTCAGATTTCCCAGTCTTCATCTGAAGAACCCTGAGTGCCAGTGTGTCCTGAATGCTTCTCCTAGATGAAGAGACACTATAAAACCCTTAGTAGAAATATTAAATGATAACCTTGTCCCAGACATTTAGAAAAGACATAGGATGAGGCAGATAGGAAACCAAGCTATGAAAATGTGGGGAAGGAAGAAAGAGAAGAATGTGCACAGTTGGCTTTAGACGTTTCCAATGTCAACCTGTTTTTCTGCTGGAAGTCACCAGACTGACAGTCCAGGAGATGCACTGAAGGAGGGTAGAAAAGGATTTCTGTGTGGTTTTGAATGTCTTTCTTCCCCATTGGGTACTGGGCTAAAGCAAAGGCTTGGGGACTGGGAGTGAAGTGAAGGAGCACATTACACAGCCTGAAATTAAAAGAGAATAATTCTACCATGATTGATATACACTGCACTAATGATGCACAGGGAAACATCATGTCTACATATTCCTTCCTTACTTCCACAGTACTGAAGAGCTCCAAATGTGTTTTCAAACCCTGCATAGATGTGGCAGCAGCTTTCGCTCCCACAGCCTCCTCAGACCCCCCTTCCCTCAATAATATTAAGAATGTCAGGTTTTGTCTATCATTCAGTTACACGACTTTCAGTCAATATAAAGTGTGTACATATACATATATACACACACATACATATAAATAAGTCAATATTAGTTAAATTGTCTTTGAGAGAGGAAAACACCAAATTCCCAAGGCCAGTCTTGGCTGAACACCCCAACCACCACCAACACACTTGGAAGCAAGTAGGTCTTTTAAGGCAAGGAGGGAGGGCAATACCAGAATGAATAAACTACAGGGTTCCTCATAGTTCCTCTCAAGCCATTGACACATGAAAGTCCTTGAATTCCCCAGTAACTGCTGGGAAAAGGGAATTATTTCTCATCTTTCGGGTGCTGCCAGTCCAGTATGAGTACATGAGGAATAAATAGCTGTTCTCTGAGTCCCAGGAGGAGCTCTTTGAGGGCAAATGTGGCTTTTCCTTAGGGTAGGATGGTGCAGAGCCAGGATTTCTCACCTCACTTTGCTTTAGACACGATGCTAACTTGGAGACAAAAGATACATTCAGGCTTGATCAAAGATAAATTCTGCCTGGGAGAAATCAGCAGCTCCTAAATTCACAGCTTATGAGAGGCAGAATAAATCCTCATTGATTTTTCCTGCCTAACATTAATCATCACTTGACAGAGTTACACCAGAGAGCAAAGCAGGAGTGCTCGCTGCCTGGTATCTGACAAGCAGAGCTGTGCTTAAATCACCATTATTCGATGACCCTTTGCTGAAGGGGTGAGTTTCACTTCCAGAGCCAGACTCCTCATTTCAGATGTCCTGTGAGCAATGCATGTGGTCTCCTGGTGTTATTAATGGGGATTTAGAGCTGCTTTTCACTGCTTACATAGAGATGCCGGAGGCAAAGCAGCTCCTGAAACATCATCACGGAGCTGGATGATGTGACCCAAATAATGAAAATCAAACTGTTTGGGTCTGGGTCTCAATCCTCCCCCTGAGGCAGCATCCACCTGCCCAGACACACACATCTCCTGCCAGGGGAGAATTGACCTGAAGCTCACAATTAACAAAGGCTCACCCTCGCTTTTTCTTGCTTGACAAACCAAGTGCTTGGTCTGAAGTGATCCAAAGTGCAGATATGAAAGCTGGGGTGTTTCTAAGGCTGCAGCTTGTGCTATACACAACAGCTTCCCCCCAGCAATCACACAGTGTTTGGCTAGCTGCTCTTTCAAGAGTTATACAGCACAAACTGTCTAATGAGTGAAGAAAAGGATCGTTTAAAATATGAAGCAAAAGAGCCCCATGCTCACACCACCAGCATCCCTCTGGTTCCTCAAGGGGATGGTTTCTGCTGCCCTGAAATAAAGCAGAGGAGGTAAGGTTTGCTACAAGGCCTCTGGATCCTGTGGATGCCACAGGACAAAGCATGGTTTTCACATCAGGGATTTCTTCCTCTTTGGTCTCAGATCCACTTGAAATGGGTTTTAATACTCCCAGCTTCTCCAGGCTCCAGCTAGAAGGGTAATGCTGCTCTGTCTTCTCCCATGCAGCATCTACCCGTCCTTCCAGAGCCTTGTCCTTTGTGGTATTCACAGAGCCAGGGGTAAAACAAGTCAGGGGATTACACATTAACTGCCAGGGAGCTGTCAGACCAGGCAAGGGTCAGCCCAAAGGGCTCCCAAGAGCCAGGTCAGGATCTACCCAACAGGTTTTAAAATTAATGGCACCAGAAGGTCTTATTTGAACAATACCAGCCCCAAACTGTTGCCTTTAAGAGTTTTATCCAGCCTTCAAAAATCCCCAAAGGTAGTTTTTTAGTACATAGCAGTATGTAGTGTGTCATATCTGTATTCAAAAACAAGATTACCTCTTGGGAAGCGCTCTTAGATGTGTTCAAGCCTCAGTGTAGGAGAAATCCAGTTTTCCTTCATCTCAGTTCATGCTGCTACTTAGAATGAAAATATAAAAGCACAACTTCCTTTTCATTTTGATGCAGCTGCCTTTACTTTTCAATCAGAAATGCTTCCATTACTGTGCTCCCAAAGATGAGAGGGGGCTGCAGGGCCTTCCAGGAAAGGACAGAAATCACCTCTTTACTCCCCAAAAGCCCTAGTAGGGAACGACCCTGGTTATTCCTGCCTAGCACTTAATCCTCTGTAACAAAAGGTGGGTTTCCTACCCCATGCAGGTTAGTTACCAGGATGGATCCACCAGTAGCCCAGGAACTTGGTTACTCTATAGGCATCCTCACCCATTTAATTCAGCATCAGAGAGCACCTAAATAAGCCCAGCTGGGATTATTTAGGTGCTGATGGGCGTGATTTACATACGTCAACAACAAGGAATTAAATCCTTCACCTACCTGGGATAAAGGTTGAGACCTTACCTGTTTTGTGATCTGATGTGTTCTTGTTTGCTTTCATTATAAAATCTGGGATGGCTTTGTCAGGAGTAAAGATGTGCAATGGGGACACTTTCTGAGAGGGATCTGTGGATCTATAGGAAACAACTGATGGAGAAGAGAATCATTTAAAACACCAGGAATTAGCACTTCAAATTGTGTATGGATAGCCCAGACTATTTAATGAAAAAAAAAATTTAAAGGGCAAACTGAGTTTGATATCCTCAACATCAGAAGGACATGGATCAAGTCCAGAGGAGGCCATGAGGATGCTCAGGGGCTGGAGCAGCTCCTGTATGGAACCAGGCTGAGAACATTGGGGCTGTGCAGCCTGGAGAAGAGAAGGCCGTGTGGAGACCTCAGAGCAGCTTCCAGTGTCTGAAGGGGGCTACAAGGATGCAGAAGAGAGACTCTTCATCAGGGACTGTAGTGACAGGACAAGGGGTGATGGGTTCGAACTAAAACAGGGGGAGTTCAGGTTGGATGTAAAGCAGAAGCTCTTCCCTGTGAGGGTGCTGAGGCGCTGGCACAGGGAGCCCAGAGAAGCTGTGGTTGCCCCATCCCTGGCAGTGTTCAAGTCCAGGTTGGACAGAGTGTTGGGTGACATGGTCTAATGTGTAGTGTCTCTGACCATGGCAGGGGGTTGGAACCAAGGTCCTTTCCAACCCAAACTACTTTATGATTCTACAATAATCTACATTTCATGCAACCTGAAGCCTCAGCCAAGAACTGCATTAGGAAAAGTGGGGTTTAAAGCATCATTTCTAAATGTGAGGGGACTTTGAAGCTGCTTGTCGTGGTTTAAACCCAGTCAGGTAATTCGTTCGCTCACTTCCCCCCCCTTTCTTGCCCTCCCCCTGTTCCCAGAGGGACAGAGAGGAGAATCGAAAAGAATGCAACTCCCACGGGTTGACATAAGAACAGTTTAGTAACTAAGGTATAACACAGATCACTATTGCTGCCACCAATGATAATAATGATAAAGGAAATAACAAGGGAAGAGAATACAACACCTCAGCACCAGCCGACCTATAACTTGCCCCCCTCAGCCCGACCAAGCACCGACCGATACCTCCTCCAACCCTGCAGTCTCCCAGCCCTTCCGGCTAACTCCCAGTTACATCCTGGGCATGACGTCCTGTGGTATGGAATACCTCTTTGGTCAGTTTGGGTCAGGTGTCCTGTCTCTGCTTCCTCCTGGCTTCCCCTCCTCCCTGGCAGAGCATGAGGCTCACAAAGTCCTTGGCCAAACCAAAACATCAGTGTTATCAGCTCTGTTCCCAGGCCAAAAGTCAAAACACAGCACTGCACCAGCTACCAAGAAGGAGAAACATGACTGCTACTGCTGAACCCAGGACACCAGGCAAGGCAAGGCAAGGCAATGCAAGACAAAGGAAGGCAAGGCAAGGGAAGGCAATGCAAGGTTAGGGAAGGCAAGGCAAGGCAAGGCAAGAAATGGCAAGGCAAGAAAAGGCAAGGAAAGGCCAGGCAAGCCTCTGACAGGCCATTCCAGGCCAGGCAAGTCAAGGAAATGCAAGGAAAGGAAAGGCAATGCAAGGGCAGGCAAAGCAATGCTAGGCAAGGCAAGGCATATCCAGGCCAGGCTAGGCCAGGAAAGGGCTGGCAAGGCAAGGCAAGGCAAGGCAAGGCAAGGCAAGGCAAGGCAAGGCAAGGAAAGGAAAGGAAAGGGCAGGAAAGGCAAGGCCAGGGAAGGCAAGGCCAGGAAAGGCCAGGTCAGTCAAGGCCAGGCAAGACAATGCAAGAAAAAGCAAGGGAAGGAAACCCAAGGCAAGGCAAGGCATGGCAAGGGAAGGAAAGGCATAGCAAGGCATGGCAAGGCAAGGGAAGACAGGGCAAGACAAGTCAAGGCATGGCAAAGGAAGGAATGGCATGGCGAGGCGAGTCAATGGAAGGCAAGGCAAGGCAAAACATGGCAAGGGAAAGAAAATCATGGCAGGTGAGGAGAGGAGAGGCTACGCAAGGGGAGGCAATTCAAGGCAAGGCATGGCAAGACAAGGGAAGGAAACTCATGGTGAGTCGAGGTGAGGCAAGGCAGGGCAACAGAAATAAAGACATAGTGAGGCGAGGCGAGGGAAGGGAAAGGAAGGAAAGGAAAGGCAAGGCAAGACGAGGCAAGGCAAGGGAAGGGAAGGAAAGGCAAGGCATGGCAAGGTGAGGGGACGCAAGGCAAGGCAAAGTGAGGTGAGGCGAGGTGAGGCAACGCAATACAAGGCAAGGCAAGATAAGGCAAGGCAAAGCCATTAAAGGCCAGGAAAGGCGAGGAGAGGTGATGTGAGGCAAGGCAAGGCAATGGAGGGAAAGAAAAGGCAAGGCAAGGCATGGCAATGGAAGGCAAGACAAGGGAAGGGAAGGCAAGGTAAGGCAAGGAAACCTGCGGATGAAGCACTCTATAGGCAGATAGGTAAAGCCTCACGCTCGCAGACAGACCCTTGTTCTCATGGGTGACTTCAACCACCCTGACATCTGTTGGAAGGACGGTACGGCCCGGCACAAGCAATCCAGGAGGTTCCTCGATTGTGTAGAAGACAACTTCCTTCTGCAAGTAATAGAAGAGCCGACAAGGAGAGGTGCCATGCTTGACCTCGTGCTCACCAACAGGGAAGGGCTCGTTGGAAATGCAATGCTCCAGGGCATCCTTGGTTGCAGCGATTATGAGATGGTCGAATTTGAGATCCTCAGGACAGCGAGAAGAGCGTGCAGCAAGCTCACTGCCCTGGACTTCAAAAGAGCAGACTTTGGCCTCTTCAGGAACATGCTTCGGAAGGTTCCATGGGATATAGCCCTAGAGGGCAGGGGGACCCAAGACTGTTGGTTGATATCCAAGGATCACCTGCTACAAGCTCAGGAGTGTTGCATCCCAACCAGAAGGAAGTGCAGCAGGAGGGCCAGGAGACCTCCTTGGATCAAAAAGGAGCTGCTGAGGAAACACTGAAGGAAAAAAAAAAAGAGGCTTCTAAAAGGTAGAAGCAAGGACAGGCAGCATGGGAAGAGTACAGGGATGTTGTCTGGGAAGCTAGGGACCAGGTTAGGAAAGCTAAGGCTCAGTTAGAATTAAACTTAGCTAGAGGCATTAAAGATAACAGGAAGGGATTCTACAGGTACATAGCAAATAAAAAACAGACTAGGGAGAATGTAGGCCCCCTCACGGAGCTCTCAGGAGAACTGGCTACACAGGATTTGGAGAAGGCTGAGGTTCTGAATGACTTCTTTGCCTCACTCTTCACTGGCAAAGGCTCTGACTGCACCACCCAAGTCTTGGAAGGCAGATACAGGGACTGTGAGAATGAAGACCTTGCGCCCACTGTAGGAGAGGATCTGGTTCGAGACCATCTTAAAAATCTGAACGTCCACAAGTCCATGGGTCCTGATGAGATCCATCCGCGGGTCCTGAAGGAGCTGGAGAATGAAGTTGCGAAGCCGCTGGCCATATTTGAAGAATCGTAGCATCAGGTGAAGTTCCCGATGACTGGAAAAAGGGAAATATAACCCCCATTTTCAAGAAGGGGAAAATGGATGACCCGGGGAATTACAGACCAGTCAGTCTCACCTCTGTGCCTGGCAACATCTTGGAGCAGATTCTCCTGGAAGTCATGCTAAGACACATGAAAATCAACAAGGTGCTTGGTGACAGCCAGCATGGCTTCACTGAGGGGAAATCCTGCCTGACCAATGTGGTGGCCTTCTATGATGGGGCTACAGAACTGATGGAAAGGGGTAGAGCAGTTGATGTCATCTACCTGGGCTTGTGCAAAGCGTTCGACACTGTCCCACACAACATCCTTGTCTCTAAATTGGAGAGACATCAATTTGATGGACGGACCACTCGGTGGATAAAGAACTGGCTGGATGGCTGCACGCAAAGAGTTGTGGTCAATGGCTCAATGTCCGGCTGGAGACCAGTAACGAGTGGTGTCCCTCAGGGATCGGTGTTGGGACCGGTCTTGTTTAATATCTTTGCCACTGACATGGACAGTGGGATTGAGTGCGCCCTCAGCAAGTTTGCCAATGACACTGAGCTGTGTGGTTCAGTTGATACTCTGGAGGGAAGGAATGCCATCCAGAGGGACCTCGACACGCTTGTGAGGTGGGCTGATGACAACCTCATGAGGTTTAACCATGCCAAGGGCAAGGTTCTATACCTGGGTTGGAGCAATCCCAGGCCCAGCTACGGGTTGGGCAGAGAAGAGATTCAGAGCAGCCCTGAGGAGAAGGACTTGGGGGTGCTGGTGAATGAGAAAATGAACATGAGCCAGCTTCAGTGTGCGCTTGCAACCCAGAAAGCCAACCGTATCCTGGGCTGCATCAAAAGGAGCGTGACCAGCAGGTTGAAGGAGGTGATCCTGCCCCTCTACTCCACTCTAGTGAGACCTCACCTGGAGCATTGTGTGCAGTTCTGGTGTCCTCAACATAAAAAGGACATGGAACTGTTGGAACAAGTCCAGAGAAGGGCCATGAGGATGATCAGGGAACTGGAGCACCTCCCGTATGAAGACAGGGTGAGGAAGTTGGGGCTGTTCAGCCTGGAGAAGAGAAGGCTGCATGGAGACCTCAGAGCAGCCTTCCAGTATCTGAAGGGGGGCTATAGGGATGCTGGGAAGGGACGCTCCATTAGGGACTGTAGTGATAGGACAAGGGGTAACGGGTTAAAACTTAAACAGGGGAAGTTTAGGTTGGATGTAAGAAGGAAGTTCTTTCCTGTTAGGGTGGCGAGGCACTGGAATAGGTTGCCCAGGGAGGTTGTGAATGCTCCATCCCTGGCAGTGTTCAAGGGCAGGTTGGATGAGGCCTTGGGTGATATGATTTAACGTAAGGTGTCCCTGCCCACGGCAGGGGGTTTGGAACTAGATGATCTTAAGGTCCTTTCCAACCCTAACGATTCTATGATTCTATGATTCTATGAAATGTAAGGCGAGGCTAGGCAAGGCAAGGCAAGGCCATGCAAGGCATGGCAGTGCAAGGAACGGCAAAGCAAAGGAAGGAAGGTAATGGCGAGGTGAGGCAAGGCAAGGCAAGGCCAGGCAAGGCCATTAAAGGCCAGGCAAGGCGAGAAGAGGTGAAGAGAGGCAAGGCAAGGCAAGGAATGGCAAAGGAAGGAAAGTAATGGCGAGGCGAGGCAAGGCAAGGCAAGGCAAGGCAAGGAAAGGCAAGGCGTGGCAAGGGAAGGAAAGGCAAGGCATGGCAAGGGAAGGGAAGGAAAGGCATGTCGAGACGAGGCAACGCGAGGCGAGGCAAAGCAAGGCAAGGCAAAGCAAGGCAACGCAAGGCAATGCAAGGGAAGGCGAGGCAAGGAGAGGCGAAGCGAGGTGATGCGAGGCGAGGCAAGGAAAGGCCATTCCAGGCCAGGCAGGGCGAGGCTAGATGAGGCAAGGTGAGGCGATGTGAGGCAATTCCAGGCAAAACAAGGCAAGGCAAGGGAAGGGAAGGAATGGCATGGCAAGGCAAGGGAAAGCAAGGCAAGGCAAGGGAAGGGAAAGCAAGGCAAGGCAAGGGAAGGGAAAGCAAGGCGAGGCAAAGGAAGGCAAAGCAAAGCGAGGCAAAGCCAGGCAAGGCAAGGGAAGGAAAGACCTGGTGAGTCAAGGCGAGGCAACGCAAGGCAAGGTCAAGCAAGGAAAAGCAAGGCAAGGCCATTTAAGGCCAGGCAAGGCGAGGTGAGACGAGGCGAGACGAGGCAAGGCAAGGCCAGGCAAGGCCATTAAAGGCCAGGCAAGGTGAGGAGAGGCGAGGAGAGGTAAGGCAAGGAATGGCAAAGGAAGGAAAGTAATGGCGAGGGGAGGCAAGGCAAGGCGAGACAAGGCAAGGTGAGGCAAGGCAATGCAAGGCTAGGCAAGGTAAGACAAGGCATGGCAATGGAAGGAAAGTCCTGGTGAAGCCAGGCGAGGCGAGGTGAGGCAAGGCAAGGGAAGGCAAAGCATGGCATGGCAAGGGAATTAAAGGCACGGCAAGGCATGGCAAGGCAATGGAAGGCAAGGCAAGGGAAAGCCAGGCCAGGCAAGGCAAGGCAAGGGAAGGCCAGGCAAGGCAAAGCAAGGCAAGTCAAGTCAAGGCAAAGCAAGAAAAGGAATGGCAATGGAAGGAAAATCATAGAAAGGCATGGTAAGACAAGGGAAGGTAAGGCAAGGGAAGTCAATTCAAGGCAAGGCAAGACAAGGCAAGGCAAGGCATGGCAAGATAAGTCAATGCAAGGGAAGACCAGGATATGCAAGGCAAGGAAAGACAAGGCAAGGCCAGGCAAGACATGGCAAGGGAAAGAAAGGCATGGCAAGGGAAAGAAAGGCAGCACAAAGCAGGGGAATGCAAGGCAAGGCCAGGCAAGGTGAGGCAGAGCAAGGAAAGGCAAGGCCATTCCAGGCCAGGCAAGTCAATGAGAGGCGATGCAAGGCGATGCGAGGCAAGGCAAGGGAACACAAGGCAATGCAAGGCAAGGACAGGCAAGGCAAGGCAAGGACAGGCAAGGCAAGGCAAGGTAAGGCAAAGCCAGACCAGGCCAGGCAACACCAGGCCAGGCATGGTAAGGCAATGTAAGGCAAGGGAAGGCAAGGCAAGGCAAGGCAAGGCAAGGCAAGGCAGGGAAAGGCAAGGCAATGCAAGGCAGGGTAATGCAAGGCAAGGCAAGGCAAAGCAAGGCAGGGAAAGGCAAGGCAATGCAAGGCAGGGTAATGCAAGGCAAGGCAAGGCAAGGCAAGGCAAGGTAAGGCAAGGCAAGGCAGGGCAAGGCAAGGCAATGCAATGCAAGGATGGGCAATGCAATGCAATGCAATGCAAGGCAAGGCAAGGCCAGGCCAGCCCAGGAAGGGCAAGGCAAGGCAAGGCAAGACAAAGCAATGCCAGGCAAGGCCAGACAAGGCAAGGCAATGCCAGGCAATGCCAGGAAAGGCAAGACAAGGCCAGGAAAGGCAAGGAAAGGCCAGGAAATGCAAGACAAGGACAGGCAAGGAAATGCCAGGCAAGGCCAAGCCAGGCAAGGCCAGGCAAGTCCAGTCAATGCACGGCAAGGCAATACAAGGCAAGGCATTACAAGGCAAGGCAATGAAAGGAAGGCGCGTCAAGGCAAGGCCAGGCCAGGCCAAGTCAGGCAAGGCTAGGCAAGGCAAGTGTCATGGTTTAAAACTAGTCAGGCAGCTCATTCACTCGCTCCCCCATTTCTTGCCCCCCCCCCCCCCCAGAGGGACGGAGAGGAGAATTGAAAAGAATGCAACTCCCATGGGTTGCAATAAGAACTGTTTAGTATCTCAGGTATGACACAAATCACAACTGCTACCACCAATGACAATAATGATAATGGAAGTAACAAGGGAAGAGAATACAACACCTCAGCAGCAGCCAACCAATAACTTGCCCCGCAGCCTGACCAAGCACCGACCAATACCTCCTCTAACCTGGAGTCCTAGCCCTTCCAGGTAACTCTCAGTTACATCCTGGGATTGATGTGTGGTGGTATGGAATACCTCTTTGGTCAGTTTGGGTCAGGGGTCCTGTCTCTGCTTCCTCCCGGCTTCCCCTCCTCCCTGGCAGAGCATGAGGCTCACAAAGTCCTTCGTCAGACCAAAACATTTGAGCAGAAACTAAAAACATTGGTGTTACCAGCTCTGTTCCCAGGCCAAAAGTCAAAACCACAGCAGTGCACCAGATACTAAGAAGGAGAAAAATGACTGCTACTGCTAAAGCCAGGACACTTGACAATGACCTTTCTAACAGTCCCCTAAGACCCCTCTATGACCCCTCAAGGAGTCCTCTATGACTCCTCTACAACTCCTCTACAATTCTATGATTTCTCTATGACTCCTCTTTGACACCACTATGACTCCACTATAACTCCTTTATGTCATCTGTATGAGTCCTTGATGACTCCTCTATGGCTCCTCTATTAATCCTCTATGACTCCTCTCTGACTCCTCTATGACACCTCTATCACTCCTCTCTGACTCCTATATGACTCCTCTATGACTCCTCTACGACTCTATGACTCCTCAAGGACTCCTGCATGACTCCTCTATGACTCCTCTATGACTCCACTATGACTCCTCTATGACTCCACTATGACTGATCTATGGTTCCCCTATGACTCCTCTATGACACCTCTAAGAATATATGACACTATGTCTCCTCTATGACTCCACTATGACTCTTTTATGACTTCTCTATTACTCCTCTATGACTCCACTATGACTCCTCTATGACTCCTCCATGACTCCACTGTGACTTCTGTATGACTCCTTTATGATTCCACTATGATTCCTCTATGACTCCTCTATGATTGCACTATGGTTCCTCTATGACTCCACTTTGACTCCACTATGACTTGTCTAAGACTCCACTATGACTCCACTATAGCACCTCTAAGAATATATGACACTATGTCTCCTATATGACTCCACTATGACTCTTTTATGACTTCTCTATTACTCCACTATGACTCCTCTATGACCCCTCTATGACTGTTCTATGACTCCACTATGACTCCTCTTTGGCTCTATGAAACTATGACTCCTCTATGACTCCTACATGACTTCACTATGACTTCTATATGACTCCTCTCTGCCTCCTCTATGACTCCTCTATGACTCCATTATGATTCCACTGACTCCTCTATGACTCATCTATGAATCTATGACACTATGTCTCCTCTATGACTCCACTATGACTCTATTATGACTTCTCTATTACTCCTCTATGACTTCACTATGACTCCTCTATGACCCCTCTATGACTCCTCTATGACTGTTTTTGACTCTTCTGTGACTCTGTGATTCCTGCATGATGCCTCTATGACTCTATGACACTAAGACTCCTCTATCACTTCTCTATGACTCCTCTATGACTTCTCTATGATCCCTCAAAGGCGGCCAGAAGTGATGAAGATTGTTGGAAGAAGTAAACGACCCTCAGACACCACCCCCACAATTCTGCACGCATGCGGGGAACTCTCTGGAAAATGATGTAATCTATATGCAGCCATATGAATATGTATGTATGCCCAGGGACTATGAAAGGACGGCTTGTGTGGCAACTGAGAGACACACGTTAGGAGGAGCTATCCCTGTGTCTCCCGGCGCCGCAAGAAAGAATACCTGCTTGTCAGCTTGAAAACTTTTTGGTGAGTTTGTTCCTGGAGTTTTCTCTGAGATCACCTTGCACACGCAGAGCTGTGCACTGCAGCAGCAGCGTCTCTCTGGCCTCCTGCTGCCACTGTCAGAGGCTAGAGGCACCTCACCCCTGCGCTGTTGTCGACCTGGTCTGCCCTCACCTGGGGGCCCAGCCCCCAACATTCCTGACTCATGGTGGCACTGCTGGCTCTGTGGGTATTGAGGCAGGAGAAGGGCCCTGGCTGATGCTGCTCCTTGTGGAGTCGTAGTGGCTGCGGAGGTGACAGCCCGGGAGCAGGCACCTGCATCTCCTGGTGCCTGGGATGTCCCTGGTGGCTCCTCAACTGTTGGAGCTGGCTCTGCTGACACAAGTGCTTCACCCTCCTCTTTGTCCACCCACCCAGGCTGCAATGGCTTCCCTTGGGTACAGCAGCGTTGAGGGAGACCGTGCCAAGAGCTGTGCTGAAGCTGAGGGAAACCACATCCACTCTTTGCCTCCTCACGCACAACTGCAGGCTCTCAGCTTGGCCAGGCAGCAGTTACCCTTCGGACGGCTTTTAGGTGCCCAGAGGTGTCACGCAGGGGGACTCTGATGCTGGCACACGCCTCACCAAAGGCAGCTTGTACAGCCTGGGTTCCCCTGGGTTGCCCTTGGTACCTTTATCAAAGGTACCTGCAACATGGCCTTGTCCTCCCTCCCAAGAGACCTCTGCCAATACAATAACCTTTCACAAGGGGGATCCCAAAGGAATGCCGATCTTCCCCTGTAACTGCACTGCCACTGTCCTGCCTGTTACACCGCGTCCTTCATTCCTCTCATCTTTCGTAGATTTTCATTTCAAATAACCCTTTCAAATAACTTCTATCAGATGCCCTTGTAATCTTCCTGCACTGGGAAACCTCCCCAGTTCCCTGGAAGACAATCTGGAAGACTTGACAAAAACTACACAGTGAGACATGGCTCATCAGGGTTTAATGAGTCCCATGGTGTATTTGGGGTGAGTCCGTGAACCTCAGGTGCTGAGAGGAGACTGAGGAAACCTCTCAGGAAGTCCAAGTCAGAAACAAAGCCCCAAGTCCCTTCAGCATTAATGGGCCCCACTGAGGGCTGTTGCTGACCAAGTCTCCCCAGGGACTCGTTAAAGCAAGTAACTGGAGGCTGTGATTACAGGGAGAGAAAGGCAAAGTGCAGGTGTCTGATGGTGAGAAAACCCTTGGTTTGTTTGATGATGCAGAAAGGCCAAGCCCTGACCACAGCCCTTGGAGAAGCAGAGCCTGAAATCCTGAGGATGAAAGTTCTCCTCATAGGCCTTGATGAAAGAGGCAAATACCATAGCCCAGGGCACAGAGGACTTTTGTTCTTTTGGGCCTTTCAGCCATGCCAGAACCCTGATCTCTGCTGCAGGCTGTCCTACACTGTCCCATGCCTGCACCTCTTTCCCTTCAGGCTGTTGACCCCCACCTTGCTTTCCCACCTAGCTCTTACCTGGCATTTCTGTATCTTCAGTCCCATCTCTGCACCCATCGCTGTCTGTTCCTTGAAACACAAAGCCATGGGCTGAGCCAGACTTCCTCTGGGTGACCTCTTGCACCACAAGTCCACCTTTTGAGAGACATTTCTCTTTCCTAACTTTGAGTCTGAACCTTTCAAGCTGCACTTTGCAGAGGTTTCCTTCTCTTCCTGCTAGCAAGAAAAACTACATCATCTCTGAAGCCACATTTCAAGTAGCTGTAGGCTGCTACTATAGTGTCAATTCAAGAGATGCATTGAACATCCCTCAGCAAGCGGATCTAAAGGGGAGGGTGCATTCAGGCAGCTCTCTTGGCGTCTGGCACTGGAGGTGGCTGCTGGCCATGCTCTGCTGCACGCAGTCCTCTGCTTCTGCCCATGAGAGCTCTGTGACCTGCCCTTTGAAACCGTGCTGCCCTGCTCTCCGCACAGGACAGATGTTTGTGGGGGTTCTTAAGATCAGTTTGTGTGTGAAGGCATCTTACAGGCAGTGCAAGTTTGAGCACAGGGGAAATGGCAAAGGACTGATGGATGCTGCAGCTCCCCTGGCTCTGTGCTAAGCTTCAAAGAGCTGAGAACTTCTCCCTGTTTCAATACTCTTCTGATTTTCTTTCAAAGAAATAATGTTTTATACCCCCCAAAACAACCTCAGCAATGTTAAGCCAGTAAATAAATAACAGAGGCAAAATGATTCTAAGACCATGCTGAGCTTCAGTTGTACAGCCCACATGCATCCAAATCATGAGTACATGTAGAAAACTTTACAGCCAAGTTGGATTTCATCTGACATGCGTTGTGCAAAGCAGAGCTGGACTTCACTGCTTCAGAGCAAAGGTGACTCCCATCCAATCCAGCCTTGAACATTGCCAGGGATGGGGCAGCCACAGCTTCTCTGGGCACCCTCTGCCAGTGTCCCACCACCCTCAAAGGGAACAACTTCCTCCTAAAGTCAAGCTAAATCTCCCTTTTTTTCAGGTTAAAGCCATTCCCCCTTGTCCTGTCATGGCAATAACTTGTAATACGGGCAGGCTCCAGCAGCAGCGCAGGACGGACGTGGCCGTGGACTTGTACCTGTACCTGTACTCTGCTCTTCCCCGTCCTGGCCCTAGTCCTCACCTCCATCTTCAAGAGGCTGCGGGGAGCCGAGGGGGAGAGGGCGAGGGAGCCAGCAGCTGCCGAACTGGCCCAGGAGAGCAGCCCCGGGACCAAGAGGTGGGGGGAGCGGGGCTGGAGGCCGGCAGGCAGCGGCTACTGGTGGGGGATGTCAGGGCTGTCGAGGGGTAGAAGGAGGTGGCTGCAGAGCAGCGGGAGAAGGCGGTGGAGGAGCCGAGACCCGTGACCGAGCCCAGCCCCACGACGGCCGAGAGCATTCCCTGGAAGCTGCCAGGAGAGCCCCAGGGGGTGCGGGAGACCACGCAGCATTTCCCAGCAAGGCAGAGGAGGAAGATCTGGACTCAGGAAAAGGGAAGCTGGTGGTGGGAGTGCCGGCAAGCACAGCAGCTACCCCAGCCCCAGTGACAAGTACAGCAGCATCGTTTGAGAGGTCTGAATGTTTTGAATGGCATTTGGGTACCCTTGGTACCTGCCTGCTTATTGTGGTTGGGATCAGCATGTTGGCACACACAGAGACTGTGTTTCACCCACCACCATTTTGTCTGATCTCAAAAGTTAAGCAGAGTCAGGTTTGGGTCTTGTCTATGGTTAGATGATGATATAGGAGCACCAAGAGATTTTCCTCAAGGGTGTAGAGTCATGAGTGGCAGGGTGTGTGGGACAGTATGGGCAAGTATCTAGTCCACTGGGCCCCTCCAGTGCTTTGGAAGCATTGGAGATGGAAGGCAGCTGTATGGAGTCCCCAGCAACAAGGGGCAGAAACTGCTGAAGGGGACAGTGAATTATTTTGAGCCTGGTGGGCCCATAGCACTTCAGGCCATCAGGGCAGAGATGCAACATACAGGTGGACTCGTGATGAAGGGGTGGACTTAGCAATGGACGCTATTGCCCAGGAGATTCACGTGTGTGAACACTGCACACAGCCTCTCCTGTTCTGAAAGACTGGTATAAGAGATGAAACCCGGTATCATGGACCGAATGGACTCAGCAGCTTTATAGGGATTGGTCCATGCGCTAAGAAATGATCTCTTTCTCACTGTCTGTGTGTATATATGGATGTATATATGTAAGAGCAATGGCATATTGAAAATGTAGGATCTGGGCATGACGTGAGTGGTATGCAGTCAGGGCTGAATACTGGTTTAGCAGTAGCAGTCATATTTCACCTTAGTAGCTGGTTCAGCGTTGTGTTTTGACTTTCGCCCTGGGAGCAGAGCTGATAACACCAATGTTTTTAGTTTTTGCAAAGTCATGTTTATTCTGACCAAGGACGTTTGTGAGCCTCATGCTCTGCCAGGGAGGAGGGGAAGCCGGGAGGAAGCAGAGACAGGACACCTGACCCAAACTGACCAAAGAGGTATTCCATACCACCACACATCATTCCCAGGATGTAACTGAGAGTTACCTGGAAGGGCTAGGACTCCAGGTTAGAGGAGGTAGCCTGGCCTTGCCTGCCCTTGACTGGCCTAGCCTGCCCTTGACTGGCCTAGCCTGGCCTTGCCTGCCCTTGACTGGCCTTGCCTTACTTTGCCTTGCCTTGCATTGCCTGGTCTTGCCTGGCCTGGACTGGCCTAGCCTGGCCTTGCCTGCCCTGGACTGGCCTAGCCTGGCCTTACCTGGCCTTGCCTTGCTTTGCCTTGCCTTGCATTGCCTGGTCTTGCCTGTCTTGGACTGACCTAGCCTGGCCTTGCCTGCCGTGGACTGGCCTAGCCTGGCCTTACCTGGCCTTGCATGGCCTTGCCTTGTCTTTCCTTGCCTTGCATTGCCTGGTCTTGCCTTGCATTGACTTATCTTGCCTGGCCTTTCCTGGCATGGCTTGGTCTGGCCTTGCTTTGCCTTGCATTGAATTTCCGTACCTTCCATTGCCTTGACTGTCCTGGCCAAGCCTGGCCTTGCCCTGCTTGATGTGGCCTTTCCTAGCCTTGCAGGGCTTTCCTTGCCTTTCTTTGCCTTGTCCTTCCTGGGCTGGCCTGGCCTTGACTTGCCTTGCTTTGTCTTGCCTTGCCTTACCTTGCCTTACCTTGCCTTACCATGCCTGGTTTTGCCTGGCATTGCCTTGCCTTGTCTTGCCTTGCGTTGCCTGGCATTACATTGCCTTGCCTTGCATTGCCCTGCCTTGCATTGCCTTGCCTTGCATTGCCTTGCTTTGCCTTGCCTTGCCTGCCTTTTCTTTGCCTTACCTTGCCTGGTCTTGCCTTGCATTGCCTTGCCTGCCTTTTCTTTGCCTTACCTTGCCTGGTCTTGCCTTGCATTGCCTTGCCATGCCTGGCCTGGCATTGCCTGTCCTGGTCTGGCCTTGCCTGTCCTTGCCTTGCCTTGCCTGTCCTTGCCTTGCATTGCCTTGCCTTCCCTTGCCTTGCCTCACATCGACTTGCATAGCCTCTCATTGCCTTGCCTGGCCTGGAATGGCCTTGCCTTTCCTTGCCCTGCCTCACCTTGCCTTGCATTGCCTTGCCTTGCATTCCCCTGCCTTGCCCTGCCTTGCCATGCCTTTCTTTCCCTTGCCATGTCTTGCCTTGCCTTGCCCTATCTTGCCTCGCCTCGCCTTGCCTTGCTTCTCCTTGCCATGCCTTGCCTTTTCTTGCCTTCCCTTGAATTGACTTCCGTTGCCTTACTTTCCCTTGTCTTGCCATGCCTTGCTATGATTTTCCTTCCCTTGCCATTCCTTGTCTTGCTTTGCCTTGCCTGGCCTTCACTTGCCTTGCCTTGCCTGGCCTTCCCTTGCCTTGTCTTCCCTTCTCTGCCATGCCTTTAATTCCCTTGCCATGCCATGCCTGGCCTTCCCTTGACTTGACTTGCCTTGCCTGGTCTTCCCTTGCCTTGCCATGTCTTACAATGACTTTCCTTCCCTTGCCATGCCATGCCTTGTCTTCACTTCCCTTGCCTCACCTTGCCTCGCCTGGCCTTAAATGGCCTTGCCTTGCTTTTCATTGCTTGACCTTGCCGTGCGTTGCTTCGCCTCGCCAGGTCTTTCCTTCCCTTGCCTTGCCTGGCTTTGCCTCATCTCACTTTGCCTTCCCTTGCCTTGCCTTGCTTTCCCTTGCCTTGCCATGCCTTGCCGTGCCGTGCCATGCCTTGCCATGCCTTTCCTTCCCTTGCCTTGCCTTGCCTTGCCTCGTCTTGCCTTGCTTTGCCTGGAATCGCCTCACATCGCCTCACCTTGCCTCGACTAGCCTCGCCCTGCCTATCCAGGAATGGCCTTTCCTTGCCTCGCCTTGCCTCACCTTGCTTCGCCTCGCCTTGCCTCGCCTTGCCTTGCATTGCCTTCCCTTGCCTCACCTTGTGTTGCCTCACCTCGCCATGCCTTTCCTTCCCTTGCCATGCCTTGCTTTCCCTTGCCATGCCTTGCCTTTCCTTGCCTTGTCTTGCATTGCTTTGCCTCGCCTCGCCTCACATCGCCAGGTCTTTCTTTCCCTTGCCCTGCCTTGCCTTATCTTCCCTTGCCTTCCCTTGCCTTGCCTTGCATTCCCTTGCTTTGTCTTGCCTTTCCTTTCCTTGCCATTCCTTGCAACGCGTTGCCTTCACTGGTCTTGCTTTGCCTTGCCTTGCCTCGCCTCTAATCACCTCGCCTCACCTCTCATCGCCTCACCTCTCCTCACCTCATTTCACATCGCGAGGGTTTTCCTTCCTTTGCCTTGCCTTGCCTCACCTCGCCATTACTTTCCTTACATTGCCATTGCTTGCCTTGCCTTGCCTCTCCTCGCCTCTCCTCACCTTGCCTGGACTTCCCTTGCCTTGCCTCACCTCGCCATTACTTTCCTTTCTTTGCCTTGCCTTGCCTTGCCTTGCACTGCCTTGTCTTGCATTGCCTTGCCTTGCCTCGCCTCGCCTTACCTTGCCTTTTCTTGCCTTGCCTTGCCTTCCATTGCCATGCCTTGCCTTGACTTTTCTTTCCTTCCCTTCCCTTGCCTCGTCTCGCCTTACCTCTCCTCACCTTTCCTGGACTTTAATGGCCTTGCCTTGCCTTACCTTGCCTTGCCTTACATTGCCTTGCCTCACCTCGCCTTGCCTTGCCTTGCCTCCCCTCGCCTCACCATGCCTTTCCTTGCCTCCCCTCGCCTCACCATGCCTTTCCTTGCCTTTCCTTGCCTTGCCTTGCCTTGCCTCGCCTCACCTTACCTTGCCTCACCTCACCTCACTCTGTCTTTATTTCTGTTGCCCTGCCTTGCCTCGCCTCACCTCGACTCACCATGAATTTCCTGCCCTTGCCTTGCCATGCCTTGCCTTGCATTGCCTCGCCTCGCATGGCCTCGCCTCTCCTCACCTCGCCATGACTTCCCTTCCCTTGCCATGTTTTGCCTTGCCTTGCCTTCCAGTGCCTTGCATCGCATCGCCTTGCCATGCCATTCCTTCCTTTGCCACGTCTTGCCTTTCCTTGCCTTGACTTGTCTTGCTGTGTCTTCCCTTGCCTTGCCATGCCTTGCCTAGCCTTGCCTAGCCTTGCCTTGCCTTGCCTTGCCTTGCCTGGGCTTGCCTTGCCTTGCCTTGCCTGGCATGGCCTGGCCTGGCCTTCCCTTGCCTTGTAATGACTTGCCTGGCCTTTCCTGGCCTAGCCTGGCCTGGACATGCCTTGCCTTGCCTAGCATTGCCTTGCCTGGCCTTGCATTGCTTTGCCTTTCCTTGCATTTCCTTGCCTGGCCTGGCCTGGCCTGTCATGGCCTTGCCTGGCCTTGCCTTGCCTTGCCTTGCCTTACCTTGAGTTGCCTGGCCTTGTCTTGCCTTGCCATTTCTTCCCTTGCCCTGTCTTGCCTTGCCATTTCTTGCCTTGCCTTGCCTTGCCATTTCTTGCCTTGCCTTGCCTTGCCTTCCCTAGCCTTGCATTGTTTTCCCTTGCTTTGCCTTCCTTTGTCTTGCATTGCCTTGCCTTGCCTGGCCTTGCTTGACACAGATCTCTTGCTGTGTCATGTGCACTTGCCAGTTACTGAGGAAAGTATCCATGGGCTGGGAAAGGAAACAGCACAGGAGGGAATTTTTAGTTAATTGTTGCTCTTCCTGGTAAAACCTGTGGGGCTCTAGCATCTTGTTCCATATTTTCCGTGGTCACTGGAATGGGTTTCATTATTAAAAAAAGTATTTCATTTTCTACTTCCCTGTGTTCCAGGAGAAACAGCAACAAGGGCCTCCCCTTGTGCCACAGCTTGTGACACTGTGCAAGACGTGACGAGAAAAACAGATGGGCTGGTACCTGTGGAGAAGCCTGTGGGCTGTAGAGCTTCATCAGGGACAAGGACAGGTTTCTGTGTAAGCACTGACTCAGTTCAGCCCAGCTGTGCTGTAGTGAAGAGCAGCACCCCTCGCTGCCCTGTGTGGAGTCGGGGCTGGGGTGCGTGCTCCCCACCCCTTCTCTCCTGCCTCCTTTGTCTGCAGTGAAACAGAAACTCTGTTCTCTGAAGAAATTCTTTCCTGTGAGGGTGGTGAGACACTGGAACGTGTTTCGCAGAAAAGTCCCCATGCCTCTTGTGAAACTGTTTAGAAAGAATGCTGAAAGAATCACTTCCACAGATACCAGCAAAAGTGACTTTAATGTGAATTTCTAAAAGCAGGATTCCTCAGGATTTGGTGGCGAGGCCCCACTCCACCATCTACAAAAAGAGATTGTGTCAGACTCGGCAAGGATTTATCCAGGACTGGATTCAAGTGATTTATACAGCATTGAACTGAAATCATGTGTATAGAAACTGCAGACAGAAAGGAATAAGGGAGACACTCTTGTTGAGTCGCAAGGTTCAAATTGGATCTCTTTGCTTTCTAAGCTCCCTCTCCGAGAGCAGTCTGCGTGCAGCTGGATTCCAACTTAGTCTCAGGCCTGGTATTCATCTAAAGGATCACAAATGCCAGCTAGCAGCAGTTTGCATTTGTAAACTCAATCACAGGATTTCTATCAGCACTTGATCACTGAAGCTAATATACACGCACCTGCAATTAAATATCCAGCCTAACACAACACACTGAGATGGAGCTAGATGGCTGTGCACAGATCTAGATGCATCCCTATGCTAAAGCTGCCCTTGGCGCAGTGAAAAGTATAAATGGACAGGTTTCTGCATCAACGTAACTTGTTCAGCTGATTTCTATGCTCTAATGTATAGCAGAATGTTTAACAACAAACAGAATAGGATATAAATTAGAGAAATTAAGGTGGGATGTAAAATTCAACTTTAAAGCCCCAGTTGCTGTTGGTGAACATCCAAGCAGGGTATCCTACCAGAGATGTTCTCATGCTCAGTGTGTGGACTTCCCAGAGATAGGTTAATGGTTGGATTCGATGTTCTCAAAGGGCCATTTTCAAATTAATTGATTGATTGTAGGAAACAAAGATTTTTAGCCTTAAATCTTTGTATCATCAGGCTGTTTCCCATGGCGTTTCCCTGGAGCCCCAGGGACCCCTGGAAGGAGCCCAGTGGGGCAGAGGCAGAGCCACCTTGGGCTGGGCCTCTGCTGCTGAGCTGGGACCAAGGGGAGACCTGTGAGACACAGGGAGCTTAAAGGCACTTGGCAGTGGAGGATGCTGAGGAGGAGGAGGAGGAACCTTCTGAAGGAGAAACCTTCCCAGCCCTGTTTGTGGTAAGGCACTGGGTGCAGCGCAATGCAGCTGCAGTCTCTCTCTGTGTAGATAAGGAGGAGGATGTGCTGCAGAGCAGGGCTTCCCCCTGCACCATGCGAGGGGCAGGACAAGGCAGGTCCCTTGTGCCGGGGCTGGCTGCAGGGTGTGAATGTGGGCGTGCAGCCAGGGGTGCCCAGCGCCGCCCTTGCAGCAGGGTCCCTGCAGCCCAAAGGCTGTGTGCAGGGGCAGGGACTCTGCTGCCTGCAGGGTCAGCACTCGGCCTGCCCGGGAGCTCACCATGGAGCTCGGAGGGGGAGAGGGGAGCTGAGGGGAAGGGAACAGCCCCTGGCAGGGAAGGGAAGTGCTGGGTGGGTGACGCTGCTCCAATCTGCCTTCAATCTGAGCACTTCTTCAGAGGGTCCCTCTGAAAGACACTGAGGCATCATTTACCTGATAGGGAAGGATGCTGAGCTTTGATGTTTTTCCCTCTTGGTGGGCAGGTTGGGCAGTGGGAGCTGGGAATTTACTTCTCTGCTTTGGGGGAGGCACCGAGAGTCTTGTGAGGCCTTGTGTGAGCTGCTCCTGAGCCCCTGCACAGGCAGGGGTGTGCAGGGCAGAGCTGAGCACACAGCCCATGGCATGGGCTCTGGGAGCACTGAGAGGGAGCAGAGGTGGGCACAGAGCAGCAGCTCCTGGCAGGGACAGCTCCAGGCAGCAGAGATATGGATGGGCAGGGAGTGGGTTGAAAGTGCAGCCCAGCCCTGGGGAGGGTGCATTCAGGCAGCTCTCTTGGGGTCTGCCACTGGAGGTGGCTGCTGGCCGTGCTCTGCTGCCCACAGCCCTTTGCTTCTCAATGTGAGAGCTCTGTGGTCTGCCCTTTGAAATCGGGCGCCCCTGGTCTCAGCACAGGACAGATATTTCTTGGGCATTTAAGATCAATGTGTGTGAAGGCATCTTACAGGCAGTGCAAGTTTAAGCAGAGGGCAAATGGGAAAGCAGTGATGGAGGCTGAAGCTCTCTAGGCTATGTACTAAGCTGCAAAGAACTGAGACTTTTTGCCTGATGCAATGCTCTTCTGATTGTATGCATGAAGAAAGCCCAGCAGTATAATGCCATCACTGGAGATGACACTGAGCTTCTCCTGTCCTCCTATAATGTGCTCAGAGTCATGTGTAAACTGAACTTCTGTATCTGACATCCCTCCTGTCCTAACCTGTCACTGCCTTTTTCTCCTCTGACGGTGCCCCATGCCCAGAGGCAGCAGATGTCCAACGGCAGCTCCATCACCCACTTCCTCCTCCTGCCATTCGCAGCCACGCGGGAGCTGCAGCTCTGCCACTTCTGGCTCTTCCTGGGCATCTCCCTGGCTGTGCTCCTGGGCAACGGCCTCATCATCACCAGCACAGCCTGCGACCAGCGCCTCCACACCCCCATGTACTTCTTCCTCCTCAACCTCTCCCTGCTGGCCCTGGGCTGCATCTCCACCACTGTCCCCAAATCCATGGCCAATTCCCTCTGGGACACCAGGGCCATCTCCTACACAGGCTGTGCTGCACAGCTGTTTTTCTTTCTCTTTTTTCTCATCGCTGAGTATTCTCTCCTTGCTGTCATGTCCTATGACCGCTACGTGGCCATCTGCAAGCCCCTGCACTATGGGACCCTCCTGGGCAGCAGAGCTTGTGTCCACATGGCAGCAGCTGCCTGGGGCACTGGCTTTCTCACTGCTCTGCTGCACACGGCCAATACATTTTCACTGCCCTTCTGCCGAGGCAATGCTGTGGAGCAGTTCTTCTGTGAAATCCCCCAGATCCTCAAGCTCTCCTGCTCACACTCCTACCTCAGGGAAGTTGGGCTTCTTGTGGTTGGTGCCCTGATTGCTGTTGGCTGTTTTGTTTTCATTGTGGGGTCCTATGTGCAGATCTTCAGGGCTGTACTGAGGATGCCCTCTGAGCAGGGACGCCACAAAGCCTTTTCCACGTGCCTCCCTCACCTGGCCGTGCTTTCCCTCTTTGTCAACACTGCTGTCTTTGCCTACCTGAAGCCCCCCTCCATCTCCTCCCCATCCCTGGACCTGGTGGTGTCTGTGCTGTACTCAGTGGTGCCTCCAGCAGTGAACCCCCTCATCTACAGCCTGAGGAACCAGGAGCTGAAAGATGCTGTGAGGAAGCTGGTGACCAGATGTGTTTCAGCAGATACACGCTGCTTGCTTTACCCTGGAAAGGGCTTCCAGTGTAGCTCATGACAGGCCGTGCCTGTCTTTGCTGCTTTACATTTGTTTTCCTATTTCAATTTGTGATGATGTTGTGTTCATAGAAATGCCAGTTTTCATGTCCTAATTAATTTGCCACTCGTGTTGTGTGACCCACAGACTTTGTGTCACTCTGGTCTCTGATTGTATTTAAGGGAAATAAATGATCCTGCAGCAACTTCTTCTCTGTGATACGTCCTCACATGTCAGGAATGAAGGGGAATGAAAGCAGCTTTCTGGCTGCTCCAGCTGTGGGATGGCTGCTCTGTGCCTGCAGCAGGAAGAGCTCTGGGGGAGCCCAAGTGCCGGAGCTGTTGTGCTGGTGTGGGAAGATGGGATGGCATGGGGGGGGGGGGGGTGCAGAGCTCTCAGGGTGTCCTGGGCAGGGGAGCAGGAGACACAGGGGTCCCTACAGGGAACTCCCCTGCGATGGCACAGGCTGGGGCTGCCTGGCTGAGAACAGCCCATGGGAAAGGTCTGGGTGGGCAGGAGCTGGACAGGAGGCAGCAAGGGAGGACAGCAGCATCGTGGGCTGTATGAGCAGGAGCACGGCAGGAGAACAAGGGAAGGGATGATCTGGAATCCTCCATCCAGGTTTCAGATCCCCAGTTCAGGAGTGGGTTTATCAGTGGGCGCTCAGGACAGGCAGAGATAGGAACAGGGTGCCTGTGGGGAGAGTCTGGGGGAGCTGGACTTCTCCAGCCTGGAGAAGGGAAGGCTCATGGGGACCTGAGATCTTGAGAAGGGAAGGCTGATGGGGACTGGCTGCCTGTACCGGCAAGGAGGGCATGGAGAATACAGAGCCAGGCTCCTCACCATGGTGCCTGGTGGGAGGACAAAAGGCAGTGGGGGACAGTGACAGAGGAGAGGTTCAGCCAGGACAGAAGGAAACCTTGTGTCCATAGGCTCGGTCAAGTGCTGCATCAGGTCACCCAGAGAGGCTGTGCAGTCTCTGGCCTTGGGAATTTCCAGCTCAGCCTGAATCAAGCCTTGAACCACTTGCTCTGACCCTGTTCCTGGTGGGTTCGACTTGAGACCTCCTGGAGTCCCTTTCAACCCCTGTTCACTTCTGATCCTACAATGATGGGCTTATGAAGAGTCACAAAGATGCTCTAAGGGCTGGAGCACGCCTCCAATGGAAACAGGCTGAGAGATGTGGGTCTTCAGCCTGGAGAAGAAAAGGTTCCAGGGAGACATCTTAGCAACCTTCCCATGTCTAAGCAGCGCCTACAAAGAATCTGGAGAGGAGCTTTTTATGAGGCTGTGCAGTGACAGGACAAGGGGGAATGACTTTAAGCTAAAAGGGAGATTTAGCTTGGACATTCAGATGAAGTTGTTCCCTTTGAGAGTGGTGGGACACTGGCACAGGGTGCCCAGAGAAGCTGTGTCTGCCCCATCCCTGGCAGTGCTCAAGGCCAGGTTGGATGGGAGTCAGCTTTGCTCTGAAGCAGTGCTTTGTCCACCTCTGATGTTCACAAGGGATGACAGATGAAATCCAACTTCATTGTAAGGTTCACTACTTGTACTCATGACTCAAGTGAGTCTCGGGCTGCACAAGAGAGGCTCAGCATGGCCTTAGAGTCATTTGGACTGTGCTATGTATTTACTGGCATAACACTTTTCGGTGGGGGACGGGGCTATAAAACATTCTTTGTATGACAGAAAATCAGAACAATATTGAAACAGGGAGAAGTTCTCAGCTCCTTATAGCTTAGTGCAGAGCAAGGAGGGCTGCAGTGTCCATCAGTCCTTTCCCATTTGCCCTGTGCTTCCAACACTTGTATATGATGCCTTCACACACAAATTGATCTTAAGAACCCCCACAAACACCTGTCCTGTGCTGAAAGCAGGGGAGCACAGTTTCAAAGAGAAGATCATGGAGCTCTCATGGGGAGAAGCAAAGGGCTGTGTGCAGCAGAGCACAACCAGCAGCCACCTCCAGTGCCAGACCCCAAGTGAGCTGCCTGAACGCACCCTTCCCAGGGCTGGGCTGCACTTTCCCCCCACTCCCTGCCCATCCATATCTCTGCTGCCTGGAGCTGTCCCTGCCAGGAGCTGCTGCTCTGTGCCCAGCTCTGCTCCCTCTCAGTGCTCCCAGAGCCCATGCCATGTGCTGTGTGCTCAGCTCTGCCCTGCACACCCCTCCCAGCAGCAGGGCTCTGCCCAAGGGCATCTCTGCCTCTGCAGGAGCCTCACACCTGGCACTCAGTGGATCCATCAGTGGTGAATGGAGAAACATGGTCACCCCCTGAGGAAAGCCTTGAGAGCTTCTTAGGTCTTCAGTTAGTTACTGGTGGCAATGATCAGTGTGTAGGGAGGTGAGAGAGATGGAGGGAAGTCAGAGAGGAGCAAGGTGGTGGTTCAGGGCTTTAACAAATCCTTACAAGCAGGACGGAGCCCAGCGATGGGGAGCAGTTGGTGTCTGTAGGTGGAGGAGGAGTAGGTGTTCCTGGAGCGTGGCTGCAGGCCCTGGACAAACCAGAGGCTATCTGAGAACTTTCCCTCATGGAACATGCCTCAGTGTGGCACATGGGGAACCCACTGCTGGGGGTGCCTGAACGCTGCTCATCATGCCCCATGAGCCCACCTTCCTGTCTCCCTCTCTTGCACTACCCAAACTTGCCTGGAATGCAGGATCCATCCCTGAGCCTGGGGATTGCAGGAACCTCCTGCAGTGAGGAGTCGCTGCTGCAGGGGAGGTGCAAAGCTTCTGTGAGACACTCGTGAGTGCGGGCAGAGAGCGGGGTGTGTGCAGCAGAGACGGTGCTACAGGCAGGAAGCTGTCCCAGATGAAGCGCCCTGTCCCCAGAGCATGGGGTACCTTGCACCCAAGGACACCACCTTTCCTTTTGGCTCTTGCCAAGAAGTTCTCAATCCAGACCATTGCCTTTTCCCGCTGCTCTCCCATGGTGCTTAGTTCTCTGTACTGATGGCATCACCCATTCCTCTAGAAGCCTCCTTTAGATCAGCTCTTTGAGGGATATTCAATGCATCTCTTGAATTGACACTGTAGTAGCAGCCTACAACTAGGTGAAATATGGCTGCAGAGGTGATGGAGGTTTTCTTGCTAGCAGGAAGAGAAGGAAACCTCTGCAAAGTGCAGCTTGGAAGGTTCAGATTCAAAGTTAGGAAAGAGAAATGTCTCTCAAAAGGTGGACTTGTGGTGCAAGAGGTCACCCAGAGGGAGTCTGGCTCAGCCCATGGCTTTGTGTTTCAAGGAACAGACAGCCATGGGTGCAGAGATGGGACTGAAGGTACAGAAGTGCCAGGTGAGAGCTAGGTGGGAAAGCAAGATGGGGGTCAACAGCCTGAAGGGAAAGAGGTGCAGGCATGGGCCAGTGTAGGACAGCCTGCAGCAGAGATGACAGGGTTCTGGCATAGCTGAAAGGCCCAAAAATACAAAAGGCCTCTGTGCCCTGGGCTATGGCAGTTGCCTCTTTCATCAAGGCCTATGAGGAGAACTTTCATTCTCAGGATTTCAGGCTCTTCCCTAAGGGCTGCAGTCAGGTCTTGGCCTTCTCACCATCAGACACCTGCACTTTGCCTTTGTCTCCCTGTAATCACAGCCTCCAGTTACTTGCTTTAACGAGTCCCTGGGGAGGCTTTGCCAGTAACAGCCCTCAGTGGGGCCCATTAATGCTGAAGGCACTTGGGGCTTTGTTTCTGACTTGGACTTCTTGAGAGGTTTCCTCAGTCTCCTCTCAGCCCCTGAGGTTCAGGTACTCAGCCCAAATACACCGTGGGGCTCATTAAAACCTTTGCGTTTTGTCAAGTCTTTCAGGTTGCACAGCACATTGGAGGTTTCTGGGTGCAGGAAGATTGCAAAGAACAACTGATAAAAGTTCTTGTCAAGTGTTTGTTTTCATACTTTTAAGTTTAGAAATTACTGTGCCTTCTGGAATGCCCCGCACAGGGATCACAAGAACCTGCCAGGGCCCGGCCGCCTTCCGCAATGCCTGGTGAGCTTCCGTGATCCTTGCCAGAGCCAGGCAGGTCCCCTTGTGCTCAGCTCCCAGTGATAGCACCAGCAGCTGCAGTGCCCAGGGGCTGCTCCTGCCCTGACACCTTCTCAGCACCTCTGACACCAGCAGCTCCTGCACACAGAAAGTTCCTGCTTTGCCCCCAGCACCTCTGCAGGCAGAGCTGAGCTCCAAGCACATGAACAAGCCCCGTGCCTCCTCCTCACCCATCCATCCCCTGCTCCTACAGCTGGGACGGCACCAGCACAGCTCCTGACAGCTTCTCCTCCCTTCCCAGCACGCACCCACAATGTGTTTGAGGCCAACACTAAAACAGGATTGCAAAGTCAAAGAACACGGACCTGGATGTGCAGGGCAGCCATGGGAGATGCAGCCTCCCAAGGGAGGGGTCTCCTACACACTGGTTACTGCAGGGCTCACCGTGGGGGCCCTGTCACAATGGGCGTCTCCACAGCGACCGCCACAGCTTTGTGATGGCTGGAGAGCATGGAACTGTCTGGGGACAGGTGAGCAGCAAACAGAGAGTTTGTGGGTGAGAGATAAAGGGAGAAAAGCGATGGGGGACATTACTCTGGGGACCTGTTACAGACTGCCTGATCAAGGAGAGCCTGTGGATGAAGCACTCTATAGACAGATAGGAACAGCCTCACGCTCACAGGCCCTTGTTCTCATGGGTGACTTCAACCACCCTGACATCTGTTGGAAGGATGGTACGGCCCGGCACAAGCAATCCAGGAGGTTCCTCGATTGTGTAGAAGACAACTTCCTTCTGCAAGTAATAGAGGAGCTGACAAGGAGAGGTGCCATGTTTGACCTTGTGCTCACCAACAGGGAAGGGCTCGTTGGAAATGTGACGCTCCAGGGCAGCCTTGGATGCAGCGATCATGAGATGCTCGAATTTGAGATCCTCAGGACTGTGAGGAGACCGTGCCTCAAGCTCACTGCCCTGGACTTCAAAAGAGCAGACTTTGGCCTCTTCAGGAACCTGCTTAGGAAGGTTCCATGGGATCCAGCCCTAGAGGGCAGGGGGGCCCAAGACTCTTGGTTGATATTCAAGGATCACCTGCTACAAGCTCAGGAGTGTTGCATCCCAACTAGAAGGAAGTGCAGCAGGAGGGTCAGGAGACCTCCTTGGATGGATAAGGAGGTGCTGAGGAAAATTCAAATGAAAAAAGAGGCTTATAACAAGTGGAAGCAAGGACAAGTGGCATGGGAAGAGTACAGGGATGTTGTTTGGGAAGCTAGGGACCAGGTTAGGAAAGCTAAGGCCCAGTTAGAATTAAACCTAGCTAGAGGTATTAAAGATAACAGGAAGGGATTCTACAAGTATGTAGCAAATAAAAAACAGACTAGGGAAAATGTAGGCCCCCTCAGGAAGCTCTCGGCAGAACTGGCTACGCAGGATTTGGAGAAGGCTGAGGTTCTGAATGACTTCTTTGCCTGGGTCTTCACTGGCAAAGGCTCTGACCGCACCACCCAAGTCTTGGAAGGCAGATGCAGGGACTGTGAAAATGAAGAACTTACACCACTGTAGGAGAGGAACTGGTTCGAGACCATCTTAAAAATCTGAATGAGCGTTTGACACTGTCCCACACAACATCCTTGTCTCTAAATTGGAGCGACATCAATTTGATGGATGGACCACTCGGTGGATAAAGAACTGGCTGGATGGCTGCATGCAAAGAGTTGTGGTCAATGGCTCAATGTCCGGCTGGAGACCAGTAACGAGTGGGGTGCCTCAGGGATCGGTGTCGGGACTGGTCTCGTTTAACATCTCTTTCGCTGGCATGGACAGTGGGATTGAGTGCACCCTCAGCAAGTTTGTCAATGCCACCGAGCTGTGTGGTTCGGTTGATACCCTGGAGGGAAGGAATGCCATCCAGAGGGACCTTGACACGCTTGTGAGGTGGGCTGATGCCAACCTCATGTAGTTTAACCATGCCAAGTGCAAGGTCCTACACCTGGGTCAGAGCAACACCAGTGCCTACACCTGGGGGCACAGCTACAGGTTGGGCAGAGAAGAGATTCAGAGCAGCCCTGTGGAGAAGGACTTGGGGGTGTTGGTTGATGAGAAAATGAACATGGGCTGGCAGTGTGCGCTTGCAGCCCAGAAAGCAACCGTATCCTGGGCTGCATCAAAAGAAGCATGACCAGCAGGTGAAAGGAGGTGATCCTGCCCCTCTACTCTGCTCTTGTGAGACCTCACCTGGAGTATTGTGTGCAGTTCTGGTGTCCTCAACATAAAAAGGATATGGAGCTGTTGGAACAAGTCCAGAGGAGGCCACGAGGATGATCAGGGACTGGAGCACCTCCTGTATGAAGACAGGCTGAGGAAGTTGGGGCTCTTCAGCCTGGAGAAGAGAAGGCTGCGTGGAGACCTCATAGCAGCCTTCCAGTGTCTGAAGGGGGCCTATAGGGATGCTGGAGAGGGACTCTTCATTAAGGACTGTAGTAACAGGACAAGGGGTAACGGGTAAAACTTCAACAGGGGAAGTTTAAGTTCAATATAAGAAGGAAATTCTTTCCTGTGAGGGTGGTGAGGCCCTGGAATAGGTTGCCCAGGGAGGTTGTGAATGCTCCATCCCTGGCAGTGTTCAAGACTAGGTTGTACGAGGCCTTAGGTGATATGGTTTAGCTTAAGGTGTCCCTGCCCACGGCAGGGGGGTTGGAACTAGATGATCTTACGGTCCTTTCCAACCCTAATGATTCTATGATTCTATAAAACAAGCCAGGAGGTGAGAAAATCAGTTTTTTTCTCAAGATAGAGATGATTCTGTGCAGTACAGTCATGCAGATCCACACATGGAGTCCAAGTCTGTTTGTGTCACATTATGTCTAATACCAGTATTATACATTTTATTTGTATTCCTCTGTCACACATACGTATATTTACACACATACACACATAGTACGCATATAGGAGGTGAGGGACAAGGTCAAGAATCTTGCAAGAAAAGTGGATATTTATCAGTGACAAAAGTGAGAATTGAATAAAGCTGATTGGTGTTCCTGTGAGGAAAAAGAGTCCTGGGATAATTCAAGGTAATCTGTTCCTACACGCTGGTGGCTGAAAAGTGAAATGAAGTTTGAAGTTGCTGCTCCTCTTGGTGTCCTTCCTAGGAATATGCGATGGGGGTTCTATTTCTCATTAAATGCTCTCATTGACTGTTGTGCAGGAACTGTGAAAGAACCTACATAAAGTCATGAGGATTAGTGGAAAATCCCATTAGTTTAGGCTTTCTCACTTGATGTATTCATGTCCTGCATGATACAAGTCTTGCATGTTGCCAGTGGTTGAACAACCTCCTCCTGCACTTCAGCAGAGGGCACTTCACCTCCTTGATCCTCAGGGTGTAGATGAATGGGTTTAACGTTGGGGTGACCACGGTGTAAAAGACGGACCATCTCAGTGCTGTGCGTGTCAGAGCACACGAGCTTTAGCACAGGAACATTGTCACAGAAGAAGTGGTCAATGTGGTTGGGACCACAGAAAGAACCTCCAACCACGCACCATGTGCAGATGATGGCACTGAGGAAGGCAAATAGGTAGGATGATGCTACCAGCTGCCAGCAGACGCCTCTGGAGATGAAGGTCACATAAAGCAGGGGGTGGCAGATAGCAATGTGCCAGTCGTAGGCCATCATGGCCAGCAGGTGACACTCAATGGCAGCAAAGAATGCAAAGATGAGGAGCTGCATCATGCAGCTGGTGAAAGAAATGGTTTTGTCCTCTGATAACAGGTCTGCCAGCATCCTGGGGCAGATGACTGTAGAACAGCAGATGTCAGTGAAGGCAAAATGGGTGAGGAAGAAGTACATGGGGGTGTGGAGGCTGGGAGACACCCGAACCAAGATGATAATGCCAAAGTTCCCCTCCAAAGCGACAATGTAAATCAGGAGAAACAAGACAAAAAGAGGGGTCTGCTCACATGGTCTGTCTGTAGTTCCCAAGAAGACAAATTTAGTCTGCGTGTGATTTCCTTCCATGACCAGCTGTTACCTACCAAGGCAAAAGGAAGGAAAACATCAAAATCATTGCAAACAGAAATTCACTTTTGGACCATACTTAACTACAATCGATCACCAGTTTAACTGCCATGTTTTGGCATTTTGGTGTTTTGTATTGTATTTTGTAAACCCGAATTATATGATTTTGTTCTTCATTTGAGGTACTTAGAAAAAAACAGAGAGTGCGATGAAGCAAAAAATGCCATTTTCATTCTTCTATGCTGAGAAATATAAACTATGGATTTATTCAAGCACCTGATTTTTCAGGTTTGAGTGAAGAATCAGATCTTTATTCACTTTCAGATTGGAGGCAGTTTGTGTCAGAAGACAGCTTAGAGGAAACTCATAGGAGCTCAAGTAAACCTTGAGCAAGAGAAAGTCACATTCCCATTGAAATCGTAGCTTACACATTAATGACCTCCAGATATTTTCCCTTGGCTTTTAATTCTAATGCCAGTCTTAAAATCGCATATATCAAAGTGTTATCTATAATTAAAAAAGTATAAAATTCACATTGCTAAAGTCATGATTTCTACCTTTCTGAGTTCCAGCATGCTGAAGCACCCTAAACCTATGGGCATTATGTTGCTTGCCTTAGAAAAGAGTTGGTGTTATAAGAGGCTGATTCCAAAGGCTGATTTGTTAGTGACCATATTCTGTTGACAACCTGAAATGCTGCATTTCTTTATGACAAAATAAGATTCATCCTCATTTAACTCTTGAGTAATTCAGTTCATCTTGCTTTAGCTGCCTATGTAAAAGAAAACAACCTGCATAAGCCAATGCTCCCTCTTATTATAAAGGAAACCCGCATTGGTAAGGCTGTTTTCCAATGCAGCTTTCCCAAAGGCAACCCGAGGACATGCAGAAGCAAACCCACTGCCTCAATGCAGGTGAGACTCTGCTTTGTGTTGGTGTTACATCCTGTGACTTCCTTCTGCCACCGAGTGATGGGAGCCACAGGTTAGTCCCCAACGCAGCAGAGAACGCCTACGTGCCTGCATCAGCTCTGTTAAGCACCTGATGTGAAGAGAGGTGAGCTCCTGCCAGACTCAAGAGCCCAGCTTGTGGTGCTGGGGCTGTAAATACAGTTGCATGTGCTCTGCTGGGAGGAAGCCTCCAGGGCTGCTCATGATTTACCAGAGGAAAACAAAACAAAGGGTGTGAAATCACCTCTGAAAGGCATTGTGGTGCTTGGGCATCTGAGAGACATGGAGTGGATGAGCCAAACCTGAGCACAGCTACACAGCAGCAGCAGTGATGAGCAGCTCATAGGATGCTTCTGACATACTTATGGACTATGCCAAACTTTCTGTCTGTCATTGGCAACAGAATGAAAATGGTTTAGAGCCATTTCTGATCTTGCACAGGATCCCCAAATGGGACAGGAAGCACAAGTGACTCCTTCTCTGGAGCTGCTGATGTTCCTCCTTGGACACTGGCAAGCCCAGTTTTCCATCCCCAGTGGGCTTATCCACTTGTAGAGCCTGGATGGCCAACGGCTGAGCTGATGCTTTGGGGCTTCCACTCTATTGAAGGATGAGAAATGGGTATTTGAGGCAAGGATGAAGTGAAGGTCCCAGGGTGAACTAATTAGGCCTTTATCCCCCTGAGCAGCCTCAGCTGGGGCTCCGTCCCCACCCTCCACCCATTTGCCCACCGTCTCTATTTTAACTCAGCCCAGGGAAGTTGGGTTATGTTTGAGTTTTTGTTTTCATTTTAGCAGGAGTTGTGCACATCTATGGAATCCTTTGATGGTGACCAAAGCTTGCTCATGTACCTTCCTAGCAATTGCTGGACCTGACCCTGTTCAGGGGATTGACTTGGCTTGATCTGACATTCTTTGGCTTAGTCCTGGACCTGTGTCTTTCATACCATCACCAACCTGCCTGATGATTGGAGTCTTGGCTGAACTTGGCCCAGGTCTCTGTTCCTGTCCTACTTCTCTGGCTCAGGTACTGTGGGATGCTCACTGTGCACCACGGTGTTCCTTTTTGGCTCTACTTAAAGAGATTAAAGAAAGACACTCCTGTGGCATTCCTCATGCTCCTGCAGAGCAGAACCCAGCACACTGCTCTCAACAGCTCGGCCAGGGCTCACTGCTCTGGCATTCCCTCTCTCTCTAGATTATGTACTTAAATGGGCAAATTTGGAGCTATTCTTCTGTGTTAGGGAAGTTGAGTAATCAAGTGCACCTTAAGTTCATGTATTATTCTCTTGTCCTTGGTGCTTTCTCCTTTACCAAGTATGATGTGAGACTTTTATGGAGAGGACCTCTTTTACGTATGTGATGTGGGAAGTTTATGTCCACCCCCAGGGATCTCTGCATTTTGTAGATCATTTCTATGCAAAGATTGAAGCAGAATCATGCAATGATTGTCTCGGTGTAAAATGTATTTCCAAAACCTCCAGCCTGTTTCTTGTGTTGCTGGAATTCAGAGTTCTGCCTCCCCTGTACATTAGACTTAGGTTCCTATTGCCAGTTCACTGAGTTGGATCCACCACACACAAGACTATGGCAAACCAGAGCTCTCTCAGGAGCATGGCATCAAGTGTGGGTAAACCTTTGAGCATTTCAGTTGTCTCTGCTTTGGAAAATTTGTTAAACCGAACAGGAAATAAGGACACCAGAGTGGGGTAATTCATCAAGCAGTGGTGAGCCCTACACATAATGCTTCTCATCTAGACTCCCTTTCCCACAAAAGCTTGAACCAGATGATCTTTTGAGGTCCAGCTTGGGCTTTCTGTGGCTCTATGATTTTATGTGTACAGTGTAAGCAAAGACATCCAACTAACTAGAAGGAGGAAAAGAAGTTATGGTGAAGGTTTTCAAGGAAGCTCTCTGATATTAAAAGTCTCTGACACCTTAAGTTCTTCAGCATTTAATCACATTTCTGCTGTCTCCATCAGTGGACACAGGTAGAAACCACTTTTCCCCGAGACCTTAGACAACATCTCCTCTCTTGCTGTGGTTTGGCAGAGCAAACAAAAGAGACTGTTCACCATCCATACACTTATCAAATACAAGTTAATTCCCACTCAACAGGTAAAGGAAAGCTGTTATCCCCCATCTGTGTGTTTTGGCTTTTCTCAGACCCAGACAGTTCTCAGTTACCAGGAATTCTGTGCTCGAGATTGCCTTTCATCTATGGAAACAAGCCGCAGGTTTCATTTGTCAGTAAAATACACCATTTGTGTTCCGTGGTGTACTTTATCATGAGCTGGGCATGGACATGGGATGTGGGTACTTATCTCCAGCTGGAATTCCATTTATCTCACCATTTAAGTATAGGGCACTTAAGATGAATTGAAGGACTCCCTGATGTGCCCAGAATGTCCTTAACACTGGGTGGTCTCAGAACAGTTCACTCTTTATTATATATTATATTAACATTAATGAAACATAGTAATTAATTATATTGTTATATAGTTACATTAGTTATAATGTATTAATTAAATCTACGATTTCTTCCTTTATAGAATCATAAAATAATTAGGGTTGGAAAGGACCTTAAGATCATCTAGTTCCAACCCCCCTGCCGTGGGCAGGGACACCTTACACTAAATCAGATCACCCAAGACCTCATCTCTTGTGAAGCTGCAGCCTGGGGAGGGATTCCTCTTCATATTCAAAGATGCAGCTTGAGACCTTGATTCCCACCAGCTTCTTCTCTTTGAAAGGCACAAACAAATGCAATGAATCTTTTCTAACCTTTTCTCTGACTCTTTTTCAGCAAGCAAATGTAAAACTACACTTCCTCTTCCCTCCCACCCCAGCAGCTTTAATAAAAAGCTCACAGGTAAGAGTGAGGAATTTTATTAGAGCTGAAGGACAAGGTCAAAAATCTTGCAAAAAAAAAAAAAGATATTATCAGTGACAAAAGTTATAACCAAGTAAAGCTGATTGGTATTTCCTGTGAGAAGAGGCCTGGAATAATTGAGGGTAAATTCTTCCTAGAGGAGGATAACAGCAAAATGTAATGAAGTTTGAGGTTGCTGCTCCTCTTGGGTTCCTTCCAATGCAGATGTGATTTGGGGGAGTCTCTTTCTCATTAAATACTGTCATTGGCTTTTGTGCAGGGACAGTGTAAGAACCTACATAAAGTCATGAGGATTAGTGGGAAATCCCATTGTTTCAGTGCCCCATAAGCTTTCTCACTTGACATGAAATCTTCATGTCGTGGATAATACAACTCTTCTGTGTTGCCAGTGGTTGAAGAACCTTCTCCTGCACTTGATCAGAGCCTCCTTCACCTCCTTATTCCTCAGGCTGTAGATAAATGGGTTAAGCATGGGGTTGACCACAGCATAGAGGATGGAAGCCACCTTATCCAGGCTCCTGTGGCTAGATGGAGGTTGTAGGTACATGAAGAATGCTGACCCATATAACAAGGCAACAGCCACCAAATGGGAGGTGCAGGTATGGAAGGCTCTGGCCCTGCTCTGTGCTGAGCACACCCTCAGCACGTTGCGGATGATAGAGATGTAGGAGAGCAAAATGATAACGCTCGTACCCACTACATTGATGGTGACGAAGGCAAAGATGAGCATCTCACTGCTGTGTGTGTCAGAGCACACGAGCTTTAGCACAGGAACAACGTCACAGAAGAAGTGGTCAATGCGGTTGGGACCACAGAAGGAACCTCCAAACGTGCACCATGTGCAGATGATGGCACTGAGGAAGGCAAATGCGTAGGATGATGCTACCAGCTGCCAGCAGACGCGTCTGGAGATGATGGTCACGTAAAGCAGGGGCTGGCAGATAGCAACGTGCCGATCGTAGGCCATCATGGCCAGCAGGTGACACTCAATTACAGCAAAGTGTGTAAAGCTTTGAGACTGCATCATGCAGCCGGTAAAAGAAATGGTTTTGTCCTCTGATAACAGGTCTGCCAGCATCCTGGGGGAGATGACTGTGGAATAGCAGATGTCAATGAAGGCAAAATGGGAGAGGAAGAAGTACATGGGGGTCTGGAGGCTGGAAGACACCCGAACCAAGATGATAATGCCGAAGTTCCCCACCAAAATGACAATGTAATTCAGCAGAAACAACACGAACAGAGGGATCTGAGCACCCGGGCTGTCTGTAATTCCTGAAAGGATGAATTTAATCTGGGTTTGATTTCCTCCCATGATCTGGTGTTACCTGCTGAGGCAAAAGGAAGAGAAACATTTTTTTAAAAACGGAGATTCATTTTTGGACCATGTTTAACTACAGTCAATCACCACTGTAAGTGCCACATTTTGGTTGAATTCATATACTGTACTATATTTTTAACCCAAAATCGTATGGTTTTTGGTTTTCAGTTAGTGTATTTATAAGAGAACAGGAAGCACACTGAAGTAACAAATGGCATTTTTGGTTTTCTATGCTCTAACACTTAAAACGATGGATTTATTTAGGCACTTTTGGACCATATTTTAATCCAAACAATGACCAGTTTAATGCCACATTACTGTATATTCTACTATATTAACTAACCCAAATTATATATATTTTATGTTATTCAACTGAGGTATCTTGAAAAGAACATGGACTGCATTCAAGGCACAAATGCTATTTTCAGTGCTAGGACTCTTAAAACTATGAATTTATTCAAGCACATGTGTTTTCAGATTAAAGAAAAGAATTAGATCTTTCTTCACTTTCACTTTTCAGTATTCAGAGTTAATTTGGTCAGAAGACACCTGAAAACCTCATAGTAGTACATGTAATCCAGGGGGAAAGAAAGTCCAAGTCCTAGTGAAATCCATCTTACACATGAATAAACTGCACACATTTTCCCTTGGCTTTTAGTTATCATTCCAGTCACCAAATCACATTTATTAAACTATTTGAGATTATTCATAACAGATAAAATTCACATGATTTATACTTTTCTGAGCTCCAGCACACTGAAGCATCCTAAACCTATGAGCATTAAGCTGCTTGCATTAAAAAGGAGTGGATGTTACAACGTGCTGATTTGTTACTGACTCTATTAGTCAGTGACTATATTCTGCTGACAATCTGCAATGTTGCATTTCTTTATAACAAAATAAGATTCATCCTCATTTAACTCTTGAATAAATCAGTGCATCTTGCTTTAGCAGCCTCTGTAAAAGAAACACAACCTGCATCAGACATTGCTCCCTCTTATTATAAAAAGAACCCACATTGATAAGGCTGTTTTCTGACACAGCTTTCCCAAAGAGGCCCTGAGGACATGAAGAAGAAACACGACTGCTTCAATGAAGGTGAGGCTCTGCTTTGTGTTGATGTTACCTCCTGTGACTTCCTTCTGCCACTGAGTGATGGGAGCCATGGGTTAATCCCCAAAGCAGCAGAGAACATCTACGTGCCGGCATCAGCTCTGTTAAGCACCCAATGTGAAGAGAGGTGAACTCCTTCAGACTCCAAGAGCCCAGCTTGTGGTGATGAGGCTGTAAATACAGTTGCATGTGCTCTCCTGGGAGGAAGCCTCCAGGGCTGCTCGTGACTTACCTGAGGAAAACAAAGAGAAGCAAAAAGCAAAGGGTGTGAAATCACCTCTGAAAGGCATTGTGGTACTTGGGCATCTGAGAGTCATGGAGTGGATGAGCCAAGCCAGAGCACAGCTACACAGCAGCAGTGCTGAGCAGCTCATAGGATGCTTCTGGCATACTTGTGGACTATGCAAAGGTTTTGGTCTCACCTTGGCAACAGAATGAGGAGGGATTTAGAGACATTCCTGATCTTGCAGAGGGTCCCTAAATACAACATGAAGTACAAGTGACTCCTTCTCTGGAGCTGCTGCTGTCCCTCTGTGCACACTTGCGTGCCCAGTTTTCCAGCCCCAATAGGATTATCCACATGTACTGCCTGGATGGCCAACACCTGAGCTGGTGCTTTAGGGCTTCCACTGTATTGAAGGGTGAGAAATGGGCATTTGAAGCAGTGATGAATTGTCCCAGGGTGAGCTAATAGGCCTTTATCCACCTGAGCAGCCTCAGCTGAGGCTTCATCCCTACCCTCCACCCATTTACCCCTCATCTCTATTTAAGCTCAGCCCAAGGTTTATGCACTATGCTTGAGAAAGTCTGGTTTCCAGTTTAGCATTAGTTGTGCCCATCTATGGAATCCGTTGATGGTGATCTGAGGTTGCTTGTGGACTTCCCTAGCAATTGCTGGACCTAAACTTGACCAGGAGATTGACTTGACCTGTGTTGGCTTGGTTTTGGACGTGCTTCATAGTCTCCAACTCGCTTGATGCTCTGGAATCTTGGCTGAACTTGGCCTAGGTCTCTGTTCCTGCTCTACTTTTCGTGCTCAGGTACCATGGGATGGTCCCTGCACACAGTGGTGTTCTCCTTCGGTTCAATTTAGATAGATGAAGGAGACAAACCCCTGTGGCACTCCCCATGTTCCTGCAGAGTAGAACCCATTACCCTCTGCCCCCAACAGCCCAGCCACTGTTCACTGCTCTGGCAGTCCCTCTCCATCCAGACCATATCCCTGCATGGGCACAAGATGAGATAGTCTATTCAGTGAGGGAATTAGAGTGATCAATTGAACTTTATACTGGAGTGTTATTCTGCGGTCAATAGTATCACCTCCATTTTCCAAATACAATTGTAGAATGATGTTTTTGAGTAGGTGAGTAACACTGTGGTTTGGCAATGGGTTTCCAGTCTTAGTAAAAGCTCTTTGCAAACATCTCCTTGCTTAGTGGTAATGGTTATACTGGACAAATATAAACATGTACAGAAGAAATGCCTAACATCTTATGTATTTACCCCCTCTCCTGACACAATCCTTTTTGGGGATGTATTTTATCCTATTTAAGAGATCAGCATAGACAATTTCAATAGGATATGCTCTATTTGTCTGTATTGTTGCCTTTCTAGTTCCCCTCAGCAATGACAAGGTGCAGGTTCTGTCTTTGAATGATTTCCTTGGAGAAAGGAACAAGAGGTAGGCACAATAACAGCTCAACCTGAAAGAGGCTGGGTCTTCAACAGGAAACCAGAAGTGGCATCTCAGGTACTGTTTTGGGGGATGGTGGTGGAACTAGTTTTAAACTCCTCTCAAATGTCTGTGTTTGAGACACATGGTTATGTTATAAATCCTTTCTAAAAGGAAGTTTTACTTCCTGACCTTAATCTGGCAGGAAATCAGTTGCTTGGAAGTATTTGCTGTTTGCTTAAAATGTAATTTGAATGATAGAAATTAAAGGGGAAAACACATTTTTAACAAGTTGCCAGTGAAGCTGGAAGAGAAGGAAAGATAAATTCATATGCCCGTCTGTCTCTTCTATGTATTTATTCTTATGAGATGAGAGCAGTTATTGAGATGCAGTTTAGCCCCCAAAGTAGCCACTAACCTTGTTATTAATCAGGACAGGCTCTGTGCTGGGCAAAGCTTTGGTACCTGTGCATCCCACCTAGTGGCTGTCACCATCTTCTATGGGACCCTTATCTTCGTGTACCTACGGCCCAGCTCCAGCTACAACCTGGGCAGGGACAAAATAGTTTCTGTCTTTTACACCACGGTGACCCCAATGTTGAACCCTTTCATCTACAGCCTGAGGAACAAGGAGGTAAAGAGTGTTCTGAAGAGAACAGTGGGGAGAAGGATTATTTCCCTGCCAAAGTAGTAAATGGTTTGACACTTAGTGATGGGAGTGGGGTTGGTGGTTTTGAGTCTTTTTGAGGTTGGAGAGAAGCTGTGATGATACTTCTATATATTATTGTCCATTTTGTAGACCAGCTTTATCGATGTGGGCGTAATTTGCTATACATTTGCCTCTTGATTGTGTATTTCATAACAGGAGAAACACATACTCGCTGAAGAGCCACCAAAGATTGATTTGTGATGAAACATGCTAAAATGTCCAACTTGTTCCTGAATATTTGAAGGCAAGAATGTGTTGGATTTTCCTATGTACCTGCCATTGCTTAAGCAACCCCAAATCGCTTCTTTCTTGAAGGGAAATATGATGACAAGGCTCAGTCCTGTTAAAATAACCCATTTATGAGATTTCTGCTGAGGACTTGGACTATTTTCTCAGCTGTCTTTTCAAGAGCCCACTTGTGGTCTCTTACAGCTGGGACATCATTCACCAGTATGGTGGATGCTCTACCAAGTGCTGTACCTCTTCCAGCCATGAGATGTGATCTATGGACTTAAGGTGAATTTCAGTGCTTCCAGGTAATCCCCATGACAGATGGGAGCATGCAGAAGAACACACAGAGCAGACCAAGGAGGCTTGGAGGAGAGAGGAGGAAGAAAAGTTTCCTAAAGCTGCAGGAAACAGGGAAGCTGGAGAGGAGCTTCTTGGAATTTTCTTCCCTGATCAATGACCCATCAAAGAATGTTCAAAGGTATTTGAAGATTTCCCTGCTGCGCTTTAATCCTTCAAAGTGCTTTTTATAGTGAAGAAATACTTCAAATGATTTTGTTAATATACAGAGCAAAGGATTGAACAATGATGGTTCCTAAATGTACTGTTGAGTGGAATTGTTCAATACGTATATTCAAACTTAATGTACAGTAAAGCCATGCTGCGTTTGTTGCAATAAAACACATTTCTATTTTTATTCTTTTTTTTTCTCTAAGTATGTAGTTCTCTGTATCCACAAGACCATTAGTTGTGGGATTTCACTGCCCAAAAATGGAGTTTAATAAGTAGACATTATATCTGATCTCAGTCTCCCTCCTTAGAAGGAACTCAAATGGCTCAAGTGAATGATGGTGCATAAAGATATAATAAAGATATATAAAGATATCAGCTGCATATAGAACGTATATTATGATTCTGATACATTTAACTTCAGGACACCTGAATTTCAGGTGGCGGAGGCCCACCCAGCCTATGAGTCATGGCACCTCCTTATGTCAGATTTCAGTTCTGTATAACTTCAGTGTACTTTTTATTTGAAACTCCCCCTTTCCATTACCACCTTCATTATAAGAGGAAAATTAATAGGCTCAAAACATCCTTAGACACAACAGAGCTGATACAAGATGAGGAATTTAGTGATAAAAACTTCGAAGGTTTATACCTAATAACCTGATGACTGTCTACCTGCTTTCTACAAGTTGTTTTTCCTCCTTGTCATGCTGTTGTAAGAAGCAAAATAAGTTTATTCTGGCAATAACTGGAATATGTGTTTTTAGTCACCTTTTCAGGGAAGGGGAGCGTGTTCCAGCCTAGAAAGGCTGGACCAGATGATCCTTGAGGTCCCTTCCACCCTGGTGTTCTCTGGTTCTGATGGAGAACTTAGTCTGTTCATGCAACCATGTGTGGGTCTTCTCTGGACATGGCAAATCCTCCTTTGGGCTACACAGACTCTATTGATCCATCCAATTCCTCCTGAGGTATCATAGGATGTATGGACACAGGTCTGGCAGGCATGGCTTGTGTCCTTTAGGGTAGCCAGAGGGATGTATGGTAGGTCTTTGATAGTCCTGGACTCCCACGTATGAACAGTTGAGCGACCACCTTCATTTCTCCTGACTGCAATGAGACTCTTGGCAGTTAGCTCATATACCAATGCTTAATGCTGTTGGCAACTGATGGATGAATAAATCTCACTTATGGATCAAATCTGATCCAAATATGGCTCTGTTCATGCTGTCGGTCTAATCTCAAAGCATGGTCTTCTAGTATTTAAAGGGAAAACTCAGCTATACTGAAAGAAACAGTGTGAATTGTAACACCCAAAAACGTTCCAGGCACTGGAAGAATCTGGTGTCTATTGAGTGTGTTGAGCAGAGGCAAACGACACTGAAGTTACCATGAATATACTATCAATTTGCTGCTACACCCCTCCAAAAATGTTATAGAAAGAACTGGATTAACATCATCCCTTTTCAAAAGAAGTTGTAATGGAATGGGTTTGGTCTTGCAATAGAAGTGGAGCAGTGGAATGACTTGGCTCTGTGCAAAAAGGAGTCAAGAATGGGTAGCTGAGATCCCCTGGAAGTACCTGGAGCACAGTAAAAAGGTGTAATGGACCATCAGTCATGTTCTGACAAGTTGGTCCTAGATAGACCCCTGTGTTCCTAACCATCAGTAATCTTTCCGGCTCATTTAGTGCTTGGAGGCTTGGGTCAGCCTTCATCTTCTATAATCCCAGCTGTCTTCTCCAGGCATCCGTCCAGAGGTAATTACCTAAGCTGCTTGCAGCAGGTGTTTAAGATAATTGACATAGACTGCCCTTTGGCTGCACCTTCTCACTTGTCCCTTGATTCTTCAAAAGGGCTTGTGAAGAACAACTTGTGCTTGCTTGGATCTCTGCTTTTCCTGTCCCTGGAGGCTGCTGAATGTTGTTACAGGTTAGAGATCTTTGTGACAACAATTAGAAGAGATTTTCCACCAGCCTGTGTGGGCAAGCTTGGAGGAAATGGCCACAGAGCAGTCCATTCCACTGTAGCTCCCTGGAAATGAATAGTGGGGATCCCTTGATGCACAGGGTGCTAATTGTCAAGTTATCCCATTCCAGTTCAAATAAAGGCATGGTTAACACTGTCCTTTGTTTTCCAGACTTTTTTCCTTCCTTGCCAGATACAAAAGCCCTGAATGGCAGAGCAGAATCACACCTCAGCAGCAGAGTTCATCCTCAAGGGTCTCAGTGACCAAGCGGAGGTGAAGGCAGCCCTTTTTGTGCTGTTGCTGCTCATCGACACCGTCACCCTTCTGGGCAACACAGGGATAACTGTAGCCATCCGAGGTCACCCACAGCTCCACACATCCATGTACTTCTTCCTGGGCAGCCTCTCCATTGTTCACATCTGCTTCTCCTCTGTGGTAGCCCCCAGGACTTTGGTGAACTTCCTATTGGAGAAGAAGACCATTTCCTTTGCTGGCTCTATGGGTCAAGCTTTCTTCTACATCATCTTTGTGACAACTGAGTTTTTCCTGCTGGCTGTCATGGCCTATGACCGGTATGTGGCCATCTGTAACCCCCTGCTCTACTCCTCTGTCATGACTCAGAGGTTATGTGTGGGGCTGGTGGTAGGGTGCTATATTGGGGGTGTCCTGAACTCTATCATTCAGATGACCTTCATCATCAGGCTGCCCTTCAGCAGCTTCAATGTCATCAACCACTTCTTCTGTGATGTTCCTCCTCTCCTGGCTCTGTCCTGTGCCAGCACGTACATCAATGAGATGATCCTCTTCTCCTTGGCTGGTGTCATTGAGCTCAGCACCATCTCTGCCATTCTGGTCTCCTACGTCTTCATCTTCTTTGCCATCCTGAGGATCCGTAATGCTGAGGGCAGGAAAAAAGCCTTTTCCACCTGCATGTCCCACCTGATTGTGGTGACCATGTTGTATGGAACAACCATCTTCATGTATTTACGCCCTAGCTCTTGTTACTTCCTGAACACTGACAAAGTGGTCTCTGTTTTCTACACGGTGGTGATCCCCATGCTCAACCCCCTCATCTACAGCTTGAGGAACAAAGAGATGAAGGATGCTCTGTGGAGAACTGCAGAAAGAATCACAGTCAGGCTTTGAAAACCCTGATCCAGGGATGTGGGTAACATGAGGCTTTGTTCCAGAGGCTGTGGAGCCTCCACCCATGGACATGTTCAGAAGCTGCCTGAATGAGGCCAGGAGCAACCTGATGTGACTATGACCAGCAGGACATAGTTATTGTGCAGAAAGGACATCTAGGAGGTCTCTGTTCCTATGACTGGCAAATTATACACATAAACATATATGTATATGTGTCTATATATACAAAAACACAATATTAAATGCGTCCTAAACTATATATTTATATATAACACAATATATTCTTATGTTAAATGTCAACACCAACACCCACGATACTGATTTTCCTTTCCTCAGTTTAGTTGGATTCTCAGTGGGTGGGGAGGGTCCATCTGCTGTGGGCTTTTCCCAGGAAGGATGGAAACCCAAGATCTAAATGGATGAACTGATGTTTTAATGCAGTTGTGGAGCAATGGGATATTGTGCGTGAGCCAAGTGAGTGAAATGCAAATTCTTCAACAGGTCTGTGTTTGGAACCAGGCTGCTGAGTTAAATCACAGTCAAATTGGGCTTTGCCACCTCTATTCCGGCGGCTGTAGAACTTCACCCTTTCAGTTTTCCTCCTCAAGTTCTGCCTTTCTCAACGCCTTTAAGAGGAGCTCTAAGGAGTTTTCTAATTTATACCCACAGTGGTTTGTTAAAAACAAAGGCAAGAATGTTATCAGTAGAGTTTGCTGCAGGAGAGTTGCACTTTGGTTTGAGGCAATGGGGATTAAAGAAACCCAAAGCAAACATGGAAACACACCAACACTCTGAAACAGCCGGAAAATCGAAGGTAATTCCTTTTCCTATGTGATTTTTGTTCCTTCTTGGTACCATTGCTCTCTGTGGTCACCTCCAAGAGGTGCAAAATGGTCACAGGAGTACCTGTAGGTATCAAAAGGCAGTAGTTTTGAAATAAGTGGCTAGAAAATCCTGGATCAGGATTTCTTATGCAACACCACCATCTATTGGACGTTGCTGGGAATAGCCACTCCTTTTTCTTTAAGATAAAAACTTTTTCTTACGTGCTGGGAAGCTTTGGGTAGCCAAGTGGCTTGTTCTTACCCAAGAAACTGAGAAATAATAGATAAATAAACTAAGGCCATCATGTTGCCTCTACAGTTGGCTGATCCTATGTAGACAGTTTATTTCCTGACCCTGTTAAAGCAATGTCAGATAGTTTAAAAGCTTCAAACAAAGTCCCCTCACATTTAGAAATGATGCTTTAAAACCCACTTTTCCTAATGCAGTTTTAGGCTGAGGCTTCAGGTTGTATGAAATGTAGATTACTGTAGAATCATAGAGTGGTTTGGGTTGGAAAGGAGCTTGGTTCCAACCCCCTGCCATGGTCCGGGACACTACACACTAGACCATGTCATCCAAGACCCTGTGTACAACCTGACCTAGAACATTGCCAGGCATGGGGCAGCCACAGCTTCTCTGGGCACCCTGTGCCAGTGTCTCAGCACCCTCACAGGGAACAGCTTCTGCTTTACATCCAACCTGAACTCCCCCTGTTTCAGTTTGAACCCATCACTCCTTGTCTTGTCATTCCAGTCCCTGATGAAGAGTCCCTCTCCAGCATCCTTGTAGCCCCCTTCAGACACTGGAAGCTGCTCTGAGGTCTCCACACAGCTTCTTTTCTCCAGGCTGAACAGCGCCAGTGTTCTAAGCCTGGCTTCATACAGGAGCTGCTTCAGCCCCTAATCATCCTCATGGCCTCCTCTGCACTTGCTCCATGTCCTTCTGATGTTGAGGATATCAAATTCACTCTGCCTTTTAAATGTTTTTTTCTCTTAAATATTCTGTGCTATCCATACACAATTTGAAGTGCTAATTCATGGTGTTTTAAATGATTCCTCTCTCCATCAGTTGTTTCCTCTAGATCCACAGATCCCTCTCAGAAAGTGTCCCCATTGCACATCTTTACTCCTGACAAAGCCATCCCAGATTTTATAATGAAGGCAAAGGAAAACACATCAGATCTCAAAACAGGTAAGGTCTCAACCTTTATCCCAGGTAGGTGAAGGATTTAATTCCTTGTTGTTGATGGATGTAAATCACACCCATCACCACCTAAATAATCCCAGGGGAGCAGCTGGGCTTATTTAGGTGCTCTCTGATGCTGAATTAAATGGGTGAGGATGCCTATAGAGTAACCAAGTTCCTGGGCTACTGGTGGATCCATCCTGGTAACCTGCATGGGGTTGGAAACCCACCTTTTGTTACAGAGCATTAAGTTCTAGGCAGGAATAGCCAGGGTCATTCCCTACTAAGGCTTTCGGGGAGTAAAGAGGTGATTTCTGTCCTTTCCTGGAAGGCCCTGCAGCCCCCTCTTATCTTTGGGAGCACAGTAATGGAAGCATTTCTGATTGAAAAGTAAAGGCAGCTGCATCAAAATGAAAAGGAAGTTGTGCTTTTATATTTTCATTCTAAGTAGCAGCATGAACTGAGATAAAGGAGAGCTGGATTTCCCCTACACTGAGGGTTGAACGCATCTGAGAGTGCTTCCCAAGAGGTAATCTTGTTTTTGAATATGGATATGACACACTACATACTGCTATGTACTAAAAAACTACTTTTGGGGATTTTTGAAGGCTGGATAAAACTCTTAAAGACAACAGTTTTGGGCTGGTATTGTTCAAATAAGACCTTCTGGTGCCATTAATTTTAAAACCTGTTGGGTGTATCCTGACCTGGCTCTTGGGAGCCCTTTGGGCTGACCCTTGCCTGGTCTGACAGCTTCCTGGTGCTTAATGTGTAATCCCCTGACTTGTTTTACCCCTGGCTCTATGAATACCACAAAGGACAAGGCTCTGGAAGGACGGGTAGATGCTGCATGGGGGAAGACAGAGCAGCATTACCCTTCTAGCTGGAGCCTGGAGAAGCTGGGAGTATTAAAACCCATTTCAAGTGGATCTGAGAGGAAAGACGAAGAAATCCCTGATATGAAAACCCTGATTTGTCCTGTGGCATCCACAGGATCCACAGGCCTTGTAGCAAACCTTAACACCTCTGCTTTATTTCAGGGCAGCAGAAACCATCCCCTTGAGGAATCAGAGGGATGCTGGTGCTGTGAGCATGGGGCTCTTTTGCTTCATATTTTAAACGATCCCTTTCTTCACTCATTTGATAGTTTGTGCTGTAAGACTCTCGAAAGAGCAGCTAGCCAAACAGTGTGTTATAGCTCTAGAGAGCTGGCACCTTCCCCTTGTTCCTGTACTGAGATCTTGAGGATAACATCCACCATGAGGGCTTCGGACTGTCAGAGGGGAGATTGAGATGAGCTTTTAGGCAGAAGCTCTTCCCTGGGAGGGTGCAAGGCGCTGTCACAGGGTGCCCAGAGAAGCTGTGGCTGCCCCACCCCTGGCAGTGCTCAAGGCCAGGTTGGACACAGGAGCTTGGAGCAAGCTGCTCTAGTGGAAGGGGTCCCTGCTCGTGGCAGGGATTGGAGCAGGATGAGCTTTAAGGTCTCTTCCAACACAAACTACTCTGGGATTCTATGGTTCTATGAGAGCAAGCTCACTGCTACCTAACCAGGAGGTTGTGATGCAAGGTTTTGCTTGGCTGTAGAGTCTCAACAGCAGCTGGATGTTCCCTTATCCATGTCAAGAGTTGCATCTTGGATAATACTAGCAACAGTCTGCTTGGTGAGCCCTAGGGCAGCTTGTTGAAAGCTTGGCCAAAAAACAAGATCTTACCAAATTGGAGTAGGAAAGCCACAAATGGAGGTCCTTTCCCCAGGAATACAGGGATAAATATTCAGTCAACTCTTCAGCAGAGTGTGGACCCACAACCTGCATGGATAATATCTAAACGAGGGCTGCAAGGTATGGATTTTCAGATTAATTTATCTCCATTCCAGTGAGTTTGCTCAAGCTGCAGGGAGATGTGATTGCTGGGGGAAGCTGTCGTGCATAGCACAAGCTGCAGCCTTAGACACATCCCAGGTTTCATATCTGCCCTTGGATCACTTCAGACCAAGCACTTGGTTTGTCAAGCAAGAAAAAGTGAGGGTGAACCTTTGTTAATTGTGAGCTTCAGGTCAATTCTCCCCTGGCAGGAGATGTGTGTGTCTGGGCAGGTGGATGTTACCTCAGGGGGAGGATTGAGACCCAGACCCAAACACTTCGATTTTCATTACTTGGGTCACATCTTCCAGCTCCGTGTTGATGGCTCAGGAGCTGCTTTGCCTCCGGCATCTCTATGCGAGCAGTGAAAAGCAGCTCTAAATCCCCATTAACATCAGGAGACCACACGCGTTGCTCACAGGACATCTGAAATGAGGAGTCTGGCTCTGGAGGGGGAGCTCACCCCTTCAGCAAAGGGTCATCAAATAATGATGACTTAAGCATGGCTCTGCTTGTCAGATACCAGCCACGCGCACTCCTGCTTTGCTCTCTGGTGTAACTCTGTCAAGTGATGATTAATGCTAGGCAAGATAAATCAATGAGGATTTATTCTACCTGTCGTAAGCTGTGATAATAGGAGCTGCTGATTTCTCCCAGGGAGAACTTATCTTTGGTCAAACCCGAATATATCTTTTGTCTCCAAGTTAGGCATCGTGTCTAAAGCAAAATGAGGCAAGAAATCCTGGTTCTGCACCATCCTACCCTAAGGAAAGCCACATTTGCTCTCAAAGAGCTCCTCCTGGGTCACAGAGAACAGCTGTTTATTCCTCATGTACTCACCCTGGACTGGCAGCATCTAAAAGATGAGAAATAATTTCCTTTTCCCAGCAGTTACTGGGGAATTCAAGGACTTCCATGTGTCAATGGCTTGAGAGGAACTATGAGGAACCCTGCAGTTTATTTATTCTGCTGTTGCCCTCACTCCTTTGCCTTAAAATACATACTTGCTTCCAAGTATGTTGCTGGTGGTTGTGGTGTTCAGCCAAGACTGGCCTTGGGAACTTGGTGCTTTCCTCTCTCAAAGAGAATTTACCTTATATTGACTTGTATGTATGTAAGTTGTGTAACTGATTGATAGACAAAACCTGACATTCTTAATATTATTGAGGTATTTGGGCCTATTCAGCATTTCAATTTGGAGACATAAATCAGGCAAACTGCTTATAGATTCACTATGGTTGAAGATAATTATATGTCCCCCTCTGAGCTTATTCTCCTGGGCTTCACAAACAGGGAAGTCCTGTGGGTGATGTGCTTTGTCTTATTCCTTGCCATTTCTGTGGTTACCTTTATAGGAAACCTGCAATTAATTGCATTAATCAAAATGGATTCCTGCCTACACACCCCCATGTACTTTTTCCTAAGCCACTTCTCTCTCCTGGATGTCTGCTAGTCCTCTACCATCATCCCTAAAGCCTTGCTCCATATTCTAGTGGAGAAGAAGGTGATTTCCTTCATTAGATGTGCCACTCAGCTCTTCTGCTTTGCAACCTGTGCCACCACCGAGTGCTACGTGCTGGCTGCTATGGCTTACGATCGCTACATGGCCATTTGTAACCCCCTTCTCTACTCCATGGTCATGTCCCAAAGGCTTTGCATTGGGATGTTGGCTGGTGCCTACTTAGCTGGCGTGATCAGCTCTACCATACACACGGTTTCCTTATTTTGTCTCCCGTTCTGTTGGTCCAAGACGATCAATCACTTCTTCTGTGATGGACCACCACTGCCAGCCCTCTCCTGCTCTGACACCCCTGCCATTGAGGTGATGGTTGCTGCCGTGGTGGGGTTCAAGGTACTGATCACCACGGTCTTCATCCTCATCTCCTACTTGTCGGTCCTTTCCACTGTCATGCGGATGCGGTCTGTGGTTGGTCAATGCAAAGCTTTCTCCACCTGTGCCTCTCACTTCATCTCCATTGCTTTGTACTACGGCAGCTCCCTCTTCATGTACCTGCTCCCCAGCTCCAGCCAGTCCTCGAAGCATGACGAGGTGGTCTCCATGCTGTACTCTGTGGCTGTCCCCATGCTGAACCCACTCATCTACAGCCTAAGAAATGCGGATATGAAGAACGCCATGAGGACAGCAAAAAGTAGAGTCCTCTGCTCTTTGTCCATTCATGGTTCCTAGTCAGCTGAAAGGAGAGGGCTACCCTGCCCTGGTGAGAAGCAGCAGGATGGATATTGCACCTTCAGGGATGGCTGGATATCGGACGTTAAAGAGGATGGCTGGATATAGCACCTTCAAGGACGGGTGGATATAGCACCTTCACAAAGCAGGGACTAAACATACTTGGAAGCATGACAGCTGGAAAACACGCTTCTCCTTAAACCAAGGCTACATTCTGTGCTGGCATGGACAGGACTTTCTCAGGCTGCAGCCTGAAACCTGACAGTGTGTCATGGTTTAAACCCAGTCAGGTAACTTGTTCACTCACTCCCAGTGAGTGGTGCCAAGCTGACAACAATCAAGGTCCGTGTCCGTCTCCCCCCCCCCCCGCACCAGGGCTCTCCCCTTCCCCGCTCCTGGAGGAACGGGGAGGAGGATCGAGAGAGTGCAACTCCTACGGGTTGAGACAAGAACAGTCCAGCAACAAATCACCACCGCTACTATCAACTACAACAATGATAAGGGAAAATAACAAGGGAACAGAATACGATACCACCGGCCAAGAAAGCGAGTTCCACCCGGAAGCTCCTGTCCTTCCGGGTAACTCCCAGTTACCCCCCACCCCGGGCATGACGTGCTGTGGTATGGAATACCTCCCCGGCTAGCCCGGGTCAGGCGCCCCGTCTCTGCTTCCTCACAGCTTCCCCTCCTCCCTGGCAGAGCATGAGCCTCACAGTGTCCTTGGTCAGGGTAAACATCACTTAGCAACAACCGAAAACATCGGCTTCACCAACACTGTTCTCAAGCTGGAAGTCAAAACACAGCACTGTACCAGTTAACACAAAGGACAAACATGACTGCTACTGCTGAACCCAGGACACAGTGACTGTGTATTGGAAAGAAAGTTGTTGTCCAAAGTGAGTGTTACTTAAATATTACTTGAAATTAATATATTTTATTATTTAAATGCTATTAAACATAACAATAAACTTTCTTTCAGGGTTCAGAGAGCAAAAGGGAGAAGGTGGTGGCTTTGCCCTGCTGGCATCAAATCAGCGGGTATCTAAGCTAATGTCTTATATTAGCAAATGATTTCTGGTGTTATTTCTGGTTTTAAGGAAATATTAATCGATATTTCCAGGTATTTCAAGTCCAGACTACAAGTTTTTTTCACGTGAAATGACAGAGGGGATATTGAGGTGAGCTGTCAAGCAGAAGTTGCTCCCTGTGAGGGTGCTGAGGCGCTGGCACAGGGTGCCCAGAGAAGCTGAGGCTGTTGCTTCCCTGCCAGTTTTCAAGGCCAGGTTGGACACAGGGGCTTGGAGCAAGCTGCTCTAGCGGCAGGGGGCCCAGCCCAAAGCAGGGGTTGGAGCTGGATGAGCTTTAAGGTCCCTTCCAACACAAACTGCGATGCGATTCTAAGAAATAAAGCTTTGACAGTCTGTTGGTCAACAAAGCCCTTGTGCTAAATGAGGACAAGTCATATCTGAGGCTCTGCTCTGCTGCGATTTTAAGTAGGGGTGTAAAGGGGCTGAGTGCTGTTACAATGGAGGATCTTCTTCCCTCCTGAACAGCCAAGGTGCTGCTGGCCTGGGTATCCCGACAAAGCTGATGGGACTGTCTGCTTCTGGGACTTCAAGCTGCATTATTCACCCTGCACAAGTGCACCCATGTATTCTTAGTGCCTGTTTTTGAATTCATGTAGTTCTTTTCAATAATCTTTGAATTATATATTGTTCTTCTTTTCTAAATTTGGTTAAGGGTTATTTCTCCCTCTGTTATATTGATTTTTCCCACTTCACAAGCCTTGGTCTTAGCCCAGTACTCAATGGGGAAGAAAGACATTCAAAATCACTCAGAAATCCTTTTCTACCCTCCTCCAGTGCATCTCCTGGACTGTCAGTCTGGTGCCTTCAAGCAGAAAAACAGGTTGACGTTGAAAACATCTAAAGCCACCTGTATACTTCTCCTTCTTCCTTCCCCACACTTTCATAGCTTGGTTTTCTCCTCTCATTGCCCCATTCTTTGTCTTTTCTAAATGTCTGGGGCAAGGTTATCATTTAATATTTCTACTAAGAGTTTTATAATGTCTCTTCATCTAGGAGAAGCATTCAGGGCACACCGGCACTCGGGATTCTTCGGATGAAGACTGGGAAATCTGACTTCATCCTGCTATATCCTCAAAGCAGCCACGATTTGAGCCAATGCTTTTGACCAAAGTGTTGTACAATCACTAGTCAAGTGTATGGAAATAAATGCACCTGATGGAAAGGACCAGCACAAGCCATCTACACAGAGGATGCTTTGTTGTGCTTGTTTTCAGCTCCCTTCAATGCAACATTAGATGATCTCTGTGAATGTAAAGGGCTTCCTCAGGGAAACACTGAAAGGAAGAGGTATGTGATAGATGGGCAAGGACAGAGCAAACTGTCCTGGGCCTGTCTTCCTGGGTAGGTCTCTGCAGGAGAGCTGGTCTTGGAGGTGTTGATGCAGCCAGAAGGAGTTTGGGGAGAGAGGACTTGAGAGGTTGTTTTGCTGATCAAGTCAAACTAATTATCCGATGGAGGAGGGTCCTTTGGGAGAACAGTTTGCACAACACAAGCCTCTGAGGTAATGCCTCCTGTGAGATAAAACCCCTCCACCAGCCAGCCTGGAGCATCCTGCTCCCAGGCATTTCTCCTTCAACCCATCGCATGGTCTCCAGGAGGAGCTGCAGGCACTGCATCCACCACCACCTTCCTCTTTAACCAAGCAGGTACAAAAGGGTTTGATGGGTGGTGGGTCCAGTTTGACCCTGGTCTTGCTGCCTCTCACATGCTTGATGGCATGTTGAATTTCACTCTTCTTCAGGGACTGTAGCGATAGGGCAAGGGGTGATGGGTTTGAACTGAAACAGAGAAATTCAGGTTGGAGATAAGGAAGAAGTGCTTTACTGTGAGGGTGCTGAGGTGCTGGCGCAGGGTGCCCAGAGAAGCTGTATCTGCCCCATCCCTAGCAGTGCTCAACGCCAGGTTGGACACAGGGGCTTGGAACAAGCTGCTCTAGTGGAAGGAGTCCCTGCCCGTGTCAGGGTTTGGAGCTGTGTGAGCTTTAATTTCCCTTCAACCCAAACCATTCTATGATAACCCATGGCGTGAATAAAAGTGCCCTAGTATGGGGTAGGTTTGCTTCAAAAACACCAATATTCCTGACCCCATCTACAACTGATTTAGCGATATTTTAGCATGAGAATATCCAGGCTAAAGCCTTAAAATTTAGGTTTATATATGGTATGTTTTGTATTTTACACCCTTAGGTGGATATTTGGGTTGGTCATAGGAAGCTCACTGCATTCACAGCAAGGCTCTGCTGGAGCCAAGTCCACTGCTTTCCCTTAACATTATGCATATTGGGGGTTCTTCAAAAGCAGATAAACTTAGAACTTAAAACAAATTTCAAGTACATGGCTTTGTGTGGCGTTGAAAAGGATGCAGCACAAGTAATGAAGCCACAGAAGAGCACTGATCCACTCTGAAAAATACAAAAAAGAGAGAAAAATAAACCTTAAAATTCCCAGAAATCAGTGAAGAAAATACAAAATCTTTTCTGTTTTCCACATTTTGAGATGCACTTCTTTGATTTTATTGTATTACGTTTGGATAGACGTGATGTTTTGCAGTGTTTCATTAGTGATGTGTGTATCAATCATGGTAAAATTATTCTCTTTTAATTTCAGGCTGTGTAATGAGCTCCTTCACCTCTTTGACTTCAGATCTTGGGCTACACAGAGAAATACAGCATTACAAATACATCATTTTCCATTGCATTGACTTTATGGATTAAACTCCAACTAAACTTCCACATTATTTCTCTTCTAGGGGTGTATTTCAGTGATTCCTTTCATTTCAATCCAAATCCATCAACTTGTTGAAATGACAGATACAGGAAACCTCACTGTTCTAACCAGCTTCATCCTCTTGGGTTTCTCTGATGCCCCAGAGCTACAAACCACCATCTTCACAGTCTTCTTATCCCTCTATGTTTTAATGGTGCTGGGGAACGTGACGATGATCCTGCTGATCAACACTGACCCCCACCTCCACATCCCCATGTACTTCTTCCTGACCCACTTATCTTGCATGGATGTTTGCCTTTCCTCTGCTATCATCCCAAAAGCTCTGGAGACCTTCCTGCTGGGGAGAAGCCACATCTCCTTTTGGGGTTGCTTTGCCCAGATGTATATTTTCGTGGCTCTGGCTGTCTGTGAGAGCTTCCTGCTTGGGGTAATGGCTTACGACCGATACATGGCTGTGTGCAAGCCCCTGCTCTACACCACTACCATGACCAGGGCGCGTTGCTATGGCATGATGATGCTGGTGTACACCATCGGGTTCCTCACCTCCCTGGTGCACATCACACTGGCAGGGAGGTTGTCCTTCTGTCAGGCCAGGAGCATCAACCACTTCTTCTGTGAGCTGCCCACCCTCCTGCAGCTCTCCTGCTCAGACACAAGCACAAATGAGGTCTTCCAGGTTTACCATGCTGTGTTAAACACCGTGGGCCCTCTCCTGATGATCCTGGTGTCCTACACCTACATCCTCCACACCGTCCTGCAGATCCCTTTGGCCACGAGGAGGCTGAAGGTCTTCTCTACCTGTGCTTCCCACTTGGTTGCCATCACCATCTTCTACGCACCCGTGATCCTCACCTATGTCCAGCCTCATGAGGCATCCAGATGTTGATGCAGCCAGAAGGAGTCTGGGGAATGAATGGTTCCTTCAAACAGCTTCAGGTGATTTTAAGCATGGACTGAGTCTTTGATAATTCATCCAAATAAGTATCAGTTATTTAATAGCAGGACAGAGACAGCACCATGGTGGTTTGTGTTTAAATTGTGCTAAATGAAAGTAGTTCCCACAAAAAGGAGGCTCAGCCTTGAGGTAAGGCAGTGACCACTGTCTCCGTTGCCTGGTTCATAACTGTTCATCCCAAGTGAGCTTGGAGATCTGAGGGAAGGACCAAAGGTTCAATACAGCTCTGGTATCCCCTGCAGTTCTGATACAGTTTTGGTGTCTATAGAATACTAGAATCATAGAATAGTTAGGGTTGGAAAGTACCTTAACATCACCTAGTTCCACCCCCCTGCCATGGGCAGGGACACCTCACACTAAACCATGCCACCCAAGTCTCTGTCCAACCTGGTCTTGAACACTGCCAGGGATACAACATTCACAACCTCCCTGGGCAACCCATTCCAGTGCCTCACCACCCTCACAGGAAGGAATTTCTTCCGTATATCCAATCTAAACTTCCCCTGTTTCAGTTTTAACTCGTTACCCCTTGTCCTGTCACTACAGTCCCTAATGACGAGTCCCTCGCCAGCATCCCTATAGACCCCCTTCAGATACTGGAAGGCTGCTCTGAGGTCTCCCCGCAGCCTTCTCTTCTCCAGGCTGAACAGCTCCAACTTCCTCTGCCTGTCTTCATACGGGAGGTGCTCCAGTCCATGAGCATCCTCGTGGCCTCCTCTGGACTTGTTCCAACACTTCCATGTCCTTTTTATGTTGAGGACACCAGAACTGCACACAATGCACAAGAGCGGAGCAGAGGGGCAGGATCAACTCCTTTGACCTGCTGGCCACTCTCCTTTGGATGCCGCCCAAGATACGGTTCGTTTCTTGGCTGCAAGCACACACTGCTGGCTCATGGTCCTTTTCTCACTGACCAGCACCCCCAAGTGCTTCTCTGCAGGGAACATAAGAAGGCCATGGAGCTGCTGGAGTAAGTCCAGAGGAGGCCACGAGGGTGCTCAGGGGCTGGAGCAGCTCCCGTATGGCGCCAGGCTGAGAACACTGGGGCTATTGAGCCTGGAGAAGAGAAGCTGCTTGGAGACCTCAGAGCAGCTTCCAGTGTCTGAAGGGGGCTACAAGGATGCAGGAGAGGAATTCTTCATCAGGGAGTGTAGGGATAGGACAAGGGGTGATGGGTTCAAACTGAAACCGGGGGGATCCAGATTGGATTTGAGGAAGGAATCCTTCACTATGAGGGTGCCGAGGTGCCGGCAGAGGGTGCCCAGAGAAGCTGTGGCTGCCCCATCCCTGGCAGTGTTCAATGCCAGGTTGGACACAGGGGCTTGGAGCAAACTGCTCTAAGTGGAAGTTGTCCCTGCCCATGGCAGGGGTTGGAAGTTGAGAGCTTTTAGGTCCCTTCCAACATAAACCAGTCTGGGATTCTGTGATACCTGATATGAGAATCCAATACATTTATCCCACGTAAGTGAGCTGGAGCAGTGCTAAGGACTTGTGATAGGCACACATAGGTTAACATGTGGCCAGAAGTGTGTCCCAACTAAAATCTTCCTGGGATGTGTGGTCCTTACATCTTTTCCTTTCTGGATGCTCAGTACCAGGTCTGTGCTTTGTGGATTTGACCATGTCACATCCCCTTCTGTATGTCATCACATTATTGAGGAGGAAGATGCTCTAAATGAAACAGTAGATGGAGGGGTTTTAACATTTAATCCAAACACACCATTTCTGTTTAATGAACTGTACAATTGCTGGAAGAACATGTACTTGTATAATGACAAAATGAATAAATTTGTGGTATAAATAAGTACCTTTGGAAACCGTGGTCTTCTGCATCATGCATCATGCAAACAGCACAAACAGCTCTCAATGAGAGGCAAGACCCTCTGGTGTCCAAGCTAGGGACAAGGCAAGCTCTAATAGAAACTAAGTGTTATAAACATCTCCCCCTCCTTGTCTGTGTCTGTTTCCAGGTCTCTATTTGCTACATAAAGAGCTTATTGCTAAAGGTCTCTAACAGGTTGCAGTTGGTTATTTCTGCTTTGCAGAGCATGAAGTTCTGCGGCATTCCTCAGTGGTACCTTCTCAGTTAACAGGTTGTGTTGGGGAAGAGTTGGGTGGGAGGAAATATCACTTACAGCAGCCCCACAACAAGAAAACAGGGGAAAAATCATACTTCTCCCTAAAGTCATTACATTCAATCACACTAAAATCCTTGGCAATAGGGGAAAATCCTACTCTCAGCTGCTACTTCTCCTAAACCAGATGTGAGATGAAGCCCACAGCAAGGAAGCAAGGAGGTAAGAAATAGGTGGCCTTAATCTCCCTCTAACCCACACTGTGCTGAGACCTCTTTGGCTGAGCTGGATGTTTCCAGTGGTAGGAAGGAAGGTGCAGGATGACAGACACAGCTCTGCTGCCTCCAGGCTGGGATGTTCTGGTCACACAGAGATTCAGCATCTTCCCAATACTCAATCACAGCACCTACCATGCTCATCCTCTGGCAGCTCAGTGGCTCTGCTTCTCCTCCCATTTCCTTACTTTGCACTGCACACCCTTCTGGAAGCAAATGGGATTTTATGCATTTCCTTGCATTAGCCCAAAGTAAAGTGATGTTTTTCAGATGTACCTCCTCAAAACCCTTCATCCTTCCTTGAACTTGCCTCTGGATGAATCACTGCTTGAATCAGTGCAACTTCTAAAGCTAAACTGAAGAGGGAAATTCCTCATGGGCTTATTTTTGCCACCTCCTATGATATCACATCTATTTTCCCCAAAAGAAAAACCCCAAGAGATGACAAGAGAATATTTATCAGAGACCTATATTGATGGGATGCTTAACATCACAGAGCCTCTGCAGAGTTTAAAGCATGGTTAGGATGTGCTGTACCTGCTCCTGTAAAGACATTCAGTTCTTTCCTCCTCCAGACAGCTGACACAAAACAAGTTAAAAAGGGAAAGAGGAGGAGTTCTATCAACCAGCTGGGACCGGGTTGGTCAATGAGCAGCTCGCAATGAGGTTACTTGCTGTTGCTTTTCTAAGGGCATCTTTAACATCCTTGTTCCTCAAGCTGTAGATCAGAGGGTTGAGCATAGGGACAAGGAGGGTGTAAAACACAGCGGTGTCTTTCTCTTTCTCCAGGGAGTACTTGGAAGCTGATTGCATGTGGCTGAGCCCAGCAGGGACGTAGAACAAGGTAAAGGTCAGGAGGTGGGAGGCACAAGTAGAGAAGGCTTTGTGCCTTCCTTCAGCAGACCTAATCCTCAGGATGGACAAGAGGATATATACATAGGAGGTGATGATGAGGACCAGCACAGACATGGAAATGCTCCCATGAAGAATTACAAGCAAAAGCTCATTGAGGTGGCTGTTGGAGCAGGAAAGCTTCAGCAAAGGGTTAGTGACACAGAAGTAATGGTTGATGGTGTTTGGACTGCAGAAAGGCAACAGCAGCAAGCAACAGGTTTGGATTAGGGAGTTCAAAATCCCCCCCCCCCCCATGTATGATGCAGCCACCAGCTGAACACAGACCCCGTGGGGCATGGAAACCGTGTAGAGCAGTGGGTTGCAGATGGCTACATAGCGGTCATAAGCCATCACAGCCAGCAAGAACACCTCTGTGGTCACAAACATGAGGAAGAAGAAATGCTGCAGGAAGCAGGCAGGGTAAGAGATGGTTTTGTTTTCCACCAAGAAGGCAAGAAGCAGCTTTGGAGCAAAGACAGAGGAGTAGCAAAGATCGAGAACAGAGAGATTGCAGAGGAAGAAGTACATGGGGGTGTGCAGCCAGGGGCTTGTCTTGATCAGTGCCATCAGCCCAAGGTTGCCCATGAGAGTGATGAGATAAATCATGAAGAAGATTACAAAGAGAGGAGTCTGCATCTTGGGCTCGCTTGTAAGGCCGAGGAGGATGAAGTGGGTCACTGCGGTGTGGTTGCCTTCAGCCCTGTTACTGTATTGCATGGCAGCATCCCTGTGGGAAGGAGGAAAGATGGAGTAAAATAGGGAAGAGCAATGCCATGTGGCTTGCATGTACTCTGTTAGGCTGGACACTAGAACAATAAAGATTTGATAGTTGAGGCAACGCTTAACTGTGGTTCTTGGTGAATCTTCACAGGCAGAGAAACACATCCAAAAGCCCTTCAGAAATCTCTTAATCATGAGGCTAAATCAGACCTTTTCTTTTAAAAACCGAAACCCAATCTTGAACCATTTGAAAACTGGAGAAGAGGTGAAGAACTTGCAAACTGGTCATCACATTTCATTAGGGAGGCAGAAAAAGGGACTGTACATTCCATTTGCTCCATGAGAAAGACTGAAAATATCTGAGTGTGATGCCCCAGGAGCCCTGAATCCACCACCCCAGCTCTGATACAGCATTGCTGGATCCCCAGCTGCCCACAACAACTCATTGAGTGATATACTCAAGTCTCAGGAGGTTTCCCTGGCAGCGTGGGGCAGAGAGTCCTGTCCTAGGCAGCCAAAATAGGCTGAGCTGGCACATTGCTGTCAGTAGAATCGTAGAACAGTTAGGGTTTGAAAGGACCTTAAGATCATCCAGTTCCAACCCCCCTGCCATGGGCAGAGACACCTCACACTAAACCATGTCACCCAAGGCTCTGTCCAACCTGGCCTTGAACACTGCCAGGGATGGAGCATTCACAACCTCCCTGGGCAACCCATTCCAGTGCCTCACCACCCTCACAGTAAAGAACTTCTTCCTTATACCCAACCTAAACTTCCCCTTTTTAAGTTTTAACCCATTACCCTTTGTCCTATCACTACTACTACTACTACTCAGGTTCCAGCACAGAGAGAACTATTCCCCTCAGTGTGGCAGATGAGTCTAACAGAGAGTCAGTGCACTTAACTTCTGTTATCTGCTCCAGCTCAGGTATTATTTCCATGGTTTTCCCCACTCAAGGTCAGGAAGGGGTTGGCAGGCTGCTCCTCACAACTCTGAGACTAAGAAATGAACTGGACATCATGTTCTGTAGGTAATGGAATGCTGTTAGCAGTATTTGAGGGAAATCATAGAATCCCAGACTGGTTTGGGTTGGAAGGGAGCTTAAAGCTCCTCCAGCTCCAAACCCAACACCTTCCACTGGAGCAGCTTGCTCCAAGCCCCTGTGTCCAACCTGGCCTTGAACACTGCCAGGGATGGGGCAGCCACAGCTTCTCTGGGCACCCTGTGCCAGCGCCTCAACACCCTCCCACGGAAGAGCTTCTGCCTAAGAGCTCATCTCAGTCTCCCCTCGGGCAGGTTAAAGCCATTCCCCTTGGCCTGTCCCTACATCCCTTGTCCCAAGCCCCTCTCCAGCTTTCCTGCAGCCCCTTTAGGCACTGGAGCTGCTCTCAGGTCTCCCCTTCAGGAGCCTTTTCTCCAGGCTGACCCAGCCCAGCTCTCTCAGCCTGGCTCCAGAGCAGAGCTGCTCCAGCCCTCGCAGCATCTCCATGGCCTCCTCTGGCCTCTCTCCATCAACTCCACGTTCCTCTTGTGCTGTTGCCCCATAGCTGCATCAGGACTGCAGGGGAGCGGGGGGGTCTCCCCAGAGCAAGATAGAGGGAGGAAAAGAGGTGGGGAGGCAAATGCCCAAATAAATGATCTCTGGATGGTCCCAGCACTTCAGGTTTGGGTTTAGTGCTTCCCACTGGGGTGGCTGCTCTCCGCTTCCCTGCTGCAACCCCACATTGTTACTTATATCTCTGTGAGATTTTGCACTTTTTACATATTTATGAGCTTCCAACATACCAGAAATAGCCAGAAATGTTGTATATAGATTTCTAGGTTCTATTTCTAGCTGCTTTTACCTTCCCTTAAATGAACATCTTCTGAGAACACTCCAACATCCTTATCCCCAGAAATCCAGAACTGACCACCCAACCCTATGGCTGGGACAAAGCACCAACCTTCTGCCATTGAGGAATAACCTTTCAGAACGTTGCTTGAGGTTTTGCAGTGCGTTTTTAGTCTTCTTAGAGGAAAAACCTGGAAGGTTTCCTCATGGAATGTGCCCTGTGTGTCATTCCCAGGTATTTCTGTGCCACTGCGTGCTGTGCTGCAGCTCTTGTCCTCTTCAGTTTAGGGCTGGGGCAGAAAAGCAGCCTTTTTGAATGCTTTCCCTAAGGTTTTATCACCATCAGATGGTGACACACACATAGGGTGTGAAGATAATGCCTAGAAACTCAGGCCTATGGAAAACACATAGCTCAGGTATATTCTTGTTGAGCTTTTTGCCCCAAATCAGTAAATTTAGAAGCTTGAAAGCTGTGGGTTTTAATCTAGCTCTAAATTGGAAGCCTATGATCCTGCTTGCCTGCCAGATTCTTATATGCCAGATCCTTACCTAGCATCCTTATGCAGCTTTCTGGGATTTACACACACGGTGTGTGCGTTATCCTAAGGCAGAAGATCCATGATCTGTTTTCCTTCATTCTTCAGGTGTCTCTAATGCTATAGGAGGGGGAAGTGGCAGCTCATGGATGAAGTGAGCCAAGCACAAGTAATGCAGCAGCTCCGTCAGCAAGAAGCTTTTTGCCCAGAGCGGGTGATGACACTGTCCCAGAGGGGGACAGCACCTGGGTTTATTTACTCCTTTGGTCCTCATGGATAAAACCCCTGAAGTAAAGCTTAGCTGAGCAAAAAGGGGATCATTAGAGACTCCCAGCAGAGCCTGGAAGAGGTTTGGACCTGGGTCCTGCACCCCAGCTAATGGTGCAAGGCTCATTAACCTCAGTGCTAATGTGGAAGGGCGGGGGGGGTCATCTCTGCTGAGGCAGAGGTGGGAAAGAAGCCTAGGAGTGTGTTTAATGGGATGCCAGGGGTTGGGATTTATTGTGCTGTTTGAACTGTGCAAGTCTAGAGCTTCACCTAAACCATAGTTTAAGGTAGCTGGAAGCACCAAGTGCTGTAACCAAAGTCAAATGTGCACATGAATCACTTCATCTCCCTGCGTATGGCAATGGTTTTTATAGTTTGAACTGAAACCCCCTGAGCCCTCCCACTGATCACTCTGTGCCTGGAGATCACCACTGCAACTGCACCCAGAGAGCCATGGAAGCAGAGGAGATGCACTTCCAACCCAAAGGTATGAAGCACAACGTGTACTTCAGCACAAGGCAAGTGCACAAACACCAAACCTGGTTTCTGTGGTCACACTCACGATTTTACTTGAGGCTCACTGAGGGTTTTGTGTGCATCAATTGATACAACAGCAGCAAACTTTAATGTTCCTTTAAGTCAATTAAAGGTACATGAAAGGGCAGTTCAACTTTGTTAGAAATGTTTTATTTCTGCCTCATTCCTTGAGCTATTTGTGACAATGTGATACATCACGATGCACTAGTGCTACTACTACAACGATACTCAGGCCAGCAAGAAGTGGGCAGGGTTGAAGACTGTTTGCAGCTGCTTTATCCTGCTGCTGACTTATTTTACTTCCCTTCTATAAGTATTTTCCCACCTCTTACTTCCATTTATGATTACTTCTTTAAACATTCATCCCCTCACTAAAACCCCATTTCACTGTTACTTTTCCACGTGGTCACAACAAAAGTGTTTGGAGATAAACCAGGAATACTGAATTAAAAATCTCCTGTGAGGGCAAAGTATGGATTGACACATTTAAGGGAATACAGATCAGGAAAAACAACCCCAGTTTTTTGTCTTTAGTGCATTTTGAAATGAAGTCATTTAATTAAGTAATGAAATCTGAGTATATAAAATGACTGAACCACTGTGACTACCAGGTAAGTATCAGTTAAGGATGACAAATCATGGCAACACCATAGGAAAATGTCTTTCAATCAAGTTTCACTGATAGCTTAATACATGTAAGAAACATGTTTCAAAATACAAGTATCTTCATCATTTGAAACTCAGAGGGACTATTCACTGGGGACTGTAGTGATAGGACAAGGGGTAATGAGTTGAAACTTTAACAGGGGAAGTTTAGATGGGATCTAAAGAGGAAATTCTTTCCTGTGAGGGTGGTGAGGCACTGGAATGGGTTGCCCAGGGAAATTGTGAATGCTCCATCCCTGGCGGTGTTCAAGATCAGGTTGGACAGAGCCTTGGGTGCCATGGTTTAGTGGGAGGTGTCGTTGCCCAAGACAGGGGGGCTGGAACTGGATGATCTTAAGGGCCTTTCCAACCCTAACTATCCTATGATGTTATGATTCTATGGTATCAAAGGTCTCTGTGCTGCCAAGCTCTAGCATCTGATTATATCGGTTCTGCCTCCTTCACTGAGCACAGGTTGAAGCCACTTTCCCACAGACAACAGACAACATCTCATCTCTTGCTGCTGTTTGCCAGAGCACACAGAAGAGATTGTTCCCCATCCATGTTCTGTTCACAACATCAGTTAATTCCCACCCACAGCAGGTAAAGGAAAGATATTTTCCCCCGTCGGTGTGTTTTGGCTTCTCTGAGACCCAGACAGCTCTCGGTTAGATCGATTCTGTGTTCAGGATTGTCTTTCATCTATGGAAATGAGCCACTGTCTTAACTCCTATATGAAATACACTATTTGGTATTTCCTGGTGTGCACTAACAAGAGTTAAACATGGGCATGGAATGTAGGTGCTTGTCTCGTGCTGGAATTCCATGGATAGCAACATTTAAGTAAATGGCACTTAAGAAGAATGTAAAACACCCCTTAAAATGAATGGGATGACCCCTTAATGTGCCCAAATTGTCCTTAACACTGGGTAGCCTCAGCACTGTTCATTATCCTGTATTATGAATGATATTGTCCACAGTTTCTGCCTTAAAGTGAAATCTATCGTGAAGCTGCAGCCTGGGGAGGGATTCCCCTTGATATTCAAAGCTGGATCTTGAGATCTTGATTCCCACCAGTTTCTTCTCTTTGAAAGGCACAAACAAATGCAATGAATCTTTTGAAACCTTTTCTCTGACTCTTTTTTCAGCAAGCAAATGTAAAACTACACTTGCTCTTCCCTCCCACCCCAGCAGCTTTAATAAAGAGCTCACAGGTAAGAGTGAGGAATTTTATTGGAGCTGAGGGACAAGGTCAAGAATCTTGCAAGAAAAATAGATATTTATCAGTGACAAAAGTTATAACTGAATAAAGCTGATTGGTGTTTCCTGTGAGGAAAAGAGGCCTGGGATAATTCAGGGTAATTTCTTCATGCAAGCTAGTGACTCAGAAGTGAATTCAAGTTTGAGGTTCCATTACTCTTGGTTTCCTTCAGGGGAAGGATGATGCGATTTGGGGAGTCTATTTCTCATGCAATACTGTCATTGACTTTTGTGCAGTAACTGGAGAAGAACCTGCATCGAATCATGGAAATAATTGGGAAAATGCCATTGTTTTAGTGCCCCATAGGCTTTCTCATTTGAGGTGAATTGTTCATGTCCTCGATGACAGAACTCTTCCATGTTGCCAGCCATTTAAGAACCTTCTCCCGCACCTCACCAGAGCCCCCTTCACCTCCCTCTTCCTCAGGCTGTAGATGAATGGGTTGAGCATGGGGTTGACCACGGCGTAGAAGGTGGAGGCCACCTTATCCAGGCTCTTGTGACTAGATGGAGGTTGTAGGTACATGAAGAATGCTCTCCCGAAGAGCAAGGCAACAGCCATTAAATGGGAGGCACAGGTGTGGAAGGCTCTGGCCCTGCTCTGTGCTGAGCACATCCTCAGCACAGTGCGGATAATAGAGTTGTAAGAGAGCAAAATGATCACGCTTGCAATCACCGCATTGATGGTGACAAAGGCAAAGATGACCATCTCACTGCTGTGGGCGTCGGAGCACACGAGCTTTAGCACAGGGACTACATCACAAAAAAAGTGGTCAATGCTGTTGGGACCACAGAAGGAACCTCCAAACGTACACCATGTGCAGATGATGACACTGAGGAAGGCAAATAGGTAGGACGATGCTACCAGCTGCCAGTAAACGTGGCTGGAGATGATGGTCACAGAAAGCAGGGGATGGCAGATAGCAACGTGCCGATCATAGGCCATCATGGCCAGGAGGTGACACCCAATAGTAGCAAAGAAAGCGAAGGTGAGGAACTGCATCATGCAGCCAGTGAAAGAAATGGTGTCGTGGTTTAAACCCAGTCAGGTAATTCGTTCGCTCATTTCCCCCCCTTTCTTGCCCTGCCCCTGCTCCCAGAGGGACAGAGAGGAGAATCGAAAAGAATGCAACTCCCACGGGTTGAGATAAGAACAGTTTAGTAACTAAGGTATAACACAAATCACTACTGCTACCACCAATAATGATAAAGGAAATAACAAGGGAACAGAATACAACACCTCAGCACCAGCCGACCGATAACTCGCCCCCCTCAGCCCGACCAAGCTCTGACCGATACCTCCTCCAACCCTGCAGTCTCCCAGCCCTTCCGGCTAACTCCCAGTTACATCCTGGGCATGACGTGCTGTGGTATGGAGTACCTCTTTGGTCAGTTTGGGTCAGGTGTCCTGTCTCTGCTTCCTCCCGCCTTCCCCTCCTCCCTGGCAGAGCGTGAGGCTCACAAAGTCCTTGGCCAAACCAAAACATCGCTATCAGCTCTGTTCCCAAGCTGAAAGTCAAAACACTGCACTGCACCAGCTACCAAGAAGGAGAAACATGACTGCTACCACTGAACCCAGGACATTATCCACCCCTTATTCCATACCATTCACGTCGTGCTCAGATCCCACATTTTCAATATACCATCACTCTTATCTCAGTGCACTCTTATCTTAGTGCATGGACCAGTCCCTATAAAGCTGCTGTGTCCATCTGGTCCATGATGTCAGGCTCCATCTCTTGTAACAGTCTTCCAGAGCAGGACTGTGTGCAGTGTTCACACTCATGAATCACCTGGGCAATAGTGTCCATTGCTAAGTCCACCCCTCCATCATGAGTCCATCTCTGTGTTGCACCTCTGCTCTGATGGCCTGAAGTGCTTGGGCCCACCAGGCTTAAAATAATTCACTGTCCCGTTCAGCAGTTTCTGCAGCTTGTTGCTGGGGACTCCATACAGCTGCCTTCCATCTCCGACGCTTCCAAAGCACTGGAGGGGCCCAGTGGGCTAGATACTTGCCCATACTGTCCCACACACCCTGCCACTCATGACTGTCCAGCTTTGGGGAAAACCTCTTGGTCACCCTATATCGTTGTCTAACCCCAGACAAGACCCAAACCCGACTCTGCTTAACTTTTGAGATCAGACAAAATGGTGGTGGGTAGAACACAGCCTGTGTGTGTGCCAACATGCTGATCCCCATCACAATCAGCAGGCAGGTCCCAAGGATACCCAAAGGCCATTCAAAACCTTCAGACCTCTCAAACGATGCTGCTGTACTTGTCACTGGGGCTGGTGCAGCAGCTGTGCTTGCCGGCTCTCCCACCGCCAGCTTCTCTGAGTCCAGCTCTTCCTCCTCTGCCTTGCTGGGAAATGCTGCGTGGTCTCCTGCATCCTCCTGGGGCTCGGCGGGCGGCTGCCGGGGAATGCTCTCGGCCGTCGCGGAGCTGGGCTCCTCCGCGGGGCTCGGCTCCTCCGCCGCCTTCTCCCACTGCTCGGCAGCCGCCTCCTTCCGCTCCGCGACCGCCCCGACCTCCTCCACCCGCAGCCGTCCCCTCGCGGCCTCCGGCCCCGCTCCCACCACCGCTTGGTCCCCGGGGCCGCTCTCCTGGGCCGGTTCGGCTGCCGCCAGCTCCTGGGGCCGCTCCCCCTCGGCTCCCCGCAGCCTCACGAAGATGGAGAGTAGGGTGAGGGCCAGGACGGTGAAGAGCAGCCGGACGGCCAGGTACAAGTCCACGGCCACGTCCGTCCCGCCCTGCTACTGGAGCCCGCCCGTATTACAAGCCATTGCCATAAAGCACAGTCAGACAAGAATCTTAGCCCAAACCCCACACTTGATAAACACTGAGACAGCAAATACCGGCTCTAAGTAAGTTACAACGGTCTGAAGCTGTGAGATCAAGAAGAACAACTCTGATACCCAATAAATCAGCATTGTGACGAATGACCATTAATCCAGTCAAATCTGTCGTTATCTCAACCCTTCGTGCCCCACGCTGGGCGCCAAAAAGAACTGTCGTGGTTTAAACCCAGTCAGGTAACTCGTTCACTCACCCCCCCCCCTTCTTTCCCTCCCCCTACTCCCGGAGGGACGGAGAGGAGAATCGAAAAGAATGCAACTCCCACGGGTTGAGATAAGAACAGTTTAGTAACTAAGGTATAACACAGATCACTACTGCTACCACCAATGATAATAATGATAAAGGAAATAACAAGGGAATACAACACCTCAGCACCAGCCGACCGATAACTCGCCCCCCAAGCCCGACCAAGCTCCGACCGATACCTCCTCCAACCCTGCAGTCTCCCAGCCCTTCCGGCTAACTCCCAGTTACATCCTGGGCATGACGTGCTGTGGTATGGAATACCTCTTTGGTCAGTTTGGGTCAGGTGTCCTGTCTCTGCTTCCTCCTGGCTTCCCCTCCTCCCTGGCAGAGCATGAGGCTCACAAAGTCCTTGGCCAAACCAAAACATCCTTGTTATCAGCTCTGTTCCTGAGCTGAAAGTCAAAACACTGCACTACAGTAGTTACCAAGAAGGAGAAAAAATGACTGCTACTGCTGAACCCAGGACAACTTTGTAGAGGTTTTCTTCTCTTCCTGCTAGCAAGAAAACCTCCATCATCTCTGCAGCCACATTTCAAGTAGTTGTCGGCTGCTACTATAGTGTCAATTCAAGAGATGCATTGAACATCCCTCAAAGAGCTGATCTAAAGGAGGCTTCTAGAGGAATGGGTGATGCCATCAGTCTAGAGAACTAAGCACCATGGGAGAGCAGTGGGAAAACACAATGGTCTGGATTGAGAACTTCTTGGCAAGAGCCAAAAGGAAAGGTGGTGTCCTTGGGTGCAAGGTACCCCATGCTCTGGGGACAGGGCACCTCATCTGGGACAGCTTCCTGCTTGTAGCACCCTCTCTGCTGCGCACACCCCGCTCTCTGCCTGCACTCACAAGTGTCTCACAGAAGCTTTGCACTTCCCCTGCAGCAGCGACTCCTCACTGCAGGAGGTTCCTGCATTCCCCAGGCTCAGGGATGGATCCTGCATTCCAGGCAAGTTTGGGTAGTGCAGGAGAGGGAGACAGGAAGGTGGGCTCATGGGGCATGATGAGCAGCGTTCAGGCACCCCCAGCAGTGGGTTCCCCATGTGCCACACTGAGGCATGTTCCCATGAGGGAAAGTTCTCAGCCTCTTGTCTGTCCAGAGCCTGCAGCCACACTCCAGGAACACCTACTCCTCCTCCACCTACAGACACCAACTGCTCTCCATTGCTGGGCTCCGTCCTGCTTGTAAGGATTTGTTAAAGCCCTGAACCACCACCTTGCTTCTTGCTGACTTTCCTCCACCCTCTCTCACCTCCCTACACACTGCTCATTGCCACCAGTAACTAACTGAAGAGCTAAGAAGCTCTCAAGGCTTTCCTCAGGGGGTGACCATGTTTCTCCATTCACCATTGATGGATCCATTGAGTGCCAGGTGTGAGGTTCCTGCAGAGGCAGAGATGTCCCTGGGCAGAGCCCTGCTGCAGGGAGGGGTGTGCAGGGCAGAGCTCAGCACACAGCCCCTGGCATGGGCTCTGGGGGCACTGAGAAGGAGCAGAGCTGGGCACAGAGCAGCAGCTCCTGGCAGGGACAGCTCCAGGCAGCAGAGACATGGGCAGGGAGTGGGGGAACCTGATGCAGCACTTGCCTGAGCCTATGGGAACAAGGTTTCCTTCTGTCCTGACTGAACCTCTCCTCTGTCACTATCCCCCACTGCCTTTTGTCCTCCCACCAGACACCACGATAAGGAGCCTGGCTCTGTATTCTCCATGTCCTCTGTGCCGCTACAGGCAGCCAGTCCCCAACAGCATTCCCTTCCCAAGATCTCAGGTCCCCATCAGCCTTCCCTTCTCCAGGATGGACAAGCCCAGCTTCCCCAGCCTCTCCCCACAGGCACCGTGTTCCTATCCCTGCCTGTCCTGAGGGCCCGTTGCTGAACCCACTCCTGCTTGCCAATAATGTTCCTGAAGTGGGGATGTGAAACCTGGATGGAGGATTCCAGATCATCCCTTCCCTTGTTCTCCAGCCGTGCTCCTGCTCATACGGCCCACGATGCTGCTGTCCTCCCTTGCTGCCTCCTGTCCTGCTCCTGCCCACCCAGACCTTTCCCCTGGGCTGTTCTCAGCCAGGCAGCCGTAGCCTGTGCCATTGCTGGGGAGCTCCCTGCAGGGCCCCCTGTGTTCCCTGCTCCCCTGCCCAGGACACCCTGAGAGCTCTGCACCCCCCCCCATGCCATCCCATCTCCCCACACCAGCACAACAGCCCCAGGCCCTTGGGCTCCCCCAGAGCTCTTCCTGCTGCAGGCACAGAGCAGCCATTCTAGAGCTGGTGCAGCCAGAAAGCTGCTTTCATTCCCCTTCATTCCTGACATGTGAGGACGTATCACAGAGAAGAAGTTGCTGCAGGATCATTTATTTCCCTTAAATACAGTCAGAGACCAGAGTGACACAAAGTCTGTGGGTCACATAACATGAGTGGTAACTTAATTAGGAGGAGATGAAAACTGACGTTTCTATGAAGACAACATCATCACAGATTGAAATAGGAAAACAAATGTAAAGCAGGAAAGACAGACATGGCCTGTCATGACCCACACTGGAAACCCTTTCCAGGGTAAAGCAAGCAGCGTATACCTGCTGAAACACATCTGGTCACCAGCTTCCTCACAGCATTCTTCAGCTCCTGGTTCCTCAGGCTGTAGATGAGGGGATTCACTGCTGGAGGCACCACCGAGTACAGCACTGACACCACCAGATCCAGGGATGGGGAGGAGATGGAGGGGGGCTTCAGGTCGGCAAATGTGCCAGTGCTGAGAAGCAGGGAAAGCACAGCCAGGTGAGGGAGGCACGTGGAAAAGGCTTTGTGGCGTCCCTGCTCAGAGGGCATCCTCAGCACGGCCCTGAAGATCTGCACATAGGACCCCACAATGAAAACAAAACAGCCAACAGCAATCAGGACACCAACCACAAGAAGCCCGACTTCCCTGAGGTAGGAGTGTGAGCAGGAGAGCTTGAGGATCTGGGGGATTTCACAGAAGAACTGCTCCACAGCATTGCCTCGGCAGAGGGGCAGTGAAAATGTATTGGCTGTGTGCAGCAGAGCACTGAGAAAGCCACTGCCCCAGGCAGCTGCTGCCAGGTGGACACAAGCTCTGCTGCCCAGGAGGGTCCCATAGTGCAGGGGCTTGCAGATGGCCACGTAGCGGTCGTAGGACATGACAGTGAGGAGAAAATACTCTGCTGAAATGAAAAAGGCAAAGAAAAAGAGCTGTGCAGCACAGCCTGTGTAGGAGATGGCCCTGGTGTCCCAGAGGGAATTGGCCATGGATTTGGGGACAGTGGTGGAGATGCAGCCCAGGTCCAGCAGGGAGAGGTTGAGGAGGAAGAAGTACATGGGGGTGTGGAGGCGCTGGTCGCAGGCTGTGCTGGTGATGATGAGGCCGTTGCCCAGGAGCGCAGCCAGGGAGATGCCCAGGAAGAGCCAGAAGTGGCAGAGCTGCAGCTCCCGCGTGTGTGCGAATGGCAGGAGGAGGAAGTGGGTGATGGAGCTGCCGTTGGACATCTGCTGCCTCTGGGCATGGGGCAGTGTCAGAGGAGAAAAAGGCAGTGACAGGTCAGGACAGGAGGGATGTCAGATAGAGAAGTTCAGTTTACACATTCACAACTGAGCACATTTTAGCAGGAGAGAAGAGGTTCAGCGTCGTCGCCAGTCATGTCATTACACTGCTGAGGCTTCTTCCTAGGTACAATCAGAAGAGCATTGCATCAGTCCAAAAGTCTCAGTTCTTTGCAGAACCAAGAGAGCTGCAGTGTCCATCAGTCCTCTCCCACTTCCTCTGTGCTCAAACTTGCACTGCCTGTAAGGTGCCTTCACACACAAATTGATCTTAAGAACTCCCACAAACATCTGTCCTGAGCTGAGACCAGGGGCGCCCGATTTCAAAGGGCAGACCACAGAGATCTCACGCTGAGAAGCAAAGGGCTGTGGGCAGCAGAGCACGGCCAGCAGCCACTTCCAGTGCCAGACCCCAAGAGAGCTGCCTGAACGCACCCTCCCCAGGGCTGGGCTGCACTTTCAACCCACTCCCTGCCCATGTCTCTGCTGCCTGGAGCTGTCCCTGCCAGGAGCTGCTGCTCTGTGCCCAGCTCTGCTCCCTCTCAGTGCTCCCAGAGCCCATGCCATGGGCTGTGTGCTCAGCTCTGCCCTGCACACCCCTGCCTGTGCAGGGGCTCAGGAGCAGCTCATACAAACCCTCGCAAGACTCTCGGTGCCTCCCTCAAAGCAGAGAAGTAAATTCCCAGCTCCCACTGCCCAACCTGCCCACCAAGAGGGAAAAACATCAAAGCTCAGCATCCTTCCCTATCAGGTAAATGATGCCTCAGTGTCTTTCAGAGGGACCCTCTGAAGAAGTGCTCAGATTGAAGGCAGATTGGAGCAGCGTCACCCACCCAGCACTTCCCTTCTCTGCCAGGGGCTGTTCCCTTCCCCTCAGCTCCCCCTGAGCTCCATGGGGAGCTCCCAGGCAGGCCGAGTGCTGACCCTGCAGGCAGCAGAGTCCCTGCCCCTGCACACAGCCTTTGGGCTGCAGGGACCCTGCTGCAAGGGCGGCGCTGGGCACCCCTGGCTGCACACCCACATTCACACCCTGCAGCCAGCCCCGGGACAAGGGACCGGCCTTGTCCTGTCCCTGCATGGTGCAGGGGAAGCCCTGCTCTGCAGCACATCCTCCTCCTTATCTACACAGAGAGAAACTGCAGCTGCATTGCCCTGCACCCAGTGCCTTACCACAAACAGGGCTGGGAAGGTTTCTCCTTCAGAAGGTTCCTCCTCCTCCTCCTCAGCATCCTCCACTGCCAAGTGCCTTTAAGCTCCCTGTGTCTCACAGGTCTCCCCTCGGTCTCAGCTCAGCAGCAGAGGCCCAGCTCAAGGTGGCTCTGCCTCTGCCCCACTGGGCTCCTTCCAGGGCTCCCTGGGGCTCCAGGGAAACACCATGGGAAACAGCCTGATGATACAAAGATTTAAGGCTAAAAATCTTTGTTTCCTACAATCAATCAATTAATTTGAAAATGGCCCTTTGAGAACATCGAATCCAACCATTAACCTATCTCTGGGAAGTCCACACACTGAGCATGAGAACATCTCTGGTAGGATACCCTGTTTGGATGGTCAGCAACAGCAACTGGGGCTTTAAAGTTGAATTTTACATCCCACCTTAATTTCTCTAATTTATATCCTATTCTGTTTGTTGTTAAACATTCTGCTATACATTAGAGCATAGAAATCAGCTGGACAAGTTATGTTGATGCAGAAACCTGTCCATATATACTTTTCACTGCACCAAGGGCAGCTTTAGCATAGGGATGCATCTAGATCTGTGCACAGCCATCTAGCTCCATCTCAGCGGGTTGTGTTAGGTTGGATATTTAATTGCAGATGCGTGTATATTAGCTTCAGTGATCAAGTGCTGTTAGAAATCCTGTGATTGAGTTTACAAATGCAAACTGCTGCTAGCTGGCATTTGTGATCCTTTAGATGAATACCAGGCCTGAGACTAAGATGGAATCCAGCTGCACGCAGACTGCTCTCAGTGAGGGATCTTAGAAAGCAAAGAGATCCAATCTGAACCTCGTGACTCAACAAGAGGGTCTCCCTTATTCCTTTCTGTTTGCAGTTTCTATACACATGATTTCAGTTCAATGCTGTATAAATCACTTGAATCCAGTCCTGGATAAATCCTTGCCAGGTCTGACACAATCTCTTTTTGTAGATGGTGGAGTGGGGCCTCGCCACCAAATCCTGAGGAATCCTGCTTTTAGAAATTCACATTAAAATCACTTTTGCTGGTATGTGTGGAAGTGATTTTTTCAGCAATCCTAAACAGTTTCACAAGAGGCATGGGGGATTTCTCTGGGAAACACGTTCCAGTGTCTCACCACCCTCACCAGAAAGAATTTCTTCAGAGAACATGGTTTCTGTTTCACTGCAGACAAAGGAGGCAGGAGAGAAGGGGTGGGGAGCACGCACCCCAGCCCCGACTCCGCACAGGGCAGCGAGGGGTGCTGCTCTTCACTACAGCACAGCTGGGCTGAACTGAGTCAGTGCTTACACAGAAACCTGTCCTTGTCCCTGATGAAGCTCTACAGCCCACAGGCTTCTCCACAAGTACCAGCCCATCTGTTTTTCTTGTCACGTCTTGCACAGTGTCACAAGCTGTGGCACAAGGGGAGGCCCTTGTTGCTGTTTCTCCTGGAACACAGGGAAGTAGAAAATGAAATACTTTTTTTAATAGTGAAACCCATTCCAGTGACCACGGAAAATATGGAACAAGATGCTAGAGCCCTACAGGATTTACCAGGAAGAGCTACAATTAGCTAAAAATTCCCTCCTGTGCTGTTTCCTTTCCCAGCCCATGGATACTTTCCTCAGTAACTGGCAAGTGCACATGACACAGCAAGAGATCTGTGTCAAGCAAGGCCAGGCAAGGCAAGGCAATGCAAGACAAAGGAAGGCAAAGCAAGGGAAGGCAATGCAAGGCTAGGGAAGGCAAGGCAAGGCAAGGCAAGAAGTGGCAAGGCAAGACAGGGCAAGGGAAGAAATGGCAAGACAAGGCCAGGCAAGGCAACTCAAGGTAAGGCAAGGCAAGGCAAGGCAAGGCCAGGCAAGGCCATGACAGGCCAGGCCAGGCAAGGCAATGCAAGGCCAGGCAAGGCAATGCAAGGCCAGGCAAGGCAATGCTAGGCAAGGCAAGGCATGTCCAGGCCTGGCTAGGCCAGGAAAGGCCAGGCAAGTCATGGCAAGGCAAGAGAAGGACCGGCCAGGCCATGCCAGGCAAGGCAAGGCAAGGCAAGGCCAGGCAAGGCAAGGCAAGGCAAGGCAAGGCATGGCAAGGCAAGGGAAGACACGGCAAGACAAGTCAAGGCAAGGAAAGGCAAGACGTGGCAAAGGAAGGAATGGCATGGCAAGGCAATGCGATGCAAGGCACTGGAAGGCAAGGCAAGGCAAAACATGGCAAGGGAAGGGAAGTCATGGCGAGGTGAGGAAAGGCGAGGCAACGCGAGGCGAGGCAATGCAAGGCAAGGCATGGCAAGGCAAGGGCAGGAAATTCATGGTGAGTCAAGGTGAGGCGAGGCAAGGCAGGCAACAGAAATAAAGACAGAGTGAGGTGAGGTGAGGCAAGGCGAGGCGAGGCAAGGCAAGGCAAGGAAAGGCATGGTGAGGCGAGGGGAGGCAAGGAAAGGCATGGTGAGGCGAGGGGAGGCAAGGCAAGGCAAGGCGTGGTGAGGCAAGGCAATGTAAGGTAAGGCAAGGCAAGGTAAGGCAAGGCAAGGCAAGGTAAGGTAAGGCAAGGCCATTAAAGTCCAGGAAAGGAGAGGAGAGGTAAGGCGAGGCGAGGCAAGGGAAGGGAAGGAAAGAAAAGTCAAGGCAAGGCATGGCAATGGAAGGCAAGGCAAGGCAAGAAAAGGCAAGGTAAGGCGAGGCAAGGCGAGGCAAGGCAAGGCAAGGCAATGCAAGGCAAGGCAGTGCAAGGCAAGGCAAGGCAAGGCAAAGAAAGGAAAGTAATGGCGAGGTGAGGCAAGGCAAGGGAAGTCCAGGCAAGGCGAGGAGAGGTGAGGAGAGGCAAGGCAAGGCAAGCAATGGCAATGTAAGGAAAGTAATGGCGAGGTGAGGCAAGGCCAGGCAAAGGAAGGAAAACCCTCGCGAGGCAAAATGAGGTGAGGAGAGGTGAGGCGATGAGAGGTGAGGCGAGGTGATTAGAGGCGAGGCAAGGCAGGGCAAAGCAAGACCAGGGAAGGCAACGCGTTGCAAAGAATGGCAAGGCAAGGAAAGGCAAGACAAAGCAAGGGAATGCAAGGCAAGGCAAGGGAAGTCAAGGGAAGATAAGGCAAGGCAGGGCAAGGGAAAGAAAGACCTGGCGATGTGAGGCGAGACGAGGCAAAGCAATGCAAGACAAGGCAAGGAAAGGCAAGGCATGGCAAGGGAAGGAAAGGCATGGCAAGGCGAGGCAACACAAGGTGAGGCAAGGCAAGGCAATGCAAGGCAAGGCGAGGCAAGGTGAGGCGAAGCAAGGTGAGGCAAGGCGAGGCAAGGAAAGGCCATTCCTGGATAGGCAGGGCGAGGCTAGTCGAGGCAAGGTGAGGCGGTGTGAGGCGATTCCAGGCAAAGCAAGGCAAGACGAGGCAAGGCAAGGCAAAGGAAGGAAAGGCATGGCAAGGCATGGCACGACACGGCAAGGCATAGCAAGGCAAGGGAAAGCAAGGCAAGGCAAGGGAAGGCAAAGTGAGATGAGGCAAAGCCAGGGAAGGCAAGGGTAGGAAAGACCTGGCGAGGCGAGGCGAATCAACGCAAGGCAAGGTCAAGCAATGAAAAGCAAGGCAAGACCATTTAAGGCCAGGCGAGGCGAGGTGAGGCAAGGCAAGTGAAGGCAAGGCATGGCATGGCAAGGGAAGGAAAGTCATTGTAAGACATGGCAAGGCAAGGGAAGGCGAGGAAAGGCAAGTCAAGGGAAGGCCAGGCATGGCATGGCAAGGGAATTAAAGGCATGGCAGAGAAGGGAAGGCAAGGCAAGGGAAGGCCAGGCAAGGCAAGGCAAGTGAAGGCCAGGCAAGCCAATGCAAGACAAGGAATGGCAAGGGAAGGAAAATCATAGCAAGGCATGGCAAGACAAGGGAAGGTAAGACAAGGGAAGTCAATTCAAGGGAAGGCAAGAAAAGGCAAGGCAAGGCATGGCAAGGAGATGCAAGGCAAGGCGAGGCGAGGCAAGACAGGGCAAGGCATGGCGAGGCGAGGCAAGACAGGGCAAGGCAAGGCAAGGCATGGCAAGGGAAAGAAAGGCATGGCAAGGCAGGGCAAGGCAGGGGAATGCAAGGTGAGGCAATGCAAGGCAAGGTGAGGCAGGGCAAGGAAAGGCAAGGCCATTCCAGGCTAGGCAAGGCAATGAGAGGCTATGCAAGTCGATGCGAGGCAAGGCAAGGGAAGGCAAGGCAATGCAAGGCAAGGACAGGCAAGGCAAGGCAAGAACAGAGAAGGCAAGGCAAGGACAGGCAAGGCCAGACCAGGACAGGCAATGCCAGGCTAGGCATGGCAAGGCAATGCAAGGCAAGGGAAGGCAAGGCAAGGCCAGGCAAGGTAAGGAAAAGAAAGGGCAGGCAAGGCAAGGCAATGCAAGGCAAGGACAGGCAAGGCAAGGCAAGAACAGAGAAGGCAAGGCAAGGACAGGCAAGGCCAGACCAGGACAGGCAATGCCAGGCTAGGCATGGCAAGGCAATGCAAGGCAAGGGAAGGCAAGGCAAGGCCAGGCAAGGTAAGGAAAAGAAAGGGCAGGCAAGGCAAGGCAAAGCAAGGCAAGGGAAGGCAAGGCAATGCAAGGCAGGGCAATGCAAGGCAAGGCAAGGCAAGGCAAGGCAAGGCAAGGTAATGCCAGGCAAGGCAAGGCAAGGCAAGGCAATGCCAGGCAAGGCCATGCATGGTAAGGCAAGGTAAGGCAAGGTAAGGCAAGGCAAGACAAAGCAAGGCAAGTCAAGGCCAGGCCAGCCCAGGAAGGACAAGGCAAAGCAAGGCAAGGAAAGCCCTGCAAGGCTAGGAAAGGCCACGGCAAGAAGGGCAAGGCCAGGACAGTTAAGGCAATGAAAGGTACGGAAATTCAATGCAAGGCAAAGCAAGGCCAGGCCAAGCCATGCCAGGAAAGGCCAGGCAAGATAAGTCAATGCAAGGCAAGACCAGGCAATGCAAGGCAAGGAAAGACAAGGCAAGGCCATGCAAGGCCAGGTAAGGCCAGGCTAGGCCAGTCCACGGCAGGCAAGGCCAGGCTAGGTCAGTCCAAGGCAGGCAAGACCAGGCAATGCAAGGCAAGGCAAAGCAAGGCAAGGCCAGGCAAGGCCAGGCTAGGCCAGTCCAGGCCAGGCAAGGCCAGGCCACGCCAGGCAAGGCCAGGCAATGCAAGGCAAGGCAAAGCAAGGCAAGGCCAGTCAAGGGCAGGCAAGGCCAGGCTAGGCCAGTCCAGGGCAGGCAAGGCCAGGCTAGGCCAGTCCAGGCCAGGCAAGACCAGGCAATGCAAGGCAAGGCAAAGTAAGGCAAGGCCAGTCAAAGCCAGTCCAGGCCAGGCTAGGCCAGTCAAGGGCAGGCAAGGCCAGGCTAGGCCAGTCCAGGCCAGGCAAGGCAAGAAAATGCAAGGCAAGGCAAAGGAAGGCCAGGCCAGGCAAGGCAAAGCAAGGCCAGGCCAGGCAAGGCAAGGCAAGGCAAGGCAAGGCCAGGCAAGGCCAGACAAGGCAAGGCAATGCCAGCAATGCAAGGCAAGGCAAGACAAGGCCAGGCAGGCAAGGCAAGGAAAGGACAGGCAAGGCAAGACAAAGACAGGCAAGGAAATGCCAGGCAAGGCCAAGCCAGGCAAGGCCAGGCAAGTCCAGGCAATGCAAGGCAAGGCAATACAAGGCAAGACATTACAAGGCAAGGCAATAGAAGGAAGGCACGTCAAAGCAAGGCCAGGCCAGACCAAGTCAGGCAAGGCTAGGCAAGGCAAGTGTCGTGGTTTAAAACTAGTCAGGCAGCTCGTTCACTGACTCCCCCAGTTCTTGCCCTCCCCCTACTCCCAGAGGGACGGAGAAAAGAATTTAAAAGAATGCAACTCCCATGGGTTGCGATAAGAACAGTTTAGTAACTAAGGTATAACACAGATCACTACTGCTAACACCAAGAATAATAATGATAAAGGAAGTAACAAGGGAAGAGAATATAGCACCTCAGCACCAGCCGACGGATAACTCGCCCCGCAGCCTGACCAAGCACCGACCAATACCTCCTCTAACCTGGAGTCCTAGCCCTTCCAGGTAACGCTCAGTTACATCCTGGGAATGACGTGTGGTGGTATGGTGTTGTGGTTTAAACCAGTGTGTCCATCTCCCCCCCCCCCCCCCCCCCCCCCCGCACCGGGGCTCTCCCCTTCCCCACTCCCGGAGGAACGGGGAGGAGGATCGAGAGAGTGCAACTCCTACGGGTTGAGACAAGAACAGTCCAGCAACAAATCACCACCGCTACTATCAGCTAAAACAATGATAAGAGAAAATAACAAGGGAAGAGAATACGATACCACCGGCCAAGAAAGCGAGTTCCACCCGGAAGCTCCTGTCCTTCCGGGTAACTCCCAGTTACCCCCCACCCCGGGCATGACGTGCTGTGGTATGGAATACCTCCCCGGCTAGCCCGGGTCAGGCGCCCCGTCTCTGCTTCCTCACAGCTTCCCCTCCTCCCTGGCAGAGCATGAGCCTCACAGAGTCCTTGGTCAGGGTAAACACCACCTAGCAACAACCGAAAACATCGGTTTCACCAACACTGTTCTCAAACTAGAAGTCAAAACACAGCACTGCACCAGTTAACACAAAGGAAAAACATGACTGCTACTGCTGAACCCAGGACATTATCCACCCCTTATTCCATACCATTCACGTCGTGCTCAGATCCCACATTTTCAATACACCATCACTCTCCCACATATATGCATCCATATACATACAGACCAAGAGGAAAAAATCATTTTCTTAGTGCATGGACCAATCCCTATAATGCTGCCGAGTCCATTCGGTCCATGATGTTCAAAGTTCATTCTCTGTTGGGATGATGGCTGGAGGGAAGTCAGGGCCAGTCGCTGGTGACCTGGAGACATCTAGTTGATGGGCTATAAAAGCATTACACAGCAGGCAACGGCATACAATTGAGTTCACTGGCTGTTTTCCCCTAAAATCAAATCCCCTTGAGGTATACATCGGACTTCCCAATCTTGGATGGCTTTCACCTCAGCAAATTGACTCGATTCACCCTCTCCTACAGCAGTTTCTGCAACTTGTCGTCCAGGACTCCATACAGCTGCCTTCCATCTCCGATGCTTTCCCACAATACGGCAAGAGCCATCAGTAAACAAGGCATACTGCTTTTCACTTTCTGACAGTTTATTATATGGTGGGGCTTCTTCAGCACGCACCACCTCCTCCTCTGGTGACTTTCCGAAATCTTTGCCCTCTGGCCAGTCCATGATGACTTCTAGAATGCCTGGACGACTGGGATTTCCTTATGAAGGTGCTGGATAGTGATAGTGTTGAACAAGGCCCTGTAAGCATAGGCCAAGCCCCAGCACGTTGCCGTGATTTGTCCATCTCTGGTATGGCCAGAATGACCACACACCTCATTTAAGTGTTTTACTAATTCTTCTGGATTTTGCAGTTGTTCGGTAGTGAAATTCCAAAGTACTGGAGGGGCCCACTGACCTAGATACTTGCCCATACTATCCCACACACCCTGCCACTCATGGCTGTCCAGCCTCAGGGAAAATCTCTCGGTCCTCCTACATCGTCGTTTGACCCCAGACAAGACCCAAACCTGAATCTGCTTAACTCTTGATATCAGCAGTGGGCAAAACACACTCTGTATGCGTGCTAGCATGGTGATTCCCATCACCATCAGCAAACAAGTCTCAACAGCATTAAAAGGCCATTCAAAAACTTCAAAACTCTCAAATGTAAATGGTCTGGGGGGAGGACTGGGAGGGTAAAAGGATGTCTCCTTCACAGTTTGAGCACCTGCGAAGGAGAAAAAAGATGTGTAATTGCTAAGCACCTCCATCATATACCTCCCAAAGTATAAAGGTGGTGACCACACTGGGAACATAAGCCAGATCAGTTTCATGATCAATGATTCTATTGTATTACAAGTCATTACCATAAAGTACAATGAGACAAAAACCTTAGCCCAAGCCCCACACTTGAAAAACACTAACACAGCAAATACTGGATGGAAGTAAGATATGATATACTGAAACTGTGAGATCAAGAGGAACAACCTTGAGAGCCAATAAATCAGCCTTGTGACGAGTGACTATCAATCCAGTCAGATCTGTTCTTATCTCAACCCCTCGTGCCCCACGTTGGGCGCCGAAAGGAACTGTCATGGTTTAAACCCTAGCCAGACAGCTTGTTCACTCACTCCCAGTGAGTGGTGCCGGGCTGACAGCAATTGAGGGCCACCCCCCCCCACCAGGGCTCTCCCTTTCCCCGCTCCCGGACGAGCGGCGAAGAGGATCGAAAGAGTGCAACTCCTACGGGTTGAGACAAGAACAGTCCAGCAACCAATGAACAACACAAATCACCACCGATACTACCAACGACAACAATGATAAGGGAAAATAACAAGGGAAGAGAATACGATACCACCGGCCAAGAAATGAGTCCCACCCGGAAGCCAGTGTCCTTCTGGGTAACTCCCAGTTACCCCCCACCCCGGGCATGACGTGCTGTGGTATGGAATACCTCCTTGGCTAGCCTGGGTCAGGCGCCCTGTCTCTGCTTCCTCACGGCTTCCCCTCCTCCCTGGCAGAGCATGAGCCTCACAAAGTCCTTGGTCAGGGTAAACATCACTTAGCAACAACTGAAAACATCGACTTCACCAACACTGTTCCCAGGCTGGAAGTCAAACACTGCACTGCACCAGCTACCACAAAGGAGAAACATGACTGCTACTGCTGAACCCAGGACACAAGGGAAAGGTGCTCCCTTTGGGAATGTGGTGGGAGGACCAGCTGGCATCTCCTGACGGAAGAGAGCTGTGCTCAGCATCCACAGCCATTGCAAAGTGACAGGGAGCTGCTGGGAGCATCCCAAGAAGGATTCCTTCCAGGTTCCATGAGGATGCTGGAGATGGGACCTTCATCAGGGACCAGAGCTATAGGACAAGGGCTGATGTGTTCAAACTGGAACAGGGATATAGGAAGAAGTTCTTTCTGTGAGGGTGGTGGGTAAGGCCTCGCCAACAAGGTTGAAGTTGAGAAGCAGGAATTCCTTATTGCTCCTCTATTCCTCTTATTGCTGTCTCTAAACTGGAGAGACATCAATTTGATAGGTGGACCACTTGGTGGATAAAGAGCTGGCTGGATGGCCGCAGGCAAAAAAGCTGTGGTCCATGTCCAGTTGGAGACCAGTAGCGAGTGGTGTTCCTCAGGGATTGGGGTTGGGACCGGTCTTGTTTAACAGCTTTGTCGCTGACATGGACATCAAGAGGAAGGGTGACCAGCAGGTCGAAGGAACCCACAGGAATCGGTTACCCAGGGAAGTTGTGAATGCTCCATCCCCAGCAGTGTTCAAAGCCAGGGTGGACAGAGCCTTGGGTGACACAGTGTAGTGTGAGGTGTCCCTGCCTAAGGCAAGGGGCTGGAACTGGATGAGTTTAAGGTCCTTTCCAACCCAAACCATCCTATGATTCTAAGTTGTACTAAAAAGAACCCAAACCCCCAAGGGGGAAGGATATTCAACTCCTCACTGATCTCCTGTTCTGCACTTCACCAAAACCTCACCAACCGTGTCAATACCACAGTAAGTTGTTGTCACTGTGTTACCAAATAGCTGTGATTGCCCAGCTCTGGAGAGAAAGCGCTCCTGGACTTTATGTTGCATTAAGAGTAATGACTGGGAGAGCTGGAACCCTCCTGGAATAGGGAACAACAGGGTTTATGGATGCATGTTCAACAGTGCAAGTAGAGCGTGCCTGTGCAACCCAAGCGGACCACCTGTTTTGAAGGCTGCTTTTCGATAGGCGAGATCTTTACTATCAGATGTAAGAACCATAATAGCAGATACATCGGAAGAAAATACTGAACACTATACACCTCCTCTGTCTCGATAAAATAATGACATCATTAAATGGACATAAAGGCCATTATCAAAAAGAACTGTGTTCCTCATGTCCTCAGATCATATTGGTCCCAACCAGTCTCATGGCTAAATGGCACACAGCTCCCTCCCTCATCATCATCTCAGCAGTGCTCTTCCCTGCGCTGTTCCCAGAAGCACACCCATGCAGTAAAAGAGGAAATCAGTTCTCTTTTGACATTAAAATGCAGATATTGGCTATTTTCCAGCCTCCTTCAGACCTGATCCTTGACTTGTTCACCAACATCCCGTCCAAAACTCCTTCACCCTAAGGACTGCTATGGGCTGTCACCTCATAACTGTCTCAGGAAAGCAGGTTGTACTGACATCGACATTGCTAAAACCATAGCCTTTAGGAATTGAAAATGCCTTTGAGCATTATGAAAACTGGGAATGACGCTGTCCCAATCTTCTACTCCATCCCAAAACATGTTTGGAGGTGTGATTTGTGATGTCCTTGGCATCCACAGAGATAGATGGTGGCAGGGAGGAAACGCTGAATCCTAAAGGTATAAAAGGACAATCGGGGGGGCTTGATGTCATTTTCCCCTACCTCCACACTGTGTCTGCCACAATCAACTTGGCCTGTTTCCTGAAGGGCTTTTGCCTGCCCTAACATGGTTTATTCCCCTTTGCCCATGGCCCTGGCTGCTCTGAGGAAGCTTCCTTAAGTGCTTCCATGTTGTAGGGTTAGAAATGGAACAGGGTCGAGAAGGGAACCTACCTTCTTTCTTGGAATGAATCTTCACTCAATAAGGGCTGTTGGGGCATCTGGAATGAAGCGGCTGCAGCCAAAGGGAAGGAAACTTGTCCTGAACTTTGGATAAAGAAACACTTTAAGTCCAGTGAATTGAAGCCTGACCGCAATAATTCCTCGGCCCCAGTTACCACTGGTTTGTTAAAGTCACGTGTAGCTGATTTCCTATGGATTAAATAGTGCGATAAACACATAAATGTATTGGCTTTTGCAAATCATAGGTGTGGTTATGTGGATATAGCTGTACGAGTTTACAATAACAGAAACAAAACACGCTAAAGACCCAAGACTAGACAACAAGTTAAAAAGGTTCAGATCTCTTGATCAAAACGGAGTCACATAGCAAAAGAATTTGTAAAGGTAAAAGAAAGGGGTGGTGTGTGTGTGAATCTTGATATAAGGAAAGGTGGTGCCTGGAAAATGTAAAGTACTTTTTAGCTTAACTTAGGTTGCGGAAAGAGAACAGTGTTTATGTTGTAAGTCTGTGGAATGTAGTGGCCCCACTAAACACGAGTTAATTGTTTCACACTAGTCTTCTAAAGCAGTTTTAAAGAGCAATGTTTGTGTTGTAAGTCTGTGGTGAGATAACAGGCTTTAGTGGCCCCACTAAACATGAATGAGTTATTTCACACCATCCTTATCAGTTAGTTTGGAGACAGAGCCTCCCAAGGCTCTGCTAGCTTGGGATACTCCTTGTCTGCCCATCCAGCAATAAATTTTGCAGGAAGGTCACACTGTTTTAAATCCTTGCTAGTTATCAGAATAATTACAGATATAGCTGGTTGTGTGATTGCTGGGGGGCCCAACTGTGCCAGAGGTGAAAAGTACACCGTGAGGAAGACTGCTTACATCTTCTTGAAGACCCCTACTCACAAGAGGAAGACTGTTTACTGTCCCATTGTTGGGTACCCAGGTCCCATTTTGGGTGCTGGGGTCCCACTTTGTGGTACCCAGTGTAATGTGTGGGGTTTGTTCATCAAGAAGTTTGGGGGGAGGGAGGCTCTCTGTGGCTGTCGTTATGTGAAACAATTCTCCTTTTGACTCTGTACCTGTTGTACTCTGTAGGTAATGGGGGGAGGTCAGTTGTGTTGTTGCGCGGGATTGTGAGAGAGAAAAGGGGTTGGGTGGCTCGAAGTGGTGTCTTGTTGCAACGCTTGAGGGCAGGGGAGGGGGCTGCGGCGGTGAGGAGGCTGGAGGCTGGCAGTGGGCGCTTCTCGAAGCCTCTGGCAGCTTCTCGAAACTTCCCGAAACTTCTCGGTAATGAGACCCCTGCAACAAAGGGAACCAATGGGGAGGAGCCACGTCAACATCCGAGTGAGGAGGGGCGACAGGATTGGCCGGGGCCTTGAACCGGAGAAGATAAAGGACCGCCTCGCAAGGACCGCGTGTGCGCGTCTTGGGCGGAGCGGAGGAGTCCCCGGCGCACCCAGCGCTGTTTTATCTGCTATCGCTTACTCAGGTTAATAAAACTTATACTTTAAACCAAAATTGGCTGCAATATTGATAACACATGGACCCACAGAATGACCCACACATTGACCCACACATGGACCCATAGACTGACCCACAGTCTGACCCACAGACTGGCCCACACATTGACCCACACATGGACCCATAGACTGACCCACAGTCTGACCCACAGACTGGCCCACACATTGACACACACATAGACCCATAGACTGACCCACAGGCTGACCCACAGACTGACCCACACATTGACACACACGTTGACACACACATGGACCCATAGACTGACACACACATTGACCCACACATGGACCCACAGACTGACCCACACATAGACCCATACACTGACCCACACATTGACACAGAGGCTGACCCGTAGACTGACCCACAGACTGGCCCACAGACTGACCCACACATTGACACGCACATTAACCCGTACACTGACCCACACATGGACCCATAGACTGACCCATAGACTGACCCATGCATACACCTACACATAGACCCATAGACTAACCCAGAGACTGACCCACACACGGACCCGTAGACTGACTCACACATAGACCTGTACATACACCCATAGACTGACCCACACATTGACCCACACATTGACAAACGCACAGATCTACACTAGCCCACACAATGACCTACACATTGACCCACACAGTGACCCATAGACTGACGCACACATAGACCGGGGTTACTGGTGTCACTGGGAGCTGCAAAGCAGGTGTCACTGATGTGACTGGTGTGTCACTGGCGCATCACTGGTATCACTGGTGTCACTGATGTATAACTGGTATCTCACTGGTATCACTGGGTTATCACTGGTGTGTCACTGGTGTAACTGGTGTAACACTGCTGTATCACTGGTGTATCACTGGGGTATCAGTGGTGTCTCACTGGTATCACTGGTGTCTCACTGGTGTCTCACTGGTATCACTGGTGTCTCAATGGTGTCTCACTGGTATCACTGGTGTCTCAATGGTGTCTCACTGGTGTATCACTGGTGTCTCACTGGTATCACTGGTGTCTCACTGGTGTCTCACTGGTATCACTGGTGTCTCAACGGTGTCTCACTGGTATCACTGGTATCACTGGTGCCTCACTGGTATCACTGGTGTCTCACTGCTATCACTGGGGTATCACTGGTGTCACTGGTGTGTCACTGGTGCATCACTGGTGTACCACTGGTGTCTTTCTGGTGTCTCACTGGTGTATCACTGGTATCACTGGTGTCTTACTGGTATCACTGGTGTCTCACTGGTGTCTCACTGGTGTCTCACTGGTATCACTGGTGTCTCAACGGTGTCTCACTGGTATCACTGGTATCACTGGTGCCTCACTGCTATCACTGGGGTAACACTGGTGTCACTGGTGTGTCACTGGTGCATCACTGGTGTACCACTGGTGTCTTTCTGGGGTCTCACTGGTGTATCACTGGTATCACTGGTGTCTTACTGGTATCACTGGTGTCTCAATGGTGTCTCACTGGTATCACTAGGGTATCACTAGTGTATCACTGGTATCACTGGTGTCTCAATGGTGTCTCACTGGTATCACTGGTATCAATGGTGTCTCACTGGTACCACTGGGGTATCACTGGTGTCTCACTGGTGTCTCACTAGTGTATCACTGGTGTATCACTGGTGTCTCACTGGTATCCCTGGTGTATCACTGGGGTATCACTGGTGTCTCACTGGTGTCTCACTGGTATCACTGGTGTCTCAGGTGTATCACTGGTATCTCACTGGGGTATTACGGGTGTCTCACTGGTGTCTCACTGGTGTCTCACTGGTGCATCACTGATGTACCACTGGTTTCTTTCTGGTATCTCACTGGTGTCTCACTGGTATCACTGGTGTCTCACTGGTGTCTCACTGGTTTATCACTGGCTATCACTGGTATATCACTGGTGTATCACTGGTGTAACACTGGTGTATCACTGGTGTCTCACTGGTGTCACTGGTGTCTCACTGGTGTATCACTGGTATCACTGGTGTATCACTGGTGTCTCATTGGTGTATCACTGGTATCACTGGTGTATCACTGGTGTCTCATTGGTGTATCACTGGTGTCTCACTGGTATCTCACTGGTATCACTGGTGTCTCAATGGTGTCTCACTGGTATCACTGGTGTCTCAATGGTGTCTCACTGGTATCAGTGGGGTATGACTGGTGTCTCACTGGTGTCACTGGTGTATCACTGGTGTCTCACTGGTGTCTCACTGGTATCACTGGTGTCTCAATGGTGTCTCACTGGTATCACTGGTATCACTGGTGTCTCACTGCTATCACTAGGGTATCACTGGTGTCTCACTGGTGTCACTGGTGTCTCACTGGTGTCTCACCGGTGTCTCACTGGTATCACTGGTGTCACTGGTGTCTCACTGGTATCACTGGTGTCTCAATGGTGTCTCACTGGTATCACTGGTATCAATGGTGTCTCACTGGTACCACTGGGGTGTCACTGGTGTCTCACTGGTGTCTCACTAGTGTATCCCTGGTATCCCTGGTGTATCACTGGTGTCTCACTGGTATCACTGGTGTCTCACTGGTATCACTGGTGTCTCAATGGTGTCTCACTGGTATCACTGGTGTCTCACTGGTATCACTAGGGTATCACTGGTGTCTCACTGGTATCACTAGGGTATCACTGGTGTCTCACTGGTGTCACTGGTGTAACACTGCTGTATCGCTGGTATCACTGGGGTATCAGTGGTGTCTCACTGGTATCACTGGTGTCACTGGTGTCTCACTGGTATCACTTGTGTCTCAGTGGTGTCTCACTGGTATCACTTGTGTCTCAGTGGTGTCTCACTGGTATCACTGGTATCAATGGTGTCTCACTGGTATCACTGGTGTCTCACTGGTGTATCACTGGTATCCCTGGTGTATCACTTGTGTCTCACTTGTGTCTCACTGGTGTCTCACTGGTATCACTAGTATCACTGGTGTCTCACTGGGGTATTACGGGTGTCTCACTGGTGTCTCACTTGCGTGTCACTGGTGCATCACTGATGTACCACTGGTTTCTTTCTGGTATCTCACTGGTGTCTCACTGGTATCACTGGTGTCTCACTGGTGTCTCACTGGTATCACTGGTGTCTCAATGGTGTCTCACTGGTGTCTCACTGGTATCACTGGTGTATCACTGGTGTGTCACTGGTGTAACACTGGTGTATCACTGGTGTCTCACTGGTGTCACTGGTGTCTCACTGGTATATCACTGGTATCACTGGTGTCTTACTGGTGTCTCACTGGGGTATCACTGGTGTGTAACTGGGGTATCACTGGTATCACTGGTATATCACTGGTGTATCACTGGTGTAACACTGGTGTATCACTGGTGTCTCACTGGTGTCTCACTGGTATCACTGGTGTATCACTGGTATCACTGGTCTCTCACTGGTCTCTCACTGGTCTCTCACTGTTATCACTGGTGTCTCAATGGTGTCTCAGTGTTATCACTGGTGTCTCACTCGTGTCTCACTGGTATCGCTGGTGTCTCACTGGTATCACTGGTGTCTCACTGGTGTCACTGGTGTCTCACTGGTGTACCAGTGGTGTCCTTCTGGTGTCTCACTGGTGTCTCACTGGTATCACTGGTGTCTCAATGGTGTCTCACTTGTATCACTGCTATCACTGGTGTCTCACTGGTGTCACTGGTGTATCACTGGTGTCTAACTGGTATCACTGGTATGTCACTGGTGCATCACTGGTGTACCACTGGTGTCTCAATGGTGTCTCACTGGTGTCTCACTGGTATCTCACTGGTATCACTGGTGTCTCAATGGTGTCTCACTGGTATCACTGGTGTCTCAATGGTGTCTCACTGGTATCAGTGGGGTATGACTGGTGTCTCACTGGTGCCACTGGTGTAACACTGCTATATTGCTGGTATCACTGGGGTATCAGTGGTGTATCACTGGGGTATCAGTGGTGTCTCACTGGTATCACTGGTGTATCACTGGTGTCTCACTGGTGTCTCACTGCTGTATCACTGGTGTCTCACTGGTGTCTCCCTGGTATCACTGGTGTCACTGGTGTCTCACTGGTATCACTGGTGTCTCAATGGTGTCTCATTGGTATCACTGGTATCAATGGTGTCTCACTGGTATCACTGGGGTATCCCTGGTGTATCACTGGTGTCTCACTGGTGTCTCACTTGTGTTTCACTGGTTTATCACTGGTATCACTGGTGTCTCAATGGTGTCTCACTGGTATCACTGGTATCACTGGTGTCTGACTGGTGTACCACTGGTATCACTGGCGTATCACTGGTATCACTGGTGTCTCACTGGTGTCACTGGTGTCTCACTGATGTACCACTGGTGTCCTTCTGGCGTCTCACTGGTGTACCACTGGTGTCCTTCTGGTGTCTCACTGGTGTCTCATTGGTATCACTGGTGTCTCACTGGTGTCTCACTGGTATCACTGGTGTCTCACTGGTATCACTTGTGTCGCAATGGTGTCTCACTGGTGTATCACTGGTATCAATGGTGTCTCACATTATCACTGGTATCACTGGTGTCTCACTGGTGTCTCACTGCTATCACTGGGGTACCACTGGTGTCTCACTGCTGTCTCACTGGTGTATCACTGGTATCACTGGTGTCTCACTGGTGTCTCACTGGTGTCTCACTGTTATCACTGTTGTCTCACTGTTGTCTCACTGGTATCACTTGTGTCGCAATGGTGTCTCACTGGTGTATCACTGGTATCAATGGTGTCTCACTGTTATCACTGGTATCACTGGTGTCTCACTGGTGTCTCACTGGTGTATCACTGGTATCCCTGCTGTCTCACTGGTGTCTCACTGGTATCACTGGTGTCTCAATGGTGTCTCACTGGTATCACTGGTATCTATGGTGTCTCACTGTTATCACTGGGGTATCACTGGTGTCTCACTGGTGTCTCACTGGTGTATCACTGGTATCCCTGGTGTCTCACTGGTGTCTCACTGGTATCACTGGTGTCTCAATGGTGTCTCAGTGGTGTCTCACTGGTGTCTCAATGGTGTCTCAGTGGTGTCTCACTGGTATCGCTGGTGTCTCACTGGAGTCTCACTGGTATCACTGGTGTCTCACTGGTTTCTCACTGGTATCACTGGTGTCTCAATGGCGTCTCACTGGTTTTCACTCGTATCACTGGTGTCTCACTGCTGTCTCACTGTGTCCTGGGTTCAGCAGTAGCAGTCATGTTTTTTTTTTCCTTTGTGGTAGCTGGTGCAGTGCTGTGTTTTGACTTCCAGCCTGAGAACAGTGTTGGTGAAGTCGATGTTTTCAGTTTTTGCTAAGTGATGTTTACCCTGACCAAGGACTTTGTGAGGCTCATGCTCTGCCAGGGAGGAGGGGAAGCCGGGAGGAAGCAGAGACAGGGCGCCTGACCCGGGCTAGCCATGGAGGTATTCCATACCACAGCACGTCATGGCTGGGGTGGGGGGTGACTGGGAGTTTCCTGGAAGGACACGGGTTTCTGGGTGGGACTCGTTTTCTTGGCCGGTGGTATCGTATTCTCTTCCCTTGTTATTTTCCCTTATCATTGTTGTAGTTGATAGTAGCGGTGGTGATTTGTGTACATTGGTTGCTGGGCTGTTCTTGTCTCAACCCGTGGGAGTTGCATTTTTTCGATCCTCCTCCCCGTTCCTCCGGGAGTGGGGGAGAACCCTGGTGGGGGGGGGGGACACGGACCTCGATTGTTGTCAGCTCTGCACCACTCACTGGGAGTGAGTGAACAAGTTACCTGACTGGGTTTAAACCACGACACCATTGCAGGGGGGGTTGGAACTTGATGATCTTAAGGTCCTTTCCAACTCGAACTATTCTATGATTCTATGATTCTATGACTCCTCTATGACTCCTCTATAAAACCTCTATGACTCCTCTATGCTTCTTTATTGACTGCTCTGACATCTTATTGACTTCTCTACGACTGCTCTATGCCTTCTCTAAGACTCCTCTATGACTCTATGACACTATGACTCCTCTAAGACTTCTCTATGACTCTATGATACTATGACATCTCTATGACTCCTGTATGAGTCCTATATTCCTCCTCTATGACTCCTCTATGACTCCTTCATGACTCCTCTGACTCCTCTATGACTCTGCTATTACTCATCTATGAACACTCTACAACTCCTCTATGACTCCTCTATTACTGCTCTATGACTCTTCTTTGACTCCTCTATGACTCCCCTATGACTCTTCTATGACTCCTCTTGAACCAACCTATGACACCCCTACGATGCCTCTATGACTCCACTGTGACTCCACTGACTCCTCTATGACTCCTCTATGACTCCTTTATTACTCCTCTATGACTCCTCTATGACTCCACTATGACTCTACTATGACTACCCTGTGACTCCTCTATGAATCCTCTATAACACTATGACTCCTCTATGACTTTGCTATAACTCTATGACTACTCTATGACTCCTCTACCACTCCTCTATATCTCTATGACTATGATTTGTCTATGACAGATATTTGAATGCTCTATGACTCCTCTATGACTTGTCTATGACTCGTCTATGACTCGTCTATAACTCCTCTATAACTCTATGACTATGATTCGTCTATGACAGATATTTGAATGTTCTATGACTCCTCTATGACTCATCTATAACTCCTCTATAACTCTATGACTGATTCCTCTATGAAAGATATTTGGATGCTCTATGACTCCTCTATGACTTGTCTATGACTCTTCTATAACTCCTCTATAACTCTATGACTATGATTCCTCTATGACAGATATTTGAATGCTCTATGACTCCTCTATGACTTGTCTATGAATCATCTATAACTCCTCTATAACTATGACTACTCTATGATTCCTCTATGACAGATATTTGAATGCTCTATGACTCCTCTATGACTTTTCTATGACTTGTCTATAACTCCTCTTGGACACCTCTATGACAACTCTATGACGCTTCTATGACGCCTGTATGATGCCTCTATGAAGCTTTTATGACTCCTCTGTGACTCCACTGTGACTAGATTGTGACCGTCGTATGACTCCTCTGTGACTCCGCTGTGACTAGATTGTGACCATTGTAGGACTCCTCTATGACTCCTCTGTGACTCCTCTATGACTTCTCTATGACTCCTACATGACACCTCCATTACAAATCTATGAATCCTCTATGACTCCTCTATGACTACTCTATGACTCTTCTTTGACTCCTCTATGACTGTTCTATGACTCCTCTATGACTCCTCTTGAACGCCTCTAAGATGCCTCTATGACACCTTTATGACGCCTCTATGACTCCACTGTGTCTGTATTGTGACTCCACTGAGACTCCACTGGGACTCCTCTATGACTCCTCAATGACTCTTATATGACTCCCCTATGACTCTTCTATGAATCCTCTATAAATCTATGACTCCTCTCTGACTCCTCTATGTCTCCTCTATGACCTCTCTATGACTCCACTATGACTCCTCTATGACCCTTGTATGACTCCTCTATGGCTCCTCTATGACTCTGTATGACACTATGACTCCTTTATGACACCTCTACGACTCTTCTATGACTCCTCTTGGACGTCTCTATGACGCTGCTATAATGCCTCTATGAAGCCTCTATGACTCCACTGTGACTCCTCTGTGTCTCCACTGTGACCCCTGCATGACTCCTCTATGACTCCTCTATGACTCCTCTTGGATGCCTCTATGATGCCTCTATGACGCCTGGATTACTCCTCTATGACTCCTCTATGACAGTATGATTCCTCTATGATGCTATGACTCCTCTATGACTCTAAGACACCTCTATGACTCCTCTATGACTCTAAGACACCTCTATGATTCATCTATGACTCTTCTATGACTCCACCTTGACTCCACCGGGACTCCACTGTGAGCCCTGTATGACTCCTCTGACTCCTCTATGATTCCTCTATGACTCCTCTATGACTCCTCTATGACTCCTCTATGACACTATGAATCTTCTATGACAATATGACTTCTCTATGACTCCTCTATGACTCTATGAACACTCTATTAATTTATGGGCCCTCTATGACTCTCTGATTCCTCCTTGACTCCATGACTCCTCTATGACAGCTAAATGACACTATGTCATTATGACTCCTCTCCGAATCCTTTATGACTCCACTATGACTCATCTAAGACTCCGCCATGACTCCTCCATGACTCCTCTACAAGTCTTCTATGAGTTCTCTGAGCCCTCTATGACTTCACTATGACTTTTCTGTGACTCCTCTATGACTTTTCTATGAATCTATGACTCCTCTATGACACTATGACTACTCTATGACTCTCTGACTCCTCTCTAACTCGACTCTGACTCCTCTATGACACCTCTATGACTCCTCTATGACCGCTCATTGACGCCTCTATGTCTGATCTATTATTCCTCTAAGGCGTCTCTATGACACCTCTGTGACGCCCCATGACTCCACTATGATTCCTTTATGACTCCTCTATAACAATATGACTCCTCAATGACTCATCTACTCCTCTCTGACGCCTATATTACGCCTCTTTGATGACTCTATGACTTCACTATGATTCATTCATGTCTCTCCTATGACTCCTCTATGACTCCTCTATGACTCTATGACTCCTCTGTGACTCCTCTTTGATTCCTCTATGATTACACAATGTCTCCTCTTTGACTCCACTATGACTCTTCTTTGACTCCTCTAGGACTCCTGTAGGACTTCTCTATAACTCTATGACTCCCCTGTGACTCCTCTGGGACTCCTCTGTGACTCCTGTTTGACTCCACTATGACTCCTCTTTGACTCCTCTAAGACTCCTCTATGACTCCTTCTAAGACTGTTCTGTAACTCTATGATTCCTCTGTGACACCTCTATGACTCCTCTATGACTGAACTGTGATTCTTGTTTGACTCCACTATGACTACACTTTGACTCCAATATGACTCCACTAGGACTCCTCTAGGACTCCTCTTGGACTCCTCTAGGACATCTGTATGACATATCCATGACACTGTGACTCCTCCATGACATCTCTGTGACTACTCTTGGACGCCTCTATGACACCTCTATAACTATAATGTGATTGCACTGTGACTCCACTGTGACCCCTGTATGACAACTCTATGAATCCTCTATGACTCTTCTCTGACTCCTCTCTGATCCCTCATTGACTCCTCTTTCACTCCTCTATGACTTCTCTATGACACTATGACTCCTCAAGGACTCCTCCGTGACTCCTCTGTGACACCTCTGTGACACTTCTCTGACTCCTTAATGACTCCTCTATGATTCCACTATGACTTATCTTTGACTCTATGACTCCTCTGTGACTCGTCTATGACTCCCCTAGAACTCCTCTAACACTCCTCTATGAGTCATCTATGATTCCGTTAGGACTATTCTAGGATTCCTCTAGGACTCCCCTATGACACCTCTATGACTCCACTAAAACTCCACTATGACTCTTCTATGACTCCTCTAGGACTTCGCTATGACTCCTCTATGACACTTCTATGACTCCACTATGACTCCAGTCTGACTCCACTATGACTACTCTATGATTCCTCTGTGGCACCTATATGACTGCCCTTAGACTCTTCTATGACTCCTCTAGGACTCCTCTATGACTCCGCTAGGACTCCTCTACGACATCTCTATGACTCCACTATGATTCATCTGTGATTCGGCTATGACTTTGCTATGACTCCCCTATGACTCCTCTGTGACTACTCAATGACTCCTCTGTCACTCCTATACGACACTATGACTCCTCTATGAATCCTCTCTGAGTCCTCTGTCTCCTCTATGATACCCCTATGACTCTATGATACTATGACTACTCTCTGACTCCCCTATGACACCTCCATTACTCCTCTATGACTCCTCTATGACTCCTCCATGACTCCTCCATGACTCCCCTATGACTCCTGTAGGACACCTTATTGACTGCTCTGACACCTTATTGACTCCTCTGCGACTCCTCTATGACTCCTCTATGACTCCTGTATGAATCCTCTATGACTTCATGGAACAATGACTACTCTATGACTCCTCTATGACATCGCTATGAATGCTCTGTGACACATCTATGAATCTATGCCTCCCCTATGACTCCTCTATGACTCTTCTACGAGTTCTCTATGATTCCTCTATGACTCTATGACACTATGACTCCTCTATGAATCCTCTATGACTACTCTATGACTCCTCTATGACTCCTCTATGACCCCCCTATGACTCCTCTTTGACTCTATTACTCCTCTATGACTCCACTATGATTGCTCTATGACCATCCTAAGATGCCCCTATGACTCCTCCATGACCCCTCTAAGACTCCTCTATGAATCCTCCATGACTCGTCTAAGACTCCTCTATGAACACCCAATAACCCCTCCATGACTCCTCTAGGACTCCTCTAAGACTCCACTAGGACTTTTCTAGGATTCCTCTAGCACTCCTCTAGGACACCTCTCTGATGCCTCTCTGACTCCTCTCTGACTCCTCTAAGACACTATGACTCCTCTAAGACACTATGACTCCTCTATGAATCCTCTTTGAGTCCTCTGTCTCCTCTATGACACCCCTCTAACTCTGTGATACTATGTCTACTCTCCAACTCCTCTATGACTCCTCTATGACTCCTCCACGACTCCTCTATGACTCCTGTAGGACTCCTTATTGACTGCTCTGACACCTTATTGACTCTCTGACTCCTCTATGACTTCTCTATGATTCCTCTATGACTTCTCTATGACTCCTCTATCACTCCTGTATGAATCCTCTATGACTTTAGGCAATGACTCCTCTACGACACTTCTATGAATGCTCTACAACACATCTATGAATCTATGACTCCCTTATGACTTCTCTATGAATCCTCTGACACCTCTATGACTAATCTACTATTCCTCTTCCACTCCTCTACTTCTCTGTGAGTAATCTGCGACTCCTCTACGACTCCTCTATGACTCCTCTCTGACTCCAATATGACTCCTCTAAGACTCCTCTAAGAATCCTCTATGACTCCTCTAAGACACCCCTATGACTTCTCTACGACCTATCTATGACTCCTCTATGACCACAGAATGACCATTCGATGACTCTGCTACGACCCCTCAATGACTCCTGCATGAAACCTCTATGACTTTATGACACAATGACTCCTCTATGACACATCTATGAATCTATGATGCCTCCAACTCCTCCATGACTCCTCTATGACTCCTCCATGACTCCTCTATGACTCCTCCATGACCCCTCTATGACTCCTCCATGACCCCTCTATGACTCCTCCATGAAAGCTATACGACTCCTCTATTACTCCACTATGACTCCTTCCTGATTCCTCCAAGGCTCCTCTATGACACATCTATGACTCTATGACTCCTCTGTGAATCTCTGACTCTTTTCTGACTCCTCTCTTACTCCTCTCTGACTCCTCTATGATTCCTCTTTGACTATTCTATGACTCCTGTATGAATCCAATATGACTCCTCTATGATTTCATTATGACTCCACCACGACTCATCTATGAATCCTCCTTAACTCCTCCTTAACTCCTCCATAACGCCTCTATGACACATCTGTGACTCTGTGACACCTCTATGACTCTCTGACTCCTCTCTGACTCCTCTCTGAATCCTCTATGATTCCTCTATGACTCCACTTTGACCATTCTATGACTCCTCTATGACTCCACTATGACTCCACTATAACTCCACTATAAATCCTCTATGACTCATCTGTGACTATTCAATGAACCCTCTAATAATCCTATATGACTCCTCTAAGATGCCTCTAAGAATCTTCTTTGACTCCTCTAGGACTCCTCTATGAGTCCTCTAGGACTCTTCTATGACTCCAGTATGACTCCTCTACGACTCATCTACAACTCCTCCATGACTCCCCTATGACTCCTCTATGAGTCCCCTATGACACGCCTATGACTCCGCTATGACTCCTCTATGACTCTTCCATGACTCCTCCATGACTATTCCATGACTTCTCTATGACTCCATTATGACTCCAATATAACTCCTCTATGACTCCTCTATGACTCTTCCATGACTCTTATATGACTCCTCTATGACACCTCTATGACTACTCTATGACTCCTCTATGTCTCCACTATGACTTCTCCGACTACTCTATGACTCCTGTGACTCCTCTCTGATTCCTCTATGACACATGTATGAATTTATGACTTCTCTATGACTCCTCCATGACCCCTCTATGACTCCTCTAGGACCACTAAATGAAACTTCTATGACTTCTCTACGACCTGTCTATGACTCCGCAATGCCCTTATGACACAATGGCTCCTCTGTAACTCCTCTATGACACCTCCATGATTCCTCCATGACTCTTCTATGACTTCTCTATGACTCTCTATGACTCCCCTGTGAATGCTGTATGACTCCTCTATGACTCCTTTATGACTCCTCTATGACTGATATTTGACTGCTCTATGACTCCTCTATGACTCCTTTATGACTCCTCTATGACTGATATTTGACTGCTCTATGACTCCTCTATGACACCCCTATGACTCTATGACACTATGACTCTTCTATGACCCCTCTTTGACTCTAGGACAGTATGACTCCTCTATGACTCCTCTATGACTTCTCTATGACCCCTCTATGAGTCCTCTATGACTCCTCTGACTCCTCTGACTCCTCTATGACTCCTCTATGACTCTTCTATGACTCTTTTATGACTCCCCTATGATTCCTGAATGTCTCCTCTATAACTCTATGAAACCTTTATGACTCCTCTATGACACATCTATGATGCTTCTATGACGCATCTATGACCCCTCTGACTCCACTATGACTATTATGACTCCTCTGAGTCGTCAATGAGCCCCCGACTCTTCTATGACTCCTCTATGACTCCTCTATAACACTATGACTCCTCTATGACTCCTCTACGACTCCTCTATGAGTCCTCTATGACACCTCCATGACTCTATGACTCTATGACTCCTCTCCGAATCCTCTATGAGTCTTGGACAGGATGACTTTTCTATGACACCTCTATGATGCCTCTGTGACGCCTCTGTGACGCCTCTATGACCCGTCTATGACTCCTCTATGACTCCTCTATGAAACCTCTATGAAACCTCTGTGACTCCTCTATGACTTCTCTATGACTGCCCTATGACTCTCTGATTCCTCTGTGACTCCTCTCTGACTTTTCTAGGACACCTCTATGACACCTCTGTGACTCCTCTATGTCACTATGACTCCTCTATGACTCGTCCATGACTCCTCTATGACTACATTGTTACTGCTGTATGACTGCTCTATGACTTCTCGATGACACCTCTGTGACTTTTGACATCAAGACTCCTCTCAGACTCCTGTATGACTCCTTCATGACTCCTCTATGACTCCTCCATGAATCCTCCATGACACCTCTATGACTCCTCTATGACTTCTCCATGACCCCTCTGTGACTCCTCTATGACCACTCAATGACCCATCTATGAGTCCTCTATGACCCCTCCATGACTCCTCTACAACTGCTCTATGACCTCTCTATGACTCATCCAGGACTCCTGTATGACTTCTCTAGGACTCCTCTATGACACCTCTATGACTCCTCTATGACTCCTCTATGACTCCCTTAAGACTCCTCTATGACTCCTCTATGACACCTCTATGATGCCACTATGATGCCTCTATGACCCCTCTATGACCCCCATTGTGACTCTACTATGACTCCTAAGATTGCTCTATGAGCTGTCTGTTAGCCATCTGACTCCTCTATGCCTCCTCTACCACACTATGACTCTTCTACGACTCCCCTACAATATTACTGACCACCTTTACAGCAGTGAAGATAAAGGAACAACCTGCTTGGATACATCATTCAAGAATTAAGAAAGCACCAGAGCCAGAGAAGACATGGCGGATCGAACCTTCAGGACCCTTACGTGTGAAATTGCGTCGGTCATAATTTGGACTCATATGATAACTGGAGCACAAGCTTGGGACCAGAACTTACACCTGAAGTTAGTGCAGAATATTACTAATGTTTTTAATCGTACTGACTATTGGGTGTGTGCACAGTTGCCTAAATCAGGAGAAAGCCTGGATCTCCCATTAATTGGAGTTCCAATTCCAAACACTGCCTCATGGACAAATTTGTAGGTGAACACTAGCAATCTGTATTCGAAGGAAAGGTTAAACTTTGGAATAGTTAATCCTAACCCAGGTAATAAACATTACACCTGTGCACAAAGATGTATTACACCAGGAACCAGGGTAGGAGATCATGCTTGTTTCAATGCCACAGATGTAGGTCACCATTCAAATTGCGATCGTGCTATTAATATAGATGGTATTGTAGTTCAGTGATGGCCTGTTCCTAAAGGTACTGGTTATGTGGAGAAAATGCTTATAAGACTCTGCCCCCCAGCTGGAAGGAGGCATGCACCTTAGGTGCTGTAATACCCAATTTTACTATTATCAACAGGTATCCTTCTGGGACCTGGATTAGAAGTTTTGCTAAACGGATTAAGAGAGGGTTTAACCCTATTATTGAATGGCACACTGCATTTCATAGTTTTGTAAGAGGGCTAATTCCATCTTTGGGAGTAAGTGAATTAGAGAAGGCAATTGTAAATATCTCAGCAACCATAGAGGAAATGGAAAGTAAAAACATTGATATAATTCAGGCAGAACAACAAGAGATAACCAGCCCGTCTAAAGTGGTATTACAAAACTGAATAGCTCTAGACATGTTATTGGCATGACAAGGAGGGTTTTCTTCCATAATCAATGAAAGTTGTTCCTATACAGACTGAAGTGGCAGAATCGAAACAGATCTGGAGGAAATTTGGAAACAAACTAAGATATTTCATGAAATGGCCATGGATGACACCTCCTGGGGTTTTGAAGAAATATGGAAAAAAATAACTTCATGGTTACCTGAACCTCTCCTGGTTGAGGAATATTGATGTTATTTGTTTTAATATTGATTACTTGTGGTATGATACAATGTTCCCTCTGCTGTTGTAAATGGTCTATGATCAATTATGACGATTGGCAAAGGAACGAAATTAAGCACCAAGTAGAAACGGGAAATTATTTCAAAAAGTCTTTAGATGGTAATGGTAATATAAAAAATGTTGCAAAAGAATTTGCAAAAGGACATAAAAAGGGGGAATTTGAGAAAAGGGGGGAGGCAAAACATTACAAAATGAAATATATATACCTTTAGAATCAGTTTTAAGTAATGTTGTTTGATGGCTTTGTAACAGTAGCAATGGAAAATTACTGAGGTGCATGATACACAGAAAAAAAACAGAGCACGGCTAGAGAACAGGCTGAGAATTCTTTCTCATGTAAGATAAACCATTATAGCTGACATAGTTTTAGGCCCTTATGACCTTAGTACAAAATGAGTTAAGAAAAACAGGCTAGAAGAACAGGACACAGGGATAAGGGGTATCTGGGAATGGCAGGTGTCCAGGATGGGCTGCAGTTAAACTAATTGATAAGTAGGACAGCAGGATTGTTATGTCTGTGGTGTACCCCTTGGGTACAGCAGCCTTGAGGGAGACCGTGCCAAGAGCTGTGCTGAAGCTGAGGGAAACCACATCCACTCTTTGCCTCCTCACACACAACTGCAGGCTCTCAGCTTGGCCAGGCAGCAGTTACCCTTCGGACGGCGTTTAGGTGCCCAGAGATGTCACCCAAGAGGACTCTGATGCTGGCACACGCCTCACCAAAGGCAGCTTGTACAGCCTGGGCTCCCCTGGGTTGCCCTTGGCACCTTTATCAAAGGTAACTGCAACATGGCCTTGTCCTCTCTCCCAAGAGACCTATGCCAATCCAATGGCCTTTCACAAGGGGGATCCCAAAGGAATCCCGATCTTCCCCGGTAACCGCACTGCCACTGTCCTGCCTGTTACACCGCGTCCTTCATTCCTCTCATCTTTCGTAGATTTTCCTTTCAAATAACCCTTTCAAATAACTTCTATCAGATGCCCTTTGTAATCTTCCTGCACTCGGAAACCTCCCCAGTTCCCTGGAAGACAATCTGGAAGACTTGACAAAAACTACACAGTGAGACATGGCTCATCAGGGTTTAATGAGTCCCATGGTGTATTTGGGCTGAGTCCGTGAACCTCAGGTGCTGAGAGGAGACTGAGGAAACCTCTCAAGAAGTCCAAGTCAGAAACAAAGGCCCAAGTGCCTTCAGCATTAATGGGCCCCACTGAGGGCTGCTGCTGACAAAGTCTCCCCAGGGACTCGTTAAAGCAAGTAACTGGAAGCTGTGATTACAGGGAGACAAAGGCAAAGTGCAGGTGTCTGATGGTGAGAAAACCCTTGGTTTGTTTGATGATGCAGAAAGGCCAAGCCCTGACCACAGCCCTTGGAGAAGCAGAGCCTGAAATCCTGAGGATGAAAGTTCTCCTCATAGGCCTTGATGAAAGAGGCAACTGCCATAGCCCAGGGCACAGAGGCCTTTTGCTCTTTTGGGCCTTTTAGCAATGCCAGAACCCTGTCATCTCTGCTGCAGGCTGTCCTACACTGGCCCATGCCTGCACCTCTTTCCCTTCAGGCTGTTGACCCCCATCTTGCTTTCCCACCTAGCTCTCACCTGCACTTCTGTACCTTCAGTCCCATCTCTGCACCCATCGCTGTCTGTTCCTTGAAACACAAAGCCATGGGCTGAGCCAGACTTCCTCTGGGTGACCTCTTGCACCACAAGTCCACCTTTTGAGAGACATTTCTCTTTCCTAACTTTGAGTCTGAACCTTCCAGGCTGCACTTTGCAGAGGTTTCCTTCTCTTCCTGCTAGCAAGAAAAACTACATCATCTCTGAAGCCACATTTCAAGTATCTGTAGGCTGCTACTATAGTGTCAATTCAAGAGATGCATTGAACATCCCTCAGCAAGCGGATCTAAAGGGGAGGGCGCATTCAGGCAGCTCTCTTGGGGTCTGGCACTGGAGGTGGCTGCTGGCCATGCTCTGCTGCACGCAGTCCTCTCCTTCTGCCCATGAGAGCTCTGTGACCTGCCCTTTGAAACCGTGCTGCCCTGCTCTCCACACAGGACAGATGTTTCTGGGGGTTCTTAAGATCAGTTTGTGTGTGAAGGCATCTTACAGGCAGTGCAAGTTTGAGCACAGGGGAAATGGGAAAGGACTGATGGATGCTGCAGCTCCCCTGCCTCTGCACTAAGCTTCAAAGAGCTGAGAATTTCTCCCTGTTTCAATACTCTTCTGATTTTCTTTCAAAGAAATAATGTTTTATACCCCCCAAAACAACCTCAGCAATGTTAAGCCAGTAAATAAATAACAGAGACAAAATGATTCTAAGGCCATGCTGAGCTTCAGTTGTGCAGCCCACACGCATCCGAATCATGAGTACGTGTAGAAAACTTTACAGCCAAGTTGGATTTCATCTGACATGCGTTGTGCAAAGCAGAGCTGGACTTCACTGCTTCAGAGCAAAGGTGACTCCCATCCAATCCAGCCTTGAACACTGCCAGGGATGGGGCAGCCACAGCTTCTCTGGGCACCCTGTGCCAGTGTCCCACCACCCTCAAAGGGAACAACTTCCTCCTAAAGTCAAGCTAAATCTCCCTTTTTTTCAGGTTAAAGCCATTCCCCCTTGTGCTGTCATGGCAATAACTTGTAATACGGGGAGGCTCCAGCAGCAGCGCAGGACGGACGTGGCCGTGGACTTGTACCTGTACCTGTACACTGCCCTTCCCCGTCCTGGCCCTAGTCCTCACCTCCATCTTCAAGAGGCTGCGGGGGGCCAAGGGGGAGCGGCCGAGGGAGCCAGCAGCTGCCCAACTGGCCCGGTAGAACAGACCCGGGACCAAGAGGTGGGGGGAGCGGGGCTGGAGGTCGGCAGGCAGCGGCTACTGGTGGGGGATGTCAGGGCTGTCGAGGGGTAGAAGGAGGTGGCTGCAGAGCAGTGGGAGAAGGCGGTGGAGTAGCCGAGACATGTGACCGAGCCCAGCCCCACAACGGCCGAGAGCATTCCCTGGAAGCTGCCAGCCGATCCCCAGGAGGATGCAGGAGACCACACAACATTTCCCAGCAAGGCAGAGGAGGAAGATCGGGACTCAGGAAAAGGGAAGCTGGTGGTGGGAGTGCCAGCAAGCACAGCAGCTACCCCAGTCCCAGTGACAAGTACAGCAGCATCGTTTGAGAGGTCTGAAGGTTTTGAATGGCCTTTGGGTACCCTTGGGACCTGCCTGCTGATTGTGATGGGGATCAGCATGTTGGCACACACAGAGACTGTGTTTTACCCACCACCATTTTGTCTGATCTCAAAAGTTAAGCAGAGTCGGGTTTGGGTCTTGTCTACAGTTAGATGGCAATATAGGAGGACCAAGAGATTTTCCCCAAGGCTGTACAGTCATGAGTGGCAGGGTGTGTGGGACAGTATGGGCAAGTGTCTAGTCCACTGGGCCCCTCCAGTGCTTTGGAAGCATCGGAGATGGAAGGCAGCTGTGTGGAGTCCCCAGCAACAAGGTGCAGAAACTGCTGAAGGGGACAGTGAATTATTTTGAGCCTGGTGGGCCCATGGCACTTCAGGCCATCAGGGCAGAGATGCAACATAGAGATGGACTCATGATGGAGGGGTGGACTTAGCAATGGACGCTATTGACCAGGTGATTCACGTCTGTGAACACTGCACACAGCCTCTCCTGTTCTGAAAGACTGTTATAAGAGATGAAACCTGATATCATGGACAGAACGGACTCAGCAGCTCTATAGGAATTGGTCCATGCGCTAAGAAATGATCTCTTTCTCACTGTCTGTGTGTATACATGAATGTATATATGTAAGAGCAATGGCACATTGAAAATGTAGGATGTGAGCATGACGTGAATGGTATGCAATAACAGCTGGATACTGGTTTAGCAGTAGCAGTCATATTTCTCCTTCTTAGTAGCTGGTTCAGCACTGTCTTTTGACTTTCAGCCTGGGAACAGAGCTGATAACAGCAATGTTTTTAGTTTTTGCAAAGTCATGTTTACTCTGACCAAAAACTTTGTGAGCCTCATGCTCTGCGAGGGAGGAGGGGAAGCTGGGAGGAAGCAGAGACAGGACACCTGACCCAAACTGACCAAAGAGTTGTTCCATACCACCACACGTCATTCCCAGGATGTAACTGAGAGTTACCTGGAAGGGCTAGGACTCCAGGTTAGAGGAGGTATTGGTCGGTGCTTGGTCAGGCTGCGGGGCGAGTTATCAGTCGGTCGGTGCTGAGGTGTTGTATTCTCTTCCCTCGTTACTTCCTTTATCATTATTATTATTGGTGGTAGCAGTAGTGATTTGTGTTATTCCTGAGTTACTAAACTGTTCTTATCGCAACCTGTGGGAGTTGCATTCTTTTCGATTCTCCTCTCCTTCCCTCTGGAAGTAGGGGGAGGGCAGGAAGGGGGGGAGTGAGTGAACGAGCTGCCTGACTAGTTTTAAACCACAACACTTGCCTTGCCTAGCCTTGCCTGACTTGGCCTGGCCTGGCCTTGCCTTGACGTGCCGTCCTTCCATTGCCTTGCCTTGTAATGCCTTGCCTTGCATTGCCTGGCCTTGCCTGGCTTGGCCTTGCCTGGCATTTCGTTGCCTGGCATTGCCTTGCCTGTCCTTGCCTGTCCTTGCCTGTCCTTGCCTTGCCTTGCCTTGCATTGCCTGGAATTGCCTTGCCTTGCCTGTCCTTGCCTTGCATTGCCTGGAATCGCCTTGCCTTGACTGGCATTGCCTTGCCTTGCCTTGCCTTGCATTTCCTTGCCTGGCCTGGCCTGGACTGGCCTAGCCTGGCCTTGCCTTGTCTCTCCTTGCCTTGCATTGCCTCGTCTTGCACTGAATTGCCTTTCCATACCTTCCATTGCTTGACTATCCTGGCCTAGCCTGGCCTTTCCCCTGCTTGACGTGGCCTATCCTGGCCTTGCAGGGCTTGCCTTGACTTGCCTTGCCCTTCCTGGGCTGGCCTGGCCTTGCCTTGCCTGGCCTTGCCTTGCCTTGCCCTGCCTTGCATTGCTTTGCCTTGCCCTGCCTTGCATTGCCTTGCCTTGCCCTGCCTTGCATAGCCTTGCCTTGCCTTGCCTTGCCTTGCTTTGCCTTGCATTGCCTTGCCTTGCCTTGCCTTGCTTTGTCTTGCATTGCCTTGCCTTGCCTTGCCTTGCTTTGTCTTGCATTGCCTTGCCTTGCCTTGCCTTGTCTTGCCTTGCTTTGCCTTGCCTTGCCTGCCCTTTCTTTGCCTTACCTTGCCTGGACTTGCCTTGCCTTCCCTTGCCATGCCTGGCCTGGCGTTGCCTGTCCTGGTCTGGCCTTGCCTGTCCTTGCCTTGCCTTGCCTGTCCTTGCCTTGCATTTCCTTGCCTTCCCTCGCATCGCCTTGCATCGCCTCTGATTGACTTGCCCGGCCTGGAATGGCCTTGCCTTTCCTTGCCCTGCCTCACCTTGCCTTGCCTTTCCTTGCATTCCCCTGCCTGGCCCTGCCTTGCCCTGCCTTGCCATGCCTTTCTTTCCCTTGCCATGCCCTGCCTTGCCTTGCCTTGTCTTCCCTTGCCTTGCCTTGCCTTGCGTCTCCTCACCATGCCTTTCCTTCCCTTGCCATGCCTTGCCTTGCCTTGACTTTTCTTGCCTTCCCTTGCCTTCCCTTGAATTGACCTCCCTTGCCTTCCCTTCCCTTGTCTTGCCATGCCTTGATATGATTTTCCTTCCCTTGCCATTCCTTGTCTTGCTTTGCCTTGCCTTGCCTTGCCTTGTTTTGCCTTGCCTGGCCTTCCCTTTCCTTGCCTTCCCTTGCCTTGCCATGCTTTGCTGTGCCTTTGATTCCCTTGCCTTGCCTGGCCTTCCCTTGCCTTGCCTTCCCTCGCCTTGCCATGTCTTGCAATGACTTTCCTTCCCTTGCCATGCCATGCCTTCCCTTGCCTTGCCTCACCTCGCCTCGCCTGGCTTCACCAGGACTTTCCTTCCATTGCCATGCCTTGCCTTGCCTTGCCTTCACATTGCCTTGCCTCTCCTAGCCTTCACATTGCCTTGCCTCTCCTAGCCTAGCCATGCCTTTCCTTCCCTTGCTTTTTCTTGCCTTGCCTTGCCAGGACTTGCCTCGCCTTGCCTTGCCTTGCCTTGCCTTGCCTCATCTCACCTCGCCTTGCCTGGCCTTAAATGGCCTTGCCTTGCTTTTCCTTGGCTGACTTTGCCTTGCGTTGCCTCGCCTCGCCATTTCTTCCCTTCCCTTGCCTTGCCTTGCTTTCCCTTGCGTTGCCATGCCTTTCCTTCACTTGCCTTGCCTTGCTTTCCCTTCCCTTGCCTTGCCTTGCTTTCCCTTGCGTTGCCATGCCTTTCCTTCACTTCCCTTGCCTTGCCTTGCTTTCCCTTGCCTTGCCTTGTTTTGCCTGGAATCGCCTCACATCGCCTCACCTTGCCTCGACTAGCCTCGCCCTGCCTGGCCTGGAATGGCCTTTCCTTTCCTCGCCTCGCCTTGCCTCCCCTTGCCTTGCATTGCCTTGCCTTGCCTTGCCTCGCCTCACATTGCCAAGTCTTTCTTTCCCTTGCCATGCCTTGCCTTATCTTCCCTTGCCTTCCCTTGCCTTGCCTTGCATTCCCTTGCTTTGCCTTGCCATTCCTTGCCATGCCTTGCCTTGATTTGCCTTGCATTGATTTGCCTTGCCTTGCCTCACCTCTCATCACCTCGCCTCTCCTCACGTCGTTTCGCCTCGCGAGGATTTGCCTTGCCTTGCCTCAGCTCAACTCGCCTCTCCTAGCCTTGCCTGGCCTTTAATGGCCTTGCCTTGCCTTGCCTCGCCTTGCCTTGCCTCGCCGTTACTTTCCTTCCATTGCCATTCCTTGACTTGCCTTGCCTTGCCTCACCTCACCATTACTTTCCCTTCTTTGCCTTGCACTGCCTTGCCTTGTCTTGACTTGCCTAGCCTTGCCTTACCTTGCCTTGCCTTGCCTTGCCTTGCCTTGCCTTGCCTTCCCTTCCCTTCCCTTGACTTGCCTTCCATTGCCATGCCTTGCCTTGCCTTTTCTTTCCTTCCCTTGCCTTGCCTCGCCTTACCTCTCCTCACCTTTCCTGGACGTTAATGGCCTTGCCTTGCCTTACCTTGCCTTGCATTGCCTTGCCTCGCCTTGCCTCACCTCGTCTTTCCTTGCCTTCCCTCCACTCGCATCACCATGCCTTGCCTTCCCTTTCCTTGCCTTTCCTTTCCTTCCCTTCCCTTACCTTGCCTCTCCTCGCCTCACTATGTCTTTATTTCTGTTGCCCTGCCTTGCCTCGCCTCACCTCACCTCGCCTCGCCAAAACTTTCCTTCCCTTGCCATGTTTTGCCTTGCCGTTGCCTTCCATTGCCTCGCATCGCCTTGCCTCGCCATGCCATTCCTTCCTTTGCCTTGCCTTGTCTTGCCGTGTCTTCCCTTGCCTTGCCATGTCTTGCCATGCCTTTCCTTCCCTTCCCTTCCCTTGCCATGCCTTGCCTTGCCTGGCAAGGCCTGGCCTGGCCTGGCTTGTCCTTCCCTTGCCTTGCCTTGCCTTGCCTGGCCTTTCCTGGCCTAGCCTGGCCTGGACATGCCTTGCCTTGCCTTGCATTGCCTTGCCTGGCCTTGCATTGCCTTTCCTTTCCTTGCATTTCCTTGCCTTGCCTGGCCTGGACATGCCTTGCCTGGCCTTGCATTGCCTTTCCTTTCCTTGCATTTCCTTGCCTTGCCTGGTCTGGACATGCCTTGCCTTGCCTAGCATTGCCTTGCCTTGCCTTGCCTTGCCTTGCCTTACCTTGAGTTGCATTGCCTTGCCTTACCTTGAGTTGCCTTGCCTTGTCTTACCTTGCCATTTCTTGCCTTGCCTTGCCTTGCCTTCCCTAGCCTTGCATTGCCTTCCCTTGCTTTGCCTTCCTTTGTCTTGCATTGCCTTGCCTTGCCTGGCCTTGCTTGACACAGATCTCTTGCTGTGTCATGTGCACTTGCCAGTTACTGAGGAAAGTATCCATGGGCTGGGAAAGGAAACAGCGCAGGAGGGAATTTTTAGTTAATTGTTGCTCTTCCTGGTAAATCCTGTAGGGCTCTAGCATCTTGTTCCATATTTTCCGTGGTCACTGGAATGGGTTTCATTATTAAAAAAAGTATTTCGTTTTCTACTTCCCTGTGTTCCAGGAGAAACAGCAACAAGGGCCTCCCCTTGTGCCACAGCTTGTGACACTGGGCAAGACGTGACAAGAAAAACAGATGGGCTGGTACTTGTGGAGGAGCCTGTGGCCTGTAGAGCTTCATCAGGGACAAGGACAGGTTTCTGTGTAAGCACTGACTCAGTTCAGCCCAGCTGTGCTGTAGTGAAGAGCAGCACCCCTCGCTGCCCTGTGCAGAGTCGGGGCTGGGGTGCGTGCTCCCCACCCCTTCTCTCCTGCCTCCTTTGTCTGCAGTGAAACAGAAACTCTGTTCTCTGAAGAAAGTCTTTTCGGTGAGGGTGGTGAGACGCTGGAACGTGTTTCCCAGAGAAGTCCCCCATGCCTCTTGTGAAACTGTTTAGGATTTAGGGAATGACTGATCAACCTGAAAGAGCTCCTGGTATGAGCAGGGAGTATCCAACTTTCCTGATCTCTGTGTGCTGCTCCCACCTTTGCCAGGCAACCAGAGCTCCTGGTGCAGCCAGGGAGCAGCCAGCATCCAACTCCTTGCACTGTGCAAAGGCTGGGGCCTAACAGGAACTCCTGGGGAAGCAGAGGGCTCCAGGAAATGGGGGGGGAAGTGAGTCAGCACATTCCACCCTGTAACTAAAGTCAGTCCATCTTTCTCAGAGTGGTGTGCTCACCTCTTGCTGCTGTGCCAACAAACAGAGTAGTGCTGAATTCCAGTTATAAATTGAGGGCAATTTCTGGTTGCTTACTTGTTAAGAATTTCTTAAATGGGTTTAAGTACAATTATATATATGGACAGGTTTCTGCATCAACATAACTTGTCCAGCTGATTTCCATCCTCTAATGTATAGCAGAATGTTTAACAACAAACAGAATAGGATAAAAATTAGTGAAATTAAGGTAGGATGTAAAATTCAACTTTAAAGCCCCAGTTGCTGCTGGTGACCATCCAAGCAGGGTATCCCACCAGAGATGTGTGGAGGCAGTGTTCTCACAGGAGAATGGATACTTGGTACATAAAATCTGAATAATCATGAAAGAAACAGCAAGGCCATGAGAGCCCCGAGGAAGCCTAAACAAGCAAGATAAGAAGAAGCTGGAATTCACTGAGTTAATGAGAACTGTGGACTGTTGGCAAGCTTTGGAGGTCAAGATCTCACACCTCTGCTTAACCAATTATATGTTAGTCACTAAGGGTCTTCGAGACATGTGATTCACAAAGTGATTCTTTGATTGTAAGAAACAAAGATTTTTAGCCTTAAATCTTTGTATCATCAGAGAAATAGCACTGCAGGAAGGCAGTGTGCCTCCCAGCTGAGGGAGGGAAGATCAGTGCTTGCTTCAGGCTGTTTCCCATGGTGTTTCCCTGGAGCCCCAAGGAGCCCTGCAAGGAGCACAGGGGGCAGAGGCAGAGCCACCTTGGGCTGGGCCTTTGTTGCTAAGCTGGGACTGAGGGGAGACCGGCGAGACACAGGGAGCTTAAAGGCACTTGGCAGTGGAGGATGCTGAGGAGGAGGAGGAGGAACCTTCTGAAGGAGAAACCTTCCCAGCCCTGTTTGTGGTAAGGCACTGGGTGCAGGGCAATGCAGCTGCAGTTTCTCTCTGTGTAGATAAGGAGGAGGATGTGCTGCAGAGCAGGGCTTCCCCTGCACCATGCAGGGACAGGACAAGGCAGGTCCCTTGTCCCGGGGCTGGCTGCAGGGTGTGAATGTGGGTGTGCAGCCAGGGGTGCCCAGTGCTGCCCTTGCAGCAGGGTCCCTGCAGCCCAAAGGCTGTGTGCAGGGGCAGGGACTCTGCTGCCTGCCAGGGTCAGCACTCGGCCTGCCCGGGAGCTCCCCATGGAGCTCAGGGGGAGCTGAGGGGAAAGGAGAAACCCCTGGCAGAGAAGGGAAGTGCTGGGTGGGTGAGGCTGCTCCAATCTGCCGTCACTCTGAGCACTTCTTCAGAGGGTCCCTCTGAAAGACACTGAGGCATCATTTACCTGATAGGGAAGGATGCTGAGCTTTGATGTTTTTCCCTCTTGGTGGGCAGGTTGGGCAGTGGGAGCTGGGAATTTTCTTCTCTGCTTTGGGGGAGGCACCGAGAGTCTTGTGAGGGCTTGTGTGAGCTGCTCCTGAGCCCCTGCACAGGCAGGGGTGTGCAGGGCAGAGCTGAGCACACAGCCCATGGCATGGGCTCTGGGAGCACTGAGAGGGAGCAGAGCTGGGCACAGAGCAGCAGCTCCTGGCAGGGACAGCTCCAGGCAGCAGAGATATGGATGGGCAGGGAGTGGGGGGAAAGTGCAGCCCAGCCCTGGGGAGGGTGCGTTCAGGCAGCTCACTTGGGGTCTGGCACTGGAGGTGGCTGCTGGCCGTGCTCTGCTGCCCACAGCCCTTTGCTTCTCCCCGTGAGAGCTCTGTGGACTGCCCTTTGAAACCGTTCTCCCCTGGTCTCAGCACAGGACAGATGTTTGTGGGAGTTCTTAAGATCAATTTGTGTGAAGGCACCTTACAGGCAGTGCAAGTTTGAGCACAGGGCAAGTGGGAGAGGACTGATGGACACTGCAGCTCTCTTGGTTCTGCAAAGAACTGAGACTTTTTGCCTGATGCAATGCTCTTCTGATTGTACCTAGGAAGAAGTCTCAGCAGTGTAATGACGTGAATGGCAACGACGCTGAACCTCTCCTCTCCTGCTAAAATGTGCTCAGTTGTGAATGTGTAAACTGAACTTCTGTATCTGACACCCCTCCTGTCCTAACCTGTCACTGCCTTTTTCTCCTCTGACGGTGCCCCATGCCCAGAGGCAGCAGATGTGCAACGGCAGCTCCATCACCCAGTTCCTCCTCCTGCCATTCGCACACACGCGGGACCTGCAGCTCTGCCACTTCTGGCTCTTCCTGGGCATCTCCCTGGCTGCGCTCCTGGGCAACGGCCTCATCATCACCAGCACAGCCTGCGACCAGCGACTCCACACCCCCATGTACTTCTTCCTCCTCAACCTCTCCCTGCTGGACCTGGGCTGCATCTCCACCACTGTCCCCAAATCCATGGCCAATTCCCTCTGGGACACCAGGGCCATCTCCTACACAGGCTGTGCTGCACAGCTCTTTTTCGTCGTCTTTTTCATCTCAGCAGAGTATTCTCTCCTCACTGTCATGTCCTACGACCGCTACGTGGCCATCTGCAAGCCCCTGCACTATGGGACCCTCCTGGGCAGCAGAGCTTGTGTCCACATGGCAGCAGCTGCCTGGGGCACTGGGTTTCTCAATGCTCTGCTGCACACGGCCAATACATTTTCACTGCCCCTGTGCCGAGGCAATGCTGTGGAGCAGTTCTTCTGTGAAATCCCCCAGATCCTCAAGCTCTCCTGCTCACGCTCCTACCTCAGGGAAGTTGGGTTTCTTGGGGTTGCTGTTCTGATTGCTGTTGGCTGTTTTGTTTTCATTGTGGGGTCCTATGTGCAGATCTTCAGGGCCGTGCTGAGGATGCCCTCTGAGCAGGGACGCCACAAAACCTTTTCCACGTGCCTCCCTCACCTGGCCGTGCTTTCCCTCTTTGTCAACACTGCTGTCTTTGCCTACTTGAAGCCCCCCTCCATCTCCTCCCCATCCCTGGATCTGGTGGTGTCAGTGCTGTACTCGGTGGTGCCTCCAGCAGTGAACCCCCTCATCTACAGCCTGAGGAACCAGGAGCTCAAGGATGCTGTGAGGAAGCTGGTGAATGGATGGGTTTCAGCAACCATATACTGCTTCCTTTACCCTGCAAAGGGCTTCCATTGTAGGATATGAGAGGCCATGTCTTTCCTGCTTCAATTTGTGGTGATGTCTTCACGTAAATGTCAGTTTTCATCTCCTCCTGCTTAAGTAGCCACTCTTGTTGTCTGACACACAGGCTTTGTGTCAGTGGGGGTCTCTCATTGTACTTAAGGGAAATAAACCATCCTGCAGCAACTTCTTCTCTGTGATATGTCCTCACATGTCAGGAATGAAGGGGAATGAAAGCAGCTTTCTGGCTGCTCCAGCTCTGGGATGGCTGCTCTGTGCCTGCAGCAGGAAGAGCTCTTGGGGAGCCCAAGACCCAGGGCTGTTGTGCTGGTGTGGGGAGATGGGAAGGCATGGGGGGGGGGGGGGGGGGTGTGCAGAGCTCTCAGGGTGTCCTGGGCAGGGGAGCAGGGGACACAGGGGTCCCTGCAGGGAACTCCCCTGCGATGGCACAGGCTGGGGCTGCCTGGCAGGGAGCAGCCCATGGGAAAGGTCTGGGTGGGCAGGAGCTGGACAGGAGGCAGCATGTGCCCTGGCAGCAAGGAAGGACAGCAGCATCGTGGGCTGTATGAGCAGGAGCACAGCAGGAGAACAAGAGAAGGGATGCTCTGGAATCCTCCATCCAGCTTTCACATTCCCAACTCAGGAACGCTATTTTCAAGCAGGAGTGGGTTTAGTAATGAGCCCTCAGGTCAGGAGATACTGGAGCACGTGCCTGTGGGGAGAGGCTGGGGAGCTGGGCTTGTCCATCCTGGAGAAGGGAAAGCTGATGGGGACCTGAGATCTTGGGAAGGGAAGGCTGTTGGGGACTGGCTGCCTGTAGCGGCAAGGAGGACATGGAGAATACAGATCCAGGCTCCTCACCATGATGCCTGGTGGGAGGACAAAAGGCAGTGGGGGATAGTGACAGAGGAGAGGTTCAGGCAGGACAGAAGGAAACCTTGTTCCCATCGGCTCAGGCAAGGGTTGCATCAGGTCACCCAGAGGGGTTGTGCAGTCTCTGGCCTTGGGAATTTCCAGCTCAGCCTGAATCAAGCCTTGAACCACTTGCTCTGACCCTGCTCCTGGTGGGTTTGACTTGAGACCTCCTGGGGTCCCTTCCAACCCCTGTTCACTTCTGATCCTACAATGATGGGCTTATGAAGGGTCACAAAGATGCTCTAAGGGCTGGAACACGTCTCCAATGGAAATAGGCTGAGAGATGTGGGTGCTCAGCCTGGAGAAGAGAAGGTTCCAGGGAGATATCTTAGCAATCTCTCCATATCTAAGCAGGGCTTAAAAGAAATGTGGAGAGGGGTTTTTGCAAGGGCCTGCAGTGGCAGAACAAGGGGGAATGGCTTTAAGCTGAAAAAAGGGAGATTTAGCTTGGACATTCAGATGAAGTTGTTCCCTTTGAGAGTGGTGCGACACTGGCACAGGGTGCCCAGAGAAGCTGTGTCTGCCCCATCCCTGGCAGTGCTCAAGGCCAGGTTGGATGGAAGTCAGCTTTGCTCTGAAGCAGTGCTTTGTCCACCTCTGATGTTCACAAGGGATGACAGATGAAATCCAACTTCATTGTAAAGTTCACTACTTGTACTCATGACTTGAGTGAGTCTGGGCTGCACAAGAGAGGCTCAGCATGGCCTTAGAGTCATTTGGACTGTGTTACTTATTTACTGGCATAACACTTTTGGGGAGGGACGGGACTATAAAACATTCTTTGTATGACATAAAATCAGAACAATATTGAAACAGGGAGAAGTTGTCAGCTCCTTGTAGCTTAGTGCAGAGCAAGGAGGGCTGCAGTGTCCATCAGTCCTTTCCCATTTGCCCTGTGCTTACAACACTTGTATATGATGCCTTCACACACAAATTGATCTTAAGAACCCCCACAAACACCTGTCCTGTGCTGAAAGCAGGGGAGCACGGTTTCAAAGAGAAGATCACGGAGCTCTCATGGAGAGAAGCAAAGGGCTGTGGGCAGCAGAGCATGGCCAGCAGCCACCTCCAGTGGCAGACCCCAAGAGAGCTGCCTGAACGCACCCTCCCCAGGGCTGGGCTGCACTTTCAACCCACTCCCTGCCCATCCATATCTCTGCTGCCTGGAGCTGTCCCTGCCAGGAGCTGCTGCTCTGTGCCCACCTCTGCTCCCTCTCAGTGCTCCCAGAGCCCATGCCATGGGCTGTGTGCTCAGCTCTGCCCTGCACACCCCTCCTGGCAGCAGGGCTCTGCCCAGGGGCATCTCTGCCTCTGCAGGAACCTCACACCTGGCACTCAATGGATCCATCAATGGTGAATAGAGAAACATGGTCAGCCCCTGAGGAAAGCCTTGAGAGCTTCTTAGCTCTTCAGTTAGTTACTGGTGGCAATGATCAGTGTGTAGGGAGGTGAGAGAGGGTGGAGGGAAGTCAGCAAGAAGCAAGGTGATGGTTGAGGGCTTTAACAAATCCTTACAAGCATGACAGAGCCCAGCAATGGGGAGCAGTTGGTGTCTGTAGGTGGAGGAGGAGTAGGTGTTCCTGGAGTGTGGCTGCAGGCCCTGGACAAACCAGAGGCTATCTGAGAACTTTCCCTCATGGGAACATGCCTCAGCGTGGCACATGGGGAATGCCCACTCCTGGGGGTGCCTGAACGCTGCTCATCATGCCCCATGAGCCCACCTTCCTGTCTCCCTCTCTTGCACTACCCAAACTTGCCTGGAATGCAGGATCCATCCCTGAGCCTGGGGAATGCAGGAATGCTCCAGGAGTCCCTGCAGGGGGATCAGCCTCTGCCCAGCTGGCTCGGGGAGGTCCCTCACAGGCTGCTCTTCCTCAGTGCCTTTGGTCCGGAGGTGGAGCATGCGAGGGGTCACAGCTCAACCTGGGCAATGGAACAGGGCGCCACGGCCACCTACGAGGAGTGGAGAGGGACCGACATTGGCACAGCAGAGAATCATGGAATCCCAGAGTGGGTTAGGGTGGAAGGGATCTTAAAGCTCATTGAAAGCGCTACGACAGGTAGGGACATCTTCCACTAGAACAGGTTACTCATGTGGTCACTCCCGGAGCACCCCTGGGTGCACAGTGCCACCCCAATAACAGCACAACTCCCCCAAACCACCTTGTCCTGCTTCTCCTATGGGATACAGGGTCAGAGCCTCAAAACAGACCCAAAATAGGACAAAAACACCCCCAAAAACCCAGCCCAAACCCATCTTCTCCTGCTTCTCCTATGAAACTCAGGGTCAGAACCAAAAAACAGCCACACAAACAGGTCAAAACCACCCCAAAACCACCCAAAACAAGACCGAAACACCCCCAAACCACCCCAAAACTATCCCAAAACCACCTTATCCTGCTTCCCCTGTGGGATACAAGGTCAGAGCCCCAAAAAATGGACAAAAAAAGCCCCAAAGCACACCCAAAACCAACCCAAAAATGCCTTCTCCTCCTTCTCCTACGGGATATAGGGTCAGAGCCCCAAAACAGCCGTAAAACAGCCCAAAAACAGGGGAAACCAGACCAAAACATGCAAAGAAAACCACAAAAAAGGCCAAAATCACCCCAAAATCACCTTGTCCCTGCTTCTTCTTTGGAATACAGGGTCAGACCCCCCAAAAAGACCCAAACAGGACTAAACAGCCCAAAACAACTCCCAAAACAGCCCCAAAACACCCAAAAAGACCCCTAAAACCACTTTATCCTGCTTCTCCTATGGGATACAGGGTCAGACCCCCAAAACAGACCCAAAACAGGACAAAACTAACCAAAAACACCCACAAAACACCACCAAACAACACCAAAACCACCTTGTCCTGCTTCTCCTGTGGAATACAAAGTCAGAGCCCCAAAAACAAACCCAATAGAGGCAAAAACCAGGCCAAAACCAACCCAAAACCCAGAAAACAGCCAAAACCACCCCAAAACCACCTTGTCCTGCTTCTCCTATGGGATACCGGGTCAGACCTCAAAAACAGGACAAAAACAGCCCACACCCCACACCAAAACCAACTTCTCCTGCTTCTACTGTAGGATATAGGGTCAGAGCCCCAAAAGAGAGGCATAAAACAGGAGAAAAACCCAAAACCACCGAGAAAACCAAAACAAACCCAAACCACACCAAAAGCACTTTGTCCTGCTTCTCCTAGGGGACACAGGGCCAGAGCCTCAAAACAGCCAAAAACACCCACAAAACAGGAGAAAACCAGCCCCAAACCACCTTGTCCTGCTTCTCCTGTGGGGTACAGGCTCAGAGCCCCAAAACAGCCCCAAAAGAGAACAAAACCACCCCAAAACATACCAAAAACCATGCCAAAACCACCTTCTCCTTCATCTCCTGTAGGATACAGGGTCAGAGCCCCAAAACAGACCCAAAACAGGCCAAAACCAGACCAAAACCAAAACAAAACAGCCAAAACAGCCCTTCAGAAAACCACAACCACCCCAAAAACACTTATCCTGCTTCTCCTGTGGGATACAGGATCCATCCCTGAGCCTGGGGAATGCAGGAACCTCCTGCAGTGGAGGTGCAAAGCTTCTGTGAGACACTTGTGAGTGCGGGCAGAGAGCGGGGTGTGCACAGCAGAGAGGGTGCTACAGGCAGGAAGCTGTCCCAGATGAGGTGCCCTGTCCCCAGAGCATGGGGTACCTTGCACCCAAGGACACCACCTTTCCTTTTGGCTCTTGCCAAGAAGTTCTCAATCCAGACCATTGCCTTTTCCCGCTGCTCTTCCATGGTGCTTAGTTCTCTATACTGATGGCATCACCCATTCCTCTAGAAGCCTCCTTTAGATCAGCTTGCTGAGGGGTATTCACTCCACCTGCTGAATTGACACTGTAGTAGCAGCCTACAACTAGGTGAAATGTGGCTTCAGAGATGATGGAGGTTTTCTTGCTAGCAGCAAGAGAAGGAAACCTCTGCAAAGTGCAGCTTGGAAGGTTCAGATTCAAAGTTAGGAAAGAAATGTCTCTCAAAAGGTGGACTTGTGGTGACTTGTGGTCACCCAGAGGGAGTCTGGCTCAGCCCATGGCTTTGTGTTTCAAGGAACAGACAGCCATGGGTGCAGAGATGGGACTGAAGGTACAGAAGTGCCAGGTGAGAGCTAGGTGGGAAAGCAAGATGGGGGTCAACAGCCTGAAGGGAAAGAGGTGCAGGCATGGGCCAGTGTAGGACAGCCTGAAGCAGAGATGACAGGGTTCTGGCATTGCTAAAAGGCCCAAAAGAGCAAAAGGCCTCTGTGCCCTGGGCTATGGCAGTTGCCTCTTTCATCAAGGCCTATGAGGAGAACCTTCATTCTCAGGATTTCAGGCTCTTCCCTAAGGGCTGCAGTCAGGGCTTGGCCTTCTCACCATCAGACACCTGCACTTTGCCTTTGTCTCCCTGTAATCACAGCCTCCAGTTACTTGCTTTAACGAGTCCCTGGGGAGGCTTTGTCAGCAACAGCCCTCAGTGGGGCCCATTAATGCTGAAGGCACTTGGGGCTTTGTTTCTGAGTTGGACTTCCTGAGAGGTTTCCTCAGCACATGAGGTTCATGGACTCAGCCCAAATACACCATGGGGCTCATTAAAACCTCTGGTTTCGTCAAGTCTTTCAGGTTGCACAGCACATTGGAGGTTTCTGAGTGCAGGAAGATTGCAAAGAGCAACTGATAAAACTTATTGACAAGTGTTTGTTTTCATATGTTTAAGTTTAGAAATTTCTGTGCCTTCTGGAATGCCCGGCACAGGGATCACAAGAACCTGCCAGGGCCCTGCCGCCTTCCGCAATGCCTGGTGAGCTTCCGCGATCCTTGCCGGAGCCAGGAAGGTCCCCTTGTGCTCAGCTCCCAGTGACAGCACCAGCAGCTGCAGTGCCCAGGGGCTGCTCCTGCCCTGCCACCTTCTCAGCACCTTTGACACCAGCAGCTCCTGCACACAGAAGGCTCCTGCTTCGCCCCCAGCACCTCTGCAAGCAGAGCTGAGCTCCAAGCACATGAACAAACTCAGTGCCTCCTCCTCACTCCTCCCCTGCTCCTACAGCTGGGATGGCACCAGCACAGCTCCTGACAGCTTCTCCTCCCTTCCCAGCACGCACCCACAATGTGTTTGAGGCCAACACTAAAACAGGATTGCAAAGTCAAAGAACACGGACCTGGATTCGCAGGGCAGCCCCGGGAGATGCAGCCTCCCGAGGGAGGGGAGGGCTCTCCTCTGCACCGGTTACTGCAGGGCTCTCCCTCCTCAAAGAGCCCACGCTCACCGTGGGGGCCCCGTCACAATGGGCAAATCCACAGCGACCGCCACGGCTTTGGGATGGCGGCAGCATCGTGCCCATGGCCACTGGGCACCCAGGGGTGCTCCGGGAGTCGCTGCGGGGGGACCAGCCTCTGCCCAGCCGGCTCGGGGAGGTCCCTCACGGGCTGCTCTTCCTCAGTGCCTTTGGTCCGGAGGTGGAGCATGCGAGGGGTCACAGCTCAACGTGGGCCATGGAACAGGGCGTCACGGCCACCTACGAGGAGTGGAGAGGGACCGACATTGGCACAGCAGAGAATCATGGAATCCCAGAGTGGGCTGGAAGGGACCTTAAAGCTCAGCCAGCTCCAACCCCCAAAGGCACGGGCAGGGACACCTTCCACTAGAGCAGCTTGCTCCACGGCCCTGTGTCTCTGTGCACTCCCAGGGCATCCTGGGGATACCCCTAGAGAATCCCAGAGAATGCCTGCAGCACCTCCAGAGCACCCCATGGACCCAGTCAGAGCTCATGCATCACAATGACCTTGGGGACATGGAGACCACAGGGGTGGCTGATTCTGGAACTCCCCATATTCAGGTGTGTGAGGTCACAGAACCCCACAGAACCCTCCAGCAGAGGCACCGGGAGACGACAGCTGCTCCACGGAACACAAGCTACCGGTGGAGGAGGCAAGAGCAGCTCCTCTGGTGGTTCCCGTCTTGGTGTCTTGGAGCCGGTGCCGCCTGTGGACAGAGGAGCGTGGAAGGAGGTGGGTGGCGATGGCGATCTTGGGGTGCTGTAGGAGTTGCCAGAACACCTCAAGAGACTTCCCCAGAGTGGCTGCTTTGGACTCGGTGTGTGAGTTGGGCTGGCTGAGCCGGCAGCGGAGCGCTGCGGCTGCCGAGGGATGATCCTGGGATCTGCCCTCATTTCTTGTGGGGAGAGCAAGGGCCTGTGGGGATGGGCCAAGGAGGAACGATTTTAACGTGACAGAGAGGGGAGATTGAGATGAGACCTTAGAAGTTGTTCCCTGTGAGGGTGGTGGGACAGTGGCACAGGGTGCCCAGAGAAGCTGTGGCTGCCCCATGGCTGGCAGTGTTCAAGACAGAGCTGAAAATACCCTGACTCTTTGTCATGGTACATGATTGAGTTGCAGGTTTTATTCCATTTTTGGTTAAATCTGAACTATTCATGGAAGTTTCTAGCCTATTTTAAGCTTTTCCTAGCTATTTCTTAACTGGTGTAGGCTGTTTCAAACCCTTTTTTCCCCAATTCTAACACTTTTTGAACCATTTTGACCTTTTCCAAACGTTTTTTGTCCATTTCTTACTAATTTCTTGCCATTTCTAACCCATTTTTGCTCTTTCCTGACTCGGTTTGAGCCATTTTTGGCCATTCCTAACCCAGTGTTGCCAATTTCTAACCCATTTTAAGTCTGGCTATTTCTAAACAAATTATGGCCATTTCTATCCTAATTTTGGCCATTTCTTACCAGTTTTAAGCTTTTTTTTGGCTATTCCTAGTCCATTCTTGCCTGCTTGTCCCCTGTTTGAAGCATTTTTTACCTCTTCTAAACAATTGATGACCGTTTCTATATTATTTTTGCCCATGTCTTACCAGTTTTAAGCCATTTTTGGCAATTCCTAAAGAATTCATGGCCATTTCTAGCCTGGTTTCAGCTTTTCTTAGCTATTTCTTAACTGGCTTGAGCTATTTCTAACCTTTTTTTTTGCCCAATTCTAACTCATTCTTGTCTTATTTTTGCCCATTTCTTGCAGGTTTTATTCCATTTTTGGCTAAATCTGAACTATTTATGGAAATTTCTAGACTGGTTTAAGGTTTTCTTACCTATTTCTAAACTGGCTTGAGCTATTTCCCACCCTTTCTTGCCCAGTTCTAACTCTTCTTAAGTCATTTTGGCCATTTCCAAACCATTTTTCTCCATTTCTTACTAATTTCCTGTCATTTCTAACCCATTTTTGCCCTTTCCTCACTTGGCTTAAACCATTATTGGGCCTTTCTAAACCATTGTAAGTCTTTTTTGACTATTTCTAAACAATTGCTGGTCATTCTTATCTTATTTTTGCCCATTTTTTCTTGCAGGTTTTATTCCATTTTTGGATAAATGTGAACTATTTATGGAAGTTTCTTGCCTGGTTTAAGCTTTTCCTACCTATTTCTAAACTGGCTTGAGCTATTTCTAACCCTTTTTTGCGCAACACTGACTCTTTTTAAGCCATTTTGCCCAATCCCAAACCATTTTTCTCCATTTCTTACAAATTTCTTTCTATTTCTAACCCGTTTTGGCCCTTTCCTGACTTGGTTTAAACCATTTTTGCTTCTTTAGAACCCATTTTAAATCTTTTTTTTGGCTATTTCTAAACAATTGCTGGTCATTCTTATCTTATTTTTGCCTATTTCTTAGTAATTTTATGCATTGTTGACTATGTCTGAACTGTTTCTTGCCATTTTCAGCCTGGTTTAACCTTTTCCTAGCTATTTCTAAACTGGCTTGAGCTATTTCTTTCTGACCCTTTAAAGGGTTTTTTTGCTATTTCTAAACAATTGCTGGTCATTCTTATCTTATTTTTGCCCATTTCTTGCCCATTTGAAGCCATTTTTGGCAATTTCTCAACTATTTATGGAAGTTTCTCGTCTGGTTTAAGCTTTTCTTACCTGTTTCTAAACTGGCTTGAGCTATTTCTAACCCTTTTTTGCGCAATACTGACTCTTTTTCAGCCATTTTGGCCATTTTCAAACCAATTTTCTCAATTTCTTCTTATAAATTTCTTTCTATTTCTAACCCATTTTGGCCCTTTCCTGACTTGGTTTAACTCATTTTTGCTTCTTTATAACCCATTTTAAATCTTTTTTTTGGCTATTTCTAAGCAATTGCTGGTCATTCTTATTTTTGCCCATTTCTTGCAGGTTTTATTCCATTTTTGGCTAAATCTGAACTATTTATGGAAGTTTCTAGCCTGGTTTAAGCTTTTCTTACCTATTTCTAAACTGGCTTGAGCTATATCTGACCCATTTTTTGCGCAATACTGACTCTTTTTAAGCCATTTTGGCCATTCCCAAACCATTTTTCTCCATTTCTTACAAATTTCTTTCTATTTCTAACCCGTTTTTGCTCTTTCCTGACTTGGTTTAAACCATTTTTTGCTTCTTTATAACCCATTTTAAATCTTTTTTGGCTATTTCTAAGCAATTGCTGGTCATTCTTGTCTTATTTTTGCCCGTTTCTTGTAGGTTTTATTCCTTTTTTGGCAATTTCTGAACTATTTATGGAAGTTTCTAGCCTGGTTTAAGCTTTTCTTACCTATTTCTAAACTGGCTTGAGCTATATCTAACCCTTTTTTTGCACAATACTGACTCTTTTTAAGCCATTTTGGCCATTCCCAAACCCTTTCTGTCCAGGTCTTACCAATTTCTTTCCATTTCTAACCTGGTTTTGCCCTTTCCTCACTTGGTTTAAACCATTTTTGGCCCTTTCTAACTCATTTTAAGTCTTTTTTGGCTATTTCTAAACAATTGCTGGTCATTCTTATTTTTGCCAATTTCTTACCATTTTTATGCATTTTTGACTAAGTCTGAACAGTGTTTTGCCCTTTCTGGTTTGGTTTACGCTTTTCGTAGCTATTTCTAAACTGGTTTAGACTATTTCTAACCCTTTTTTGCCCACTTCTATCTCTATTTTACTCGTTTTGGCCATTTCCAAACCATTTATGTCCTGTTCTTACCAATTGATTTCTGTTTCTAAACCATTTTTGCCCTTTCCTAACTTGGTTTAAACCATTTTTGGCCCTTTCTAAACCATTTTGAGTCTTTTTCAGCTATTTCTAAACAATTGCTGGTCATTCTTATCTTATTTTTGCCCATTTCTTGCCCATTTGAAGCCATTTTTGGCAATTTCTCAACTATTTATGGAAGTTTCTAGCCTGGTTTAACCTTTTCTTATCTATTTCTAAACTGGCTTGAGCAATTTCTAACCCTTTTTTTGCACAATACTGACTCTTTTTAAGTCATTTTGGCCATTCCCAAACCCTTTCTGTCCAGTTCTTACGATTTTTTTTTCTGTTCCTAGCACAGCTTTTGCCCTTTCCTAACTTGGTTTAAGCCGTTTTTGGCCCTTTCTAAACCATTGTAAGTCTTTTTTGGCTATTTCTAAACAATTGCTTGTCATTCTTATCTTATTTTTGCCCATTTTTTGTAGGTTTTATTCCTTTTTTGGCAATTTCTGAACTATTTATGGAAGTTTCTAGCCTGGTTTAAGCTTTTCTTGCCTATTTCTAAACTGGCTTGAGCTATATCTAACCCTTTTTTTGCGCAATACTGACTCTTTTTAAGCCGTTTTGGCCATTCCCAAACCCTTTCTGTCCAGTTCTTACCAATTTCTTTCTATTTCTAACCTGGTTTTGCCCTTTCCTGACTTGGTTTAAACTATTTTTGGCCCTTTCTAACCCATTCTAAATCTTGTTTGGCTATTTCTGAAGAATTGCTGGACATTCTTATCTGTTTTTGCCTATTTCTTAGTAATTTTATGCATTGTTGACTAAGTCTGAACTCTTTCTTGCCATTTCTAGCCTGGTTTAACCTTTTCCTAGCTATTTCTAACCTGGCTTGAGCTATTTCTAACCCTTTTTTGTGCAATTCTAACTCTTCTTAAATCATTTTAGCCATTCCCAAAACCTTTCTGTCCAGTTCTTACCAATTTCTTTCTGTTTCTAACCCATTTTTGCCATTTTCTAACCTGGTTTAAACAATTTTTGGCTCTTTCTGACCCTTTTTTTTGGCTATTTCTAAACAATTGCTGGTCATTCTTACCTTATTTTTGCCCATTTCTTGCCCATTTGAAGCCATTTTTGGCAATTTCTGAACTATTTATGGAAGTTTCTAGTCTGGTTTAAGCTTTTCTTACCTATTTCTGAACTTTCATGAGCTATATCTAACCCTTTTTTTCGCGCAATACTGACTCTTTTTAAGCAGTTTTGGCCATTCCCAAACCCTTTCTGTCCAGGTCTTACCAATTTCTTTCTATTTCTAACCTGGTTTTGTCCTTTCCTCACATGGTTTAAACCATTTTTGGCCCTTTCTAACCCATTTTAAGTATTTTTTAGCTATTTCTAAACAATTGCTGGTCATTCTTATCTTATTTTTGCATATTTCTTACCATTTTTATGCCATTTTTGACTAAGTCTGAACAGTTTCTTGCCATTTCTAGTTTGGTTTAAGCTTTTCGTAGCTCTTTCTAAAGTGGTTTAGACTATTTCTAACCCTTTTTTGCCCACTTCTATCTCTTCTTAAGTCGTTTTGGCCGTTTCCAAACCATTTTTGTCCATTTCCTACTAATTTCCTGTCATTTCTAACCCATTTTTGCCCTTTCCTCACTTGGTTTAAACCATTTTTGGCTTTTTCTAACCCATTTTAAATCTTTTTTTTGGCTATTTCTAAGCAACTGCTGGTCATTCTTGTCTTATTTTTGGCCATTTCTTGCAGGTTTTATTCCATTTTTGGCTAAGTCTGAATTATTTATGGAAGTTTCTAGCCTGGTTTAAGCTTTTCTTACCTATTTCTAAACAATTGCTTGTCATTCTTATCTTATTTTTGCCCATTTTTTGTAGGTTTTATTCCTTTTTTGGCAATTTCTGAACTATTTATGGAAGTTTCTAGCCTGGTTTAAGCTTTTCTTGCCTATTTCTAAACTGGCTTGAGCTATATCTAACCCTTTTTTGCGCAATACTGACTCTTTTTAAGCCATTTTGGCCATTCCCAAACTCTTTCTGTACAGTTCTTACCAATTTCTTTTCCGTTCGTAACTCAGTTTTTGCCCCTTCCTGACTTGGTTTAAACCATTTTTGGCCCTTTCTAAACCATTTTAAGTCTTTTTTGGCTATTTCTAAGCAATTGCTGGTCATTCTTATCTTATTTTTGCCCATTTCTTACCAGTTTTAAGCCATTTTTGGCAATTTCTGAACTGTTTATGGAAGTTTCTAGCCTGGTTTAAGCTTTTCTTATCTATTTCTAAACTGGCTTGAGCTATTTCTAACCCTTTTTTGCACAATACTGACTCTTTTTAAGCCGTTTTGGCCATTTTTAAACCAATTTTTAACATTTCTTACCAATTTATTTCTATTTCTAAACCATTTTTGCCCTTTCCTGACTTGGTTTAAGCCATTTTTGCTTCTTTATAACCCATTTTAAATCTTTCTTTGGCTATTTCTAAGCAACTGCTGGTTATTCTTATTTTTGCCCATTTCTTGCAGGTTTTATTCCTTTTTTGGCAATTTCTGAACTATTTATGGAAGTTTCTAGCCTGGTTTAAGCTTTTCTTACCTATTTCTAAATTGGCTTGAGCTATATCTTACCCTTTTTTTGCACAATACTGATTCTTTTTAAGCCATTTTGGCCATTCCCAAACCCTTTCTGTCCAGGTCTTACCAATTTCTTTCCATTTCTAACCTGGTTTTGCCCTTTCCTCACTTGGTTTAAACCATTTTTGGCCCTTTCTAATGCATTTTAAGTCTTTTTTGGCTATTTCTAAACAATTGCTGGTCATTCTTATTTTTGCCAATTTCTTACCTTTTTTATGCATTTTTGACTAAGTCTGAACAGTTTCTTGCCATTTCTAGTTTGGTTTAAGCTTTTCGTAGCTATTTCTAAACTGGTTTAGACTAGTTCTAACCCTTTTTTGCCATTTGTGAAAAGAAAATGTGCTCATTTGATTTTGGGTGGTTGTTTATTCATATCTCCTTTAATATTGCAAAGCCAGCCATAAGGTGCTGACAGATTACAAGCTTTATGAAATATCAATGTAATTATTTAGACTTTCATGCTTCTTTGGGCAGATGTGAAAGAATAAATACCCATAAAGTCTCAGAAGTGACACTAACCCTGGGCTGAGTTGTGGTAGCGATGTGGTTTTCTCCCCTGACCTGTCCCAGATAACTGGAACTATAGATGCTTGTCACTCCAGGCAATGTATTGTTCCCTCTGGTTTGTGCTCTGTGGAGAGATGAGGTTATTGTGCAGCCCTGAAACTCTTGGGCTTCAACCTTTGGGGTCCCACTCAACCTCACATGAGATTCAAACAGCTTGTTTCTTAACATGCCCTGGAGAATGTTACTAAATCACAGAATCACACAGTGCTTTGGGTTAGAAGGGACTTTAAAGCTCACCTAGTTCCACCCCACCTACCTTCCACTAGCCCAGGCTGCTTGAAGCCGGTTGCTGTGTTAGTAGAACAAGTCCACCTGGTTCCTGGTGTGGTGTTTTATTTATTTATTTAAGTATATTTTCTGTCTTAAATCTAAAACTGAAAGGTCAGAGTCCGATGGGAAGAGGGGTAAAAAGCAGAATTACAGGAATGCAGGAATTAACGTGTGGACACTTGTGTCAGTTTTAAGCTCAGCAGGTCTGTGGCTGAACTGTGCCACAGCGTTTAAACTGTGATGCTTGGATCTAAATGGCTGCAATTCCTTGTCTTGAAACGGAGAGAATGTGAGGTCGAGGAAGGAGGTGTTGGAATGAGCTTGACTCAAGAGAATGCTGGGAGGAAGGAGGAGGGTGGGAAGTGAGAGATGATAACCCCAGCTCTGTGAGAAGCGCTCACAAAACCAGGTGAGGTTCTGCAAAGAGCAGATGGTGGCCCAGGCTTTGAAGTCTTAGTGGTGGACTTTTAGCAAGCCAAGTGAGAGACGGTGTTCTTTGTTAGAGGTACTGCTGTGGACCCTCAGTCATGGCAGGCTCTGAGCAGGGGCAGGAGAGGGCTTAGGCAGGGGCCGTTGGTACCTGCTCATTTCAGGGAGGAACCTGCAGCTGGGTAATACACCCGAGTGTGATGCACTCTGAGTGTGGTGAGTGTATCAGAGTTCAAAGGGTTTAATGTAGCTGCTAAGCAGCTTGGGAGAGAAGATGATAGTCCCACATGCCTTTAGCTCCTTTAGGGTGTGTGTTCCTCTAAGACTACTTAAAGATCAGCTTTGCCCCTGCTTTTACTTCTGTTTCAATCTCTGATTTTGTTACTGAAACTTTATTTGCAGAGAAGAAGGTAGTTCAAATGAACTTCACCAATCCACTGCTGATCAGATGAGTGGCCTTCAACAAGCTGTAGAGAACTTAATGGCCTTTTCAAACCAAAGGAGGACAAGCTTGAGAAGAGCTGGACTGAGGGCCCTGCAGTTCAGAAGCCTCAGTTCTGAGTGGCAGAGCCAGGAGAAGGGTGATGGGAGCTTCTGTTCAGTTGGAGACTGAAGGCAGTTTAGTTTAATTTATTTTATTTCTTAGGATGAGAATGTGTTGAATGGGTGTTTTTGCACTGGCATTAGTAGAGCTATAAAATAAAGAGCCATTCATTACATTCATAGTGCGAAGGAGCAAAGTGAAGGCTTGGCAAGGAGTGGCAGTGACTTTCGTCTCCTCTTTGTGTGCATCATGGTGCTGCTGGGACCAGTGGAGAGTTTATAGGGGGCTGGTTCAAAACATCTTTTCAGTTTCAACTCTGAAGGCTGCAGTGTGGCAGGGAGCCTGCAGTGTGCTGCAGAGCAGCCGCAGCACTGTTACAACCTTAGATTTCTTGTTCATTCATTTATTTAGTTACTAGTGTCTGTGTTTGATCCAGAAGTCTCATTGTTCTGCCTGCCTGCAGGCCGTTGAGGGGACTGGTGGTTCTGGCAGGGGTGGAGTGGGCTGCTGGAGACAGGGCTGTCTAGAAGTGGGCAGTGGGGAGGGAAGCGTTCTTGTCTGCAGCAAGTCCCCTGCTTGTTAGGTTGGAGGGGCTGCTGCCCCTATGGAAGGGTGCACCAAGTCCCCCCAGGCAGCTCAGGTGTTGCTTTGCCACACAGGGGCCCGGGATGGGCTGGTGAGACTGCCCCTGCTGTTCTGTTGTGCAGGGTCTGTGCTGGCTCTGCGTTGTGCCGTGGCAGTCACAGGGGTGTTTCACACTGGTTCACTTTCTGACCGCATCTGTATTGGTTTGGTTTTTGGCGGTGAATGAAACTGTGCTTTTCTTATGGTCTGTAGAAGTGGCCCCTTGGAGAAGGAAAGCAGCTCTGGAGGGAAGGTCACCTTCCTGCTGTAATTTTTTTGGACTGCAGTCCTGCAGACCTTTCTGATATCTTCTGTCCTGGTTTGAGTTCATGGAAGCAAGTCCTTCCACAAATCACAATACTTTTGTGGGTTTTAAAAGCACTTTCTTGAAGACTGAGCAGAGCTAGGAATGAGGCTGCGTGTTTCTCCATCATGCTTGGGCAATCTGAAAACTTTCACTGCCCTGATTCCACTTCATTGTATAAAATAGTGATATAGTTTGAGCAGGTTCCTTTCAAGAACAGTATTTCGTGTTTACTAATTTTCTAGCTTTTGAGTCTATAAATTCCATGTTAGAAGTGCTGATGCCTTTCTCCAGGAGAGGATTGGAGGATTGGCTGTATGAAATACCAAGGCTTTTTTGGCTTGCAGTAGTTCTTTCTTCCGTGCTGTATAGGGGTTTATTCATTTAGGGAGGCAAAGGCTGGAATACTGTCCACTCCCACAGAGCTGGATGGGGAGAGGGAGCTTCAGGACGTAGGAGCAGCCTGACACTGATGTCCCCAAAGCCCTGCTTAATGTGGCAGTTGGCCCCGTTGCCATGTAACAGGGGGTTCCCACTGGTTGCTCCTGCAGCCACTTCCCCTGTGCTGTCCATAGAGTCTCCTGGAGGGTCGCTTCAGGGGACTGGTCAGGCTCAAACTGCCTGTGTTGTAGCCCCCAGCAAGGCTAGAACTGGTGTGAGGAGACAGGAGTGTCCTCAGCCACGTGGGCATCTGCATCTTCACACAGTTTAATTTTTAGCTGGTGCAGCTCTCGCTGTAGTTCGTGGCTCAGTGTCCTGGGAGCCCTGGGAGCTCACCATGCGAGAGACACATGGTGACATACGGGCAGGCTCCCTGTGCTACTTGCTGTAGGAGATGAAGGGCAGTTCTGCTGAGCAGAAGGCTTTTCTCCCCTGTTAATTTCATGCTGATTGGCAGGAAGGAGACTTGATACCTAAAAGTTGATTTTTATCATGAAAGTGTTAATATAAATGTCAGCCTAAAGCAGTCAGTTGAGATGTGCTGGTGTGGGGACAGCCAGGCCATCGATGTGTAAGTGCTGCAGTGTGAATGACCCAGTCGGGCTTCTCAAATCCCTCTTATTTTTATGTTGGTTTTTGAAGTGACTTTTAATCCTTCAGACATATTGGTCCCTAGGCCCTTTTTTCAAAGAGGAAAAAGAACCCAGCTCGAGCAGTTTTGGTAATAATAGTACTTAGTGCTTAAGAAGTGCTGTGGAATTAATCTCCCTGCGCCAGTAAATTGAAATGAAGTTGTATTGATCTTGGTTGAGGAGCAGGAAGGTGACGTGAAATCAGCTTTCCTCTGGGCATAACGCAGCGGCTCCCTCTCTGCAGCTCCTTCATGGCCAGTGAGGGTGGAATTGGTGAACCTGTGAAGTCTGGGTTCAAGCTGAGCCCTGCATTGTGGTTCGTTGCCTCTGCCCTCCCTGCTGAATCAGATGTTGTCCTCCAGGCTGGTCAGACCTACCAAGAAGCAGTGGGAATTAGGTCTCTGTGGTTCTGGGGAAAAGTCTGTTGTGGGATGATGGCTTAGGGATGGGGGGAGATGCTTCTGGTTCCCTGTCCTGCTCCTTCCCACATCCTATCCCCCTGGGGTCAGCGAGGTGTTCCACGTCACTGGGCTAGACCTGTTGGTCTGCCTTCCTGTCACATGGAGAAGTCTTCTGGCCACCCTCTGTTGATTCAAACAGGACAGAGCAATAGAAATAAATAGCCGGTGAGGAGAAAGTGTTCCAAGTTGTCTGAAGTCCTTTGGGCAGCCATGGCCTTTGCTCCCCTGTGCTCCCAGAAGGAAATGGAGAATACTGTGGGTGGCACTGGGTACCTTGGGCCAATGGGAAAGAGCAGCGTTGAGGCTGTGATGCTGTACGATTTGGTGTACCGATTGGCATGTTTTGTGTTTACTGAGGTTCCAATCAATAGTTTGATTATTGTTTTGTTGGTTTCCAGGTTACAAACTGGTTGGGAGCCAATCTGGGGTGAAGCTCTGCTGACGAACAAAGGTAAATGCTCTCTTTCCTTCTCTCATTTTCTAAATTGAAATATAAAATGTAGACACTCGGGTAGTACCATTTCCAAATGAAGTATTGTTTAAAAAATCAGTATTACATTAATGAAACCAAATTTCATCTTCCAAGATGTAGTTTTACATTTCAAGCTATTAAAATCCTGCTGTGAAGAGTGAGCATGTGACCGTGGCCAAGAGCTGGGAATCGAATTTTGTTGGAGCATGGAATCGAATTTTCTGTTGTTTTTTCCTGTGATTCTGCTGTCTGCTAAAATAACTCCTGCCTCCTGAGGTACACAGCAGAGGGAGAACACCACACAGAGGAGTGGGAAGGTTTCATCAGCACTGTGAGGTCCCTGAAGGAAAGATACTGCAGTCTGTCATTCCAGTGGAATGGGCACAAGAGGGCATTTGAACGTGTTGTTGTGGGACTGTGAGCACAGTCTAGTGGGGATGGGATGGAGCAGCCCTGAGGAGATGGATTTGGGGTTTTGGGTGACGAGAATCTCCCCGTGACCTGGCTTGAGGGTGCGCTTGAGCCCAGAACCCCCCTGTGTGCTGGGCTGCATCCCCCCCCAGGGCGTGAGGAGCAGGTCAAGGGAGATCTCAGGCACAAGTTCTTCCCTCTGAGGGTGGTAAGGCCTTCAGCATTGGTGTTCAATAAACTGTGGCAATCAGTACCTCGTGAAGATGCCAGCACATCCCTAATTTTTGTGGTGTGGCAGGGATGAGTTCCTTGTCTCTTGGCTTTGCTGCATGATTAACTTTGGTTTTGAACAGTTCTGTGAAGGGCAATCCCCAAAGAGAGTGGCTGCAGCGAGGCTTTCCTAGTGAAATGCCTGGCGTCAAGGAACTGGTTCATCATGAGCAGTTTTGCGAGCCCACTGCTGTGTTGTTCTGAATATTTGTGGGACATCCTGAGCCCACTGATGCTTCTGCTGTTTACTCGTACAAATACTTCTCTCTTCTATCGTTTTTAACATCAGAGAAGGCCATGAGATGTCTAAAGAAAATCTTGTCACATTTCATCAGTGCTGTGACTAGGAGAGAAAAGCAGAGAACCCGTTTTTATTAAAGAACAGGAATTTGATGCAGCACTGTGAAGCAATTTCATGAAGTAAATAGGAGCTGTGTGTGCATAGATAGGAGCCTACTATTTTTAGCTAAAGCAGGAATTGAATGTAAAGTGCTGTAGACACTGACATTGGTTACAGGCAGTGACTTTGACTCAGATTCACACCAATATGTGAGTATCTTCAGGAGATTTGTTTGAAGTTTGTATCGGGTGCAAGCAGGACCAGGGCTGGAAGCATTAGTTTTGAGTTTCACAGTGATAGCTCAGATTAAAAAGATTGTGTTCTAGCATATTCTGGGAAAGCTGCAAATTTTAGGAAAAGTGTTGATTTGCCTGTCCTACGAAATCCAGAATATCATAGAATCCTAGAGTGGTTTGGGTTGGAAGGGACCTTAAGGCTCATCCAGCTGCAGCCCCCTGCTATGGGCAGGGACACCTTCCAGTAGAGCAGGTTGCTCCGAGCCCTGTCCAACCTGCCCTTGGTCTCCTAGAATCTGTGAATCTCCTGAAGCCTCTGTTGTTTGAGGAATGGGTGGAATAACCAGCATTTCCCATTTTAATTTTCCAGCTGTATAGCAAGGCTGTGCATATGTCAGGGGTCACCTGCATGTTCTTTCCCCACTGCTCAGTGGAAACTTCCTTTTGGATGGCCAGGACGCCTCAGGTGGAGGAGGAAGGTAGATTGAAAGGTACCATTGTCACATGGTGGCAGGGGGTTGGAACTGGATGAGCTTTAGGGTCCCTTTCAACCCAAAGCAGTCTGTGATTGCATGATCTGTGTGCTGTGGATTTCTTACATCAAATGTGCCTGGGGAGCAGGTTTAAACCTCTGCACTCAGCTTAATGTTCTTGGAATTTGTTTGTGTCTTTCTGTGCTGTTAGTTGATGCTCCGAGGCTGAGGAGGCTGCTACAAGCACACAGTTTATGGATGTGGCCTCTATAGCTGCATGGAGGCCCCAGCGAGCCTGGCCTCTGCCAGCAAATGTGTCTTTTGCTGGAGGTCAGCTCTGATGCAGTTCTACTGTGGGACAGGGGCTCTGTTCCACTCTGTCCCTGAGCTGTTCCTGAAGCCTGGGGCAGTGTTACTTGTGTGCCCCTTTAATTTTCAAGTTGGTGGAGGATGGGTTTGAAAGGGAGCAGGTGGCTCCCCCTTCCTGCCTGGACTCCTCCTCTTCCAAGAGCTGCTGGAGCCCATGGGTGTGGGATGGTTGGATGTGAGCTGGGTGGGTGGGCTCCACATCTGGGAGACTGAGGAGGTGCCACCTTCCCTAGAGCTGAGTCCTGTGTCAGACTGGCTGGGAAGCAGTGGAAGGAGGAGCTGGGGAGGCAGGAGATACACACCTCTCTGTGTACTGCCCTGCAATTCCCACTTGGTAGAGGTTTGGTTCCCCCTGGAGATCACTGTCTGAGATTGTGTGTGGCTCCTGGTGCTCTAGAACGTGGGCTGGCCCATCTTGTGCAAAGCCACCAAGGTGCAAAGCAAAATGAGTATCTTTGGTTTGAAATTGGACCATTTTTCTTACTCCAGGTACCTTCATCGCCACCAATTCAGTTGCAGTCTCAGTGAGTGAAAAGTGAGGTGGTTTGGCCCTTGCCACAGAGCTTTGAAGCTCGAGAGATTTGCACGTGTTGGATCTGTGCAAAAGGAAGGAACTTCTTCCTTCTGTCCAATCTCAACTTCCCCTGTTGAAGTTTTAAGCCGTTACCCCTTGTCCTATCACTCCAGTCCCTAGTGAAGAGTCCCCCTCCAGCATCCTTGGAGGCCCCCTAGAGACTGGAGGCCCCCTTGTAGACTGGAAAGACAGCTCAATCTAGACTTGTTTCCAGGGAATGAAATGGCTTTGTTAACCTTTGTATTTCTAAACTGCAGGCATGAGTAATAGTGATGGTAATACCCTAATTTTCTGTTGCTGGGCTTGGAAGCAATCAAATGGGCATATTCTCTGGACACAGTTTTGAGATTAAGTTTCCCAAAGGAAAATGTAATGATGCTGAGAGTCACATTTGCAATGGAAAGAAAAAAGGGGTGTGTGTGTGTGAGAGAGACAGAGAGCAAGACTGAGATGGGGTTTACAGGAGACAATACATGGTCAAGTTTGTTTCCTTCTGTGTGCATTTGCCAGGGGGGATGTTTCCTCATCCCCTTTGGCACTCTCCCCTGAAAAGGCGTTCAATGGGAAGCTGTTCACGGGCCCTGGGAGTGTCCATCACCTCCTTTGTGAGCGTGTGAGGGCTGTGGAAGACCAAACAATGCTGACGATGGATGAAGAAACTTCTGGTGAAGTCCTATTTGAAATGAGGCCGTGAGTGTTAAGATACAAGGTGCTTAAGGTATAAGGCTTACAGAAAAAGGGTTGTCTGCAATTTTGAGTTGCAGGCAGAAACTTGTTGGAGTCCCCAAGAATTGTTAGCTGTATTTTAAGCTACCTGCATGAGGCTGGGGTACTTAACGGTCAGATTTAAAATCGACTAAAATTGATACAGGGGTTTAGAGCTCTCCAAAAACTTCCTGGAACTTTTAAGGTGTGGAAGATTCCTATAGGAGCACTGTGCTTTCATCTGCAGCAGCTCATTTGGCTGGGCTGGGCTGGGCTTTGACCTCTGCTGCTGTGGTTCAGAAAAAAAAACTTCCTTAAATGTGGATTTGTCAGAGGGACACTTGTCCCTTTCCTTCAAATCTTTCTTCTCTAAATCTTGTCCATTGAAAAGGGTTATAATTCATAAATAACATTACAAGAGCTCTTGAGGCTTGCCTTTTCTGGGTAGGACTTGGGAGTCCCTGCTAAATAAGGGCGGAAGAAAGCAAAGTTCCTTTAACTGTAAGCTCAGGCTGGAGCTTGTGTTTGGCTGCACTGGTGTTCTGTGGGACAAGCCCCGCAGGCTGGGCCTGCAGCTGCAGCAGCTCTCCAGGTTCTTGCTTGCAGTGGTCAGTGCAGTTTGGACTCACCTTGTCCAGTGTCCCCCTGCTCTGTGTGAAGAGCAGCTTTGGAGAGTGGGAGCTGCTTTTTCTTTCCTGTTACAAGGTGAGCCACAGTTTTGCTTCCTTTGCTGATACTTGTGTTGCCAAAGCAGGCCCAGTATTCACCTGTCCTTGTTTGTGTGTCAGAGGTGCTCTTCTGACGTCCCTCTCTTGTTGTTGGGTTGCAGAGGCTTGGCATGAGATGGGGATTGCATTTTGGTAGGTGCTGTGGATGTGCAGATGAGATGCAATCTTTCCAAAAAGCTCTCTCAACAGAAGAGAGTGGCACTGAGAGAACAGAAGTAGCATTCTCTCAGCTCTACAGAAAGAGCTGGATGCTATAACATGCCATGAAACTGTTTCTGTGTTGCATGGAGTGCTAACATGTGTTCCCAACCATCTGGATTTTTTTCAATGTAATTGTGAAAAACTTTTTCTTGTAATAATGCAGTGAAGCTTTTGCCCAAGGAAATGATGTTCCTCTTTGCCACTGGCAGAGCCTTTGCCTGTGTCTGGTGGCAGCGTGGGGCTGGATCTGTGCTCCCTATGTAGGGCTCAGTGTGCCCCTGCTCAGTTGGGCTGGTCCCTGTGAGCCACCAGCAGTGGCCAAACAAGGGTTGGTAGGTTTTAAAGGAAGAGAACTGTTAAGTCTCATCTGCTGTGAACAAACATGCAGGAGAAGCCTAGGTGTGAAGCACAAGGCTTTGCTGGCAAAGCAGTTGGTGTGGTTGTGTGCATGGAACTGGGCTGTGTCCCCCTTCAGAGGGTGAAGTGCGGAATTCCTCCATCCTTTCTGGCCTGTGCTTTTGGCAAGTGGGGCTTTGGGTCGCTGCTTAAATCACATTTACCTGGATTTTAGTTGTGATTACCCTAGCAGGGAAGAAAGCAGTAAAAGTGTGACTGTATGGCCCAATGTTCAAGTGTAAGGGAGTGCCTTTTGGGTGGAGACAGGCACATCCTTAGTTCTCTTTTGTTTCCTTTGGGAATCAATCTGTATGGTGTGTGGAAGGAAGTTCCCCAAATCAAACAAACCTTGGCAGAACTGTGCAGCAGATGGAGTTGTGGTTTAATGAGCTGCTGTAAAGCTTTCCCTCCAGCCCAGCAGGGATGTTCTAGCTAGGGGAAGCAACCTTCAAGCCCTGGAGCCCTGTAGATGTATTTTTAGAGTTGTGATGTGGGAATTGTTTTATCCATGAGGATTCTGGCTGATGTTGAACTACAGGAAAATGGGATGTTGGTAGGATCATTTAGCCACTTGTATTTCCCAGATGTGCAGTACCCTCGCAGAGTGAGGTGGTTGGATAGCAGCCCAAGTCTTCCCTTATTACGTGTCTGCATGAATTTGGGTTTTCAAATGCTGTTGTGTATGTCCAAAACCCTCAGCACTGACTATTCACAGGAAAGTGCAGGATTCCCCCTGTGGAGGCTGAGCTGCAGGTCTGCTTGAATAGCATCCTTCCTTTGGCTGGCAGCTAGTACCTGCTGCCTCAGCATAACGTGAGGGACCTTCTGTTACTCTGCTGCGTGGGGAGAGGTGTGTGGATGGAGACTTCCTTCTAGCTGGTTATGGCATAGTCACAGAGGTTTGTGTTCCAGGAGTAAAAGCCTGGCTTCCGAGAGAGCTTCTCAGGGGCCTTCCCCATTTCAGGGACACTTGCTGAAAATACATGCCCCAGGTGTCCCTCCGTAATAGGTTCGAGGCCCTGGATCTTGAAGGAGAGGTAGGTGAGAATGTGGGGCAAGGCCAGCCCACAAGGCCACATAGGAAAAGGCAGTCGACTTTGCACCTCAAGACTGCCTCTGTTAAGAAAGAAAGAAGGGTCATTGTAGTAGGGGATTCCCTTCTGAGAGGAACAGAGGGCCCGATATGCAGAGTTGACCCTCATCATAGGGAAGTGTGTAGTCTGCCTGGAGCCCGGATCAGGGATATCACTAGGGCGCTCCCCAACCTGGTGCACCCGACAGACTACTACCCGCTGCTGGTCTTCCAGACAGGTGGGGAGGAAGCTGCTTCCCGCAGTCTGAGGGGGATGAAGAAAGACTACAGGGCCTTGGGGCGGATGGTGAAAGAGTCTGGGGCTCAAGTGATCTTCTCCTCACTCCTTCCATCTTCCACTGATGATGTGGGAAGGAATGGGAAGATTCAGTTCATAAACGATTGGCTTCGAGACTGGTGCTACAGGCAGGGCTTTGGATTCTTTGATAACGGCTGGTTTTATAGGGCACCATTCTGGACAATGACAAGTGGGAAAGGTTTATCTCACAGAGGGAAAAGGATGCTGGGGCACGAATTAGCAGGGCTCATTTGGAGAGCTTTAAACTAGATTCGAAGGGGGATGGGGTTGTTGCTGGGCTTGCCCCAGTGGGGCAGCACTCCAGAACTGATGAAGACTGGGAGGCCTCCTATAATCCTAGGGTGAAATCGGTGTGCTCAGCTCGCTCCCTGGAACGTCTGTACACCAATGCGCGCAGCATGGGAAATAAGCAGGAGGAGTTGGAAACCTGTGTTAAGTCAGGTGGCAATTACAGAGACGTGGTGGGACAGCTCACATGACTGGAATATAGTCATGGAGGGCTATGTCCTTTTCAGGAAAGACAGGCCAGCCAGGAAGGGTGGTGGGGTTGCTCTTTATGTGCGGGAGCAACTACAATGCACCGAGTTCTGTCCAGGGACAGATGACGAGTGAGTTGAGAGTCTGTGGGTGAGAATTAAGGGGCAGGCTGGCAGGGGGGATACTGTTGTGGGTGTCTGTTACAGACCACCAGATCAGGGTGAGGAAGTTGACGAGGCCTTCTACAGGCAGCTGAGAGCGGCCTCACAGTCACAGGCCGTGGTCGTCGTGGGGGATTTTAACTTCCCTGATGTTTGCTGGAAGGACCACTCGGCAACCCAGCCACAGTCCAGGAGGTTCCTCCAGTGTATGGATGATAACTTCCTCCTGCAAATGGTGGATGAGCCGACCAGGAGAGGAGTGCTGCTAGATCTCATCCTCACTAACAAGGAGGGTCTGGTCGAAGCAGTAAGGGTTGAGGGCTGCTGTCTTGGGTTCAGCAGTAGCAGTCATGTTTCTCCTTCATGGTAGCTGGTGCAGTGCTGTGTTTTGACTTCCAGCCTGGGAACAGTGTTGGTGAAACCGATGTTTTTGGTTGTTGCTAAGTGATGTTTACCCTGACCAAGGACGTTGTGAGCCTCATGCTCTGCCAGGGAGGAGGGGAAGCCGGGAGGATGGGGCACCTGATCCAGGCTAGCCAGGGAGGTATTCCATACCACAGCACCCAAACAGACCCAAAACAGGCCAAAAACAGACCCAAACCACCTCAAAACCAGCCCAAAACCACCCTGTCCTGCTTCTGCTATGGGATACAGGGTCAGAGGCTCAAAACGGCCCCAAAACAGGACAAAACCAACCCAACACACCCCCAAAACAGCCCACAACACCTCAAAACCACCTTCTTCTGCTTCTCCTATGGGATACAGGGTCAGAGCCTCAAAACAGACCCAAAACAGAAAAAAACCACCCCAAAACACCCCAAAAAACAGGACAAAACCACCTTATTTTTCTTCTGCTATGGGATACAGGGTCAGAGCCCCCAAACAGACCCAAAACAGTACAAAAAAAGGCAAAAAACACCCCCAAAACCACCCCAAAACTACCTTGTCCTGCTTCTGCTGTGCGATACACGCTCAGAGCCCTAAAACAGACCCAAAACTGGATTAAAAAAAAAACTAAAACACTCCCAAAACAGACCCAAACCCACCTTAAAGTCCCCTTGTCCTGCTACTTTTATGGGATACACGGTCACAGCCCAAAACCAGACCAGACACAGGACAAAACCAACCCAAAACAACACCAAAATACTGCAAAACCACCCCAGAATAACCTTGTCCTCCTTCTCTTGTTTGATAAAGTCAGAGCCCAAAACATACCGAAAACACGAAAAAAAAACCCAAAAACCACACAAAACGAGACCCAAACCACCCCAAAACCACCCCAAAACACCCTTGTCCTGCTTCTCTTATTAGATACAGGGTCACAGTGCCAAAACAGCATGAAAACAAGCCAAAACCAGGCCAACACCAACCCAAAACAAAAAAAACTGCCCCCCCAAAAAAACAAAACCACCCCAAAACCACCTTGTCCTGCTTCTTCTATGGGATACAGGGTGAGAGCCCCAAATCAGACTGAAAACAGGACAAAAACACACTAAAACCACTGAAAACCATCCCCAAAACACCCCAAACCACCTTGTCCCGCTTCTCCTATGGAATACAGGGTCAGAACGCCAAAACAGCCCCACCCCACCCCCCTTCCCAAAACAGGACTAAACGATTTAAAACCACCCCTAAAACACCCCCAAACCACCCCAAAACCACAACAAAATAAACTTGTCCTTCTCCTGTGCGATACACGGTCAGGGCCACAAAACAGACCCAAAACAGGCCAAAACCAACCCAAAACACCCCAAAACCAGTCCCAAAACAGGAAAAAACCACCCCAAAACCACCTTGTCCTGCTTCTCCTATGGCATACAGGGTCAGACCCCCAAAACAGACCCAAAAAAACCCAAAGCAGGACAAAACCACCCCAAAAACACCTTGTCCTGCTTCTCCTGTGGGATACATGGTCAGAGCCCTGAAACAGACCCAAAACAGGCCAAGTACAACCCAAATCATCCGAAAACCAGCTCCAAAACCCCAAACCAACCAAAACCACCTTGTCCTGCTTCTCCTATGGAACACAGGGTCAGAGCTCCAAAACAGGCCAAAACCGGGCCAAACCACCCCAAAACAAACTTGTCCTGCTTCTCCTATGGGACACAGGGTCAGAGCCTCAAAAGAGGCCCAAAACAGGACAAAACCACCCAAAACCACCAAAAAAAACATGACAAAAACACCTTGTCCTGCTTCTGCTATGGGATACAGGGTCGGGGCCCAAAAAAGACTTAGAACAAAAACACCCCAAAAACCAGGACAAAACCACCTTGATTTGCTTCCCCTATGGGATACAGGGTCAAAGCCCCCCAAAAGACACAAAACATGACAACAACATGCCAAAACCACCCCAAAAGAGCCCCAAAACACATCAAAACCTACTTCTCCTGCTTCTCCTATGAGATACAGGGTCAGAGCCCCAACGAAGAAACAAAACATGACAAAAATAGGACAAAACCACCCCAAAACCACATTGTCCTGCTTCTCCTATGGCATACAGGGTCACAGCCCCAAAACAGACCCAAAACATGACAAGAACACGCCAAAACCTCCAAAACAGCCCCAAAACGCCTCAAAACCTACTTCTCCTGCTTCTCCTATGAGATACAGGGTCAGAGACCCAAAAAAGCAACAAAACATGACAAAAATAGGACAAAACCACGCCAAAACCACCTTGTCCTGCTTCTCCTGTGGGATACATGGTCAGAGCCCTGAAACAGACCCAAAACAGGACAAAAACACTCCAAAAAACCCAAAACCAGCCCCAAAACACCCAAACCAACCCCAAACCACCTTGTCCTGCTTCTTCTATAGGACACAGGGTCAGAGCCTCAAAACAGACCCAAAACAGGCCAAAAACACCCCAAAACACCCCAAAAAGAAGGACAAAACCTCCTTGTTCTCCTTCTGCTATGAGATACAGGGTCAGGGCCCAAAACAGAGCTAAAACAGAACAAAAAAGCCCCAAAACCATCTTCTCCTGCTTCTCCTGTGGGATACATGGTCAGAGCCCTGAAACAGACCCAAAACAGGACAAAAACACACCGAAAACCCCAAAACCAGCTGAAAACCACCAAACCAACCCAAAACCACCTTGTCCTGCTTCTCCTAAGGAACACAGTGTCAGAGCCCCAAAAAAGACACAAAACATGACAAAAATAGGACAAAACCACCCCAAAACCACCTTGTCCTGCTTCTCCTATGGCATACAGGGTCAGAGCCCCAAAACAGACACCCAAATAAACCAAAACAGGACAAAACCACCCCAAAACCACCTTGTCCTGCTTCTCCCATGGGATACATGGTCAGAGCCCTGAAACAGACCCAAAACAGGACAAAAACACTCCAAAAACCTCAAAACCAGCTCCAAAACCCCCAAACCAACCCAATACCACCTTGTCCTGCTTCTCCTATGGCATACTGAGTCAGAGTCCCAAAACTGACCCCAAAAACCCCCAAAGCAGGACAAAACCACCCCAAAACCACCTTGTCCTGCTTCTCCTGTGGGATACAGGGTCAGAGCCCTGAAACAGACCCAAAACAGGGCAAGTACAACCCAAATCACCCCAAAACCAGCTCCAAAACCCCCAAACCAATCCAAAACCACCTTGTCCTGCTTCTCCTATGGAACACAGGGTCAGAGCCCCAAAAAAGACACAAAACATGACAAAAATAGGACAAAACCACCCCAAAACCACCTTGTCCTGCTTCTCCTATGGCATACAGGGTCAGAGCCCCAAAACAGACACCCAAAAAACCAAAACCAGGCAAAACCACCGCAAAAACACCTTGTCCTGCTACTCCTGTGGGATACATGGTCAGAGCCCTGAAACAGACCCAAAACAGACCAAGTACAACCCAAATCACGCCAAAACCAGCTCCAAAACACCCAAACCAACCCAAAACCACCTTGTCCTGCTTCTCCTATGGAACACAGGGTCCGAGCCCCAAAAAAGACACAAAACATGACAAAAATAGGACAAAACCACCCCAAAACCCCTTTGTCCTGCTTCTCCTATGGCATACAGGGTCAGAGCCTCAAAAAAGACACAAAACATGACAAAAATAGGACAAAACCACCCCAAAACCACCTTGTCCTGCTTCTCCTATGGCATACAGGGTCAGAGCCCCAAAACAGACACCCAAAATAAACAAAACCAGACAAAACCACCCCAAAAAACACCTTGTCCTGCTTCTCCTGTGGGATACATGGTCAGAGCCCTGAAACAGACCCAAAACAGGCCAAGTACAACCCAAATCACCCCAAAACCAGCTCCAAAACCCCCAAACCAACCCAAAAACACCTTCTCCCACTTCTCCTATGGAACACAGGGTCAGAGCCCCAAAAAAGACACAAAACATGACAAAAATAGGACAAAACCACCCCAAAACCACCTTGTCCTGCTTTTCCTGTGGGATACATGGTCAGAGCCCTGAAACAGACCCAAAACAGGACAAAAACACACCAAAAACCCCAAAACCAGCTCAAAACCCCCAAAACCAACCCAAAACCACCTTGTCCTGCTTCTTCTAAAGGACACAGGGTCAGAGCCTCAAAACGGACCCAAAACCGGCCAAAAACACCCCAAAACACCCCCAAAACCAGGACAAAACCCCTTGTCTTCCTTCTGCTATGAGATACAGTGTAAGGGCCCCAAAACAGACCTAAAACAGAACAAAAAAGCCTCATAACTACCCCAAAACCACCTTGTCCTGCTTCTCCTATGGCATACAGGGTCAGAGCCCATAAACGGAAACCCAAAAAAACCAAAACCAGACAAAATCACCCCAAAAACACCTTGTCCTGCTTCTCCTGTGGGATACATGGTCAGAGCCCTGAAACAGACCCCAAAACAGGCCAAGTACAACCCAAATCACCCCAAAACCAGCTCCAAAACCCCCAAACAACCCAAAACCACCTTGTCCTGCTTCTCCTATGGAATACAGGGTCAGAGCCCCAAAAAAGAAACAAAACATGACAAAAATAGACAAAACCACCCAAAAAACACCTTGTCCTGCTTCTCCTGTGGGATACAGGGTCAGAGCCCTGAAACAGACCCAAAACAGGACAAAAACACTCCAAAAACCTCAAAACCAGCTCCAAAACCCCCAAACCAGCCAAAAAACACCTTGTCCTGCTTCTCCTATGGCATACTGAGTCAGAGCCCCCAAAAAGACACAAAACATGACAAAAATAGGACAAAACCACCCCAAAACCACCTTGTCCGGCTTCTCCTGTGGGATACATGTTCAGAGCCCTGAAACAGACCCAAAACAGGCCAAGTACAACCCAAATCACCCCAAAACCAGCTCCAAAACCCGCAAACCAACCCAAACCCACCTTGTCCTGCTTCATCTGTGGGATCCATGGTCAGAACCCTGAAACAGACCCAAAACAGACCAAGTACAACCCAAATCACCCCAAAACCACCTTGTCCTGCTTCTCCTATGGAACACAGGGTCAAAGCCCCAAAAAAGACACAAAACATGACAAAAATAGGACAAAACCACCCCAAAACCACCTTGTCCTGCTTCTCCTATGGCATACAGGGTCAGAGCCCCAAAACAGACACCCAAAATAAACAAAACCAGACAAAACCACCCCAAGGCCACCTTGTCCTGCTTCTCCTGTGGGATACATGGTCAGAGGCCTGAAACAGACCCAAAACAGGCCAAGTACAACCCAAATCACCCCAAAACCAGCTCCAAAACCCCCAAACCAACCCAAAAACACCTTCTCCCACTTCTCCTATGGAACACAGGGTCAGAGCCCCAAAAAAGACACAAAAGATGACAAAAATAGGACAAAACTACCCCAAAACCACCTTGTCCTGCTTCTCCTGTGGGATACAGGGTCAGAGCCCTGAAACAGACCCAAAACAGGACAAAAACACTCCAAAAACCTCAAAACCAGCTCCAAAACCCCCAAACCAACCCAATACCAGCTTGTCCTGCTTCTCCTATGGCATACTGAGTCAGAGTCCCAAAACTGACCCCAAAAACCCCCAAAGCAGGACAAAACCACCCCAAAACCACCTTGTCCTGCTTCTCCTGTGGGATACATGGTCAGAGCCCTGAAACAGACCCAAAGCAGGCCAAGTACAACCCAAATCACCCCAAAACCATCTCCAAAACCCCCAAACCAATCCAAAACCACCTTGTCCTGCTTCTCCTATGGAACACATGGTCCAAGCCCCAAAAAAGACACAAAATATCACAAAAATGGGACAAAACCACCCCAAAACCACCTTGTCCTGCTTCTCCTATGGGATACAGGGTCAGAGCCTCAAAAAAGACAAAAAACATGACAAAAATAGGACAAAACCACCCCAAAACCACCTTCTGCTGCTTCTCCTATGGCATACAGGGTCAGAGCCCCAAAACAGACACCCAAAAAAAAACAAAACCAGACAAAACCACCCCAAAAACACCTTGTCCTGCTTCTCCTATGGCATACAGGGTCAGAGCCTCAAAAAAGACAAAAAACATGACAAAAATAGGACAAAACCACCCCAAAACCACCTTCTGCTGCTTCTCCTATGGCATACAGGGTCAGAGCCCCAAAACAGACACCCAAAAAAAAACAAAACCAGACAAAACCACCCCAAAAACACCTTGTCCTGCTTCTCCTATGGCATACAGGGTCAGAGCCTCAAAAAAGACAAAAAACATGACAAAAATAGGACAAAACCACCCCAAAACCACCTTCTGCTGCTTCTCCTATGGCATACAGGGTCAGAGCCCCAAAACAGACACCCAAAAAAAAACAAAACCAGACAAAACCACCCCAAAAACACCTTGTCCTGCTTCTCCTATGGAACACAGGGTCAGAGCCCCAAAAAAGACACAAAACATGACAAAAATAGGACAAAACCACCCCAAAACCACCTTGTCCTGCTTCTCCTGTGGGATACAGGGTCAGAGCCCCAAAAAAGACACAAAACATGACAAAAATAGGACAAAACCACCCCAAAACCACCTTGTCCTGCTTCTCCTGTGGGATACATGGTCAGAGCCCTGAAACAGACCCAAAACAGGAGAAAAACACTCCAAAAACCTCAAAACCAGCTCCAAAACCCCCAAACCAACCCAAAACCACCTTCTCCTGCTTCTCCTGTGGGATACATGTTCAGAGCCCTGAAACAGGCCCAAAACAGGCCAAGTACAACCCAAATCACCCCAAAACCAGCTCCAAACCCCCCAGTACAACCCCTAACCACCTTGTCCTGCTTCTCCTATGGAACACAGGGTCAGAGCCCCAAAAAAGACACAAAACATGACAAAAATAGGACAAAAGCACCCTAAAACCACCTTGTCCTGCTTTTCCTGTGGGATACATGGTCAGAGCCCTGAAACAGACCCAAAACAGGAGAAAAACACTCCAAAAACCTCAAAACCAGCTCCAAAACCCCCAAACCAACCCAAAACCACCTTGTCCTGCTTCTCCTATGGCATACTGAGTCAGAGTCCCAAAACTGACCCAAAAAACCCCCAAAGCAGCGCAAAACCACCCCAAAACCACCTTGTCCTGCTTCTCCTGTGGGATACAGGGTCAGAGCCCTGAAACAGACCCAAAACAGGCCAAGTACAACCCAAATCACCCCAAAATCAGCTCCAAAACCCACAAACCACCCCAAAACCACCTTGTCCTGCTTCTCCTGTGGGATGCATGGTCAGAGCTTTGAAACAGACCCAAAACAGGCAAAGTACAACCCAAATCACCCCAAAACCAGCTCCAAAACCCACAAACCAACCCAAAACCACCTTGTCCTGCTTCTCCTATGGGATACATGGTCAGAGCCCTGAAACAGACCCAAAACAGGCCAAGTACAACCCAAATCACCCCAAAACCAGCTCCAAAACACCCAGTACAACCCAAAACCACCTTGTCCTGATTCTCCTATGGAACACAGGGTCAGAGGCCGAAAAAAGACACAAAACATGACAAAAATAGGACAAAACCACCCCAAAACCACCTTGTCCTGCTTCTCCTGTGGGATACATGGTCAGAGCCCTGAAACAGACCCAAAACAGGACAAAAACACACCCAAAACCCCAAAACCAGTTCCAAAACCCCCAAACCAACCCAAAACCACCTTGTCCTGCTTCTTCTATAGGACACAGGGTCAGAGCCTCAAAACAGACTGAAAACCGGCCAAAAACACCCCAAAACACCCCCAAAACCAGGACAAAACCTCCTTGTCTTCCTTCTGCTATGAGATACAGTGTAAGGGCCCCAAAACAGACCTAAAACAGAACAAAAAAGCCTCATAACCACCCCAAAACCACCTTGTCCTGCTTCTCCTATGGCATACAGGGTCAGAGCCCCAAAACAGACACCCAAAAACACCAAAACCAGACAAAACCACCCCAAAAACACCTTGTCCTGCTTCTCCTGTGGGATACATGGTCAGAGCCCTGAAACAGACCCAAAACAGGCCAAGTACAACCCAAATCACCCCAAAACCAGCTCCAAAACCCCCAAACCAACCCAAAACCACCTTGTCCTGCTTCTCCTATGGAACACAGGGTCAGAGCCCCCAAAAAGACACAAAACATGACAAAAATAGGACAAAACAACCCCAAAACCACCTTGTCCTGCTTCTCCTGTGGGATACAGGGTCAGAGCCCTGAAACAGACCCAAAACAGGCCAAGTACAACCCAAATCACCCCAAAACCAGCTCCAAAACCCCCAAACCAACCCAAAACCACCTTGTCCTGCTTCCCCTATGGAACACAGGGTCAGAGCCCCCAAAAGACGCAAAGCATGACAAAAATAGGACAAAACCACACAAAAACCACCTTGTCCTGCTTCTCCTGTGGGATACATGTTCAGAGCCCTGAAACAGACCCAAAACAGGCCAAGTACAACCCAAATCACCCCAAAAACAGCTCCAAAACCCCCAGTACAACCCAAAACCACCTTGTCCTGCTTCTCCTTTGGAACACAGGGTCAGAGCCCCACAAAAGACACAAAACATGACAAAAATGGGACAAAAACACCAAAACAGCCCCAAAACACCTCAAAACCTCCTTCTCCTGCTTCTCCCATGGGATACAAGGTTAGGGACCAAAAAAAGACCCAAAGGAGGTCAAAAACACCCCCAAACCAACCCAAAACACCCCAAAACCAGCTTGTCCTCCTTCTCCTATGAGATACAGTGTCAGAGACCCTAAACACCCCGAAAACAGGAGAGAACAGCCCCAAAACCACCTTGTCCTGCTTCTCCTGTGGGATACAGGGTCAGAGCCACAAAACACCCCCAAAACGGGAGAAAACCAATCAAAAACCAGGCCAAAACACCCAAAGGAAACTCCAAAACCGGCCAAAACCACCCCAAAATCACCTCCTGCTTCTCCTGAAAACTCCCCAAAAGGCCCAAAACACCTCAAAAGCACCTTCTTCTGCTTCTGCTATGGGATACAGGGTCAAAGCCTCAAACCAGCCCCAAAACAGGACAAAAATACTCCAAAACCCCCAAAAAGGCCCAAAACACCTCAAAAACACCTTCTGCTTCTCGTATGGGATACAGGGTCAGAGCCTCAAAATAGACCTGAAATACGACAAAAACACCCCAAAGCCACCCCCAAAACAGTCCCAAAACCACCTTGTCCTGCTTCGCCTAGGGGATACCGGCTCACAGCCCCAAAGCAGACCCAAAACCCCTCAAAAAGCAGCCCAAAACCGCCTTGTCCTGCTTCTCCTACGCAATACAGGGTCAGAGCCCTAAAACAGCCCCATAACACTTCAAAAAACACCCCAAAACACCTCAAAACCACCCCAAACCACTTGTCCTGCTTCTCCTATAGGTGCCACCCAGTGAGATCCCAAAACAGCCCCAAATCACCCCAACCCCCCCAAAACGGTACCTTCTGGAGGTCGCTGTGGAGCTGCTTTAGCCTGGCCTCGAGCTTCGACACCTTCTGGGGTAGGTCTAAGGTTGGGGGGGGGTTAAAGGGCAATGGAGGGGGGCACTGGGGTGTCCCCATACTGGGGGGGGATCCCAGACCCAGATGTGGGGGTCCCAGCCCCACATACAAGGGGGACATGGGGGGGGTCTCCATATGGTGCAGGGGTTCCCTGGCCCTCCTGTGGCCTCTGCAGGGGGGTGGGGGTGTCGGGGCTCAGCACAACAGTTTAACACCCCCAAAACACCCTCAAACAACCCCAAACACCTCCAAACAGGGGGTAGCGAAGGGGAAAGCTTGGACCAAACCAACAGGGCTTGAGCTCAGCAGCAACCCAATGGCTCCTTCCTCCTGCTCTTTCCTGTCACTGTCTGTTCCCCTGAGCAAAGCGCTCAAGTAGGGTGACACAAATGAGGTCACAAAGGGCCCCGTTTTGACCCGTTGCCATGGTGACCCAGCTGGGTTCTAGACTGAGGCTGTGGGAGAGCCTGCTGCAGGGCCATGAGCTGGGGCTGTCACCCAAAGCAGCATCCCTGCACCCCAACATGCTGGGTGTGGGGACCCTTCCTTATGGGGCTCAAGAAAGATGGGGCTTGGGGTCATTTAGGGGTGCCAGCAGTGTTGGGAGGGATGGAGATGCCTGTGGTTGATTGGGGTTTGGGGTGCCATGGAGTTTTGGGGTGGCTAAGGGCTTCCGGGATGGATGGAGATGCCTGTGGTTGGTTGGGGTCTGGGGTACCATGTAGTGGTCTAGGGATACCATGGGGGTTGGAAGGGATGGAGATGCCTGGGGTTGGTTGAGGTTTGGGGTACAAGGTGGATTTTGGGGTGGTTTAGGGGTACTATGGGGATTGGAAGGGATGGAGATGCCTTGTGTTTGATTGGGGTTTGGGGTACCATGCAGTTTTGGTATGGTTTAGGGGTACCATGGGGATTGGAAGGGATGGAGGTGCCTGGGGTGGGCTGGGTTTTGGGATACTATGTAGTTTTGGGGTTGTTTCAGGGTGTTTTTGGGGTGTTAAACTGTTGTGGAGGGGGTTTGGGCTGGTTCTGCGGTGTTTTGAGCTGTTTCAGGGGTGTTTTGGGGTGGTTTTGGGCTGGGTTTGGGGTGTTTCAGACTGCTTTGTGGGTGTTTTGGGATGTTTTCGGGTGTTTTGTGGATATTTTGGGCTGGTTTTGGGGTGTTGTAGGGGCGTTTTGGAATGTTTTGGAGTGTTTTGGGCTGGTTTGGGGGTATTTTAGGCTGGTTTGGTCTGGTTTTGGGGTGCTGACGTGCCACCTCCCAGTGCAAAGGGCCGTGTCCCTGTTCTCCCTCATGGAACGGGTGCTGAGCCCCGACCCCCCCCCACCCCCGGAGAGGCCGCGGGGGGGCGCCTCCCCCATCAGGTCCAGGGATCCCCCCTATATGGAGACCCCCTCATGTCCCCCTTGTATGTGGGGCTGGGATCCCCACACCAACATGGGGACACCCCGGTGCCCCTCGCCATTGCCCTTTGCCCCCCCATCCTTGGACCTACCCCAGAAGGTGTCGCAGCTCGAGGCCAGGCTAAAGCAGCTCCACAGCGACCTCCAGAAGGTTCCATTTTGGGGGGGTTGGGGTGATTTGGGGATGTTTTGGGCCCTCACTGGGTGGCACCTGTAATGTGTGGGGTTTGTTCATTAAGAAGTTTGGGGGGAGGGAGGCTCTCTGTGGCTGTCGTTATGTGAAACAATTCTCCTTTTGACTCTGTACCTGTTGTACTCTGTAGGTAATGGGGGGAGGTCAGTTGTGTTGTTGCGCGGGATTGTGAGAGAGAAAAGGGGCTGGGTGGCTCGAAGTGGTGCCTTGTTGCAACGCTTGAGGGCAGGGGAGGGGGCTGCGGCGGTGAGGAGGCTGGAGGCTGGCAGTGGGCGCTTCTCGAAGCCTCTGGCAGCTTCTCGAAACTCCCCGAAACTTCTCGGTAATGAGACCCCTGCAACAAAGGGAACCAATGGGGAGGAGCCACGTCAACATCCGAGTGAGGAGGGGCGACAGGATTGGCCGGGGCCTTGAACCGGAGAAGATAAAGGACCGCCTCGCAGGGACCGCCTGTGCGCGTCTTGGGCGGAGCAGAGGAGTCCCCGGCGCACCCAGCGCTGTTTTATCTGCTATCGCTTACTCAGGCTAATAAAACTTATACTTTAAACCAAAATTGGCTACAATATTGATAACACGTAGACCCACAGACTGACCCACAGGCTGACCCACACATTGACCCACACATTAACCCACACATGGACACATAGACTGACCCACAAACTGACCCACACATTGACACACACATGGACCCATAGACTGACCCGCAGACTGACCCACACATTGACCCACACATGGACCCATAGACTGACACACACATTGACACACACATGGACCCATACACTGACCCACAGGCTGACCCACACATTAACCCACACATGGACACATAGACTGACCCACAGACTGACCCACACATTGACCCACACATGGACCCATTGACTGACCCACAGGCTGACCCACAGACTGACCCATAGACTGACCCGCACATTAACACACACATTGATACACACATGGACCCATAGAATGACCCACAGTCTGACCCACAGACTGACCCACACATTGACCCACACATGGACCCATAGACTGACACACACATTGACACACACATAGACCCATAGACTGACCCACACATTGACACACACGTTGACACACACATGGACCCATAGACTGACCCACACATTGACACAGACGTTGACACACACATGGACCCATAGACTGACCCACACATTGACCCACACATGGACCCACAGACTGACCCACATATTGACACACACATAGACCCATACACTGACCCACACATGGACCCAGAGACTGACCCGTAGACTGACCCACAGACTGACCCACATATTGACACGCACATTAACCCGTACACTGACCCACACATGGACCCATACACTGACGCGCACATTGACCCACAGACTGACCCATAGACTGACCCATGCATACACCTACACATAGACACATAGACTAACCCAGAGACTGACCCACACACGGACCTATAGACTGACTCACACATAGACCTGAACATAGACCCATAGACTGACCCACACATTGACCCACACATTGACAAACGCACAGACCTACACTAGCCCACACAATGACCTACACATTGACCCACACAGTGACACATAGACTGACGCACACATAGACCAGGGTTACTGGTGTCACTGGGAGATGCAAAGCAGGTGTCACTGATGTGACTGGTGTGTCACTGGTGTAACACTGGTATCACTGGTATCACTGGTATCACTGGTATCACTGGTGTCTCACTGGTGTCACTGGTGAGTCACTGGTGTGTCACTGGTGTAACACTGGTAGCACTGGTATCACTGGTATCACTGGTGTCTAACTGGTGTCACTGGTGAGTCACTGGTGTATCACTGGTATCACTGGTGTCTCACTCGTGTCTCCCTGGTGTCTCACTGGTATCACTGGTGTTTCAATGGTGTCTCACTGCTGTCTCACGGGTATCACTGGTATATCACTGGTGTATCACTGGTGTAACACTGGTGTCTCACTGGTGTCCCACTGGTGTCACGGGTGTCTCACTGGTATCACTGGTATCACTGGTGTACCACTGGTGTATCACTGGTGTATCACTGGTGTCTCACTGGTATCATTGGTGTCTCACTGGTATCACTGGTGTCTCCCTGGTGTCTCACTGGTATCACTGGTGTCTCCCTGGTGTCTCACTGGTATCCCTGGTATCACTGGTGTCTCACTGGTATCCCTGGTATCACTGGTGTCTCACTGGTGTCTCACTGGTGTCTCACTGGTATCACTGGTATCACTGGTGTCTCACTGGTGTGTCACTGGTGCATCACTGGTGTACCACTGGTTTCTTTCTGGTATCTCACTGGTGTCTCACTGGTATCACTGGTTTCTCACTGGTATTACTGGTGTGTCACTGGTGTCTCACTGGTATCACTGGTGTATCACTGGTGTAACACTGATGTCTCACTGGTGTCTCACTGGTGTCACTGGTGTATCACTGGTATCACTGGTGTCACACTGGTGTCTCGTTGGTATCACTGGTGTCTCAGTGGTGTAACACTGGTGTATCACTGGTGTCTCACTGGTATCACTGGTGTCTCACTGGTGCATCACAGGTGTACCACTGGTGTCTTTCTGGTGTCTCACTGGTGTATCACAGGTATCACTGGTATCACTGGTGTCTCACTGGTATCACTAGGGTATCACTGGTGTCTCACTGGTGTCACTGGTGTAACACTGCTGTATCGCTGGTATCACTGGGGTATCAGTGGTGTCTCACTGGTATCACTGGTGTCTCACTGGTGTCTCACTGGTGTCTCACTGGAGTATCACTGGTATCACTGGTGTCTCACTGGTGTCTCGCTAGTATCACTGGTGTCTCAATGGTGTCTCACCGGTATCAATGGTGTCTCACTGGTATCACTGGGGTATCACTGGTGTCTCACTGTTGTCTCCCTGGTGTCTCACTTGTGTATCACTGGTATCCGTGGTGTATCACTGGTGTCTCACTGGTGTCTCACTGGTATCACTGGTGTCTCACTGGTATCACTGGTGTCTCAATGGAGTCTCACTGGTATCACTAGTATCACTGGTGTATCACTGGTGTCTCACTGGTGCATTACACGTGTCTCACTGGTGTCTCACTGGTGTGTCACTGGTGCATCACTGATGTACCACTGGTTTCTTTCTGGTATCTCACTGGTGTCTCACTGGTATCACTGGTGTCTCAATGGTATCTCACGGGTATCACTGCTGTCACTGGTGTCTCACTGGTGTCTCACTGGTATCACTGGTGTATCACTGGTATCACTGGTGTCTCACTGGTGTCGCTGGTGTCTCACTGGTATCTCACTACTATTACTGGGGTATCACTGGTGTCTCACTGGTGTCACTGGTGTATCACTGGTGTCTCACTGGTGTCTCACGGGTATCACTGGTGTGTCACTGGTGCATCACTGGTGTACCACTGGTGTCTTTCTGGTGTCTCACTGGTGTTTCACTGGTATCGCTGGAGTCTCACTGGTGTCTCACTGCTATCACTGGTGTCTCACAGGTGTCTCACTGGTATTACTGGTATCACTGGTGTCTCACTGGTATCACTGGGGTATCACTGGTGTCTCACTGGTGTCACTGGTGTAACTGCTGTATCGCTGGTATCACTGGGGTATCAGTGGTGTCTCACTGGTATCACTGGTGTATCACTGCTGTCTCACTGGTGTCTCACTGGTGTATCACTGGTGTCACTGGTGTCTCACTGGTATCACTGGTATCAGTGGTGTCTCACTGGGGTATCACTGGTCTCTCACTGGTGTCTCACAGGTGTATCACTGGTATCCCTGGTGTATCACTGGTGTCTCACTGGTGTATCGCTGGTATCGCACTGGTGTATCATTGGTGTCCCACTGGTGTCTCACTCGTGTCTCACTGGTATCACTGGTGTCTCACTGGTATCACTGGTATCACTGGTGTCTCACTGGTGTCTCAGTGGTATCACTGGTGTCTCACTGGTGTCTCAGTAGTATCACTGGTGTCTCACTGGTATCACTGGTGTCTCAATGGAGTCTCAGTGGTATCACTGGTATCACTAGTGTCTCACGGGTGTCTCACTTGTATCACTGGTATCACTGTTGTCTCACTGGTGTCTCACTGGTGTATCACTGGTGTCACTTGTGTCTCGCTGGTGTCTCACTGGTATCACTGTTGTCTCACTGGTGTCTCACTAGTGTATCACTGGTATCACTGGTGTCTCACTGGTGTCTCTCTGGTATCACTGGTGTCTCAATGGTGTCTCACTGTTATCTCTGGTATCAGTTGTGTCTCAGTGGTATCAGTGGTGTCTCAATGGTGTCTCACTGGTGTAACACTGGTGTATCACTGGTGTCTCACTGGTATCACTGGTGTCTTAATGGTGTCTCACTGGTATCTCTGGTATCACTGGTGTATCACTGGTATCACTGGTGTCTCACTAGTGTATCACTGGTATCACTGGTGTCTCACTGGTGTCTCTCTGGTATCACTGGTGTCTCAATGGTGTCTCACTGTTATCTCTGGTATCAGTTGTGTCTCAGTGGTATCAGTGGTGTCTCAATGGTGTCTCACTGGTGTAACACTGGTGTATCACTAGTGTCTCACTGGTATCACTGGTGTCTCACTGGTGTGTCACTGGTGTCTCACTGATGTATCACTGGTGTATCACTGGTGTCTCACTGATGTATCACGGGTGTCACTGGTGTCTCCCTGGTATCACTGGTGTCTCAATGGTGTCTCACTGGTATCACTGGTATCAATGGAGTCTCACTGGTATCACTGGGGTATCACTGGTGTCTCACTGGTGTCTCCCTGGTATCACTGGTGTCTCAATGGTGTCTCACTGGTATCACTGGTATCACTGGTGTCTCACTGGTATCACTGGGGTATCACTGGTGTCTCACTGGTGTCTCACTGGTGTATCACTGGTATCCCTGGTGTCTCACTTGTGTCTCACTGGTGTCTCACTGATATCACTGGTGTCTCACTGGTGTCTCACTGGTGTCTCACTGGTATCACTGGTGTCACTGGTGTCTCACTGGTGTCTCACTGGTGTCTCACTGGTGTGTCACTGGTGTCTCAGTGGTGTCTCACTGGTATCACTGGTATCAATGGTGTCTCACTGGTATCAGTGGGGTATCACTGGTGTATCAGTGGTGTCTCACTGGTGTATCACTGGTATCCCTGGTGTGTCACTGATGTCTCACTGGTATCGCACTGGTATCACTGGTGTCTCAATGGTGTCTCAATTGTGTCTCACTGGTATTGCTGGTGTCTCACTGGTGTGTCGCTGGTGTCTCACTGGTGTGTCACTGGTGTCTCACTGGTATCACTGGTGTCTCACTGGTGTCTCACTGGTATCACTGGTGTCTCAGTGGCGTCTCACTGGTATCACTGGTGTCTCACTGGTGTCTCACTGTGTCCTGGGTTCAGTAGTAGCAGTCATTTTTTTTTTTCCTTTGTGGTAGCTGGTGCAGTGCTGTGTTTTGACTTCCAGCCTGAGAACAGTGTTGGTGAAGTCGATGTTTTCAGTTGTTGCTAAGTGATGTTTACCCTGACCAAGGACTTTGTGAGGCTCATGCTCTGACAGGGAGGAGGGGAAGCCAGGAGGAAGCAGAGATGGGGCGCCTGACCCGCGCTAGCCAGGGAGGTATTCCATACCACAGCACGTCATGCCCGGGGTGAGGGGTGACTGGGAGTCACCCGGAAGGACACGGGCTTCGGGGTGGGACTCGTTTCTTGGCCGGTGGTATCGTATTCTCTTCCCTTGTTATTTTCCCTTATCATTGTTGTTGTTGGTAGTAGCGGTGGTGATTTGTGTTGTACATTGGTTGCTGGACTGTTCTTGTCTCAACCCGTAGGAGTTGCACCCTTTTGATCCTCCTCCCCGTTCCTCCAGGAGGGGGGAAGGGGAGGGCCCCAGTGGGGGGGGGGGGCTTGATTGTTGTCAGCCCGGCACCACTCACTGGGAGTGAGTGAACAAGTTGCCTGACTGGGTTTAAACCACGACAAGGAGTCATAGTGGAGTCATAGACCAGTCATTGTGGAGTCATAGGCGAGTCATAGAGGAGTCACACAGGAGTCATAGAGGAGTCATAGAGGAGTCATGCAGGAGTCATAGAGTCATAGAGGATTCATAGAAGAGACATAGAGTAGTCATGTTGGAGTCACAGAAGAGTCATAGTGGAGTCCTTGAGGAGCCATAGAGTCGTAGAGGAATCATACCAGAGTCATATAGGAGTCATAGAGGAGTGATAAAGGTGTCATAGAGGAGTGAGAGAGGAGTCATAGAGGATTAATAGAGGTGTCATAGAGGAGTCATAGTGTCATAGATTGATAGAGGAGCCATAGAGGAATCATCAAGGACTCATACAGAAGTCATAAAGGAGTTTCTAGTGGAATCATAGTGGTGTCAAAGAGGAGTCATACTGTCATAGAGAAGTCATAGAAGAATTGTAGAGGAGTTGTAGAGGAGTCGTAGAGGAATCGTAGAGGATTCGTACAGGTGTTGTAGAGGAGACATGGAAGAGTCGTAGAGGAGTCATAGTGGAGTCATAGAAGATTCATAGAAGAGTCACAGATGGGTCATAGAGGGGTCATAGTGGAGTCACAGAGAGGTCGTAGAGGAGTCATAATGGGGTCATAGTGGAGTCGTAGGGGGTCATAGAAGCGTCTTAGAGGGGTCATATAGGGGTCATAGTGTAGTAATAGAGAGGTCATAGAGGCGTCTTAGAGTTGTCATAGAAGAGACATAGAGGAGTCATAGAGGAGTCATAGTGGAGTCATAGAGGTGTCTTAGAGGAGTCATAGTGTCATAGATTCATAGAGGAGTCATCGAGGACTCATACAGGAGTCATACAGGAGTCATAGTGGAGTCAAAGAATAGTCATAGGGGAGTCATATTAGAATAATAGAGGAGTCCTAGTGTCATAGATTCATGGAGCAGTCATAGAGGTGTCATAGAGACATCATAGAGTCGTTATAGAGGAGTCATAGAGGAGTCATAGACGGGTCATAGAGGAGTCATAGAGGCGTCATAGACGGGTCATAGAGGAGTCATAGAGGAGTCATAGAGAGTAATAGTGGAGTCTTACAGGAGTCTTAGAGGAGTCATAGGGTCATAGATTCATAGGGGAGTCATAGAGGAGTCGTAGAGGACTCATAGATGAGTCATAGTAGAGTCATCTAGGAGTCAGGGGAGTCTTAGAGGAATTGTAGGGGAGTGAGTCATGGAGAAGTTAGACATAGAAGAGTCTTACAGTCATAGAGGTGTCTTAGAGTTATAGTGGAGTCATAGAGGAATCATAGAGGAATCATAGGGGCATCATAGAGGAGTCATAGGGGCACCATTGAGGAGTGTCAGAGGAGTCATACAGGACTCCTTGAGGGGTCATAGAGGGGTCTTAGTTGACTCTTAGAAAGGTCATTGGTGAGTGTTCTGGCTTTAGCAGTAGCAGTCATTTTTCTCCTTCTTAGTAGCTGGTGCAGCGCTGTGGTTTTGACTTAAGGCTTGGACTTTCTGAGCCACATGCTCTGCGAGGGAGGAGGGGAATCCGGGAGGAATCTGAGCCAGGACACCTGACCCAAACTGACCAAAGAAGTATTCCAAGCCACATCATGTCATGCCCAGGATGTAACAGGGAGTTACCCAGAAGGGCTAGAGGACTGCCAGGTTGGACTAGGTACCGGTCGGTGCTTGTTCAGGTTGGGGGGGGGGTGAGTTATCAGTCAGCTGGTGGTGAGATGTTGTATTCTCTTCCCTTGTTATTTCCTTTGTCATTATTATTATTGGTGGTAGCGGTAGTGATGTGTGGTAGACCTTAGTAACTAAATTGTTCTTATCTCAACCCATGGGAGTTGCATTCTTTTCGATTCTCCTCTCTGTCCCTCTGGGAGTAGGGGGCGGGTAAGAAGGAGGGGAGTGAGTGAACAAGCTGCCTGACTGGTTTTAAACCACAACAGTTCTTTTTGGCGCCTAACTGGGGCACAAAGGTTGAGATAACGACAGATTTGACCGGATTAATAGTCACTCATCACAATGCCGATTTATTGGCTCTCAGAATTGTTCCTCTTCATCTAACAGTTTCAGACTGTTGTAACTTACTTAGAGCCAGTATTTGCTGTCTTAGTGTTTATCAAGTGTGGGGCTTGGGCTAAGGTTCTTGTCTGACTGTGCTTTATGGCAATAACTTGTAATACAGGCGGGCTCCAGCAGCAGGGCGGGACGAAGGTGGCCGTGGCTTTGTACCTGTATCTGTACATTGCTCTTCCCTGTCCTGGCCCTTGTCCTCGCCACATGTCATTCTCAGGATGTAACTGAGAGTTACCTGGAAGGGCTAGGACTCCAGGTTAGAGGAGGTATTGGTTGGTGCTTGGTCAGGCTGCGGGGCGAGTTATCGGTTGGCTGATTCTGGGGTGTTGTATTCTCTTCCCTTGTTACTGCTTTTATCATTATTATTCTTGGTGGTAGCAGTAGTGATTTGTGTTATACCTGAGTTCCTAAACTGTTCTTATCGCAACCTGTGGTAGTTGCATTCTTTCGATTCTCCTCTCTGTCCCTTTGGGAGTAGGGGGAGGGCAAGAATGGGGGGAGTGAGTGAACAAGCTGCCTGACTAGTTTTAAACCACAACACTTGCCTTGCCTAGCCTTGCCTGACTTGGCCTGGCCCGGCCTTGCCTTGATGTGCCTTCCTTCCATTGCCTTGCCTTGTAATGCCTTGCCTTGTATTGCCTTGCCGCGCATTGCCTGGACTTGCCTGACCTTGCCTGGCTTGGCCTTGCCTGGCATTTCCTTGCCTGGTCTTGTCTTGCCTTGCCTTGCCTGGCCTTGCCTGGCATTGCCTGTCCTTGCCTGGCATTGCCTTGCCTGGCCTTGCCTTGCTTTGCCTTGCCTTGCATTTCCTTGCCTTGCCTGGCCTGGACTGGCCTAGCCTGGCTTTGCCTGGCCTTGTCTTGTCTTTCCTTGCCTCTCATTGCCTGGTCTTGCCTTGCATTGACTTATCTTGCCTGGCCTTTCCTGGCATGACTTGGCCTGCCCTTGCTTTGCCTTGCATTGAATTGCCTTTCCGTACCTTCCATTGCCTTGGCTGTCCTGGCCTAGCCTGGTCTTGCCCTGCTTGACGTGGCCTGGCCTGGCCTTGCAGTGCTTGCCTTGCCTTGCCCTTCCTGGGCTGGCCAAGCCTTGCCTTCCCTTGCCTTCCCTTGCCTTACGATGCGTTGCCTTGCCTTGCCTTGGCATGCCTTGCCTTGCCTTGCCTGGCCTTGCCTTGCCTTGCCTTGCCTTGCCTTGCACTGCCTTGCACTGCCCTGCCTTGCCTTGCCTTGCCCTGCCTTGCATTGCCTTGCCTTGCCTTGCCTTGCATTGCCTTGCCTTGCCTTGCCTTGCCTTGCTTTGCCCTGCCTTGCCTGGCCTTACTTTGCCTTACCTTGCCTGGCCTTGCCTTGCCTTCCCTTGCTTTGCATTGTCTTGCCTTGCATTCCCCTGCCTTGCCCTGCCTTGCCATGCCTTTCTTTCCCTTGCCATGCCTTGCCTTGCCTTGCCTTGTCTTGCCTCGCCTCGCCTTGCCTTGCGTCTCCTCGCCATGCCTTTCCTTCCCTTGCCTTGCCTTGCCCTGCATTGCCCTGCCTTGCATTGCCTTGCCTTGCTTTGCCTTGCCTTGCCTGGCCTTTTTTGCCTTACCTTGCCTGGCCTTGCCTGACCTTTCTTTGCCTTACCTTGCCTGGCCTTGCCTTGCCTTCCCTTGCTTTGCATTGCCTTGCCTTCCCTTGCTTTGCATTGCCTTGCCTTGCATTTCCCTGCCTTGCCTTGCATTGCCATGCCTTTCTTTCCCTTGCCATGCCTTGCCTTGCCTTGCCTTGCATTGCCCTGCCTTGCATTGCCTTGCCTTGCTTTGCCTTGCCTTGCCTGGCCTTTTTTGCCTTACCTTGCCTGGCCTTGCCTGACCTTTCTTTGCCTTACCTTGCCATGCCTTGCCTTGCCTTCCCTGGCCTTTTTTGCCTTACCTTGCCTGGCCTTGCCTGACCTTTCTTTGCCTTACCTTGCCATGCCTTGCCTTGCCTTCCCTTGCTTTGCATTGCCTTGCCTTCCCTTGCTTTGCATTGCCTTGCCTTGCATTTCCCTGCCTTGCCTTGCATTGCCATGCCTTTCTTTCCCTTGCCATGCCTTGCCTTGCCTTGCCTTGCCATGCCTTGCCTTGCCTTGCATTGCCCTGCCTTGCATTGCCTTGCCTTGCTTTGCCTTGCCTTGCCTGGCCTTTTTTGCCTTACCTTGCCTGGCCTTGCCTGACCTTTCTTTGCCTTACCTTGCCTGGCTTTGCCTTGCCTTCCCTTGCTTTGCATTGCCTTGCCTTGCATTTCCCTGCCTTGCCCTGCCTTGCCATGCCTTTCTTTCCCTTGACATGCCTTGCCTTGCCTTGCCTTGTCTTGCCTCACCTTGCCTTGCCTTGCGTCTCCTCTCCATGCCTTTCCTTCCCTTGCCTTGCCTTGCCTTGCCTTTCATTGCCCTGCCTTGCATTGCCTTGCCTTGCTTTGCCTTGCCTTGCCTGACCTTTCTTTGCCTTACCTTGCCTGGCCTTGCCTTGCCTTCCCTTGCTTTGCATTGCCTTGCCTTCCCTTGCTTTGCATTGCCTTGCCTTCCCTTGCTTTGCATTGCCTTGCCTTGCATTTCCCTGCCTTGCCATGCCTTGCCATGCCTTTCTTTCCCTTGCCATGCCTTGCCTTGCCTTGCATTGCCTCGCCTCTCCTTGCCTTGCATCTCCTCGCCATGCCTTTCCTTCCCTTGCCATGCCTTCCCTTGCCTTTTCTTGCCTTCCCTTGGATTGACTTCCCTTGCCTTCCCTCGCTTTCCCTCGCCTTGCCTTCCCTAGCCTTGCCATATCTTGCAATGATGTTCCTTCCCTTGCCATGCCATGCCTTGACTTCCCTTGTCTTGCATCAATATGCCTCGCCTGGCTTCACCAGGACTTTTCTTTCCTTGCCATGCCTTGCCTTGCCTTCACATTGCCTTGCCTCATCTAGTCTCGCCTCGTCTCACCTCGCCTTGCCTGGCTTTAAATGGCCTTGCCTTGCTTTTCCTTGCTTGAACTTGCCTTGCGTTGCTTAGCCTCGCCTCGCCAGGTCTTTCCTTCCCTTGCCTTGCCTGGCTTTGCCTCGCCTCGCTTTGCCTTCCCTTGCCTTGCCTTGCCTTGCTTTCCCTTGCCTTGCCATGCCTTTCCTTGGCATGCCTTGCCATGCCTTTCCTTCCCTTGCCTTGCCTTCCATCGCCTTGCCTTGCTTTGCCTGGAATCGCCTCACATCGCCTCACCTTGACTCGACTAGCCTTGCTCTGCCTGGCCTGGAATGGCCTTTCCTTGCCTCGCCTCGCTTCACCTCATTTCACCTCGCTTTGCCTTGCCTTGCCTTGCCTTGCCTCGCCTCGCGTTGCCTCACCTCGCCATGCCTTTCCTTCCCTTGCATGCCTTGCCTTTCCTTTCCTTGCCTTGCCTTGCATTGCTTTGCCTCGCCTCACCTCACAATGCCAGGTCTTTCTTTCCCTTGCCGTGCCTTGCCTTATCTTCCCTTGCCTTCCCTTGCCTTGCCTTGCATTCCCTTGCTTTGCCTTGCCTTTCCTTGCCTTGCCATTCCTTGCCTTATCTTCCCTTGCCTTCCCTTGCCTTGCATTGGTTTGCCTTGCATCGATTTGCCTTTCCTTGCCATGTCTTTCCTTCCCTTGCAATGCCTTGCCTTTCCTGGTCTCTGGTCTTGCTTTGCTTTGCCTTGCCTCACCTCTCATCACCTCGCCTTTCCTCACCTAGTTTCGCCTCGCGAGGAGTTTCCTTCCCTTGCCTTGCCTTGCCTCAGCTCAACTCGCCTCTCCTTGCCTTGCCTGGCCTTTAATGGCCTTGCCTTGCCTCGCCTCGCCTTGCCTTGCCTCACCTCACCTTGCCTTGCCTTACCTCGCCTTGCCTTGCCTCACCTCACCTTGCCATGCCTCACCTCGCCTTGCCTTGCCTCGCCTCGCCATTACTTTCCTTCCATTGCCATTCCTTGCCTTGCCTTGCCTCTCCTCGCCTCTCCTTGCCTTGCCTGGCCTTGCCTTGACTTGCCTCACCTCGCCATTATTTTCCTTTCTTTGACTTGCCTTGCCTTGCACTGCACTGCCTCGCATTGCCTTGCCTTGCCTCGCCTAGCCTTGCCTTACCTTGCCTTTCCTTGCCTCGCCTTGCCTTCCCTTCCCTTGCCTTGCCTTCCATTGCCACGCCTTGCCTTTCCTTTCCTTCCATTTCCTTGCCTTGCCTCGCCTCGCCTTGCCTTCCATTGCCATGCCTTGCCTTGCCTTTCACTTCCTTCCCTTTCTTTGCCTTGCCTAGCCTCACCTCACTATGTCTTTATTTCTGTTGCCCTGCCTTGCTTTGCCTCGCCTTGACTCACCATGAATTTCCTTCCCTTGTCTTGCCATGCCTTGCCTTGCATTGCTTCGCCTCGGGTTGCCTTGCCTCTCCCCACCTCGCCATGACTTTCCTTCCCTTGCCATGCTTTGCCTTGCCTTGCCTTCCATTGCCTTGCATCGCCTCGCCATGCCATTCCTTCCTTTGCCATGCCTTGCCTTTCCTTGCCTTGCCTTGCATTGCTTTGCCTCGCCTCGCCTCGCCAGGTCTTTCTTTCCCTTGCCGTGCCTTGCTTTGTCTTCCCTTGACTTCCCTTGCCTTGCCTTGCTTTGTCTTCCCTTGCCTTCCCTTGCCTTGCCTTGCATTCCCTTGCTTTGCCTTGCCTTTCCGTGCCTTGCCGTGCCTTGCCATGCCTTTCCTTCCCTTGCAATGCCTTGCCTTCCCTGGTCGTGCTTTGCAGGGCCTTGCCTTGCATTGCATCGCCTCACCTCTCCTCGCCTTGTTTCGCCACGCGAGGAGTTTCCTTCCCTTGCCTTGCCTTGCCTCGCCTCGCCTCGCCTTCCCTTGCCTTGCATTGCCTTGCCTTGCCTTGCCTTGCCTCGCCTCGCCATTACTTTCCTCCCATTGCCATTCCTTTCCTTGCCATTCCTTGCCTCGCCTTGCCTCACCTTGCCTGGCCTTGCCTGGCCTGCCCTAGCCTGCCCTGGCCTTGACTCCCTTGCCTTGCCTTGCCTTGCCTTGCCTTGCCTTGCCTTGCCTTGCCTTGTCTTGATCTGCCTTGAACTTCCTTACCCTGCCTTACCCTGCCTTGCCTTACCTTGCCTTGCCTTGCCGTGATCTGCCTTGAACTTCCTTGCTCTGCCTTGCCCTACCTCACCGTGCCCTGCCTTACCCTGCCCTGCCCTGCCCTTCCTGGCCTTGCCTTACCTTGCCTTGCCTTGCCATAGCTTGTTTTGCTCTGCCTTGCCTTGCCTCACCTTGCCCTGCCTTGCCTTGTGCATCCTGGCCCTAACTTGCCTTGCTTTTGCAGGGCACTGCAGGTACAGCTGAAAATTCCCTGACTCTTTCCTTGGTCCATGGTTGAGTTGCTTTGGAGATAAATCTGACTCTACAGCTCTAACACCAAAAGGAACTGTTCACCTTCATGTGCAGCAGATACACAGATCTCTTCTGTGTCATGTGCACTTGCCAGTTACTGAGGGAAGTATCCATGGGCTGGGAAAGGAAACAGCACAGGAGGGAATTTTTAGTTAGTTGTTGCTCTTCCTGGTAAAACCTGTTGGGCTCTAGCATCTTGTTCCATATTTTCCTTGGTCACTGGAATGGGTTTCATTATTAAAAAAAGTATTTCATTTTCTACTTCCCTGTGTTCCAGGAGAAACAGCAACAAGGGCCTCCCTTGTGCCACAGCTTGTGACACTGGGCATGACGTGACAAGAAAAACAGATGGGCTGGTACTTGTGGAGAAGCCTGTGGCCTGTAGAGCTTCATCAGGGACAAGGACAGGTTTCTGTGTAAGCACTGTCTCAGTTTAGCCCAGCTGTGCTGTAGTGAAGAGCAGCACCCCCCCCTCGCTGCCCTGTGCAGAGTCGGGGCTGGGGTGCGTGCTCCCCACCCCTTCTCTCCTGCCTCCTTTGTCTGCAGTGAAACAGAAACTCGGTTCTCTGAAGAAATTCTTTCTGGTGAGGGTGGTGAGACACTGGAATGTGTTTCCCAGAGAAGTCCCCCATGCCTCTTGTGAAACTGTTTAGGATTTAGGGAATGCCTGATCAACCTGAAAGAGCTCCTGGTATGAGCAGGGAGTATCCAACTTTCCTGATCCCTGTGTGCTGCTCCCACCTTTGCCAGGCAACCAGAGCTCCTGGTGCAGCCAGGGAGCAGCCAGCATCCAACTCCTTGCACTGTGCAAAGGCTGGGGCCTAACAGGAACTCCTGGGGAAGCAGAGGGCTCCAGGAAATGGGGGGGAAGTGTGTCAGCACATTCCACCCCGTAACTAAAGTCAGTCCATCTTTCTCAGAGTGGTGTGCTCACCTCTTGCTGCTGTGCCAACAAACAGAGTAGTGCTGAATTCCAGTTATAAATTGAGGGCAATGTCTGGTTGCTTTACTCAATTGTTAAGAATTTCTTAAATGGGTTTAATTACAATTATATATATGGACAGGTTTCTACATCAACATAACTTGTCCAGCTGATTTCTATGCTCTAATGTATAGCAGAATGTTTAACAACAAACAGAATAGGATATAAATTAGTGAAATCATGGTAGGATGTAAAATTCAACTTTAAAGCCCCAGTTGCTGTTGCTGACCATCCAACCAGGTTATCCCACCAGAGATGTGTGGAGGCAGTGTTCTCACAGGAGAATTGATACTTGGTACATAAACTCTGAATAATCCTGAAAGAAACAGCAAGGCCATGAGAGGCCTGAGGAAGCCTAAACAAGCAAGATAAGAAGAAGCTGGAATTCACTGAGTTAATGAGAACTGTGGACTGTTGGCAAGCTTTGGAGGTCAAGTTCTCACACCTGCGCTTAACCAATTATATGTTAGTCACTAAGGGTCTTCGAGACATGTGATTCACAAAGTGATTCTTTGATTGTAAGAAAAGAAGATTTTTATCCTTAAATCTTTGTATCATCAGAGAAATGGCACTGAGGAAGGCAGTGTGTCTCCCAGCTGAGGGAGAGAAGATCAGTGCTTGCTTCAGGCTGTTTCCCATGGTGTTTCCCTGGAGCCCCAGGGAGCCCTGGAAGGAGCCCAGTGGGGCAGAGGCAGAGCCACCTTGGGCTGGGCCTCTGCTGCTAAGCTGGGACCGAAGGGAGACCTGTGAGACACAGGGAGCTTAAAGGCACTTGGCAGTGGAGGATGCTGAGGAGGAGGAGGAGGAACCTTCTGAAGGAGAAACCTTCCCAGCCCTGTTTGTGGTAAGGCACTGGGTGCAGGGCAATGCAGCTGCAGTTTCTCTCTGTAGATAAGGAGGAGGATGTGCTGCAGAGCAGGGCTTCCCCTGCACCATGCAGGGACAGGACAAGGCAGGTCCCTTGTCCCGGGGCTGGCTGCAGGGTGTGAATGTGGGTGTGCAGCCAGGGGTGCCCAGCGCTGCCCTTGCACCAGGGTCCCTGCAGCCCAAAGGCTGTGTGCAGGGGCAGGGACTCTGCTGCCTGCCAGGGTCAGCACTCGGCCTGCCCAGGAGCTCCCCATGGAGCTCAGGGGGAGCTGTGGGGAAAGGAGAAACCCCTGAGAGGGAAGGGAAGTGCTGGGTGGGTGACGCTGCTCCAATCTGCCGTCACTCTGAGCACTTCTTCAGAGGGTCCCTCTGAAAGACACTGAGGCATCATTTACCTGATAGGGAAGGATGCTGAGCTTTGATGTTTTTCCGTCTTGGTGGGCAGGTTGGGCAGTGGGAGCTGGGAATTTACTTCTCTGCTTTGGGGAAGGCACCGAGAGTCTTGTGAGGGCTTGTGTGAGCTGCTCCTGAGCCCCTGCACAGGCAGGGGGGTGCAGGGCAGAGCTGAGCACACAGCCCATGGCATGGGCTCTGGGAGCACTGAGAGGGAGCAGAGCTGGGCACAGAGCAGCAGCTCCTGGCAGGGACAGCTCCAGGCAGCAGAGATATGGATGGGCAGGGAGTGGGGGGAAAGTGCAGCCCAGCCCTGGGGAGGGTGCGTTCAGGCAGCTCACTTGGGGTCTGGGACTGGAGGTGGCTGCTGGCCGTGCTCTGCTGCCCACAGCCCTTTGCTTCTCAGTGTGAGAGCTCTGTGGACTGTTCTTTGAAACCGTTCTCCCCTGGTCTCAGCACAGGACAGATATTTCTTGGGCATTTAAGATCAGTGTGTGTGAAGGCATCTTACAGGCAGTGCAAGTGTAAGCAGAGGGCAAATGGGAAAGCAGTGATGGACACTGAAGCTCTCTAGGCTATGTACTAAGCTGCAAAGAACTGAGGCTTTTTGCCTGATGCAATGCTCTTCTGATTGTATGTATGAAGAAAGCCCAGCAGTATAATGCCATCACTGGAGATGACACTGAGCCTCTCCTGTGCTCAGTCGTGTGTAAACTGAACTTCTGTATCTGACATCCCTCCTGTCCTAACCTGTCACTGCCTTTTTCTCCTCTGACAGTGCCCCATTCCCGGAGGCAGCAGATGTCCAACAGCAGCTCCATCACCCAGTTCCTGCTCCTGCCATTCGCACACACGCGGGAGCTGCAGCTCTGCCACTTCTGGCTCTTCCTGGGCATCTCCCTGGCTGCGCTCCTGGGCAACGGCCTCATCATCACCAGCACAGCCTGTGACCAGCACCTCCACACCCCCAGGTACTTCTTCCTCCTCAACCTCTCCCTGCTGGACCTGGGCTGCATCTCCACCACTGTCCCCAAATCCATGGCCAATTCCCTCTGGGACACCAGGGCCATCTCCTACACAGGTTGTGCTGCACAGCTCTTTTTCTTTGCCTTTTTCATGTCAGCAGAGTATTATCTCCTCACTGTCAGGTCCTATGACCGCTACGTGGCCATCTGCAAGCCCCTGCACTATGGGACCCTCCTGCGTAGCAGAGCTTGTGTCTACATGGCAGCAGCTGCCTGGGGCACTGGGTTTCCCACTGCTCTGCTGCACACAGCCAATACATTTTCACTGCCCCTGTGCCAAGGCAATGCTGTGGAGCAGTTCTTCTGTGAAATCCCCCACATCCTCAAGCTCTCCTGCTCACACTCCTACCTCAGGGAAGTTGGGCTTCTTGTGGTTGCTGCCCTGATTGCTGTTGGCTGTTTTGTTTTTATTGTGGGGTCCTATGTGCAGATCTTCAGGGCCGTGCTGAGGATGCCCTCTGAGCAGGGACACCATAAAGCCTTTTCCACGTGCCTCCCTCACCTGGCCGTGCTTTCCCTCTTTGTCAACACTGCTGTCTTTGCCTACCTGAAGCCCCCCTCCATCTCCTCCCCATCCCTGGATCTGGTGGTGTCAGTGCTGTACTCGGTGGTGCCTCCAGCAGTGAACCCCCTCATCTACAGCCTGAGGAACCAGGAGCTCAAGGATGCTATGAGGAAGCTGGTGACCAGATGTGTTTCAGCAGATATACACTGCTTGTTTTACCCTGGAAAGGGTTTCCAGTGTAGGTCATGACAGGCCATGCCTGTCTTTCCTGCTTTACATTTGTTTTCCTATTTCAATTTGTGATGATGTTGTCTTCATAGAAATGTCAGTTTTCATCTCCTAATTAAGTAGCCACTCGTGTTGTGTTACCCACAGACTTTGTGTCACTCTGGGCTCTGATTGTATTTAAGGGAAATAAATGATCCTGCAGCAACTTCTTCTCTGTGATACGTCCTCACATGTCAGGAATGAAGGGGAATGAAAGCAGCTTTCTGGCTGCTCCAGCTGTGGGATGGCTGCTCTCTGCCTGCAGCAGGAAGAGCTCTTGGGGAGCCCAATTAATGGGGCTGTTGTGCTGGTGTGCGGAGATGGGATGGCATTGGGGGGGGGGGTTCAGAGCTCTCAGGGTGTCCTGGGCAGGGGAGCAGGGGACACAGGGGTCCCTGCAGGAAACTCCCCTACAATGGCACAGGCTGGGGCTGCCTGGCTGAGAACAGCCCATGGGAAAGGTCTGGGTGGGCAGGAGCTGGACAGGAGGCAGCAAGGGAGGACAGCAGCATCGTGGGCTGTATGAGCAGGAGCACGGCAGGAGAACAAGGGAAGGGATGATCTGGAATCCTCCATCCAGGTTTCACATCCCCACTTCAGGAGTGGGTTTAGTAGTGGGCCCTCAGGTCAGGAGATACTGGAGCACGGTGCCTATGGGGAGAGTTTGTGGGAGCTGGGCTTCTCCAGCCTGGAGAAGGGGAGGCTGATGGGGACCTGAGATCTTGGGAAGGGAAGGCTGTTGGGGACTGGCTGCCTGTAGCGGTAAGGAGGACATGGAGAATACAGAGCCAGGCTCCTCACCATGGTGCCTGGTGGGAGGACAAAAGGCAGTGGGGGATAGTGACAGAGGAGAGGTTCAGGCAGGACAGAAGGAAACCTTGTTCCCATCGGCTCAGGCAAGGGCTGCATCAGGTCACCCAGAGAGGCTGTGCAGTCTCTGGCCTTAAGGATTGCCAACTCAGCCTGAATCAAGCCTTGAACCACTTGCTCTGACCCTGTTCCTGGTGGGTTCGACTTGAGACCTCCTGGAGTCCCTTCCAACCCCTGTTCACTTCTGATCCTACAATGATGGGCTTATGAAGAGTCACAAAGATGCTCCAAGGGCTGGAGCACGCCTCCAATGGAAACAGGCTGAGAGATGTTGGTCTTCAGCCGGGAGAAGAAAAGGTTCCAGGGAGACATCTTAGCAACATTCCCGTGTCTAAGCAGGGCCTACAAAGAATCTGGAGAGGAACTTTTTATGAGGCTGTGCAGTGACAGGACAAGGGGGAATGGCTTTATGCTGAAAAAAGGAAGATTTAGCTTGGACATTCAGATGAAGTTGTTCCCTTTGAGAGCGGTGCGACACTGGCACAGGGTGCCCAGAGAAGCTGTGTCTGCCCCATCCCTGGCAGTGTTCAAGGCCAGGTTGAATGGGAGTCAGCTTTGCTCTGAAGCAGTGCTTTGTCCACCTCTGATGTTCACAAGGGATGACAGATGAAATCCAACTTCATTGTAAGGTTCACTACTTGTACTCATGACTCAAGTGAGTCTGGGCTGCACAAGAGAGGCTCAGCATGGCCTTAGAGTCATTTGGACTGTGTTATTTATTTACTGGCATAGCACTGCTGAGGTGTTTTTTGTTTTTTTTTTTCGGGGGGGGTCTGGCTATAAAACATTCTTTGTATGACAGAAAGTCAGAACAATATTGACACAGGGAGAAGTTCTCAGCTCCTTGTAGCTTAGTGCAGAGCAAGGAGGGCTGCAGTGTCCATCAGTCCTTTCCCATTTGCCCTGTGCTTACAACACTTGTATATGATGCCTTCACACACAAAGTGATCTTAAGAACCCCCACAAACACCTGTCCTGTGCTGAAAGCAGGGGAGCACGGTTTCAAAGGGCAGATCGCAGAGCTCTCATGGGGAGAAGCAAAGGGCTGTGGGCAGCAGAGCACGGCCAGCAGCCACCTCCAGTGCCAGACCCCAAGAGAGCTGCCTGAACGCACCCTCCCCAGGGCTGGGCTGCACTTTGCCCCCACTCCCTGCCCATCCATATCTCTGCTGCCTGGAGCTGTCCCTGCCAGGAGCTGCTGCTCTGTGCCCAGCTCTGCTCCCTCTCAGTGCTCCCAGAGCCCATGCCATGGGCTGTGTGCTCAGCTCTGCCCTGCACACCCCTCTCGGTAGCAGGGCTCTGCCCAGGGACTTCTCTGCCTCTGCAGGAACCTCACACCTGGCACTCAGTGGATCCATCAGTGGTGAATGGAGAAACATGGTCACCCCCTGAGGAAAGCCTTGAGAGCTTCTTAACTCTTCAGTTAGTTACTGGTAGCAATGAACAGTGTGTAGGGAGGTGAGAGAGGGTGGAGGGAAGTCAGCAAGAAGCAAGGCGATGGTTCAGGGCTTTTACAAATCCTTACAGCAGGACAGAGCCCAGCGGTGGGGGGCAGTTGGTGTCGGTAGGTGAAGGAGGAGTAGGTGTTCCTGGAGTGTGGCTGCAGGCCCTGGACAAACCAGAGGCTATCTGAGAAGTTTCCCTCATGGGAACATGCCTCAGTGTGGCACATGGGGAATGCCCACTGCTGGGGGTGCCTGAACGCTGCTCATCATGCCCCATGAGCCCACCTTCCTGTCTCCCTCTTCTGCACTACCCAAACTTGCCTGGAATGCAGCATCCATCCCTGAGCCTGGGGAATGCAGGAACCTCCTGCAGTGAGGTGTCACTGCTGCAGGGGAGGTGCAAAGCTTCTGTGAGAGACTTGTGAGTGCAGGCAGAGAGTGGGGTGTGTGCAGCAGAGAGGGTGCTACAGGCAAGAAGGTGTCCCACATGAGGTGCCCTGTCCCCAGAGCATGGGGTACCTTGCACCCAAGGACACCACCTTTTCTTTTTGGCTCTTGCCAAGAAGTTCTCAATCCAGACCATTGCCTTTTCCCACTGCTCTCCCATGGTGCTTAGTTCTCTCTACTGATGGCATCACCCATTCTTCTAGAAGCCTCCTTTAGATCAGCTTGCTAAGGGATATTCACTCCACCTGCTGAATTGACACTGTAGTAGCAGCCTACAACTAGGTGAAATGTGGCTGCAGAGATGATGTAGGTTTTCTTGCTAGCAGGAAGAGAAGGAAACTTCTGCAAATTGCAGCTTGGATGGTTCAGATTCAAAGTTAGGAAAGAGAAATGTCTCTCAAAAGGTGGACTTGTGGTGCAAGAGGTCACCCAGAGGAAGTCTGGCTCAGCCCATGGCTTTGTGTTTCAAGGAACAGACAGCCATGGGTGCAGAGATGGGACTGAAGGTACAGAAATGCCAGGTGAGAGCTAGGTGGGAAAGCAAGATGGGGGTCAACAGCCTGAAGGGAAAGAGGTGCAGGCATGGGCCAGTGTAGGACAGCCTGAAGCAGAGATGACAGGGTTGTGGCATGGCTGAAAGGCCCAAAAGAGCAAAAGGCCTCTGTGCCCTGGGCTATGGCAGTTGCCTCTTTCATCAAGGTTTATGAGGAAAACTTTCTTTCTCAGAATTTCAGGCTCTGCTTCTCCAAGGGCTGTGGTCAGGGCTTGGCCTTTCTGCATCATCAAACAAACCAAGGGTTTTCTCACCATCAGACACCTGCACTTTGCCTTTGTCTCCTCTAATCACAGCCTGCAGATACTTCCTTTAACGAGTCCCTGGGGAGGCTTTGTCAGCAACAGCCCTCAGTCGGGCCCATTAATGCTGAAGGCACTTGGGGCTTTGTTTCTGACTTGGACTTCTTGAGAGGTTTCCTCAGTCTCCTCTCAGCACCTGAGGTTCAAGGACTCAGCCCAAATACACCATGGGACTCATTAAACCCTGATGAGCCATGTCTCACCGTGAAGTTTTTGTCAAGTCTTCCAGATTGTCTTCCAGGGAACTGGGGAGGTTTCCGAGTGCAGGAAGATTACAAAGGGCATCTGATAGAAGTTATGTGAAAGGGTTATTTGAAAGGAAAATCTATGAAAGATGAGAGGAATGAAGGACGCAATGTAACAGGCAGGACAGTGGCAGTGCAGTTACAGGGGAAGATGGACATTCCTTTGGGATGCCCCTTGTGAAAGGCCATTGGATTGGCAGAGGTCTCTTGGGAGAGAGGACACGGACATGTTGCAGTTACCTTTGATAAGGGTGCCAAGGGCAACCCAGGGGGACACAGGCTGTACAAGCTGCCTTTGGTGAGGCGTGTGCCAGCATCAGAGTCCTCTTGAGTGACATCTCTGGGCACCTAAAAGCTGTCCGAAGGGTAACTGCTGCCTGGCCAAGCTGAGGGCCTGCAGTTGTGCGTGAGGAGGCAAAGAGTGGATGTGGTTTCCCTCAGCTTCAGCACGGCTCTTGGGTGGACCAAGAGGAGGGTGAAGCACTTGTGTCAGCAGAACCAGCTCCAACAGCTGAGGAGCCACCAAGGACATCCCAGGCACCAGGAGATGCAGGTGCCTGCTCCAGGGCTGTCACCTCCGCAGCCACCACGACACCACAAGGAGCAGCATCAGCCAGGGCCCTTCTCCTGCCCCTGTATCCGCAGAGCCAGCAGTGTCACCATGAGTCAGGAATGTTGGGCGCTGGGCCCCCAGGTGAGGGCAGACCAGGTCGACAACAGCGCAGGGCTGAGGTGCCTCTAGCCTCTGACAGCCAGTGGCAGCAGGAGGCCAGAGAGACGCTGCTGCTGCAGTGCACGGCTCTGCATGTGCAAGGTGATCTCAGAGAAAACTCCAGGAACAAACTCACCAACAAAGTTTTCAAGCTGACAAGCAGGTATTCTTTCTTGCGGCGCCAGGAAACACGGGGGATAGCTCCTCCTAACGTGTGTCTCTCAATTGCCACACAAGCCGTCCTTTCATAGTCCCTGGGCATACGTACATATTCATAAAGCTATATATGGATTACATCATTTTCCAGAAAGTTCCCCGCCTGCGTACAGAATTGTGGTGGTGGTCTCTGAGGGTCATTTACTTCTTCCAACAATCTTCATCACTTCTGGCTGCCTTGGAGGGATCATAGAGAAGTCATAGAGGAGTCATAAAGGAGTCATAGAGGAGTCATAGAGAAGTGATAGAGGAGTGTTAGCATCATAGAGTCATAGAGGAATCATGCAGGAATCATAGAGGGGTCATAGAAGAGTCAAAAACAGTCATACAGGTGTCATAGAGGAGTCATAGAGGGGTCATAGTGAAGTCATAGAGGAGTAATAGAGAATCATGATAGAGTCATAGTGGAGTCATATAGAAGACATAGTGTCATAGATTCATAGAGGAGTCATAGAGGAGTCAGTGGAATCATAAAGGAGTCACGGTGGAATCATAGAGGAGTCATAGTGGAGTCATGTAGGAGTCACAGAGGAGTCCTAGTGGAGTCATATAGAAGTCATACTGGAGTAATGTAGGAGTCATAGAGGAGTCATAGTATCATAGAGCTAAAGAGGAGTCATCGAGGAGTCATAGTGGAGTCATAGAGGAGAAATAGAGAAGTCATAAAAGAGTTGTAGTGGAGTCATATAGGAGACATAGCGTCATATATTCTTAGAGGTGTCATAGAGGAGTCATAGTAGAATCATAGATCAGTCATAGTGGAGTCATAGAAGAGTCATAGGGGAGTCACACAGGAGTCATAAAGGAGTCATAGAGGAGTCATGCAGGAGTCATAGAGTCATAGAGGATTCATAGAAGAGACATAGAGTAGTCATGTTGGAGTCACAGAAGAGACATAGTGGAGTCCTTGAGGAGTCATAGAGTCGTAGAGGAATCATACAGGAGTCATATAGGAGTCATAGAGGAGTGATAGAGGTGTTATAGAGGAGTCAGAGAGGAGCCATAGAGGTGTCATAGTGGAGTCATAGTATCATAGATTGATAGAGGAGCCATAGAGGAGTCATCAAGGACTCATACAGAAGTCATAAAGGAGTTATAGTGGAGTCATAGTGTCATAGAGAAATCGTAGAAGAATTGTAGAGGAGTTGTAGAGGAGTCGTAGAGGAATGGCAGAGGATTCGTAGAGGTGTCCTAGAGGAGACATGAAAGAGTCATAGATGAGTCATAGTGGAGTCATAGAGGATTCATAGAAGAGTCACAGATGGGTCATAGAGGGGTCATAGTGGAGTCATAGTGGAGTCATAGAGAGGTCATAGAGGGGTCGTAATGGGGTCATAGTGGAGTCCTAGGGGGTCATAGAAGCGTCTTAGAGGGGTCATAGAGGGGTCATAGTGGAGTCATAGAAGGGTCATAGAGGCATCGTAGTGCAGTCATAGAGGTGTCTTAGAGGTGTCATAGTGTCACAGATTCAGAGAGGAGTCATCAAGAACTCATACAGGACTCATACAGAAGTCATACAGGAGTCATCGTGGAGTCAAAGAAGAGTCATAGGGGAGTCATACTGGAAGAATAGAGGAGTCCTAGTGTCATAGATTCATAGAGCAGTCATAGAGGTGTCATAGAGACATCATAGAGTCATTATAGGAGAGTCATAGAGGCTTCATAGACACGTCATAGACGCGTCATAGAGGAGTCATAGAGAGTAATAGGGGAGTCTTAGAGGAGTCTTAGAGGAGTCACAGTGTCATTGACTCATAGAGGAGTTGTAGAGGAGTCATAGATGAGTCATAGTAGAGTCATCTAGGAGTCATAGGGGAGTCTTAGAGGAATTGTAGGGGAGTGAGTCATGGAGAAGTTAGGCATAGAAGAGTCTTATAGTCATAGAGGTGTCTTAGAGTCATAGTGGAGTCATAGAGGTATCATAGAGGCATCATAGGGGCATCATAGAGGAGTCATAGAGGTGTCATTGAGGAGTCTTAGAGGAGTCATAGAGCACTCCTGGAGGGGTCACAGAGGGGTCTTAGGGGACTCTTAGAAAGGTCATTGGCAAGTGTCCTGGCTTTAGCAGTAGCAGTCATTTTTCTCCTTCTTAGTAGCTGGTGTAGCACGGTGGCCTGGGAACAGAGCTGATAACACCAATGTTTTTAGTTTCTGCACAAATGTTTTGATCTGACGAAGGACATTCTGAGCCTCATGCTCTGTGAGGGAGGAGGGGAATCCGGGAGGAGTCTGAGCCGGGACACCTGACCCAAAGTGGCCAAAGAAGTATTCCAAGCCACATCATGTCATGCCCAGGATGTAACAGGGAGTTACCCGGAAGGGCTAGAGGACTGCAGGGTTGGACTAGGTATCAGACGGTGCTTGGTCAGGCTGGGGGGGTTGAGTTATCAGTCGGCTGGTGGTGAGATGTTGTATTTTCTTCCCTTGTTATTTCCTTTATCATTATTATTATAATTGGTGGTAGCAGTAGTGATGTGTGTTAGACCTTAGTTACTAAACTGTTCTTATTTCAACCCGTGGCAATTGCATTCTTTTGGATTCTCCTCTCTGTACGTCTGGGAGTAGGGGGCAGGAAAGAAGAGGGGGAGTGAGTGAACGAGCTGCCTGACTGGTTTTAAACCACAACAGTTCTTTCCTTCCCTTGACTTGCCTGGCTTTGCCGGAATTGCCTCACATCACCTCACCTTGCCTCAATTAGCCTCGCCCTGCCTGGCCTGGAATGGCCTTTCCTTGCCTTGCCTCGCCTTGCCTCGCCTTGCCTCGCCATGCCTCCCTTTGCCTTGCCTTGCCTCGCCTCGCCTTGCCTTGCCTTGCCTCCTGTTGCCTCACCTCGCCATGCCTTTCCTTCCCTCGCCATGCCTTCTTGCCTTGTCTTGCCTTGCCTTCACATTGCCTTGCCTCGCCTAGCCTTGCCATGCCTTTCCTTCCCTTGCTTTTGCTTGCCTTGCCTTGCCTCGCCTTGCCTCGCCTCGCGTTGCCTCGCCTCGCCATGCCTTTCTTTCCCTTGCCGTGCCTTGTCTTGTCTTCCCTTGCCTTCCCTTGCATTCCCTTGGTTTGCCTTGCCTTCCCTTTCTTTGTCTTGCCTTGCCTTGCCTTGATTTGCCTTGCATTGCCTTGCCTTGCCTGGCCTTAAATGGCCTTGCCTTGCTTTTCCTTGCCTGACCTTGCCTTGCGTTGCCTCGCCTCACCAGGTCTTTCCTTCCCTTGCCTTGCCTGGCTTTGCCTCGCCTTGCTTTGCCTTCCATTGCCTTGCCTTGCTTTCCCTTCCCTTGCCTTGCCTTGCTTTGCCTTGCTTTGCCTTGCCTTGCCATGCCTTTCCTTCCCTTTCCTTTCCTTTCCTTGCCTTTCCTTTCCTCGCCTTGCCTTGCTTTGCCTGGAATCACCTCACATCGCCTCACCTTGCCTGCACTAACCTCGCCCTGGCTGGCCTGGAATGGCCTTGCCTTGCCTTGCCTTGCCTCGCTTCGCCTCACCTCACTTTGCCTCGCCTTGCCTCACCTTGCCTCGCCTTGCCTCGCCTTGCCTCGCCTTACCTTGCTTTGCCTCGCATCGCCTCCCATTGCCTCACCTCGCCATGGCTTTCCTTGCCTTGCCTTGCATTGCTTTGCCTCACCTCATCTTGCATCTCCAGGTTTTTCTTTCCCTTGCCATGCCTTGCTTTTTCTTTCCTTGCCTTCCCTTGCCTTCCCTTGCATTCCCTTGCTTTGCCTTGCCTTTTCTTTCCTTGCCTTGCCATGCCTTGCCATGCCTTGCCTTTCCTTGCTTTGCCTTGCCTTGTCTTGCCTTGATTTGCCTTACCTTGATTTGCCTTGTGTTGCCTTGCCATGCCTTTCCTTCCCTTGCAGTGCCTTGCCTTCCCTGGTCTTGCTTTGCATGGCCTTGCCTCGCCTCGCATCGCCTCCCCTCTCCTCACCTCATTTGGCCTTGTGAGGAGTTTCCTTCCCTTGCCTTGCCTTGCCTCGGCTCGACTCACCTCTCCTCGCCTTGCCTCACATCACCTTTCCCTGCCGTGCCTCGCATCGCCTTGCCTTGCCTGGCCTTGCCTGGCCTGCCCTGGCCTCACCTGGCCTTGACTCCCTTGCCTTGCCTTGCCTTGCCTTGCCTTTCGTTGCCTTGCCTTGCCTTTCCTGGCATGGCCTTGCCTTACCTTGCCTTGCCTTGCCCTGATCTGCCTTGAACTTCCTCGCCCTGCCTTACCCTGCCTTGCCGTGCCTTGACTTGACTTGCCTTTCATTGCCTTGCCTTGCCTTGATCTGCCTTGAACTTCCTTGCCATGCCTTGCGCTACCTTGCCGTGCCCTTGCCTTACCCTGCCCTTCCCTGCCCTGCCCTTCCTGGCCTTGCCTTACCTTGCCGTGCCTTGCCTTACCCTGCCCTTCCCTGCCCTGCCCTTCCTGGCCTTGCCTTACCTTGCCTTGCCTTGCCATAACTTGTTTTGCCCTGCCTTACCTTGCCTCGCCTTGCCCTGCCTTGCCTTGCGCATCCTGGCCATGACTTGCCTTGCCTTTGCAGGGCACTGCAGGTACAGCTGAAAATTCCCTGACTCTTTCCTTGGTCCATGGTTGAGTTGCTTTGGAGATAAATCTGACTCTACAGCTCTAACACCAAAAGGAACTGTTCACCTTCATGTGCAGCAAACACACAGATCTCTTGCTGTGTCATGTGCACTTCCCAGTTACTGAGGAAAGTGTCCATGGGCTGGGAAAGGAAACAGTACAGGAGGGAATTTTTAATTCATTGTTGCTCTTCCTGGTAAAACCTGTAGGGCTCTAGCATCTTGTTCCATATTTTCTGTGGTAACTGGAATGGGTTTCATTATTAAAAAAAGTATTTCATTTTCTATTTCCCTGTGTTCCAGGAGAAACAGCAACAAGGGCCTCCCCTTGTGCCACAGCTTGTGACACTGTGCAAGGAAAACAGATGGGCTGGTACTTGTGGAGAAGCCTGTGGCCTGTAGAGCTTCATCAGGGACAAGGACAGGTTTCCCTTCTCCAGGCTGGAGAAGCCCAGCTCCCCCAGACTCTCCCCACAGGCACCGTGCCCTAGTATCTCCTGACCTGAGGGCCCATTATTAAACCCCCTCCTGAACTGGGGATCTGAAGCCTGGATGGAGGATTCCAGATCATCCCTTCACTTGCTCTCCTGCCGTGCTCCTGCTCATACAGCCCACGATGCTGCTGTCCTCCCTTGCTGCCTCCTGTCCAGCTCCTGCCCACGCAGACCTTTCCCATGGGCTGTTCTCAGCCAGGCAGCCCCTGCCTGTGCCATCGCAGGGGAGATCCCTGCAGGGACCCCTGTGTCCCCTGCTCTCCTGCCCAGGACACCCTGAGAGCTCTGAACCCCCCCCCCCCATGCCTTCCCATCTTCCCACACCAGCAGAACAGCCCTGGGCCTTGGGCTCCCCCAGAGCTCTTCCTGCTGCAGGCACAGAGCAGCCATCCCAGAGCTGGAGCAGCCAGAAAGCTGCTTTCATTCCCCTTCATTCCTGACATGTGAGGACATATCACAGAGAAGAAGTTGCTGCAGGATCATTTATTTCCCTTAAATACAATCAGAGACCAGAGTGACACAAAGTCTGTGGGTCACATAACACGAGTGGCAACTTAATTCGGAGGAGATGAAAACTGACATTTCTATGAAGACAATATCATCACAAATTGAAATAGGAAAACAAATGTAAAGCAGGAAAGACAGACATGGCCTGTCATGACCTACACTGGAAACCCTTTCCAGGGTAAAGCAAGCAGCGTGTATCTGCTGAAACACATCTGGTCACCAGCTTCCTCACAGCATCCTTCAGCTCCTGGTTCCTCAGGCTGTAGATGAGGGGGTTCACTGCTGGAGGCACCACCGAGTACAGCACTGACACCACCAGATCCAGGGATGGGGAGGAGATGGAGGGGGGCTTCAGGTAGGCAAAGACAGCAGTGTTGACAAAGAGGGAAAGCACGGCCAGGTGAGGGAGGCACGTGGAAAAGGCTTTGTGGCGTCCCTGCTCAGAGGGCATCCTCAGCACAGCCCTGAAGATCTGCACATAGGACCCCACAATGAAAACAAAACAGCCAACAGCAATCAGGGCAGCGACCACAAGAAGCCCAACTTCCCTGAGGTAGGAGTGTGAGCAGGAGAGCTTGAGGATCTGGGGGATTTCACAGAAGAACTGCTCCACAGCATTGCCTCGGCACAGGGGCAGTGAAAATGTATTGGCTGTGTGCAGCAGAGCAGTGAGAAAGCCACTGCCCCAGGCAGCTGCTGCCATGTGGACACAAGCTCTGCTGCCCAGGAGGGTCCCATAGTGCAGGGGCTTGCAGATGGCCACGTAGCGGTCGTAGGACATGGCAGTGAGGAGAAAATGCTCTGCTGACATGAAAAAGGCAAAGAAAAAGAGCTGTGCAGCACAGCCTGTGTAGGAGATGGCCCTGGTGTCCCAGAGGGAATTGGCCATGGATTTGGGGACAGTGGTGGAGATGCAGCCCAGGTCCAGCAGGGAGAGGTTGAGGAGGAAGAAGTACATGGGGGTGTGGAGGCGCTGGTCGCAGGCTGTGCTGGTGATGATGAGGCCGTTGCCCAGGAGCGCAGCCAGGGAGATGCCCAGGAAGAGCCAGAAGTGGCAGAGCTGCAGCTCCCGCGTGTGTGCGAATGGCAGGAGGAGGAACTGGGTGATGGAGCTGCCGTTGGACATCTGCTGCCTCTGGGCATGGGGCACCGTCAGAGGAGAAAAAGGCGGTGACAGGTCAGGACAGGAGGGATGTCAGATACAGAAGTTCAGTTTACACATTCACAACTGAGCACATATTAGCAGGACAGGAGAGGTTCAGCATCATCACCAGTCATGTCATTACACTGCTGAGGCTTCTTCCTAGGTACAATCAGAAGAGCATTGCATCAGGCAAAAAGTCTCAGTTCTTTGCAGAACCAAGAGAGCTGCAGTGTCCCTCAGTCCTCTCCCACTTGCCCTGTGCTCAAACTTGCACTGCCTGTAAGGTGCTTTCACACACAAATTGATCTTAAGAACACCCACAAACATCTGTCCTGTGCTGAGAGCAGGGGAGAACGGTTTCAAAGGACAGTCCACAGAGCTCTCACACTGAGAAGCAAAGGGCTGTGGGCAGCAGAGCACAGCCAGCAGCCACCTCCAGTGCCAGACCCCAAGTGAGCTGCCTGAACGCACCCTCCCCAGGGCTGGGCTGCACTTTCCCCCCACTCCCTGCCCATGTCTCTGCTGCCTGGGGCTGTCCCTGCCAGGTGCTGCTTCCCTGTGTCCGCCTCTGCTCCCTCTCAGTACTCCCAGAGCCCATGCCATGGGCTGTGTGCTCAGCTCTGCCCTGCACACCCCTGCCTGTGCAGGGGCTCAGGAGCAGCTCACACAAGCCCTCACAAGACTCTCGGTGCCTCCCCCAAATCAGAGAAGTAAATTCCCAGCTCCCACTGCCCAACCTGCCCACCAAGAGGGAAAAACATCAAAGCTCAGCATCTTTCCCTATCAGGTAAATGATGCCTCAGTGTCTTTCAGAAGGACCTTCTGAAGAAGTGCTCAGAGTGACGGCAGACTGGAGCAGCGTCACCCACCCAGCACTTCCCTTACCCTGCCAGGGGTTTCTCCTTTCCCCTCAGCTCCCCCCAAGCTCCATGGGGAGCTCCCGGGCAGGCTGAGTGCTGACCCTGGCAGGCAGCAGAGTCCCTGCCCCTGCACACAGCCTTTGGGCTGCAGGGACCCTGCTGCAAGGGCAGCGCTGGGCACCCCTGCCTGCACACCCACATTCACACCCTGCAGCCAGCCCTGGCACAAGGGACCTGCCTTGTCCTGTCCCTGCATGGTGCAGGGAAAGCCCTGCTCTGCAGCACATCCTCCTCCTTATCTACACAGAGAGAAACTGCAGCTGCATTGCCCTGCACCCAGTGCATTACCACAGACAGGGCTGGGAAGGTTTCTCCTTCAGAAGGTTTCTCCTCCTCCTCAGCATCCTCCACTGCCAAGTGCCTTTAAGCTCCCTGTGTCTCGCAGGTCTCCCCTCGGTCCCAGTTCAGCAGCAGAGGCCCAGCCCAAGGTGGCTCTGCCTCTGCCCCCCCTGTGCTCCTTGCAGGGCTCCCTGGGGCTCCAGGGAAACACCATGGGAAACAGCCTGAAGCAAGCACTGATCTTCCCTCCCTCAGCTGGGAGGCACACTGCCTTCCTGCAGTGCCATTTCTCTGATGATACAAAGATTTAAGGATAAAAATCTTCATTTCTTACAATCAATCAGTTAATTTAAAAATGGCCCTTTGAGAACATGGAGTCCAACCATTAACCTATCTCTGGGAAGTCCACACACTGAGCATGACAACATCTCTGGTGGGATACCCTGGTTGGATGTTCACCAACAGCAAATGGGGCTTTAAAGTTGAATTTTACATCCTACCTTAATTTCACAAATTTATATCCTATTCTGTTTGTTGTTAAACATTCTGCTATACATTAGAGCATAGAAATCAGCTGGACAAATTATGTTGATGCAGAAACCTGTCCATGTATATAATTGTATTTAAACCCATTTAGGAAATTCTTAACAACTGAGTAAAGCAACCAAACATCACCCTCAATTTGTACCTGGAATTCAGTGCTACTCTGTTGGCACAGCAGCAAGAGGTGAGCACAGCACTCTGAGAAAGATGGACTGACTTTATTTACGGGGTGGAATGCATCTCGATCTGTGCACAGCCATCTAGCTCCCTCTCAGTGTGTTGTGTTAGGTTGGATATTTAATTGCAGGTGCGTGTATATTAGCTTCAGTGATCAAGTGCTGTTAGAAATCCTGTGATTGAGTTTACAAATGCAAACTGCTGCTAGCTGGCATTTGTGATTCTTTAGATGAATAGCAGGCCTGAGACTAAGATGGAATCCAGCTGCATGCAGACTGCTCTCAGAGAGGGAACTTAGAAAGCAAAGAGATCCAGTCTGAACCTCGTGACTCAACAAGAGGGTCTCCCTTATTCCTTTCTGTTTGCAGTTTCTATACACATGATTTCAGTTCAATGCTGTATAAATCACTTGAATCCAGTCCTGGATAAATCCTTGCCAAGTCTGACACAATCTCTTTTTGTAGATGGTGGAGTGGGGCCTCGCCACCAAATCCTGAAGAATCCTGCTTTTAGAAATTCACATTAAAATCACTTTTGCTGGTATCTGTGGAAGTGATTCTTTCAGCAATCCTAAACAGTTTCACAAGAAGCACTCGGGATTTCTCTGGGAAACCCATTCCAGTGTCTCACCACCCTCACGGGAAAGAATTTCTTCAGAGAACACAGTTTCTGTTTCACTGCAGAGAAAGGAGGCAGGAGAGAAGGGGTGGGGAGCACGCACCCCAGCCCCGACTCCGCACAGGGCAGCGAGGGGGGGGTGCTGCTCTTCACTACAGCACAGCTGGGCTGAACTGAGTCAGTGCTTACACAGAAACCTGTCCTTGTCCCTGATGAAGCTCTACAGGCCACAGGCTTCTCCACAAGTACCAGTCCATCTGTTTTCCTTGTCACGTCTTGCCCAGTGTCACAAACTGTGGCACAAGGGGAGGCCCTTGTTGCTGTTTCTCCTGGAACACAGGGAAGTAGAAAATGAAATACTTTTTTTAATAGTGAAACCCATTCCAGTGACCACGGAAAATATGGAACAAGATGCTAGAGCCCTACAGGATTTACCAGGAAGAGCTACAATTAGCTAAAAATTCCCTCCTGCGCTGTTTCCTTTCCTAGCCCATGGATACTTTCCTCAGTAAGTGGCAAGTGCACATGACACAGCAAGAGATCTGTGTCAAGCAAGGCCAGGCAAGGCAAGGCAATGCAAGACAAAGGAAGGCAAAGCAAGGGAAGGCAATGCAAGGCTAGGGAAGGCAAGGCAAGGCAAGGCAAGAAATGGCAAGGTAAGACAAGGCAAGGCAACTCAAGGTAAGACAAGGCAAGGCAACTCAAGGTAAGGCAAGGCAAGGCAAGGCAAGGCAAGGCAATGCTAGGCAAGGCAAGGCATGTCCAGGCCAGGCAAGGCAAGGAAATGCAAGGAAAGGAAAGGCAATGCAAGGCCAGGCAAGGCATGTCCAGGCCAGGCTAGGCCAGGCAAGGCCAGGCAAGGCAAGGCAAGGCAAGGGAAGGACAAGCCAGGCCAGGCCAGGCCTTGCCAGGCAAGGCAAGGCAAGGCATGGCAAGGGAAGGGAAGGGAAGGAAAGGCATGGCAAGACATGGCAAGGCAGGGGAAGACACGGCAAGACAAGGCAAGGAAAGGCAAGGCAAGGCAAAGGAAGGAATGGCATGGCGAGGCGAGGCGATGCGAGGCAATGGAAGGCAACGGCAAGGCAAAACATGGCAAGGGAAGGAAAGTTATGGCGAGGCGAGGTGAGGCGAGGCGAAGCAAGGCAGGGCAACAGAAATAAAGACATAGTGAGGCGAGGAGAGGCAAGGTAAGGTAAGGTAAGGTAAGGAAAGGAAAGGAAAGGAAAGGAAAGGAAAGGAAAGGAAAGGAAAGGAAAGGAAAGGAAAGGAAAGGAAAGGAAAGGAAAGGAAAGGAAAGGAAAGGAAAGGAAAGGAAAGGAAAGGAAAGGCATGGTGATGTGAGTGGAGGGAAGGCAAGGAAAGACGAGGTGAGGCAAGGCGAGGCAAGGCAATACAAAGCAAGGCAAGGTAAGGCAAGGCAAGGCCATTAAAGTCCAGGAAAGGTGAGGAGAGGTAAAGCGAGGCAAGGCAAGGGAAGGAAAGAAAAGGCAAGGCAAGGCATGGCAATGGAAGGCAAGTCAAGGGAAGGGAAGGCAAGGCAAGGCAAGGAAGGCAAGGCAAGGAAAGGAAAGGAAAGGCAAGGTAAGGAGAGGCTAGGCAAGTCAAGACAAGGCAAGGCAGTGCAAGGCAAAGAAGGGAAAGTAATGGTGAGGTGAGGCAAGGCAAGGCAAGGCCAGGCAAGGAGAGGCAAGGCAAGGCAAGGAATGGCAATGGAAGGAAAGTAACGGCGAGGCGAGGCAAGGCAAGGCGAGGCAAAGCAAGGAATGGCAATGGAAGGAAAGTAATGGCGAGGCAAGGCAAGGCGAGGCGAGGCAAGGCAAGGCCATTAAAGGCCAGGCAAGGCTAGGAGAGGCGAGTTGAGCTGAGGCAAGGCAAGGCAAATCCTCGCGAGGCGAAACAACGTGAGGAGAGGCGAGGAGATGAGAGGTGAGGCAAGGCAAGGCAAAGCAAGACCAGGGAAGGCAAGGCATTGCAAGGCATGGCAAATCAATGCAAGGCAAATCAAGGCAAGGCATGGCAAGGAATGGCAAGGCAAGGAAAGGCAAGGCAAAGCAAGGGAATGCAAGGCAAGGCAAGGGAAGGCAAGGGAAGATAAGGCAAGGCATGGCAAGGGAAAGAAAGACTTGGCAATGTGAGGCGAGGCAAGGCAAGACAAGGCAATGCAAGGCAAGGGGAGGCAAGGCGAGGCAAAGCGAGGTGAGGCGAGGCGAGGCAAGGAAAGGCCATTCCAGGCCAGGCAGGGCGAGGCTAGTCGAGGCAAGGTGAGGCGATGTGAGGCGATTCCAGGCAAAGCAAGGCAAGGCAAGGGAAAGCAAGGCAAGGCAAGGCAAGTGAAGGAAAGGCATGGCAACGCAAGGGAAAGCAAGGCAAGGCAATGGAAGGGAAAGCAAGGCAAGGCAATGGAAGGGAAAGCAAGGCAAGGCAAGTGAAGGAAAGGCATGGCAACGCAAGGGAAAGCAAGGCAAGGCAAGGGAAGGGAAAGCAAGGCAAGGCAAGGGAAGGGAAAGCAAGGCAAGGCAATGGAAGGAAAGAAATGGCGAAGCGAGGCAACGCAAGGCAAAGTCAGCCAAGGAAAAGCAAGGCAAGGCCATTTAAGGCCAGGCAAGGCGAGGTGAGATGAGGCAAGGCAAGGCAAGGCAAGGCAAGGCGAGGCAAGTCCTGGCAAGGCATGGCAAGGCAAGAAAAAGCAAGGGAAGGAAAGGCATGGCTAGGCTAGGAGAGGCAAGGCAATGTGAAGGCAAGGCAAGGCAAGGCAAGACATGGCAATGGAAGGAAAGTCCTGGCGAAGCCAGGCGAGGCGAGGTGAGGCAAGGCAAGGGAAGGCAAGGCATGGCATGGCAAGGGAAGGGAAGGAAAGTCATTGCAAGACATGGCAAGGTGAGGAAAGGCAAGGCAAGGGAAGGCCAGGCAAGGCAAGGCAAGGGAAGGCCAGGCATGGCAAGGCAAGGGAATCAAAGGCACAGCAAGGCATGGCAAGGCAAGGGAAGGCAAGGCAAGGGAAGGCCAGGCATGGCAAGGCAAGGGAATCAAAGGCACAGCAAGGCATGGCAAGGCAAGGGAAGGCAAGGCAAGGGAAGGCCAGGCAAGGCAAAACAAGGCAAGGCAAGGCAAGGCAAAGCAAGACAAGGAATGGCAAGGGAAGGAAAATCATATCAAGGCATGGCAAGACAAGGGAAGGGAAGGAAAGGGAAGTCAATTCAAGGGAAGGCAAGGGAAGGCAAGAAAAGGCAAGGCAAGGCAAGACATGGCAAGGGAAGGAAAGGCATGGTGAGGAGACGCAAGGCAAGGCAAGGCGAGGGAAGACAAGGAAGGCAAGGCAAGGCATGGCAAGGGAAAGAAAGGCATGGCAAGGCAGGGCAAGGCAGGGCAAGGCAGGGGAATGCAAGGAAAGGCAAGGCAAGGTGAGGCAGGGCAAGGAAAGGCAAGGCCATTCCAGGCCGGGCAAGTCAATGAGAGGCAATGCAAAGCGATGCGAGGCAAGGCAAGGGAAGGCAAGGAAATGCAAGGTAAGGACAGGCAAGGCAAGGCAAGGACAGGCAAGGCCAGACCAGGGCAGGCAACGCCAGGCCAGGCATGGCAATGCAATGCAAGGCAAGGGAAGGCAAGGCAAGGCCAGGCAAGGTAAGGCAAAGAAAGGGCAGGCAAGGCAAGGCAAAGCAAGGCAAGGCAAGGCAAGGCAAGGCAAGGCTATGCAAGGCAGGGCAAGGCAAGGCAATGCAAGGCAGGGCAAGGCAAAGCAATGCAAGGCAGGGCAAGGCAAGGCAAGGCCAGGCAAGGCAATGCCAGGCAAGGCCAGGCACGGTAAGGCAAGGTAAGTCAAGGCAAGGCCAGGCAAGGCAAAGCAAGGCAATGCCAGGCAAGTCAAGGCCAGGCCAGCCCAGGAAGGGCAAGGCAAGTCAAGGCAAGCCCTGCAAGGCCAGGACAGGCCACGTCAAGCAGGGGAAAGGCCAGGCTAGGCCAGGACAGTCAAGCAATGGAAGGTACGGAAAGGCAATTCAGTGCAAGACAAGGCAATGCAAGGCAAGGAAAGACAAGGCAAGGCCAGGCAAGGCCAGGCAAGGCCAGTCCAGGCCAGTCCAGGCCAGGCCAGGCAAGGAAATGCAAGGCAAGGCAAAGCAAGGCAAGGCAAGGCCAGGCAAGGCAAGGCAAGGCAAGGCAATGCAAGGACAGGCAAGGACAGGCAAGGCAAGGCAATTCCAGGCAATGCAAGGCAAGGCAAGGACAGGCAAGGACATGCAAAGCAAGACAAAGCCAGGCAACGAAATGCCAGGCAAGGCCAAGACAGGCAAGGCCAGGCAATGCAAGGCAAGGCATTACAAGGCAAGGCAATGGAAGGACGGCACGTCAAGGCAAGGCCAGGCCAGGCCAAGTCAGGCAAGGCTAGGCAAGGCAAGTGTCGTGGTTTAAAACTAGTCAGGCAGCTCGTTCACTCACCCCCCCCCGCTTCTTGCCCTCCCCCTACTTCCAGAGGGAAGGAGAGGAGAATCAAAAAGAATGCAACTTCCACTGGTTGCGATAAGAACAGTTTACTAACTCAGGAATAACACAAATCACTACTGCTACCACCAATAATAATAATGATAAAGGAAGTAACGAGGGAAGAGAATACAACACCTCAGCACCAGCCGACAGATAACTTGCCCCGCAGCCTGACCAAGCACCGACCGATACCTCCTCTAACCTGGAGTCCTAGCCCTTCCAGGTAACTCTCAGTTCCATCCTGGGAATGACGTCTGGTGGTATGGAACACCTCTTTCGTCAGTTTGGGTCAGGTGTCCCGTCTCTGCTTCCTCCCGGCTTCCCCTCCTCCCTCGCAGAGCATGAGGCTCACAAAGCCCTTGGTCAGAATAAACATGACTTTGCAAAAACTAAAAACATTGGTGTTATCAGCTCTGTTCCCAGGGCGAAAGTCAAAACACAACGCTGAACCAGCTACTAAGAAGGAGAAATATGACCGCTACTGCTAAACCAGTATCCAGCCCTGATTGCACACCATTCACGTCATGCTCACATCCTACATTTTCAATGTGCCATTTCTCTTACATATATACATTCATGTATACACACAGACAGTGAGAAAGGGATCATTTCTTAGGGCATGGACCAATCCCTATAGAGCTGCTGAGTCCGTTCTGTCCATGATATCATGTTTCATCTCTTATACCAGTCTTTCAGAACAGGAGAGGCAGTGTGCAGTGTTCACAGACATGAATCACCTGGGCAATAGCGTCCATTGCTAAGTCCACCCCTCCATCATGAGTCCATCTCTATGTTGCATCTCTGCCCTGATGGCCTGAAGTGCCATGGGCCCACCAGGCTCAAAATAATTCACTGTCCCTTTCAGAAGTTTCTGCACCTTGTTGCTGGGGACTCCATACAGCTGCCTTCCATCTCGGATGCTTCCAAAGCACTGGAGGGGCCCAGTGGACTAGATACTTGTCCATACTGTCCCACACACCCTGCCACTCATGACTGTACAGCCTTGGGGAAAATCTCTTGGTGCTCCTATTTCATCGTCTAACCCTAGACAAGACCCAAACCCGACTCTGCTCAACTTTTGAGATCAGACAAAATGGTGGTGGGTAAAACACAGTCTGCGTGTGTGCCAACATGCTGATCCCCACCACAATCAGCAGGCAGGTCCCAAGGGTACCCAAAGGCCATTCAAAACCTTCAGACCTCTCAAACGATGCTGCTGTACTTGTCACTGGGGCTGGGGTAGCTGCTGTGCTTGCTGGCACTCCCACCACCATCTTCCCTTTTCCTGAGTCCAGATCTTCCTCCTCTGCCTTGCTGGGAAATGCTGCGTGGTCTCCTGCATCCTCCTGGGGCTCGGCTGGCAGCTTCCAGGGAATGCTCTCGGCCGTCGTGGGGCTGGGCTCGGTCACACGTGTCGGCTACTCCACCGCCTTATCCCGCTACTCTGCAGCCACCTCCTTCTGCCCCTCGACAGCCCTGACATCCCCCACCAGCAGCTGCTGCCTGCCGACCTCCAGCCCCACTCCCGCCGCTGCTTGGTCCCCAGGGCTGCTCTCCCGGGCCAGTTCGGCAGCTGCCGGCTAACTGGGCCACTCCCCCTCGGCTCCCCGCAGCCTCTTACAGATGGAGGTGAGGACGAGGGCCAGGACGGAGAAGAGCAGTGTACAGGTACAGGTACAAGTCCATGGCCACGTCCGTCCCGCCCTGCTGCTGGAGCCCACCTATATTACAAATCATTGCCATAAAGCACAGTGAGACAAGAACCTTAGCCCAAACCCCACACTTGATAAACACTGAGACAGCAAATACTGGCTCTAAGTAAGTTACAACAGTCTGAAAATTTGAGATGAAGAGGAACAATTCTGAGAGCCAATAAATCGGCATTGTGATGAGCTACTAGTAACCTGGTCAGATCTGTCGTTATCTCAAATCCTTGTGCCCCACCTTAGGTGCCAAAAAGAACTGTTGTGGTTTAAAACCAGTCAGGCAGCTCGTTCACTCACTCCCCTCTTTCTTTCCCGCCCCCTACTCCCAGAGGAAGGGAGAGGGGAATCGAAAAGAATGCAACTCCCACAGGTTGAGATAAGAACAGTTTAGTAACTAAGGTCTAACACACATCACTACTGCTACCACCAATAATAATAATGATAAAGGAAATAACAAGAAAATCCTTCGTCAGACCAAAACATTCGAGCAGAAACTAAAAACATTGGTGTTATCAGCTCTGTTCCCAGGCCGAAAGTCAAAACCACCGCGCTGCACCAGCTACTAAGAAGGAGAAAAATGACTGCTACTGCTAAACCCACGACACTCGCCAATGATCTTTCTTAGAGTCCCCTAAGACCCCTCTATGGCCCCTCAAGGAGTCCTCTATGACTCCTCTAAGACTCCTCAACGACGCCCCTATGACTCCTCTATGATGCGCCTATGACACCTCTATAATTCCTCTATGACTCCACTATGACTCTAAGACACCTCTATGACTGTAAGTCTCTTCTATGTCTAACTTCTCCATGACTCACTCCCCTACAATTCTTCTAAGACTCCCCTATGACTCCTAGATGACTCTACCATGACTCATCTATGACTACTCTACGACTCCTCTATGACTCCTCTATGAATCAATGACACTATGACTCCTCTAAGACTCCTCTAAGACTCCAGTATTACTATGACTCCTCTATGTCTCCTCTATGACAACTCTGTGACCCCTCTAAGACGCTTCTATGACCCCCTACGACTCCACTACGACCCCATTATGACACCTCTAAGACCTGTCTATGACTCTACTATAACTCCTCTATGACCCATCTGTGACTCTTCTATGAATCCTCTGTGACTCCACTGGGACTCATCTATGACTCCTCTACGACTCTTCCATGTCTCCTCTATGACACCTCTACAAATCCTCTATGATTCCTCTACAACTCCCCTACAAGTCCTCTACAATTCTTCTATGACTTCTCTATGACAGTATGACTCCTCTTTGATACCACTATGATTCCACTATAAACTCCATTATGACTTCTGTATGAGTCCTTGATGACTCCTCTATGGCTCCTCTATCAATCTATGACACTATGACTCCTCTATGACACCGCTATTAATCCTCTATGACTCCTGCATGACTCCACTATGACACCACTATTAATCCCCTATGACTCCTGCATGACTCCTCTGTGACACCTCTTTCACTCCTCTATGACTCCTATATGACTCCTGTATGACTCCTCTACGACTCTAGGACTCCTCAAGGACTCCACTATGACTCTTCTGTGACTCCAACATGACTCCTCTAAGTCTCTTCTATGAATCCTCTATGACTCCTGTGTGACTCCTCGATGACTCCAGTATGACTCCTCTATGACTCCTCTATGACTCCACTATGACTGATCTATGATTCCACCATGACTCCTCTATGACACCTCTAAGAATATATGACACTATGTCTCCTATATGACTGCACTATGACTCTTTTATGACTTCTCTATTACTCCTCTACGACTTCACTATGACCCCTCTATGACTCCTCTATGACTCCACTATGACTGATCTATGATCCCACTGTGACTCCTCTATGACACCTCTAAGAATACATGACACTATGTCTCCTATATGACTCCACTATGACTCTGACTTCTCTATTACTCCTCTATGACTTCACTATGACTCCTCTATGACCCCTCTATGACTCCTTTATGACTCCTGTATGACTGGTTTTGACTCTTCTCTGACTCCTCTATGATTCCTGCATGATTCCTCTATGACAAGGGATAATGGGCTAAAACTTAAAGAGGGGAAGTTTAGGTTGGATATAAGGAGGAAATTCTTTCCTGTTAGGGTGGTGAGGCACTGGAATGGGTTGCCCAGGGAGGCTGTGAATGCTCCATCCCTGACAGTGTTCAAGACCAGGTTGGACGAGGCCTTGGGTGATATGGTTTAGTGTAAGGTGTCCCTGCCCATGGGCAGGGGGGTTTTAACTGGATGATCTTCAGGTCCTCTCCAACCCTAATTATTCTATGATTCTATGATTCTATGATACTAAGACTCCTCTATCACTTCTCTATGACTCCTCTATGACTTCTCTATGATCCCTCAAAGGCGGCCAGAAGTGATGAAGATTGTTGGCAGAAGTAAACGACCCTCAGAGACCACCACCACAATTCTGTACGCATGGGGGGAACTCTCTGGAAAATGATGTAGTCCATATGTAGCCTTATGAATATGTACGTATGCCCACTGACTATGAAAGGATGGTTTGTGTGGCAATTGAGAGACACATGTTAGGAGGAGCTATCCCCTGTGACTCCCGGCGCTGCAAGAAAGAATACCTGCTTGTCAGCTGGAAAACTTTGGTGGTGAGTTTCCTCCTGGAGTTTTCTCTGAGATCACCTTGCACATGCAGAGCCGTGCACTGCAGCAGCAGCGTCTCTCTGGCCTCCTGCTGCCACTGGCTGTCAGAGGCTAGAGGCACCTCAGCCCTGCGCTGTTGTCGACCTGGTCTGCCCTCACCTGGGGGCCCAGCGCCCAACATTCCTGACTCATGGTGGCACTGCTGGCTCTGCGGATACAGGGGCAGGAGAAGGGCCCTGGCTGATGCTGCTCCTTGTGGTGTCGTGGTGGCTGCGGAGGTGACAGCCCTGGAGCAGGCACCTGCATCTCCTGGTGCCTGGGATGTCCTTGGTGGCTCCTCAGCTGTTGGAGCTGGTTCTGCTGACACAAGTGCTTCACCCTCCTCTTGGTCCACCCAAGAGCCGTGCTGAAGCTGAGGGAAACCACATCCACTCTTTGCCTCCTCACGCACAACTGCAGGCCCTCAGCTTGGCCAGGCAGCAGTTACCCTTCGGACAGCTTTTAGGTGCCCAGAGATGTCACTCAAGAGGACTCTGATGCTGGCACACGCCTCACCAAAGGCAGCTTGTACAGCCTGTGTCCCCCTGGGTTGCCCTTGGCACCCTTATCAAAGGTAACTGCAACATGTCCGTGTCCTCTCTCCCAAGAGACCTCTGCCAATCCAATGGCCTTTCACAAGGGGCATCCCAAAGGAATGTCCATCTTCCCCTGTAACTGCACTGCCACTGTCCTGCCTGTTACATTGCGTCCTTCATTCCTCTCATCTTTCATAGATTTTCCTTTCAAATAACCCTTTCACATAACTTCTATCAGATGCCCTTTGTAATCTTCCATGCTAGGGGAAATCCCATGGGCAAGGCTGCTTGTAGGTAAAGGGGCCCAAGATAGTTGGTTGACATTCAAGGACTGCTTTTTCCGTGCTCAAGATCGGAGCATCCCGACACGTAGGAAGTCAAGGAAGAGGGCCAAGAGACCTGCGTGGCTAAACAGGGAATTGCTGGGTATGCTCAAGTGGAAGAGGAGAGTTTACAGGTCATGGAAGGAGGGGCTGGCCACTTGGGAGGAATATAAGGCTGCTGCTAGAGGATGTAGGAAGGCAGCTAGGAGGACTAAGGCATCCTTAGAATTAAACCTGGCAAGAAGGGTCAAGGATAGCAAAAAGAGCTTTTTTAAATACATGGCAGACAAAACTAACACCAGAGGCAATGTAGGCCCACTGATGAACGGGATGGGTGCCCTGGTGACAGAAGATAAAGAGATGGCAGAGTTACTGAATGCCTTCTTTGTCTCTGTCTACTCTGCTGCGGGCAGTCCTGAAGAGCCCTGTACCCCTGAGACCTTAGATGAAGTCAGGTCGACGGAGCGGTTTGCCTTAGTCGATGAGGAATGGGTTAGAGACCAGTTGAGCAATCTGGACATCCATAAATCCATGGGTCCAGATGGGATGCACCTGCGGGTGCTGAGGGAACTGGCGGAAGTCATTGCTAGACCACTCTCCATCATCTTTACCAAGTCTTGGGAAACGGGAGAGGTGCCTGAGGACTGGAGGAAAGCAAATGTCACTCCAGTCTTCAAAAAGGGCAAGAAGGAGGACCCGGGTAACTACAGACCGGTCAGCCTCACCTCCATCCCTGGGAAAGTGATGGAACACCTTATCCTTGGTACCATCTTAAGGCATATCAAGGATAAGAAGGTTATGAGGGGCAGTCAACATGGCTTCACCAGAGGGAAATCATGTTTGACCAATCTCTTAGCCTTTTATGAGGAAATAACACGGTGGATGGATGATGGCAGAGCGGTGGATGTGGTCTACCTTGACCTCAGCAAAGCATTTGACACAGTCTCCCACAGCATCCTCATGGCTAAAATGAGGAAGTGTGGACTGGATGATCAGGTAGTGAGGTGGACTGCGAACTGGCTGAAGGAGAGAAGCCAGAGAGTTGTAGTCTATGGGGCTGAGTCTAGTTGGAGGCCTGTAACTAGTGGAGTGCCTCAAGGGTCAGTACTGGGACCGGTATTATTTAATATATTCATCAATGATTTAGATGAGGGAATTGAGTGTACTATCAGCAAGTTTGCTGATGACACTAAGCTGGGAGGAGTGGCTGATACGCCAGAAGGCTGTGCTGCCATCCAGCGAGACCTGGATAGGCTGGAGAGTTGGGCAGGGAGTAACTTGATGAAATATAACAAGGGAAAGTGTAGAGTCCTGCATCTGGGCAGGAACAACCCCAGGTTCCAGTATAGGTTGGGGAATGACCTGTTAGAGAGCAGTGTAGGGGAGAGGGACCTGGGGGTACTAGTGGACAACAGGATGACCATGAGCCAGCACTGTGCCCTTGTGGCTAAGAAGGCCAATGGCATCCTGGGGTGTATTAGAAGGGCGGTGGTTAGTAGGTCGAGAGAGGTCCTCCTTCCCCTCTACTCTGCCCTGGTGAGACCCCATCTGGAGTATTGTGTCCAGTTCTGGGCCCCTCAGTTCAAGAAGGACAGGGAGCTGCTGGAGAGAGTCCAGCGCAGGGCAACAAAGATGATTAAGGGAGTGGAACATCTCCCTTATGAGGAAAGACTGAGGGAGCTGGGTCTCTATAGTTTGGAGAAGAGGAGACTGAGGGGTGACCTTATCAGTGTCTATAAATATATAAAGGGGGAGTGTCACGAGGACGGAGCCAGGCTCTACTCAGTGACAAACAATGATAGGACAAGGGGTAATGGGTACAAACTGGAACACAAGAGGTTCCACTTAAACTTGAGAAGAAACTTCTTCTCAGTGAGGGTGACGGAACACTGGAACAGGCTGCCCAGGGAGGTTGTGGAGTCTCCTTCCCTGGAGACATTCAAAACCCGCCTGGACGCATTCCTGTGTAACATTATCTAGGTGTTCCTGCTCCGGCAGGGGGATTGGACTAGATGATCTTTCGAGGTCCCTTCCAATCTCTAACATACTGTGATACTGTGATACTGTGAGACATGGCTCATCAGGGTTTAATGAGTCCCATGGTGTATGTGGGCTGAGTCTGTGAACCTCAGGGGCTGAGAGGAGACTGAGGAAACCTCTCAAGAAGTCCAAGTCAGAAACAAAGCCCCAAGTGCCTTCAGCATTAATGGGCCCCACTGAGGGCTGCTGCTGACAAAGCCTCCCCAGGGTCTCGTTAAAGCAAGTAACTGGAGGCTGTGATTACAGGGAGACAAAGGCAAAGTGCAGGTGTCTGATGGTGAGAAAACCCTTGGTTTGTTTGATGATGCAGAAAGGCCAAGCCCTGACCACAGCCCTTGGAGAAGCAGAGCCTGAAATCTTGAGGATGAAAGTTCTCCTCATAGGCCTTGATGAAAGAGGCAACTGCCATAGCCCAGGACACAGAGGACTTTTGTTCTTTTGGGCCTTTCAGCCATGCCACAACCCTCAGTCATCTCTGCTGCAGGCTGTCCTTCACTGGCCCATGCCTGCACCTCTTTCCCTTCAGGCTGTTGACCCCCATCTTGCTTTCCCACCTAGCTCTCACCTGGCATTTCTGTACCTTCAGTCCCATCTCTGCACCCATGGCTGTCTATTCCTTGAAACACAAAGCCATGGGCTGAGCCAGACTTCCTCTGGGTGACCTCTTGCACCACAAGTCCACCTTTTGAGAGACATTTCTCTTTCCTAACTTTGAGTCTGAACCTTCCAAGCTGCACTTTGCAGAGGTTTCCTTCTCTTCCTGCCTGCAAGAAAAACTACATCATCTCTGAAGCCACATTTCACCTAGTTGTAGGCTGCTACTATAGTGTCAATTCAAGAGATGCATTGAATATCTCTCAGCAAGCGGATCTAAAGGGGAGGGTGCATTCAGGCAGCTCTCTTCAGGTCTGGCACTGGAGGTGGCTGCTGGCCATGCTCTGCTGTACGGAGTCCTCTGCTTCTGCCCATGAGAGATCTGTGACCTGCCCTTTGAGACCATGCTGCCCTGCTCTCCGCACAGGACAGATGTTTGTGGGGGTTCTTAAGATCAGTTTGTGTGTGAAGGCATCTTACAGGCAGTGCAAGTTTGAGCACAGGGGAAATGGCAAAGGACTGATGGATGCTGCAGCTCCCCTGCCTCTGCACTAAGCTTCAAAGAGCTGAGAACTTCTCCCTGATTCAATACTCTTCTGATTTTTTTTGAAAGAAATAATGTTTTATACCCCCCAAAACAACCTCAGCAATGTTATGCCAGTAAATAAATAACACAGACAAAATGATTCTAAGGCCATGCTGAGCTTCAGTTGTGCAGCCCACACGCATCCGAATCATGAGTACATGTAGAAAACCTTACAGCCAAGTTGGATTTCATCTGACATGCGTTGTGAAAAGCAGAGCTGGACAAATCACTGCTTCAGAGCAAAGCTGACTCCCATCCAATCCAGCCTTGAACACTGCCAGGGATGGGGCAGCCACAGCTTCTCTGGGCACCCTGTGCCAGTGTCCCACCACCCTCAAAGGGAACAACTTCCTCCTAAAGTCAAGCTAAATCTCCCCTTTTTTCAGCTTAAAGCCATTCCCCCTTGTCCTGTCATGGCAATAACTTGTAATATGGGGAGGCTCCAGCAGCAGGGCGGGACAGACGTGGCTGTGGACTTGTACCTGTACCTGTATGCTGCCCTTCCCCGTCCTGGCCCTAGTCCTCGCCTCCATCTTCAAGAGGCTGCGGGGAGCCAAGGGGGAGAGGCCCCGGGAGCCAGCAGCTGCCGAACTGGCCCGGGAGAGCGGCCCCAGGGACCAAGCGGTGGGGGGAGCGGGGCTGGAGGCTGGCAGGCAGCAGCTGCTGGTGGGGGATGTCAGGGCTGTCGAGGGGCAGAAGGAGGTGGCTGCAGAGTAGCGGGATAAGGCGGTGGAGTAGCCGACACGTGTGACCGAGCCCAGCCCCACGACGGCCGAGAGCATTCCCTGGAAGCTGCCAGCCGAGCCCCAGGAGGATGCAGGAGACCACGCAGCATTTCCCAGCAAGGCAGAGGAGGAAGATCTGGACTCAGGAAAAGGGAAGATGGTGGTGGGAGTGCCAGCAAGCACAGGAGATACCCCAGCCCCAGTGACAAGTACAGCAGCATCGTTTGAGAGGTCTGAAGGTTTTGAATGGCCTTTGGGTACCCTTGGGACCTGCCTGCTGATTGTGGTGGGGATCAGCATGTTGGCACACACAGAGACTGTGTTTTACCCACCACCATTTTGTCTGATCTCAAAAGTTAAGCAGAGTCGAGTTTGGGTCTTGTCTATGGTTGATATTGGAGGACCAAGAGATTTTCCCCAAGGCTGTACAGTCATGAGTGGCAGGGTGTGTGTGACAGTATGGGCAAGTATCTAGTAAACTAGGCCCCTCCAGTGTTTTGGAAGCATGGGAAATGGAAGGCAGCTGTATGGAGTCCCCAGCAACAAGGTGCAGAAACTGCTGAAGGGGACAGTGAATTATTTTGAGCCTGGTGGGCCCATGGCACTTCAGGCCATCAGGGCAGAGATGCAACATAGAGATGGACTCATGATGGAGGGGTGGACTTAGCAATGGATGCTATTGCCCAGGTGATTCACGTCTGTGAACACTGCACACAGCCTCTCCTGTTCTGAAGGCCTGTTATAAGAGATGAAACCCGGTATCATGGACCGAATGGACTCAGCAGCTTTATAGGGATTGGTCCATGCGCTAAGAAATGATCCCTTTCTCACTGTCCGTGTGTATATATGGATGTATATATGTAAGAGCAATGGCATATTGAAAATGTAGGATCTGGGCATGACGTGAATGGTATGCAATCAGGGCTGGATACTGGTTTAGCAGTAGCAGTCATATTTCACCTTAGTAGCTGGTTCAGCATTGTGTTTTGACTTTCGGCCTGGGAACAGAGCTGATAACAGCAATGTTTTTAGTTTTTGCAAAGTCATGTTTACTCTGACCAAAAACTTTGTGAGCCTCATGCTCTGCGAGGGAGGAGGGGAAGCCGGGAGGAAGCAGAGACAGGACACCTGACCCAAACTGACCAAAGAGTTGTTCCATACCACCACACGTCATTCCCAGGATGTAACTGAGAGTTACCTGGAAGGGCTAGGACTCCAGGTTAGAGGAGGTATCGGTCGGTGCTTGGTCAGGCTGCAGGGCGAGTTATCTGTCGGCTGGTGGTGAGGTGTTGTATTCTCTCCCCTTGTTACTTCCTTTATCATTATTATTATTGGTGGTAGCAGTAGTGATTTGTGTTATACCTGAGTTACTAAACTGTTCTTATCGCAACCTGTGGGAGTTGTATTCTTTTCGATTCTCCTCTCCGTCCCTCTGGGAGTAGGGGGAGGGCAGGAAGGGGGGGAAGTGAGTGAACGAGCTGCCTGACTAGTTTTAAACCACGACACTTGCCTTGCCTAGCCTTGCCTGACTTGGCCTGGCCTGGCCTTGCCTTGACGCGCCTTCCTTCCATTGCCTTGCCTTGTAATGCCTTGCCTTGTATTGCCTTGCCTGGTATTGCCTGGACTTGCCTGGCATTGCCTGGCTTGGCCTTGCCTGGCATTTCCTTGCCTGTCTTTGTCTTGCCTTGCCTGTCCTTTCCTTGCCTTGCCTGGCCTTGCCTTGCATTGCTGGCATTGCCTTGCCTTGTCTGGCCTTGCCTTGCCTTGCCTTGCCTGGCCTGGCCTTCCTTTGCCTTGCCTGGCCTGGCCTTCCTTTGCCTTGCCTTGCATTTCCTTGCCTTGCCTGGCCTGGACTGGCCTAGCCTGGCCTGGACTGGCCCTGCCTTAACTGGCCTTGACTTACTTTGCCTTGCCTTGCCTTGCCTGGTCTTGCCTGGCCTGGCCTGGCCGAGCCTGGCCTTACCTGGCCTTGCCTTGCTTTGCCTTGCCTTGCATTTCCTTGCCTTGCCTGGCCTGGCCTGGCCTAGCCTGGCCTAGCCTGGCCTTACCTGGCCTTGCCTTGATTTGCCTTGCCTTGCATTGCCTGGTCTTGCCTGGCTTGGACTGACCTAGCCTGGCCTTGCCTGGCCTAGCCTGGCCTTACCTGGCCTTGCATGGCCTTGCCTTGTCTTTCTTTGCCTTGCATTGCCTGGTCTTGCCTTGCATTGACTTATCTTGCCTGGCCTTTCCTGGCATGGCTTGGCCTGGCCTTGCTTTGCCTTGCATTGAATTGCCTCTTCGTACCTTCCATTGCCTTGACTGGCCTGGCCTAGCCTGGCCTTGCCCTGCTTTATGTGGCCCTTCCTAGCCTTGCAGGGCTTTCCTTGCCTTGGTTTGCCTTGTCCTTCCTGGGCTGGCCTGGCCTTGACTTGCCTTGCTTTGCCTTGCCTTGCCTTACCTTGCCTTACCATGCCTGGCCTTGTCTGGCATTGCCTTGCCTTGCCTTGCCTTGCCTTGCCTTGCCTTACCATGCCTGGCCTTGTCTGGCATTGCCTTGCCTTGCCTTGCCTTACCATGCCTGGCCTTGTCTGGCATTGCCTTGCCTTGCCTTGCCTTGCCTTGCCTTGCCTTGCCTTGTATTGCCTTGCCTTGCCTTGCATTGCCTTCCTTTGCATTGCATTGCCCTGCCTTGCATTGCCTTGCCTGGCATTGCCATGCCTTGCCTTGCCTTGCCTTGCATTCCCCTGCCTTGCATTCCCTTGCCTTGCCTTGCCTTGCTTTGCCTTGCCTTGCCTGCCCTTTCATTGCCTTACCCTGCCTGGCCTTGCCTTGCCTTCCCTTCCCTTGCCTTGCCTTGCCATGCCTGGCCTGATGTTGCCTGTCCTGGTCTGGCCTTGCCTGTCCTTGCCTTGCCTTGCCTGTCCTTGCCTTGCATTGCCTTGCGTTCCCTTGCCTTGCCTCGCATCGCCTTGCATAGCCTCTCTTTGCCTTGCCTGGCCTGGAATGGCCTTGCCTTTCCTTGCCCTGCCTCACTTTCCCTTGCATTTCCTTGCCTTGCATTCCCCTGCCTTGCCCTGCCTTCCCATGCCTTTCTTTCCCTTGCCATGCCTTGCCTTGCCTTGCCCTGTCTTGCCTCGCCCTGTCTTGCCTTGCTTTGCCTTGCGTCTCCTTGCCATTCCTTTTCTTCCCTTGCCATGCCTTGCCTTGCCTTGCCTTTTCTTGCTTTCCCTTGAATTGACTTCCCTTGCCTTACCTTCCCTTGTCTTGCCATGCCTTGCTATGATTTTCCTTCCTTGCCATTCCTTGTCTTGCTTTGCCTTGCCTTGACTTGCCTTCCTTTGCCTTGCCTGGGCTTCACTTGCCTTGCCTTGCTTGGCCTTCCCTTGCCTTGCCTTGCCTGGCCTTCCCTTGCCTTGCCTTCCCTTCTCTGCCATGCCTTTAATTCCCTTGCCATGCCTTGCCTAGCCTTGCCTAGCCTTGCCTTGCCTTGACTTGCCTGGCCTTGCCTTGACTTGCCTGGCCTTGCCTTGACTTGCCTTGCCTTGCCTTGCCTGGCCTTGCCTTGCCTTGCCTTGCCTTGCCTTGCCTGGCATGGCCTGGCCTGGCCTTGCCTTGCCTTGCCATGACTTGACTGGCCTTTCCTGGCCTAGCCAGGCCTGGACATGCCTTGCCTTGCCTAGCATTACCTTCCCTGCCCTTGCATTGCCTTGGCTTTCCTTGCATTTCCTTGCCTGGCCTGGCCTGGCCTGGCATGGCCTTGCCTGGCCTTGCCTTGCCTTGCCTTGCCTTACCTTGAGTTGCCTTGCCTTGTCTTGCCATGCCATTTCATGCCTTGCCTTGCCTTGCCTTCCCTAGCCTTGCATTGTTTTCCCTTGCTTTGCCTTCCTTTGTCTTGCATTGCCTTGCCTTGCCTGACCTTGCTTGACACAGATCTCTTGCTGTGTCATGTGCAGTTTGCCAGTTACTGAGGAAAGTATCCATGGGCTGGGAAAGGAAACAGCACAGGAGGGAATTTTTAGTTAATTGTTGCTCTTCCTGGTAAAACCTGTAGGGCTCTAGCATCTTGTTCCATATTTTCCGTGGTAACTGGAATGGGTTTCATTATTAAAAAAAGTATTTCATTTTCTACTTCCCTGTGTTCCAGGAGAAACAGCAACAAGGGCCTCCCCTTGTGCCACAGCTTGTGACACTGGGCAAGACATGACAAGAAAAACAGATGGGCTGGTACTTGTGGAGAAGCCTGTGGGCTGTAGAGCTTCATCAGGGACAAGGACAGGTTTCTGTGTAAGCACTGACTCAGTTCAGCCCAGCTGTGCTGTAGTGAAGAGCAGCCCCCCTTGCTGCCCTGTGCGGAGTCGGGGCTGGGGTGTGTGCTCCCCACCCCTTCTCTCCTGCCTCTTTTGTCTGCAGTGAAACAGAAACGCTGTTCTCTGAAGAAATTCTTTCCTGTGAGGGTGGTGAGACACTGGAACGTGTTTCGCAGAAAAGTCCTGCATGCCTCTTGTGAAACTGTTTAGAAAGAATGCTGAAAGAATCACTTCCACAGATACCAGCAAAAGTGATTTTAATGTGAATTTCTAAAAGCAGGATTCCTCAGGATTTGGTGGCGACGCCCCACTCCACCATCTACAAAAAGAGATTGTGTCAGACTTGGCAAGGATTTATCCAGGACTGGATTCAAGTGATTTATACAGCATTCAACTGAAATCATGTGTATAGAAACTGCAGACAGAAAGGAATAAGGGAGACCCTCTTGTTGAGTCACGAGGTTCAGATTGGATCTCTTTGCTTTCTAAGCTCCCTCTCCGAGAGCAGTCTGCGTGCAGCTGGATTCCATCTTAGTCTCAGGCCTGGTATTCATCTAAAGGATCACAAATGCCAGCTAGCAGCAGTTTGCATTTGTAAACTCAATCACAGGATTTCTAACAGCACTTGATCACTGAAGCTAATATACACGCACCTGCAATTAAATATCCAACCTAACACAACACACTGAGATGGAGCTAGATGGCTGTGCACAGATCTAGATGCATCCCTATGCTAAAGCTGCCCTTGGCGCAGTGAAAAGTATAAATGGACAGGTTTCTGCATCAACGTAACTTGTTCAGCTGATTTCTATGCTCTAATGTATAGCAGAATGTTTAACAACAAACAGAATAGGATATAAATTAGAGAAATTAAGGTGGGATGTAAAATTCAACTTTAAAGCCCCAGTTGCTGTTGCTGACCATCCAACCAGGGTATCCTACCAGAGATGTTCTCATGCTCAGTGTGTGGACTTCCCAGAGATAAGTTAACGGTTGGATTCGATGTTCTCAAAGGGCCATTTTCAAATTAATTGATTGATTGTAGGAAACAAAGATTTTTAGCCTCAAATCTTTGTATCATCAGGCTGTTTCCCATGGTGTTTCTCTGGAGCCCCAGGGAGCTGTGGAAGGAGCCCAGTGGGGCAGAGGCAGAGCCACCTTGGGCTGGGCCTCTGCTGCTGAGCTGGGACCGAGGGGAGACCTGCGAGACACAGGGAGCTTAAAGGCACTTGGCAGTGGAGGATGCTGAGGAGGAGGAGGAGTAACCTTCTGAAGGCGAAACCTTCCCAGCCCTGTTTGTGGTAAGGCACTGGGTGCAGGGCAATGCAGCTGCAGTTTCTCTCTGTGTAGATAAGGAGGAGGATGTGCTCCAGAGCAGGGCTTCCCTTGCACCATGCAGGGACAGGACAAGGCAGGTCCCTTGTCCCGGGGCTGGCTGCAGGGTGTGAATGTGGGTGTGCAGCCAGGGGTGCCCAGTGCTGCCCTTGCAGCAGGGTCCCTGCAGCCCAAAGGCTGTGTGCAGGGGCAGGGACTCTGCTGCCTGCCAGGGTCAGCACTCGGCCTGCCCGGGAGCTCCCCATGGAGCTCAGGGCGGGGAGCTGAGGGGAAAGCAGAAACCCCTGGCAGAGAAGGGAAGTGCTGGGTGGGTGACGCTGCTCCAATCTGCCGTCACTCTGAGCACTTCTTCAGAGGGTCCCTCTGAAAGACACTGAGGCATCATTTACCTGATAGGGAAGGATGCTGAGCTTTGATGTTTTTCCCTCTTGGTGGGCAGGTTGGGCAGTGGGAGCTGGGAATTTACTTCTCTGCTTTGGGGGAGGCACCGAGAGTCTTGTGAGGGCTTGTGTGAGCTGCTCCTGAGCCCCTGCACAGGCAGGGGTGTGCAGGGCAGAGCTGAGCACACAGCCCATGGCATGGGCTCTGGGAGCACTGAGAGGGAGCAGAGCTGGGCACAGAGCAGCAGCTCCTGGCAGGGACACCTCCTGGCAGCAGAGATATGGATGGGCAGGGAGTGGGGGCAAAGTGCAGCCCAGCCCTGGGGAGGGTGCGTTCAGGCAGCTCTCTTGGGGTCTGCCACTGGAGGTGGCTGCTGGCCGTGCTCTGCTGCCCACAGCCCTTTGCTTCTCAGCGTGAGAGCTCTGTGGACTGTCCTTTGAAACCATTCTCCCCTGGTCTCAGCACAGGACAGATGTTTGTGGGAGCTCTTAAGATCAATTTGTGTGTGAAGGCACCTTACAGGCAGTACAAGTTTGAGCACAGGGCAAGTGGGAGAGGACTGATGGACACTGCAGCTCTCTTGGTTCTGCAAAGAGCTGAGACTTTTGGCCTGATGCAATGCTCTTCTGATTGTACCTAGGAAGAAGCCTCAGCAGTGTAATGACATGACTGGTGACGACGCTGATCCTCTCCTCTCCTGCTAAAATGTGCTCAGTTGTGAATGTGTAAACTGAACTTCTGTATCTGACATCCCTCCTGTCCTAACCTGTCACTGCCTTTTTCTCCTCTGACGGTGCCCCATGCCCAGAGGCAGCAGATGTCCAACAGCAGCTCCATCACCCACTTCCTCCTCCTGCCATTCGCACACACGCGGGAGCTGCAGCTCTGCCACTTCTGGCTCTTCCTGGGCATCTCCCTGGCTGCGCTCCTGGGCAACGGCCTCATCATCACCAGCACAGCCTGTGACCAGCACCTCCACACCCCCATGTACTTCTTCCTCCTCAACCTCTCCCTGCTGGACCTGGGCTGCATCTCCACCACTGTCCCCAAATCCATGGCCAATTCCCTCTGGGACACCAGGGCCATCTCCTACACAGGTTGTGCTGCACAGCTCTTTTTCTTTCTCTTTTTCATTTCAGCAGAGTATTTTCTCCTCACTGCCATGTCCTACGACCGCTACGTGGCCATCTGCAAGCCCCTGCACTATGGGAACCTCCTGGGCAGCAGAGCTTGTGTCCACCTGGCAGCAGCTGCCTGGGGCACTGGGTTTCTCACTGCTCTGCTGCACACAGCCAATACATTTTCACTGCCCCTGTGCCGAGGCAATGCTGTGGAGCAGTTCTTCTGTGAAATACCACAGATCCTCAAGCTCTCCTGCTCACACTCCTACCTCAGGGAAGTTGGGCTTCTTGTGGTTGCTGCCCTGATTGCTGTTGGCTGTTTTGTTTTCATTGTGGGGTCCTATGTGCAGATCTTCAGGGCTGTGCTGAGGATGCCCTCTGAGCAGGGACGCCACAAAGCCTTTTCCACGTGCCTCCCTCACCTGGCCGTGCTTTCCCTCTTTGTCAACACTGCTGTCTTTGCCTACCTGAAGCCCCCCTCCATCTCCTCCCCATCCCTGGATCTGGTGGTGTCAGTGCTGTACTCGGTGGTGCCTCCAGCAGTGAACCCCCTCATCTACAGCCTGAGGAATCAGGAGCTGAAGAATGCTGTGAGGAAGCTGATGACCAGATGTGTTTCAGCAGATATACACTGCTTGCTTTACCCTGGACAGGGCTTCCAGTGTAGGTCACGACAGGCCATGCCTGTCTTTCCTGCTTTACATTTGTTTTCCTATTTCAATTTGTGATGATGTTGTCTTCATAGAAATGTCAGTTTTCATCTCCTAATTAACTTGCCACTCGTGCTGTGTGACCCACAGACTTTGTGTCACTCTGGTCTCTGATTGTATTTAAGGGAAATAAATGATCCTGCAGCAACTTCTTCTCTGTGATACGTCCTCACATGTCAGGAATGAAGGGGAATGAAAGCAGCTTTCTGGCTGCTCCAGCTGTGGGATGGCTGCTCTCTGCCTGCAGCAGGAAGAGCTCTGGGGGAGCCCAAGGCCCAGGGCTGTTGTGCTGGTGTGGGGAGATGGGATGGCATGGGGGGGGTGCAGAGCTCTCAGGGTGTCCTGGGCAGGGGAGCAGGGGACACAGGGGGTCCCTACAGGGAACTCCCCTACAATGGCCCAGGCTGGGGCTGCCTGGCTGAGAACAGCCCAGGGGAAAGGTCTGGGTGGGCAGGAGCTGGACAGGAGGCAGCAAGGGAGGACAGCAGCATCGCGGGCTGTATGAGCAGGAGCACGGCAGGAGAACAAGGGAAGGGATGATCTGGAATCCTCCATCCAGGTTTCAGATCCCCACTTCAGGAGTGGGTTTAGTAATGGGCCCTCAGGTCAGGAGATACTGGAGCACGGTGTCTGTGGGGAGAGTTTGTGGGAGCTGGACTTCTCCAGCCTGGAGAAGGGAAGGCTGATGGGGACTGGCTGCCTGTACTGGCAAGGAGGACATGGAGAATACAGAGCCAGGCTCCTCACCATGGTGCCTGGTGGGAGGCCAAAAGGCAGTGGGGGATAGTGACAGAGGAGAGGTTCAGGCAGGACAGAAGGAAACCTTGTTCCAATCGGCTCAGGCAAGGTCTGCATCAGGTCACCCAGAGAGGCTGTGCAGTCTCTGGCCTTAAGGATTGCCAACTCAGCCTGAATCAAGCCTTGAACCACTTGCTCTGACTCTGCTCCTGACAGGTTTGACTTGAGACATCCTGGGGTCCCTTCCAACCTGTGTTCACTTCTGATCCTACAATGATGGGCTTATGAAGGGTCACAAAGATGCTCTAAGGGCTGGAACACATCTCCAATGGAAACAGGCTGAGAGATGTGGGTGTTCAGCCTGGAGAAGATAAGGTTCCAGGGAGATATCTTAGCAATCTCTCCATATCTAAGCAGGGCCTACAAGAAATCTGGAGAGGGGTTTTTGCAGGGGACTGCAGTGACAGAACAAGGGGGAATGGCTTTAAGCTGAAAAAAGGGAGATTCAGCTTGGACATTCAGATGAAGTTGTTCCCTTTGAGAGTGGTGGGACACTGGCACAGGGTGCCCAGAGAAGCTGTGTCTGCCCCATCCCTGGCAGTGCTCAAGGCCAGGTTGGATGGAAGTCGGCTTTGCTCTGAAGCAGTGCTTTGTCCACCTCTGATGTTCACAAGGGATGACAGATGAAATCCAATTTCATTGTAAAGTTCACTACTTGTACTCATGACTCAAGAGTGTCTGGGCTGCACAAGAGAGGCTCAGCATGGCCTTAGAGTCATTTGGACTGTGTTATTTATTTACTGGCATAACACTTTTGGGGGGGGACGGGACTATAAAACATTCTTTGTATGACAGAAAATCAGAACAATATTGAAACAGGGAGAAGTTCTCAGCTCCTTGTAGCTTAGTGCAGAGCAAGGAGGGCTGCAGTGTCCATCAGTCCTTTCCCATTTGCCCTGTGCTTACAACACTTGTATATGATGCCTTCACACACAAACTGATCTTAAGAACCCCCACAAACACCTGTCCTGTGCTGAAAGCAGGGGAGCACGGTTTCAAAGGGCAGTCCACAGAGCTCTCACACTGAGAAGCAAAGGGCTGTGGGCAGCAGAGCATGGCCAGCAGCCACCTCCAGTGGCAGACCCCAAGAGAGCTGCCTGAACGCACCCTTCCCAGGGCTGGGCTGCACTTTCCCCCCACTCCCTGCCCATCCATATCTCTGCTGCCTGGAGCTGTCCCTGCCAGGAGCTGCTGCTCTGTGCCCAGCTCTGCTCCCTCTCAGTGCTCCCAGAGCCCATGCCATGGGCTGTGTGCTCAGCTCTGCCCTGCACACCCCTCCCGGCAGCAGGGCTCTGCCCAGGGGCTTCTCTGCCTCTGCAGGAACCTCACACCTGGCACTCAATGGATCCATCAATGGTGAATGGAGAAACATGGTCACTCCCTGAGGAAAGCCTCGAGAGCTTCTTAGCTCTTCAGTTAGTTACTGGTGGCAATGAGCAGTGTGTAGGGAGGTGAGAGAGGGTGGAGGGAAGTCAGCAAGAAGCAAGGTGATGGTTCAGGGCTTTAACAAATCCTTACAAGCATGACGGAGCCCAGCAATGGAGAGCAGTTGGTGTCTGTAGGTGGAGGAGGAGTAGGTGATCCTGGAGTGTGGCTGCAGGCCCTGGACAGACCAGAGGCTATCTGAGAACTTTCCATCATGGGAACATGCCTCAGTGTGGCACATGGGGAACCCACTGCTGGGGGTGCCTGAACGCTGCTCATCATGCCCCATGAGCCCACCTTCCTGTCTCCCTCTCCTGCACTACCCAAACTTGCCTGGAATGCAGGATCCATCCCTGAGCCTGGGGATTGCAGGAACCTCCTGCAGTGAGGAGTCGCTGCTGCAGGGGAGGTGCAAAGCTTCTGTGAGACACTTGAGAGTGCAGGCAGAGAGTGGGGTGTGTGCAGCAGAGAGGGTGCTACAGGCAGGAAGCTGTCCCAGATGAGGTGCCCTGTCCCCAGAGCATGGGGTACCTTGCACCCAAGGACATCACCTTTCCTTTTGGCTCTTGCCAATTAGTTCTCAATCCAGACCATTGCCTTTTCCCGCTGCTCTTCCATGGTGCTTAGTTCTCTATACCGATGGCATCACCCATTCCTCTAGAAGCCTCCTTTAGATCAGCTTGCTGAGGGATATTCAATTCATCTCTTGAATTGACACTATACTAGCAGCCTACAACTAGGTGAAATGTGGCTGCAGAGATGATGGAGGTTTTCTTGCAGGCAGGAAGAGAAGGAAACCTCTACAAAGTGCAGCCTAGAAGGATCAGATTCGAAGTTAGGAAAGAGAAATGTCTCTCAAGAGGTGGACTTGTGGGGCAGGAGGTCTCCCAGAGGAAGTCTGGCTCAGCCCATGGCTTTGTGTTTCAAGGAACAGACAGCGATGGGTGCAGAGATGGGACTGAAGGTACAGAAATGCCAGGTGAGAGCTAGGTGGGAAAGCAAGATGGGGGTCAACAGCCTGAAGGGAAAGAAGTGCAGGCATGGGCCGGTGAAGGACAGCCTGCAGCAGAGATGGCTGAGGATTCTGGCATGGCTGGAAGGCCCAAAAGAACAAAAGGCCTCTGTGCCCTGGGCTATGGCAGTTGCCTCTTTCATCAAGACCTATAAGGAGACCTTTCCTTCTCACGATTTCAGGCTCTTCCCTAAGGGCTGCAGTCAGGGCTTGGCTTTCTCACCATCAGACACCTGCATTTTGCCTTTGTCTCCCTGTAATCACAGCCTCCAGTTACTTGCTTTAACGAGTCCCTGGGGAGGCTTTGCCAGTAACAGCCCTCAGTGGGGCCCATTAATGCTGAAGGCACTTGGGGCTTTGTTTCTGACTTGGACTTCCTGAGAGGTTTCCTCAGCACATGAGGTTCATGGGCTCAGCCCAAATACACCATGGGGCTCATTAAAACCTTCGCGTTTTGTCAAGTCTTTCAGGTTGCACAGCACATTGGAGATTTCTGAGTGCAGGAAGATTGCAAAGAGCAACTGATAAAAGTTCTTGTCAAGTGTTTGTTTTCATACGTTTAAGTTTAGAAATTTCTGTGCCTTCTGGAATGCCCGGCACAGGGATCACAAGAACCTACCAGGGCCCTGCCGCCTTCTGCAATGCCTGGTGAGCTTCCGTGATCCTTGCCAGAGCCAGGCAGGTCCCCTTGTGCTCAGCTCCCAGAGACAACACCAGCAGCTGCAGTGCCCAGGGGCTGCTCCTGCCCTGCCACCTTCTCAGCACCTCTGACACCAGCAGCTCCTGCACGCAGAAGGCTCCGGCTTCCACCCCAGCACCTCTTCAGGCAGAGCTGTGCTCCAAGCACATGAACAAGCCCAGTGCCTCCTCCTCACCCATCCATCCCCTCCTCCTACAGCTGGGATGGCACCAGCTCATCTCCTGACAGCTTCTCCTCCCTTCACAGCACGCACCCGCAATGTGTTTCAAGCCAACACTAAAACAGGATTGCAAAGTCAAAGAACACGGACCTGGATGCACAGGGCAGCCCCGGGAGATGCAGCCTCCCGAGGGAGGGGTCTCCTCCACACTGGTTACTGCAGGGCTCTGGCAACTTAAAAAGCCCACGCTCACCGTGGGGGCCCCGTCACAATGGGCGTCTCCACAGCTACCGCCACAGCTTTGTGATGGCTGGAGAGTATGAAACTCTGCCTGGGGACAGGTGAGCAGCTGACAGAGAGTTTGTGGGTGAGAGATAAAGGGAGAAAAGCGATGGGGGACATTACTGTGGGGATCTGTTACAGACTGCCTGATCAAGGAGAACCTGTGGATGAAGCACTCTATAGACAGATAGGAACAGCCTCACGCTCACAGGCCCTTGTTCTCATGGGTGACTTCAACCACCCTGACATCTGTTGGAAGGACGGTACGGCCGGGCACAAGCAGTCCAGGAGGTTCCTCGATTGTGTAGAAGACAACTTCCTTCTGCAAGAAATAGAAGAACCGACAAGGAGAGGTGCCGTGCTTGACCTTGTGCTCACCAACAGGGAAGGGCTCGTTGGAAATGTGATGCTCCAGGGCAGCCTTGGATGCAGCGATCACGAGATGCTCGAATTTGAGATCCTCAGGACTGTGAGGAGACCGTGCAGCAAGCTCACTGCCCTGGACTTCAAAAGAGCAGACTTTGGCCTCTTCAGGAACCTGCTTAGGAAGGTTCCATGGGATCCAGCCCTAGAGGGCAGGGGGGCCCAAGACTCTTGGTTGATATTCAAGGATCACCTGCTACAAGCTCAGGAGTGCTGCATCCCAACTAGAAGGAAGTGCAGCAGAAGGGCCAGGAGACCTCCTTGGATGGATAAGGAGCTCCTGAGGAAAATTCAAATGAAAAAAGAGGCTTATAATAAGTGGAAGCAAGGACAAGTGGCATGGGAAGAGTACAGGGATGTTGTTTGGGAAGCTAGGGACCAGGTTAGGAAAGCTAAGGCCCAGTTAGAATTAAACCTAGCTAGAGGTATTAAAGATAACAGGAAGGGATTCTACAAGTATGTAGCAAATAAAAAACAGACAAGGGAAAAAGTAGGCCCCCTCAGGAAGCTCTTGGGAGAACTGGCTACACAGGATTTGGAGAAGGCTGAGGTTCTGAATGACTTCTTTGCCCTGGTCTTCACTGGCAAAGGCTCTGACCGCACCATCCAAGTCTTGGAAGGCAGATGCAGGGACTGTGAAAATGAAGAACTTACACCACTGTAGGAGAGGAACTGGTTCGAGACCATCTTAAAAATCTGAATGAGCGCTTGACACTGTCCCACACAACATCCTTGTCTCTAAATTGGAGAGACATCAATTTGATGGATGGACCACTCGGTGGATAAAGAACTGGCTGGATGGCTGCATGCAAAGAGTTGTGGTCGATGGCTCAATGTCCGGCTGGAGACCAGTAACGAGTGGGGTCCCTCAGGGATCGGTATTGGGACTGGTCTTGTTTAACATCTTCGTCGCTGACATGGACAGTGGGATTGAGTGCGCCCTCAGCAAGTTTGCCAATGACACCAAGCTGTGTGGTTCGGTTGATACCCTGGAGGGAAGGAATGCCATCCAGAGGGACCTTGACACTCTTGTGAGGTGGGCTGATGCCAACCTCATGGAGTTTAACCATGCCAAGTGCACGGTCCTACACCTGGGTGGGAGCAATCCCAGGCACAGCTACAGGTTGGGCAGAGAAGAGATTCAGAGCAGCCCTGCGGAGAAGGACTTGGGGGTGTTGGTTGATGGGAAAATGAACATGGGCTGGCAGTGTGCGCTTGCAGCCCAGAAAGCAACCATATCCTGGGCTGCATCCAAAGGAGCGTGACCAGCAGGTCGAAGGAGGTGATCCTGCCCCTCTACTCTGCTCTTGTGAGACCTCACCTGGAGCATTGTGTGCAGTTCTGTTGTCCTCAACATAAAAAGGACATGGAACTGTTGGAACAAGTCCAGAGGAGGCCACGAGGATGATCAGGGGACTGGAGCACCTCCCATATGAAGACAGGCTGAGGAAGTTGGGGCTGCTCAGCCTGGAGAAGAGAAGGCTGCATGGAGACCTCATAGCAGCCTTCCAGTGTCTGAAGGGGGCCTATAGGGATGCTGGAAAGGGACTCTTCATTAAGGACTGTAGTAACAGAACAAGGGGTAACGGGTAAAACTTCAACAGGGGAAGTTTAATTTCGATACAAGAAGGAAATTCTTTCCTGTGTGGGTGGTGAGGCCCTGGAATAGGTTGCCCAGGGAGGTTGTGAATGCTCCATCCCTGGCAGTGTTCAAGACCAGGTTGGACGAGGCCTTGGGTGATATGGTTTAGCATAAGGTGTCCCTGCCCACGGCAGGGGGGTTGGAACTAGATGATCTTACGGTCCTTTCCAACCCTAATGATTCTATGATTCTATAAAACAAGCCAGGAGGTGAGAAAATCAGTTTTTTTCTCAAGATAGAGATGATTCTGTGCAGTACAGTCATGCAGATCCACACATTGAGTCCAAGTCTGTCTGTGTCACATTATGTCTAATACCAGTTTTATACATTTTATTTGTATTCCTCTGTCACACATACGTATATTTACACACATACACACATAGTACGCATATTGGAGGGGAGGGACAAGGTCAAGAATCTTGCAAGAAAAGTGGATATTTATCAGTGACAAAAGTGAGAATTGAATAAAGCTGATTGGTGTTTCCTGTGAGGAAAAAAGAGGGCTGGGATAATTCAAGGTAATCTGTTCCTACACGCTGGTGGCTGAGAAGTGAAATGAAGTTTGAGGTTCCTGCTCCTCTTGGTTTCCTTCCAAGGAAGATGTGATGGGGGTTCTATTTCTCATTAAATGCTCTCATTGACTGTGGTGCAGGAACTGTGAAAGAAGATGTATAAAGTCATGAGGATTAGTGGAAAATCCCATTAGTTTAGGCGTTCTCACTTGATGTAGAGTATTCATGTCCTGCATGATACAAGTCTTGCATGTTGCCAGTGGTTGAACAACCTCCTCCCGCACTTCAGCAGAGCCCCCTTCACCTCCTTGTTCCTCAGGGTGTAGATGAAGGGGTTGAGCATTGGGGTGACCACGGTGTAGAAGACGGAGGCCACCTTATCCAGGCTCCCATGGCTAGAAGAAGGTTGTAGGTACATGAAGAATCCTGTCCCAAAGAATATAGAAACAGCCATCAAATGGGAGGCGCAGGTGTGGAAGGCTCTGGCCCTGCTCTGTGCTGAGCACATCCTCAGCACGGTGCGGATGATAGAGATGTAGGAGAGCAAAATGACCACGCTCGTGCCCACTAAGTTGATGGTGACGAAGGCAAAGATGAGCATCTCGCTGCTGTGGGTGTCGGAGCACAGGAGCTTTACTACTGGAACTTTGTCACAGAAGAAGTGGTCAATGCGGTTGGGACCACAGAAGGAACCTCCAAACACGCACCATGTGTAGACGATGGCACTGAGGAAGGCGAATAGGTAGGATGATGCTACCAGCTGCCAGCAGACACGGCTGGAGATGATGGTCACATAAAGCAGGGGCTGGCAGATAGCAACATGGCGATCATAGGCCATCATGGCCAGGAGGTGACACTCAATAGCGGCAAAGAAAGCAAAGGTGAGGAACTGCATCATGCAGCCAGTGAAAGAAATGGTTTTGTCCTCTGATAACAGGTCTGCCAGCATCCTGGGGGAGATGACTGTGGAATAGCAGATGTCAGTGAAGGCAAAATGGGTGAGGAAGAAGTACATGGGGGTGTGGAGGCTGGGAGACACCCGCACCAACATGATAATGCCGAAGTTCCCCACCAAAGTGACAATGTAAATCAATAGAAACAAGACTAAAAGAGGGGTCTGTGCATATGGGCTGTCTGTAATTCCCAACAGGATGAATTTAGTCTGCGTGTGATTTCCTCTCATGACCAGGTGGTACCTACCAAGGCAAAAGGAAGGAAAACATCAAAATCATTGCAAACAGAAATTCACTTTTGGACCATATTTAACTACAATCGATCACCAGTTTAACTGCCATGTTTTGGTGGAATTAATATTTTGTATTGCATTTTTTAAACCCAAATTATATGATTTTGTTTTTCATTTGAGGTATTTGGAAAAGAACAGAGAGTGCAATGAAGCAAAAACTGCCATTTTTGTTCTTCTATGCTGAGAAACATAAACTATGGATTTATTCAAGCACCTGATTTTTCAGGTTTGAGTGAAGAATCAGATCTTTACTCACTTTCAGATTGGAGGCAGTTTGCGTCAGAAGACAGCTTAGAGGAACCTCATAGGAGCACACATAAACCTTGAGCAAGAGAAAGTCACATTCCCATTGAAATGATAGCTTACACATTAATGACCTCCAGAATTTTCCTTTGGTTTTTAGTTCTAATGCCAGTCTTCAGATTGCATTTATCAAAGTGTTATACATAATTCAAAAAGGATAAAATTCACATTGCTAAAGTCATGATTTATACCTTTCTGAGTTCCAGCATGCTGAAGCACCCTCACACCTATGGGCATTATGTTGCTTAACCCAAAAAAGAGTTGATGTTATAAGAGGCTGAATCCAAAGGCTGATTTGTTAGTGACCATATTCTGTTGACGATCTGAAATGCTGCATTTCTTTATAACAGAATAAGATTCTCTTAAATAAATCAGTTCATCTTGCTTTAGCTGCCGATGTAAAAGAAAGACAACATGCATCAGACATTGCTCCCTCTTCTTATAAAGAAAACCCACATTGGTAAGGCTGTTTTCTGACACAGCTTTACCAAAGAGGACGAGAGAACATGAAGAATCAAACCCACTACCTCACTGCAGGTGAGGCTCTGCTTTGTGTTGGTGTTACCTCCTGTGCCTTCCCTCTGCCACCGAATGATGGGAGCCAAGGATTTATCCCCAATGCAGCAAAGAACATCTATGTACCGGCATCACTTCTGTTAAGCACCTGATGTGAAGAGAGGGGAGCTCCTGCCAGAGTCCAAGAGCCCAGCTTGTGGTGCTGGGGCTGTAAATACAGTTGCATGTGCTCTGCTGGGAGGAAGCCTCCAGGGCTGCTCGTGCTTTTGCAGAGGAAAACAAAGAAAAGGAAAAGCAAAGGGTGTGAAATCACCTCTGAAAGGCATTGTGGTGCTTGGGCACCTGAGAGTCATGGAGTGCATGAGCTGTCTTTGAGCACAGCTACACAGCAGCACCAGTGATGAGCAGCTCTTGGGATGCTTCTGACATACTTGTGGATTATGCCAAGCATTCTATCTCTCGTTGCCAACAGAGTAAGAATGGGTTTAAAGACATTTCAGATCTTGTAGAGAGTCTCTAAATGTGACAGGAACCACAAGTGACTCCTTCTCTGGAGCTGCTGATATCCCTCTGTGAACACTTGAGTGCCCATTTTTCCAGCCCCAGTGGGATTATCCACATATAGTGCCTGGATGGCCAACACCTGAGCTGGTGCCTTAGGGCTTCCACTGTATTGAAGGATGAGAAATGGGCATTTGAGGCAGTGATGAATTGTCCCAGGGTGAACTAATAGGCCTTTATCCCCCTGAGCAGCCTCAGCTGGGGCGTCATCCCCACCCTCCACCCATTTGCCCCCCACCTCTATTTAAGCTCAGCCCAGGGAAGTTGGGCTATTTTTGAATTTTTCTTTCCTTTTTAGCAGGAGTTGTGCACATCTATGGAATCCTTTGATGGTGACCAAAGCTTGCTCATGTGTCTTCCTAGCAATTGCTGAACCTGACCCTGATCAGGGGATTGATTTGACCTGTGTTGGCTTGGTTTGGCTTGGTCTTGGACCTGCCTCATAATCCCTTACTTGCTTGACACCCTGGAATCTTGGCTGACCTTGGCCCAGGTCTCTGTTCCTGCCCTACTGCTCTTGCTCAGATACTGTGGGATGGGTCCTGCACCCCATGGTGTTCTCTTTTGGTTCTGTTTAGACAGATTTAGAAGACAACCCCTGTGGCAGTCTCCAGGCTCCTGCAGACTAGAATCCGTCACCCTCTGCACCCAACAGCCCAGCCAGTGCTCACTGTTCTGCCAGTCCCTCTCCACCCAGATTCTATCCGTACATGGGCAACTTAGGAGATAGTCTATTCAGTGAGGGAAATTAGAGTGAGAAATCGAACATTACATTCAAGTGTTATTTTCTGGTCTGATTTCAAAGGCCTCTGTCCTTCCTAACTTTTCATCATTTAATTGCATTGATTGTGGCTCCTTTGTTGACCACAAGTAGAAGACACTTTTCCCCGACCTAAGTCACCATCAACAGGCTTACTTTGTAAGTGACATAGACAATCTGTTTTTTCCTTGTGTGCTTTAGCATGAGCTGGTCATGGACATGGCATGTGGGTGCTTATTTCCATTTATCTCACCATTTAAGTAAATAGGACTTAAGATGAATGTACAACACCCCTTAATATGAATGGGATGAGCCCTTGATGTGCCCAAATTCTCCTTACCACTGGGTGGTCTCAGCACAGTTCATCATTCTCAGTTATGAATTCCATTGCTCACAATTCCCTTCTTTGAAGTGAAATCTCTTGTGAAGCTGCAGCCTGGGGAGGGATTCCCCCTCATATTCAAAGGTGAATGAGGCCAGGAGCAACCTGATGTTACCATGAAGACCACAGGACATAGTTATTGTTCAGAAAGGACATCTAGGAGGTCACTGTTCTTATGCTGAATGTTGTAACAGGTTAGACATCTTTGTGACAATAATTAGAAGAGATATTCCATCAGCCTGTGTGCATAGAATCATAGAACAGTTAGGGTTGGAAAGAACCTTAAGATCATCAAGTTCCAACCCCCCTGCCATGGGCAGAGACACCTCACACTAAACCATGGCACCCAAGGCCTCATCCAACCTGGTCTTGAACACTGCCAGGGATGGAGCAATCACAACCTCCCTGGGCACCCTATTCCAGTGCCTCACCACACTAACAGGAAAGAATTTCCTCCTTAGATCCAATCTAAAGCTAAGCCTTTATTAGCAGTTTAGGCTGTTGTGACTCATGGGTTCTCATTCAGGGGCCAGCAATATACAACCAAGGTTCACATGTCTTAGAGCCCTGAACTGTCGCCAAAACTGTGACAAACACTTGTTCCCCAAGTGTTTGTGTCTGTTGCCTGCAAAGACCTGCAGGGAGAGATATAAAAGCAACACATTGGTGCAAGTTAAGAACATCCTCTGATGAAAAAAGGCTGGAAGCTCTTGAAGGTTCAGGAGAGACATTCTTGTTTGGAAGCTAGGAGGATGCCTTCAAGAGATAATCCCCTTGATTTGCTATGCAGATATCCAGTGTCATCTAATGTGGAAGAGAACTTGCAGCTGTAAGAGGTGACCCCCTTCCACAGGTATGTGAGAACATACCATGAAAGGTCCATGTTAGCCCTGCTCTGGTAGAAATCACTGCAGCAACTGGGGAGGCTGCTCAGAATTGTGCCAGGTAAAGATTTGCTCCTCTGTGTTGGTTTTAAAGAGATGAAATATTCCTGCTGGGATGTACTTATAGAATCCCAGCCTGCTTTGGGTTGGAAGGGAGTTTAAAGCTCATCCAGCTCCTACCCCTGCCACGGGCAGGGACACCTTCCACTAGAGCAGCTTGCTCCACGCCCCTGTGTCCAACCTGGCCTTGAACACTGCCAGGGATGGGGCAGCCACAGCTTCTCTGGGCACCCTGTGCCAGCGTCTCAGCAACCTCAGAGAGAAGAGCTTGTGCCTAAGAGCTCATCTCAGTCTCCCCTCTGGCAGGTTCAAGCCATTCTCCTTGGCCTGTCCCTACAGGCCCCTGTCCAAAGCCCTTCTCCATCTTTCTTGCAGCCCATTTAGCCACTGGTGCTTATCATGGTGCTTATGGTATGTTTAAGGAACCTTGCAAAATAAGAGACGAGAAAACTCACAAGGACAGATGAACCTAACCACTGGCCCTGAAATAGTGATATTCACTTTAAAATGTAAAGAATATTTCTACAAAGAAATATTCTGTTGATGGAGAATGGATCTTCGCTGAGTCTTCTGGTCCTGACACTCATCTGGAGGGGTAAGATTTTAATTCTCATCTTTAATCCTGTAAAGATTTAATTGTTTTATTCCGAACCTTCATGTTATCAGGGACAGAAACCTGTAATTCACACTTTCATGAGGGTGAGCAGCTTAACTTAATGCCTAATTTAGACAACCAGAGTTGAGTGAGTTTGCCTTAGCAGAGTTCAATGGTGTCATCATGGTGTTGACACCTCTTATTTGTATATTCTCTCAATTGTACCAAGGGAATAACATCTTCAGACCCATGTGATCTCCTGGCTTCACCTCCCCAAGGTTTCCAAGACTGTAATATTAAATTCTTCATGTCCTGAATGAGTTTTAGAGTCATGCAGCACCCCTTCCCTTCTCCTTCCTTAATTCCCAGCAAATTAAAGGCTCTTTTTCCTTCATCTCAATGACTTTTCCAAAACCACCCAAGGAAAGCTACAGTGCTTTTAGTCTTATATGAGTTATAGCCAGAAGCTGCTTCCAAAATCAGAGCTGTCTTCAGAGAAACTTGATCACAGGGGATCAAGGGCAGAGCTGGTGGCTTGGTTTGTGTCACATCGATCCCTCTCCGCTGCTGTAGCCATTGGTCTCATCAAACTGTAGGTACCAAAATGGAACTGAGTGATACAAATGGATCTGCTCAGAGGTGTTTGGGGAAGCTGGGATGCTCTCACTTCAGAAGGGGCCTCCTCTTTCCTTGGGCTGTGTAAGAGGGCAAGCTTGGAGCAGATGGCCACAGAGCAGTCCATTCCACTGTAGCTCCCTGGAAATGAATAGTGGGGATGCCATCGGTGCACAGGGTGCTAATTGTCAAGTTATCCCATTCCAGTTCAAATAAAGGCATGGTTAACACTGTCCTGTATTTTCCAGACTTTTTTCCTTCCTTGCCAGATACAAAAGCCCTGAATGGCAGAGCAGAATCTCACCTCAGCAGCAGAGTTCATTCTCAAGGGTCTCAGTGACCAAGTGGAGATGAAGGCAGCCCTTTTTGTGCTGTTGCTGCTCATCTACACTGTCACCCTTCTGGGCAACGCAGGGATAATTGTAGCCATCCAAGGTCACCCACAGCTCCACACATCCATGTACTTCTTCCTGGGAAGCCTCTCCATTGTTGACATCTGCTTCTCCTCCGTGGTAGCCCCCAGGACTTTGGTCAACTTTCTATTGGGGAAGAAGACCATTTCCTTTGCTGGCTGTATGGGTCAAGCATTCTTCTACATCGTCTTTGTGACAACTGAGTGTTTTGTGCTGGCTGTCATGGCCTATGACCGGTACATGGCCTTCTGTAACCCCCTGCTCTACTCCTCTGTTATGACTCGGAGGTTATGTGTGGGGCTGGTGGTAGGGTGCTATATTGGGGGTGTCCTGAACTCCATCATTCAGATGACCTTCATCATCAGGCTGCCCTTCTGCAGCTCCAATGTCATCAACCACTTCTTCTGTGATGTTCCTCCTCTCCTGGCTTTGTCCTGTGCCAGCACGTACATCAATGAGATGATCCTCTTCTCCTTGGCTGGTGTCATTGAGCTCAGCACCATCTCTGCCATTCTGGTCTCCTACCTCTTCATCTTCTTTGCCATCCTGAGGGTCCGTAATCAGGTGGGACATGCAGGCTTTTTTCCACCTGCATGTCCCACCTGATTGTGGTGACCACGTTGTATGGAACAACCATCTTCATGTATTTACGCCCTAGCTCTAGTTACTCCCTGAACACTGACAAAGTGGTCTCTGTTTTCTACACAGTGGTGATCCCCATGCTCAATCCCCTCATCTAGAGCTTGAGGAACAAAGAGATGAAGGATGCTCTGTGGAGAACTGCAGAAAGAATCATAGTCAGGCTTTGAAAACCCTGATCCAGGGATTTGGGTAACATGAGGCTTTGTTCCAGAGGCTGTGGAGCCTCCACCCATGGACATGTTCAGAAGCTGCCTGAATGAGGCCAGGAGCAACCTGATGTGACCATGACTAGTCACTGATGTGACTATGACCAGCAGGACATAGTTATTGTGCAGAAAGGACATCTAGGAGGTCTCTGTTCCTATGACTTGCAAATTATACACATAAACACGTATGTATGTGTGTATATATATCAAAACACAATATTAAATGCATCCTAACCTATATATTTATATATAACACAATATATTCTTGTGTTAAATGTCAACACCAACACACACGATACTGATTTTTCTTGCCTCAGTTTAGTTGGGGTCTCAGTGATTTATGGGCTGGGTAGGGGAGGCAGCTCCTATGAAAAGCTTTTCCCAGGACGGATGGAAACCCAAGATCTAAATGGATGAACTGATGTTTTAATGCAGTTGTGGAGCAATGGGATATCGTGCATGAGTCAAGTGAGTGAAATGCAAATTCTTCATCGCGTTTGTGTTTGGAACCAGGCTGCTGAGTTAAATCACAGTCAAATTGGGCTTTGCCGCCTCTTTTCAGGCAGCTGTAGAACTTCACCCTTTCAGTTTTCCTCAAGTTCCGCCTTTCTCAACGCCTTTAAGACAAGCTCTAAGGAGTTTTCTAATTTATACCCACAGTAGTTTGTTAAAAACAAAGGCAAGAATGTTATCGGTAGAGCTTGCTGCAGGAGAGTTGCGCTTTGGTTTGAGGCAATGGGGATTAAAGAAACCCAAAGCAAACATGGAAACACACCAACACCCTGAAACAACAGGGAAATGAAAGGTAATGAAGAAACCGAACCCAAAGTCCTTATTTCCTATTCAAGAAGTCGTTCCTGGCACAAATTGCAGCCCCCCCCCCCCCCCCATATCCTGGTTGCTATAAAATCGCAATGCCACCAGGGAAAACAGTCACCACAGGGTTTCCCCACACACCCAAAACTTCCCTATTTCTTTAGCAGCTCATCACTCAAAGGTGAGAGATGTCCCTGATCCAACTGTGTTAACAAGCTCCTCTGGGAATGGATTTGGAGCTGATGGGTTTTTAGGAAGGAGAAGGCTTGGCTGAGTCCTGGATGGAGATTTTCCACCTGTGGTCACTTGAGCTGAGGCATCTCCAGTGGGAAAAACACTCTTTAATCCAGGGGAAAATAACCCAAACAGGGATGTGACCCTGGCCAGCACTAAGATCTTTATTCTTTTTTAAAACTTTTCTCTTTATTTATTCTTTATTCTTTATCGTTTGCATTTTATTTTTTATTATAGATATATTTATTATATATATTATATATATATTCTTATTCTTTATTCTTATTCTTTGTTCTTACTGTTTACTAAAGTTACCAGCCTGACGCTGACTCTTACTATTGCCAGCAGGACATGACAGTATCCACATATGCCTGCTCTTTAGATGCCCATTTCCCCTTCAAAGCTGTATTCATCTACTTCTGAACAAAATCCATTCCTTTTCCTGTGTGATTTTTGTTACTTCTTGATACCATTACTCTCTGTGGTCACCTCCAAGAGGTGCAAAATGGTCACAGGTGTCCCTCTAGGCATCAGAAGGCCAAAGAGTTGAAATAACTGTCTAGAAACTCATGGATCAGGATTTCTTATACAACACCACCATCTATTGGACGTTGCTGGGAATATCCACTCCTTTTTATTTTAGATAAAATCTTTTTTCTTACGTGCTGGGAGTGCTTTTTTTCTTACGTGCTTGTCTTACAAGCCAAGTGGCTTGTTCTTGCCCAGGAAACTGAGAAATTATAGATAAATAAACTAAGGCCATCATGTTGCCTCTACAGTTGGCTGATCCTATGTAGACAGTTTATTTCCTGACCCTGTTAAGGCAATGTCAGATAGTTTAACAGCTTCAAAGTCCTCTCACATTTAGAAATGATGCTTTAAACCCCACTTTTCCTAGTGCAGTTCTTGGCTGAGGCTTCAGGTTTTATGAAATGTAGATTATTGTAGAATCATAGAGTGGTTTGGGTTGGAAAGGAGCTTGGTTCCAACCCCCTGCCATGGTCAGGGACACCGCACACTAGACCATGTCATCCAAGACCCTGTGTCCAACCTGACCTAGAACATTGCCAGGCATGGGGCAGCCACAGCTTCTCTGGGCACCCTGTGCCAGCGCCTCAGCACCCTCACAGGGAACAGCTTCTGCTTTACATCCAACCTGAACTCCCCCTGTTTCAGTTTGAACCCATCACTCCTTGTCTTGTCACTCCAGTCCCTGATGAAGAGTCCCTCTCCAGCATCCTTGTAGCCCCCTTCAGACACTGGAAGCTGCTCTGAGGTCTCCACGCAGCTTCTTTTCTCCAGGCTGAGCAGCCCCAATGTTCTCAGCCTGGCTCCATACAGGAGCTGCTTCAGCCCCTGATCATCCTCATGGCCTCCTCTGCACTTTATCCATGTCCTTCTGTTGCTGAGGATATCAAAATCACTCTGCCTTTTAAATGGTTTTTCTCTTAAATATTCTGTGCTATCCATACACAATTTGAAGTGCTAATTCATGGTGTTTTAAATGATTCCTTTCTCCATCAGTTGTTTCCTCTAGATTCACAGATCCCTCTCAGAAAGTATCCCCATTGCACATCTTTACTCCTGACAAAGCCATTCCAGATTTTATAATGAAAGCAAACAAAAAAACCATCAGATCTCAAATCAGGTAAGGTCTCAACCTTTATCCCATGTAGGTGAAGGATTTAATTCCTTGTTGTTGATATACGTAAATCACACCCATCACCACCTAAATAATCCCTGGGGAGCAGCTGGGCTTATTTAGGTGCTCTCTGATGCTGAATTGAATGGGTGAGGATGCCTATACAGTAACCAAGTTCCTGGGCTACTGGTAGATCCATCCTGGTAACCTGCATGGGGTAGGAAACCCACCTTTTGTTACAGAACATTAAGTGCTAGGCAGGAATAACCAGGGTCATTCCCTACTAGGGCTTTTGGGGAGTAAAGAGGTGACTTCTGTCCTTTCCTGGAAGGCCCTGCAGCCTCTCATATTTGGTTGCACAGTAACGAAAGCATTTCTGATTGAAAAGTAAAGGCAGCTGCTTCAAAATGAAAAGGAAGTTGTGCTTTTATATTTTCATTCTAAGTAGCAGCATAAACTGAGATAAAGGAGAGCTGTATTTTCCCTACACTGAGGGTTGAACACATCTAAGAGTGCTTCCCAAGAGGTAATCTTGTTTTTGAATACGAATATGAGACAGTACATACTGGTATGTACTAAAAAAACTACCTTTGGGGATGTTTGAAGGCTGGATAAAACTCTTAAAGGCAACGATTTTGGGCTTGTATTTTTCAAATAAGACCTTCTGGTGCCATTATTTTTAAAACCTGTTGGGTGTATCCTGACCTGGCTCTTGGGAGCCCTTTGGGCTGACCCTTGCCTGGTCTGACAGCTCCCTGGCAGTTAATGTGTAATCCCCTGACTTGTTTCACCCCTGGCTCTGTGAATACCACAAAGGACAAGGCTCTGGAAGGACGGGTAGATGCTGCATGGGGGAAGACAGAGAAGCATTACCCTTCTAGCTGGAGCCTGGAGAAGCTGGGAGTATTAAAACCCATTTCAAGTGGATCTGAGAGCAAAGAGGAAGAAATCCCTGATATGAAAACCCTGCTTTGTCCTGTGGCATCCACAGGATCCACAGGCCTTGTAGCAAACCTTAACACCTCTGCTTTATATCAGGGCAGCAGAAACCATCCCCTTGAGGAATCAGAGGGATGCTGGTGCTGTGAGCATGGGGCTCTTTTGCTTCATATTTTAAACGATCCTTTTCTTTTGATAGTTTGTGCTGTATGACTCTCGAAAGAACAGCTAACCAGTGCGTTATAACTTTATATATCTGGCACCTTCCCCTTGTGCCTGTACTGAAATCTTGAGGATGACATCCACCATGATGGCTTTGGACTGCCTGAGGGGACACTGAGATGAGCTCTTAGGCAGAAGCTCTTCCCTGTGAGGGTGCTGAGGTGCTGGCACAGGGTGCCCAGAGAAGCTGTGGCTGCCCCATCCCTGGCAGTGTTCAAGGCCAGGTTGGACACAGGGGCTTGGAGCAAGCTGCTCTAGTGGAAGGGGTCCCTGCCCGTGGCAGGGGCTGGTGCTGGATGAGCCTTAAGTTCCCTTCCAAAACAAACCTCTCTGGGATTCTATGGTTCTATGAGAACAAGCTCACTGCTACCTAACCAGGAGGTTGTGCTGCCAGGTTTTTCTTTGCTGTAGGATCTCAACAGCAGTCGGTTGTTCCCTTATCCATGTCAAGAGTTACATCTTGGATAACACTAGCAACAGTCTGCTTGGTGAGTCCTATTGCAGCTTGTTGAAAGCTTGGCCAAAAAGCAAGATGTTGCCAAATCGGAGTAGGAAAGCCACAAATGGAGCTCCTTTCCCCAGGAATACAGAGATAAATATTCAGTTAACTCTTCAGCAGAGTGTGGACCCACAACCTGCATGGATAATATCTAAACGAAGTGAGCAAGGTATGGGTTTTCAGATTAATTTATCTCCATTCCAGTGAGTGTGCGCAAGCTGCAGGGAGATGTGATTGCTGGGGGGAAGCTGTCGTGTATAGCACAAGCTGCAGCCTTAGAAACATCCCAGGTTTCATATCTGCACCTTGGATCACTTCAGACCAAGCACTTGGTTTGTCAAGCAAGAAAAAGCGAGGGTGAGCCTTTGTTAATTGTGAGCTTCAGGTCAATTGTCCCCTGGCAGGAGATGTGTGTGTCTGGGCAGGTGGATGCTGCCTCAGGGGGAGGATTGAGCCCCAGACCCAAACACTTCGATTTTCATTACTTGGGTCACATCTTCCAGCTCCATGGTGATGGTTCAGGAGCTGCTTTGCCTCCAGCATCTCTATGTGAGCAGTGGAAAGCAGCTCTAAATCCCCATTAATAACACCAGGAGACCACCCGCGTTGCTCACAGGACATCTGAAATGAGGAGTCTGGCTCTGGAGGGGGAGCTCACCCCTTCAGCAAAGGGTCATCAAATAATGATGACTTAAGCATGGCTCTGCTTGTCAGATACCAGCCACGCACACTCCTGCTTTGCTCCCTGGTGTAACTCTGTCAAGTGATGATTAATGTTAGGCCGGAAAAATCAATGGAGATTTATTCTGCCTGTTGTAAGCTGTGATATTTGGAGCTGCTGATTTCTCCCTGGGAGAACTTATCTTTGGTCAAACCCGAATGTATCTTTTGTCTCCAAGTTAGGCATCGTGTCTAAAGCAAAGTAGGGTGAGAAATCCTGGTTCTGCACTATCCTACCCTAAGGAAAGCCACATTTGCTCTCAAAGAGCTCCTCCTGGGTCACAGAGAACAGCTATTTATTCCTCATGTACTTACACTGGACTGGCAGCACCCAAAAGATGAGAAATAATTCCCTTTTCCCAGCAGTTACAGGGGAATTCAAGGACTTCCATGTGTCAATGGCTTGAGAGGAACTATGAGGAACCCTGCAGTTTATTCATTCTGGTGTTGCCCTCCCTCCTTTGCCTTAAAGTATCTACTTGCTTCTAAGCGTGTTCGTGATGGTTGTGGTGTTTAGCCTTGGGAACTTGGTGTTTTCCTCTCTCAAAGAGAATTTACCTTATATTGACTTGTATGTATGTAAGTGGTGTAACTGATTGATAGACAAAACCTGACATTCTTAACATTATTGAGGGATTTGGGCCTATTCAGCATTTCAATTTGGAGACATAAATCAGGCAAACTGCTTATAGGTTCACTATGGTTGATGATAATTATACGTTCCCCTCTGAGCTTATTCTCCTGGGCTTCACAAACAGGGAAGTCCTGTGGGTGATGTGCTTTGTCTTATTCCTTGCCATCTATGTGGTTACCTTCATAGGAAACCTGCAATTAATTACATTAATCAGAACGGATTCCTGCCTACACACCCCCATGTACTTTTTCCTAAGCCACTTGTCTCTCCTGGATGTCTGCTACTCCTCTACCATCATCCCTCAAGCCTTGCTCAATGTTCTAGTGGAGCAGAAGGTGATTTCCTTCATTAGGTGTGCCACCCAGCTCCTCTCCTTTGCAACCTGTGCCACCACCAAGTGCTACGTGCTGGCTGCTAAGGCTTATGATCGCTACATGGCCATTTGTAACCCCCTTCTCCTACTCCATGGTCATGTCCCAAAGGCTTTGCATTGGGTTGTTGGCTGGTGCCTACTTAGCTGGCGTGATCAGCTCTACCACACACACGGTTTCCATATCTCGTCTCCCGTTCTGTCGGTCCAAGACGATCAATCACTTCTTCTGTGATGGACCACCACTGCTAGCCCTCTCCTGCTCTGACACCCCTGCCATCGAGGTGATGGTTGCTGCCGTGGTGGGGTTCAAGGTACTGAGCACCACGGTCTTCATCCTCATCTCCTACTTGTCGGTCCTTTCCATTGTCATGCGGATTCAGTCTGTGGCTGGTCGATGTAAAGCTTTCTCCACCTGTGCCTCTCACTTCATCTCCATTGCTTTGTACTATGGCAGCTCCCTCTTCATGTACCTGCGCCCTAGGTCCCGGCAGTCCTCAAAGCATGACGAGGTGGTCTCCATGATGCACTCTGTGGCTGTCCCCATGCTTAACCTGCTCATCTACAGCCTAAGAAATGCGGATATGAAGAATGCCATGAGGACAGCAAAAAGTAGAGTCCTCTGGTCTTTGTCCATTCATGGTTCCTAGTCAGCTGAAAGGAGAGGGCTACCCTGCCCTGGTGAGAAGCAGCAGGATGGATATTGCACCTTCAAGGATGGTTCGATATTGCACCTTAATGAGGATGGTTGGATATAGCACCTTCAAGTATGGGTGGATATAGCACCTTCACAAAGAAGGGACTAAGCATACTTGGAAGCATGACAGCTGGAAAACACGCTTCTCCTTAAACCAAGGCTACATTCTGTGCTGGCATGGACAGGACTTTCTCTGGCTGCAGCCTGAGACCTGACAGTGACTGTGTACTGGAAAGAAAGTTGTTGTCCAAAGTGATTGCTACTTAAATATTACTTGAAATTAATATATTTTTTTTATTTAAATGTTATTAAACATAACAATAAACTTTATTTCAGGGTTCAGAGTGCAAAAGGGAGAAGGTAGGTGGTGGCTTTGCCCTGCTGGCATCAGACCAGCAGATATCTAAGCTCATGTTTTATATTAGGAAATGATTTCTGGTGTTATTTCTGGTTTTAAGGAAACATTAACTGATATTTCCATGTATTTCAACTCCAGCCCGCAAGGTTTGGTCACGTGAAATGACAGAGGGGATATTGAGGTGAGCTCTTAGGCAGAAGCTCTTCCCTGGGAGGGTGATGAGGCACTGGCAAAGGGTGCCCAGAGAAGCTGTGGCTGCCCCATCGCTGGCAGTGTTCAAGGCCAGGTTGGACACAGGGGCTTGGAGCAAGCTTCCCTAGTACAAGGTGTCCCTGTCCGTGGCAGGGGTTGGAACTGGAGGGCCTTTAAGGTCCCTTCCAACACAAACCAGGCTGCAATTCTAAGAAATAAAGCTGTCAGTCTCTTGAAGTCAAAGCCCTTCTGGGAAATGGGGACAAGTCATATCTGAGCCTCTGCTCTGCTGTGAATTTAAGTAGGGTTTTAAAAAACCTGAGTGCTGTTAGGAGGGAGGATTTGGGGTCCTCCTCCCTGCTGAAAAGCCAAGGTTCTGCTGGGCTAGGTCCTCTGACAAAGCTGATGGAGCAAGTGCAGTACCCAGCTGTCTGCATCTGGGACTTCAAGCTGCATTATTCACCCTGCACAAGTGCACCCAGGCATTCTTAGTGGCTTTTTTTGCCTTCATGTAGTTCCCTTAAATAATCTTTGAATTACATACTTTTCTTCTTTCCAGAATTTGATTGAGAGTTATTTCTCTCTCTGTTATATTGATTTTCCCACTTCACAAGCCTTGGTTTTAGCCCAGTACCCAATGGGGAAGAAAGACATTCAAAACCACTCAGAAATCCTTTTCTACCCTCCTCCAGTCCATCTCCTGGACTGTCAGTCTGGTGCTTTCTAGCAGAAAACAATGTTTGCATTGAAAACATTTAAAGCCACCTGTGTACTTCTTCCTCCTTTACCACACTTTCATAGCTCGGTTTTCTCCCCTGTTTGCCCCATCCTTTGTGTTTTCTAAATGTCTGGGACAAGGTTATCTGTTAATTTTTCTACCAAGGGTTTTATAATATCTCTTCATGTAGGAGAAGCATTCAGGACACACCGGCACTCAGGATTCTTCAGATGAAGACTGGGAAATCTGACTTCATCCTGATATATCCTCAACGCAGCCACATTTTGAGCCAATGCTTTTGACCAAAGTGCTGTACAATCACTAGTGAAGTGTATGGAAGTAAATGCATGCGATGGAAAGGACTCCCCATGACCAGCACAAACCATCCACACAGAGGATGCTTTGTTGTGTTTGTTTTCAGCTCCCTTCAATGCAATATTAGATGATCTCTGTGGATGTAAAGGGCTTTCTCAGGAAACACAGAAAAGAAGAGTTATGTGATAGATGGGGAAATACAAAGCAAACTGTCCTGGGCCTGTCTTCCTGGGTAGGTCTCTACAGGAGAACTGGTCTTGGAGGTGTTGATGCAGCCAGAAGGAGTCTGGGGAGAGAGGACTTGAGAGGTTGTTTTGCTGATCAAGTCAAACTAATTATCCGATGGAGGAGGGTCCTTTGGGAGAACAGTTTGCACAATACAAACCTCTGAGGTAATGCCTCCTGTGAGATAAAACCCCTCCAGCAGCCAGCCTGGAGCATCCTGCTCCCAAGCATCTCTCCTTCAACCCATCGCATGGTCTCCAGGAGGAGCTGCAGGCACTGCATCCACCACCACCTTCCTCTTTAACCAAGCAGGTACAAAAGGGTTTGATGGGTGGTGGGTCCAGTTTGACCCTGGTCATGCTACCTCTCCCATGCTTTGATGGCATGTTGAATTTCACTCTTCTTCAGGGACTGTATTGATAGGGCAAGGGGTGATGGGTTTAAACTAAAACAGAGAAATTCAGGTTTGAGTTAAGGAAGTTCTTCCCTGTGAGGGTGCTGAGGCCCTGGCACAGGGTGCCCAGAGAAGCTGTGGCTGCCCCATCCTTGTCAGTGTTCATGGCCAGTTTGGACACAGCGGCTTGGAGCAAGTTGCTCCAGTGGAAGGCATCCCTGCCCATGGCAGGGCTTGGAGCTGGGTGAGCTTTAACCTGCCTTCAACCCAAAATATTGTCTTATATCCGATGATGTGAATAAAAGTGCCCTAGTATGGGGTAGGTTTGCTTCAAAAACACCAACCTTCCTGACCCCATCTACAACTGATTTAGCGATATTTTAGCATGAGAATATCCAAGCTAAAGCCTTAAAAATTTGATTTATATATGGTATATTTTGTATTTTACACTCTTAGATGGATATTTGGGTTGGTCATAGGAAGCTCACTGCAATCCCAGCAAAGCTCTGCTAGAGCTAAGACCACTGTATTCCCTTAACTTTATGCAGGGTGGGGGTTCTTGGCAGGAGGCTGGGACTGGATGAGTTTTAAGGTCCCTTCAACCCAAAGCATTCTATGATAGTATGTGGTTTGAGTAAACGTGCGCTAGTACGGGGTAGCTTTGCTTCAAAAACCCACGTTCCTGACCCCATCTACAACAGATTTAGGGGTATTTTAGCACTGATGTAGCCATTCATAGATTGATATTCCATCAAGTAATTCATCTGCAGAGAAATTGAATTGTGGAGAATATCCAAGCTAAAGCCTTAAAATTTTGGTTTATATATGATATATTTTACACCCTTAGATGCATATTTGGGTTGGTCATAGGCAGCTCACTGCAATCACAGGAAAGCTCTGCTGGAGCCAAGACCACTGCTTTCCCTTAACATTATGCAGGGTGGGAGTCCCTCAAAAGCAGATAAACTTAGAACTTAAAGCAAATTTCAAGTACATGGCTTTGTGTTGTGATGAAAAGGATGCAGCACAAGTAATGAATCTAGAGAAGAGCACTGATCCACTCTGAAAAATACAGAAAAAGAGAGAAAAAAAGGTCCTTAAAATTCCCAGAAATCAGAAAAGACAAAATGTTTTCTGTTTTCCACATTTGTGGACGTACTAATTTGATTTTATTGCATTACATTTGGATAGACATGATGTTTCCCAGTGTTTCATTAGTGCAGTGTATATCAATCATCGTAGAATTATTCTCTTTTAATTTCAGGTTGTGTAATGAGCTCATTCACCTCTTTGACTTCAGATCTTGGGCTACACACAGAAATACACCATTACAAATACACCATTCTCCATTGCATTTACTTTGTGGATTAAACGCTAACTAAACTTCCACATTATTTATCTCTAAGGGATGTATTTCACTGATTCCTTTCATTTCAATCCAAATCCATCAACTTGTTGAAATGACAAATACAGGAAACATCACGGTTCTCTCCAGCTTCATACTCTTGGGTTTCTCTGATGCCCCAGAGCTACAAACCACCATCTTCACAGTCTTCTTATCCCTCTATGTTTTAATAGTGCTGAGGAACCTGACGATGATCCTGCTGATCAACACTGACCCCCACCTCCACATCCCCATGTACTTCTTCCTGAGCCACTTATCTTGCATGGATGTTTGCCTTTCCTCTGCTATCATCCCAAAAGCTCTGGAGACATTCCTGCTGGGGAGAAGCCACATCTCCTTTTGGGGTTGCTTTGCCCAGATGTATGTTTTCATGGCTCTGGCTGTCTGTGAGTGCTTCCTGCTTGGGGTAATGGCTTATGACCGATACACGGCTGTGTGCAAGCCCCTGCTCTACACCACTACCATGACCAGGGCGCGTTGCTATGGCATGATGGTGCTGGTGTACACCATCGGGTTCCTCACCTCCCTGGTGCACATCGCACTGGCAGGGAGGTTGTCCTTCTGTCAGGCCAGGAGCATCAACCACTTCTTCTGTGAGCTGCCCACCCTCCTGCAGCTCTCCTGCTCAGACACAAGCACAAATGAGGTCTTGCAGGTTTACAACACTGTGTTTAACACCATGGTCTCTCTCCTGATGATCCTGGTGTCCTACACCTACATCCTCCACACCGTCCTGCAGATCCCTTTGGCCACGAAGAGGCTCAAGGTCTTCTCTACCTGCGACCTTCCACTTGGCTGCCATCACCATCTTCTACGCACCCGCGATCCTCACCTATGTCCAGCCTCATGAGGCATCCTCATGGGATCAGGCAAAGCTGGTGTCGGTGTGTTACTGCATCCTCACCCCAACCCTCAACCCCCTCATCTACAGCTTGAGGAACAAGGAGGTGAAGGCGGCTCTGAGGAGGCTGTGGGAGCGAAAGCTGCTGCCACATCTATGCAGGGTTTGAAAGCACATTTGGAGTTCTTCAGTACTGTGGAGGTAAGGAAGGAATATGTGGAATATGTGATTATGGAATTGAGCATTACTGGCCATTATTGGTCATTATTGTTCACTACTGGTCATTATTACAGCAAGTGCAGGGTATGGAGAACCTGCACAACGAATGGTTCTCTTCAAACAGCTTCAGGCTGTTTTAAGCAAGGCCTGAGCCTTCAGTAATTCATCCAAATAAGTATCAGGTATTTAATAACAGGCCTGAGACAGCACCATGTGTTTTGTGTCTAAATTGTGCTAAATGAAAGTAGAGCCCACAAAAAGGAGGCTCAGGCTTGAGGTAAGGCACTGACCACTGTCTCCATTGCCTGCTTTATAAGGATTTCCTCAATGATGAACTGGTGGAAGGTCAAGAGGATTTGATACAGCCCTGGTGTCTCCAACACCAGGAGGACACGAAGCTGCTGGAGCAAGTCAAGAGATGCAACAAGGATGCTCAGGGGCTGGATCACCTCCCCTATGGGGCCAGGCTGAGGAGCCGTTTAGAGTGCACAGAGCAGCTTCCAGTGTCTGAAGGGGACTACAAGAAACCTGCAGGAGGGCTTTGGCCAAGGGCCTGCAGGGACAGGCCAAGGGGAATGTCTTGAAGCTGCCAGAGGGGAGACTGAGATGAGCTCTTAGGCAGAAGCTCTTCCCTGTGAGGGTGCTGAGGCGCTGGCAAAGGGTGCCCAGAGAAGCTGTGGCTGCCCCATCCCTGGCAGTGTTCAAGGCCAGGTTGGACACCGGGGCTTGGAGCAAGCTGCTCCAGTGGAAGGTGTTGGGGTCGGAGCTGGATGAGCTTTAAGCTCCCTTCCAACACAAACCATTCCATGATTCCATGATTTTGCATAACTGAGGAGGGATGATTCTCATTAACACAATAAAGGAGCTCTTTGCTCCTTTCGGCTCCATTCTTTCATCCTCTGCACACAGGAATACATCAGAGGGAGCTGAATTCAGAGCTGCCGCTGTGTTTAGGGCATTGGGTGGTGGAAAACCCAGTTCCCCTCTCCTTGAGACATCAGGGAGTGCAGCCACAGTAATTGCCATGGCCAGCATCACCTGGGTCCTTCTCACACACCCCCTGCCAAGGGCTCAGGCTCTATTTAAGCTCAGTCCTGGCACTGGGCCCACTTCCAGGGCTGTGCTTTAACTGGGCTTGCTCCTGGTCAGTAGCAACCATGAACCTGACTCTCAGTTTCCCCTGGGCTATCAGTGGAAGCTGCTGCTGTGCTCAGGCACAGGGGGACTGTGCTCTGTTTTGTGGCCACTTTCAGCTCCCAGCTTGCCTTCCCACTGGGAATAACTGGTCCTGGCTGCTCCCTTGAGGCACCTTGCATCATGCAAACAGCACAAACAACTCTTATTGAGAGGCAAAACCCTCTGATGTCCAAGCTAGGGACAAGGCAAGCTCTAATGGAAACTAAGTGTTATAAACATCTCCCCCTCCTTGTCTGTGTCTGTCTCTTAGGGAAAATGACCCCTGTTCAACTGGGTGCTCCAGATAGATTTTGGTTTACTCTACATCAGGCATCCAAATGCAAACTCCTACATCTGAGGGGGAAAAAAGAAGTTACAATTCTAGGTATAGCATACAGTGGGTATGCTTAGTCATATTTTCCATGTCCACCTAATAGAAATGATGCTGGGAGTCTTTCTCTTTTATTTTTAGCTATGAAAAACACAACGTCAGGACTAACTTGGGTGCAGCCATGTGCAAAGTACCATGAAGTAACAGATGATCCCCCGTCTATTGCAATGCATCCAGGTCTCTATTTGCTACAGAAAGAGCTTATTGCTAAAGGTCTCTAACAGGTTGCAGTTGGTTATTTCTGCTTTGCAGAGCATGAAGTTCTGCAGCATTCCTCAGTGGTACCTTCTCAGTTAACAGGTTGTGTTGGGGAAGAGTTGGGTGGGAGGAAATATCACTTACAGCAGCCCCACAACAAGAAAACAGGGGAAGAAAACCATACTTCTCCCTAAAGTCATTACATTCAATCACACGAAAATCCTTGGCAATAGGGGAAAATCCTACTCTCAGCTGCTACTTCTCCTAAACCAGATGTGAGATGAAGCCCACAGCAAGGAGGTTAGAAATAGGTGGCCTTTAAGCTCCCTCCAACCCACACAGTTCTGAGACCTCTTTGGCTGAGCTGAATGTTTGCAGTGGTAGGAAGGAAGGTGCAGGATGACAGACACAGCTCTGCTGCCTCCAGGCTGGGATGTTCTCGTCACACAGAGATTTAGCATCTTCCCAATGCTCAATCACAGCACGTACCATGCTCATCCTCTGGCAGCTCAGTGGCTCTGCTTCTCCTCCCATTTCCTTACTTTGCACTGCACACCCTTCTGGGAGCAAATGGGATTTTATGCATTTCCTTGCATTAGCCCAAAGTAAAGTGATGTATTTTGGATGTACCTCCTCAAAACCCTTCATCCCTCCTTGAACTTGCCTCTGGATGAATCACTGCTTGAATCAGTGCAACTTCTAAAGCTAAACTGAAGAGGGAAATTCCTCATGGGCTTATTTTTGCCACCTCCTATGATATCACATCTTTCCCCCCCAAAAAAAAACCCCAAGAGATGACAAGAGAATATTTATCAGAGACCTATATTGACGGGATGCTTAACATCACTGAGCCTCTGCAGGGTTTAAAGCATGGTTAGAATGTGCTGTACCTGCTCCTGTAAAGACATTCAGTTCCTTCCTCCTCCAGACAGCTGACACAAAACAAGTCAAAAAGGGAAAGAGGAGGAGTTCTATCAACCGACTGGGACCGGGTTGGTCAATGAGCAGCTCGCAATGAGGTTATTTGCTGTTGCTTTTCTAGGGGCATCTTTAACATCCTTGTTCCTCAAGCTGTAGATCAGAGGGTTGAGCATAGGGACAAGGAGGGTGTAAAACACAGCGGTGACTTTCTCTTTCTCCAGGGAGTACTTGGAAGCTGATTGCATGTGGCTGAGCCCAGCAGGGACGTAGAACAAGGTAAAGGTCAGGAGGTGGGAGGCACAAGTAGAGAAGGCTTTGTGCCTTCCTTCAGCAGACCTAATCCTCAGGATGACAAGAGGATGTATACATAGGAGGTGATGATGAGGACGAGCACAGACACGGAAATGCTCCCATGAAGAATTACAAGCAAAAGCTCATTGAGGTGGCTGTTGGAGCAAGAGAGATTCAGCAAAGGGTTAGTGTCACAGAAGTAATGCTTGATGGTGTTTGGACTGCAGAAAGGCAACAGCAGCAAGCAACAGGTTTGGATTAGGGAGTTCAAAATCCCCCCCCCCCCCATGTATGATGCAGCCACCAGCTGAACACAGACCCCTGGGGCATGGAAATCGTGTAGAGCAGTGGGTTGCAGATGGCTACATAGCGGTCATAAGCCATCACAGCCAGCAAGAACACCTCTGTGGTCACAAACATGAGGAGGAAGGAATGCTGCAGGAAGCAGGCAGGGTAAGAGATGGTTTTGTTTTCCACCAAGAAGCAGCTTTGGAGCAAAGACAGAGGAGTAGCAAAGATCAACAACAGAGAGATTGCAGAGGAAGAAGTACATGGGGGTGTGCAGCCGGGGGCTTGTCTTGATCACTGCCATCAGCCCAAGGTTGCCCATGAGAGTGATGAGCTAAATCATGAAGAAGATTACAAACAGAGGAGTCTGCAGCTTGGGCTTGCTTGTCAGGCCGAGGAGGATGAAGTGGGTCACTGCGGTGTGGTTGCCTTCAGCCCTGTTACTGTATTGTATGGCAGCATCCCTGTGGGAAGGAGGAAAGATGGAGTAAAATAGGGAAGAGCAATGCCATGTGGCTTGCATGTACTCCGTTAGGCTGGACATTAAAACAATAAAGATTTGATAGTTGAGGCAACATCTAACTGTGGTTCTTGGTGAATCTTCACAGGCAGAGAAACACATCCAAAAGCCCTTCAGAAATCCCTTAATCATGAGGCTAAATCAGACCTTTTCTTTTAAAAACCCAAACCCAATCTTGAACCATTTGAAAACTGGAGAAGAGGTGAAGAACTTGCAACTGGTCATCACATTTCATTAGGGAGGCAGAAAAAGGGACTGTACATTCCATTTGCTCCATGAGAAAGACTGAAAACATCTGAGTGTGATGCCCCAGGAGCCCTGAATCTATCACCCCAGCTCTGATACAGCATTGCTGGATCCCCAGCTGCCCACAACAACTCATTGAGTGAGATACCCCAGACCCAGGAGGTTTCCCTGGCAGCCTGGGGCAGAAAGTCCTGTCCTAGACAGCAAAAAATAGGCTGAGCTGGCACATTGCTGTCAGTAGAATCGTAGAACAGTTAAGGTTAGAAAGGACCTTAAGATCATCCAGTTCCAACCCCCCTGCCATGGGCAGGGACATCTAACGCTAAATCATATCACCCAAGGCCTCGTCCAATCTGGCCTTGAACACCACCAGGGATGGAGCATTCACAACCTCCCTGGGCAACCCATTCCAGTGCCTCACCACCCTAACAGGAAAGAATTTCCTCCTTATATCAAATCTGAACTTCCCCTGTTTAAGTTTTAACCCATTACACCTTGTCCTGTCACTACAGTCCCTAATGAAGAGTCCCTCCACAGCATCCCCATAGCCCCCTTTCAGATACTGCAAGGCTGCTATGAGGTCTCCACGCAGCCTTCTCTTCTCCAGACTGAACAGCCCCAACTTCCTCAGCCTGTCTTCATACAGGAGGTGCTCCAGTCCCTGATCATCCTCATGGCCTCCTCTGGACTTGTTCCAACAGTTCCATGTCCTTTTTATGTTGAGGACACCAGAACTGCACACAATGCTCCAGGTGAGGTCTCACAAGAGCAGAGTAGAGGGGCAGGATCACCTCCTTTGTCCTGCTGGTCACGCTCCTTTGGATGCAGCCCAGGATACGGTTGGCTTTCTGGGCTGTGAGCGCACACTGAAGCCGGCCCATGTTCATTTTCTCATCAAATAATAATAATGGGGCTCTATGACGCTACACTGGGGTCTATGAAGTAACAATAAGGCTCTATGAGGCTATAATGGGCTCTGTGAGGCAATAATGGGGATCTGTGAGGGAATAATGAGGTTCTATGGGGCTATAATAGGCTGTATGATGCAATAATGGGGCTCTATGGGGCTATAATGGGGCTCTATGAGGCTATAATGATGCTCTATGAGCAATAATGGGGCTCTATGAGGCAGTAATGGGGCTCTATGATGCAATAATGGGTGTCAATGAGGCAATAACGGGTCTCTATGAGGCAATAATGGGGCTGTAGAGGGCTATAATGGGTCTCTATGAGGCAATAATGATGCTCTATGAGCAATAATGGGGCTCTATGAGGCAGTAATGGGGCTCTATGATGCAATAATGGGTGTCAATGAGGCAATAACGGGTCTCTATGAGGCAATAATGGCGCTGTAGAGGGCTATAATGGGTCTCTATGAGGCAGTAATGGGGAACTATGAGGCAATAATGGGTCTCTATGATGCAATAATGGGGTTCTATGACCCAATAATGGGGTTCTATGATGCAATAATGCGGCACTATGACACAATAATGGGGCTCTATGGGGCTATAGTGGGGCTCTATGAGGCAATAATGGGGCTCTATGGGACTATAATAGGGCTCTATGCAGCTACAATGGGGCACCATGACGCAATAATGGGGATCTATGCGGCTATAATGGGGCTTTACGAGGCTATAATGTGGCTCTATGGGGCAAAAATGGGGCTCTATTAGGCAATAAAAGGGTTCTATCGGGTTATAATGGGGTTCTCTGATGCAATAATGGGGTTCTATGGCGGTATAATGGAGCTCTATGGGGCTATAATGGGGCACTATGAGGCAATAGACCCCATTATAGCCTCATGGAGCGGCAGTATTGCTTCATAGAGCCCCATTATTGCCTCATAGAGCTCCACTATTGCGACATAGAGCTCCATTATTGCGTCATAGACCCCATTATAGCCTCATGGAGCGGCATTATTGCTTCAGAGAGCCCCATTATTGCATCATAGAGACCCTCTATAACCACAGAGAGCCCCATTATTGCCTCATAGAGCCCCATTATTGCCTCATAGAACCCCCATTAGTGCATCATAGAGCCCCATGATTACTTCCTAGAGCCCCATTATACCCTCATAGAGCCCCATTATTGCCTCATAGAGCCCACTATTGCCTCATAGAGCCCCAGTACTGCTCACAGAGCCCCATTACCTCCTGGAGCCCCGTTATAGCCTCATAGAGCCCCATTATAACCCCATAGACTCCATTATAACCTCGTAGACCTCATTACAGCGTCATAGAGCACCATTATTGCCTAATAGAGCCCCATTAAAACCTCATAGAGCCCTATTAAAACCACATAGAGCCCTATTATTGCCTCATTGACTTCATTATAGCCTCCTAGAGCCCCATTGTTTCGACATAAAGCCCCATTATTGCCTCATAGAGCCCCATTATTGCCTCATAGAGCTCCATTATTGGGTCATAGAACCCCCATTAGTGCATCATAGAGCCCCATGATTGCTTCATAGAGTCCCATTATAATCTCATAGAGCCAAATTATTTCCCCATAGAGCCCATTATTGCCTCACAGACCCCATTATTGCGTCATAGAGCCCCATTATTGCCTCATAAACCCTATTATAGCCTAACACATCCCCATTATAACCTCATAGAGGCCCATTATAGCCTCAAAGACCTCATTATAGCCTCATAGAGCCGCATTATTGACTCATAGAGCCCCATTGTTGCAACATAGAGCCCCATTATTGCGTCATAGAGCCCCTTTATAACCACATAGAGCCCCAGTATTGCCTCATAGAGCCCTATTATTGCGTCATAGAGCCCCTTTATAAAGACATAGAACCCCATTATTGCCTCATAGAGCTCCATTATTGTGACATAGAGCTCAATTATTGCTTCATAGACCCCATTATAGACTCATGGAGCGGCATTATTGCTTCAGAGAGCCCCATTATTGCATCATAGAGCCCCATTATTGCATCATAGGGCCCCATTATTGCATCATAGAGACCCTTTATAACCACATAGAGCCCCATTATTGCCTCATAGACTTCATTATAGCCTCCTAGAGCCCCATTGTTGCGACATAGAGCCCCATTAATGCCTCATAGAGCCCCATTATTGCCTCATAGACCCCCATTGTTGCCTCATAGAGCCCCATGATTGCTTCCTAGAGCACCATTATAACCTCATAGCGTCAAATTATTTCCCCATAGAGCTTATTATTGCCTCATAGAGCCCGATTATTGTGTCATAGAGCCCGATTATTGCCTCATAAACCCTATTATAGCCTAACAGAGCCCCATTATAGCCTCCTAGAGCCCCATTATTGCCTCATAGAGCCCACTATTGCCTCATAGAGCCCCAGTATTGCTCACAGAGCCCCATTATTACCTCGTAGAGCCCCGTTATAGCCTCATAGAGCCCCATTATAACCCCATAGACGCCATTATAGCCTCGTAGACCTCATTACAGCCTCATAGAGCCCCATTATTGCCTAATAGAGCCCCATTAAAACGTCATAGAGCCCCATTATTGCCTCATATACCCCATTATAGCCTCATAGAGCCCCATTAAAATTTCATAGAGCCCCATTATTGCATCATAGAGCCTCAGTATTGCCTCATAGTGCCCCATTATTACCTCATAGAGCCCCATTATTGCCTCATAGAGCCCCATTATTGCCTCATAGACCCCCATTGTTGCCTCATAGAGCCCCATTATTGCCTCATAGAGCCCCTTTATAACGGCATAGAGCCCCAATATTGCCTCATAAACCCTTATTGTTGCGACATAGAGCCCTATTATTGCCTCATAGAGCCCCATTATTGCCTCATAGAGCCCCATTATTGCGTCATGGAGCTCGTTTATAACGACATAGAGCCCCATTATTGCCTCATAGAGCCCCATTATTGCATCATAGACCCCATTATAGCCTCATAGAGCCCCATTATAGCCTCATGAGCCCCATTATTGCCTCATCGAGCCCCATTATTGCATCATAGAGCTTCAGTATTGACTCATAGAGCCCCATTATTACCTCGTAGAGCCCCATTATTGCCTCATAGAGCCCCATTATTGCATCATAGAGCCCCATTATTGCATCATAAACTTTATTATAGCCTAACACATCCCCATTATAACCTCATAGAGGCCCTTTATAGCCTCAAGGACATCATTATAGCCTCATAGAGCCCCATTATTGCCTCATAGGGCCCCATTATGGCCTCATTGAGCCGCAGCCCCATTATTACCTCATAGAGCCCGATTATTTCTTCATAGAGCCCCATTATTGCCTAATAGAGCCCCATTATTACCTCGTAGAGCCCGATTATTGCATTTTAGAGCCCCATTATTGGCTCATAGAGCCCCATTATAGCCTCCTAGAGCCCCATTGTTGCGACACAGAGCCCCATTATTGCCTCATAGACCCCCATTGTTGCCTCATAGAGACCCATGATTGCTTCCTAGAGCCCCATTATAACCTCATAGAGCCAAATTATTTCCCCATAGAGCCTATTATTGCCTCATAGAGCACGATTATTGCATCATAGAGCCCAATTATTGCGTCATAAACACTATTATAGCCTAACAGAGCCCCATTATAAGCTCATAGAGGCCCATTATAGCCTCATAGAGCACCATTATTGCCTCATAGAGCCCACTATTGCCTCATAGAGCCCCAGTATTGCTCACAGAGCCCCATTATTACCTCGTAGAGCCCCGTTATAGCCTCATAGAGCCCCATTATAACCCCATAGACGCCATTATAGCCTCGTAGACCTCATTACAGCCTCATAGAGCCCCATTATAGCCTCATGGAGCCCCATTAAAACCTCATAGAGCCCCATTAATGCCTCATATACCCCATTATAGCCTGATAGAGCCCCATTAAAATCTCATAGAGCCCCATTATTGCCTCATAGAGCCCCATTATTGCCTCATAGAGCCCCTTTGTAACGACATAGAGCCCCAATATTGCCTCATAAACACTTGCTGTTGCGACATAGAGCCCTATTATTGCCTCATAGAGCCCCATTATTGCCTCCTAGAGCCCCATTATTGCGTCATGGAGCCCCTTTATAACGACATAGAGCCCCATTATTGCCTCATAGAGCCCCATTATTACCTCGTACAGCCCCAGTATTGCATTTTAGAGCCCCATTATTGGCTCATAGAGCCCCATTATTGCATCATAGAGACCCTTTGTAACCACATGGAGCCCCATTATTGCCTCATAGAGCCCCATTGTTGCGACATAGAGCCCCATAGTTGAGTCATAGAGCCCAGTTATTGCATCATAGAGCCCCTTTATAACCACCCAGAGCCCCAGTATTGCCTCATAGAGCCCCAATATTACTTCATAGAGCCCCACTATTGCATCATAGAGGCCCATTTTTGCGGCATAGAGCCCCATTATTGCCTCATAGAGCCTTAGTATTGCCTCATAGAGCCCCATTATTGCGTCATAGAGCCCCTTTATAACGACGTAGAACCCCATTATTGCTTCATAGATCCCCATTATTGCCTCATAGAGCTCCATTATTGCGTCATAGACCACATTATAGCCTCATGGAGCCGCGTTTTTGCTTCATAGAGCCCCGTTATTGCATCATAGAGCCCCATTATTGCCTCATAAACCCTATTATAGCGTAACACATACCCATTATAACCTCATAGAGGCCCATTATAGCCTCAAGGACATCATTATAGCCTCATAGAGCCCCATTATTTCCTCATAGAGCCCCATTATTGCATCATAGAGGCCCATTATAACCTCATAGAGCCTCATTATTGCATCAGAGCCCCATTATTGCCTCATAGAGCCCCATTACTGCATCATTGAGCCCAATTCTTGCCTCATAGAGCACCATGATTGCAACATAGAGCCCCATTATTTACTCGTTGAGTCCCATTATTGCTCCATAGAGCCCCAGAATAGCCTCATAGACCCCATTATAGCCTCATAGAGTCCCATTGTTGCTATATAGAGCCCCATTATTCCCTCATAGAGCCCTATTACTGCCTCATAGAGGCCAATTATAACCCCATAGAGCCCATTATAGCCTCATAGACCTCATTATAGCCATCATTGAGCCCCAGTATTGCATCATAGAGCCCCGTTATTGCCTCATAAAGCCCCATTATTACCTCGTAGAGCTCTATTATTGCGTTATAGAGCCCCATTATTGCTACCTAGTATTCCTTTATTGCATCACGGAGCCCCATTATTGCCTCATAAATCATATTATAGCCTCATAGACCACATTATAGCCTCATAGAGCCTTATTATAGCCTCATAGAGACCCATTATTTCCTCATAGAGCCTTATTATAGCCTCTTAGAGCCCCATTATTGCCTCATAGAGCCCCATTATTGCATCATAGCGCCCCATTATTATCTCATAGAGCCCCATTATTGCATCATAGAGCCCCATTACTGACTCACGGAGCCCCAGTATTGCCTCATTGAGCCCGATTATTTCCTCATAGAGCCCCATTATTGCCTAATAGAGCCCCATTATTACCTCGTAGCGCCCCATTATTGCGTTTTAGAGCCCCATTATTGGCTCATAGAGCTCCATTATTGCATCATATAGACCCTTTATAACCACATAGAGCCCCATTATTGCCTCATAGACTTCATTATAGTCTGCTAGAGCCCCATTATAACCTCATAGAGCCTTATTATAGCCTCATAGAGCCCCATTATTACCTCATAGAGCCCCATTATTGCATCATAGAGGCCCAGTACTGAATCACAGAGCCCCAGTATTGCCTCATAGAGCCCCATTATTGCCTCATTGAGCTCCATTATAGCCTCATAGAGCCCCATTATAACCTCATAGAGCCAAATTATTTCCCCATAGAGCCTGTTATTGCCTCACAGAGCCCCATTATTGTGTCATAGAGCCCCATTATTAACTCATAGAGCACTATTATTACCTCGTAGAGTGCCGTTATAGCATCATAGAGCCCCATTATAACCCCATAGACGCCATTATAGCCTCGTAGACCGCATTATAGCCTCATAGAGCCCCATTATTGCTTAAGAGAGCCCCGTTATTCCCTCATAGAGCCCCATTATTGCCTCATATACCCCATTATAGCCTCATAGAGCCCCATTATTGCCTCATAGAGCCCCATTATTGCCTCATAGAGCCCCATTAAGACCTCATAGAGCCCCATGATTGCATCATAGAGCCCCAGTATTGCCTCATAGAGCCCGATTATTACCCCATAGAGCTTCAATATTGCCTAATAGAGGCCCATTATTGCCTCATAGAGCCCCATTATTGTGTCATTGAGCCCCTTTGTAACCACATAGAGCCCCAGTATTGCCTCATAGAGCCCGATTATTGTGCCATAGAGCCCCTTCTTAACCACATAGAGCCCCATTATTGCCTCATAGAGCCCCATTGTTGGCTCATAGAGCCCCTTTATAACGACATAGAGCCCCAATATTGCCTCATAGACCCCCATCGTTGCGACATAGAGCCCCATTATTACCTCGTAGAGTCCCATTATTGCGTTTTAGAGCCCCATTATTGCCTCATAGAGCCCCATTATTGCATCATAGCGCCTCATTATTACCTCATAGAGCCCCATTATTACCTCATAGAGCACCATTATTGCCTCATAGAGCCCCATTATTACCTCGTAGAGCCCCATTATTGCCTCGTAGAGCCCCATTATTGCGTTTTAGAGCCCCATTATTGGCTCATAGAGCCCCATTATTGCATCATAGAGACCCTTTATAACCACATAGAGGCCCGTTATTGCCTCATAGACTTCATTATTGCCTCATAGAGCCCTATTTTTGCGGCATAGAGCCCCATTATTGCCTCAGAGAGCCCCATTATTGCATCATAGAGCCCCATTATTGCCTCATAAACCATTTTATAGCCTAACACATCCCCATTATAACTCATAGAGGCCCATTATAGCCTCAAAGACATCATTATAGCCTCATAGAGCTGCATTATTGCCTTATAGAGCCCCATTATTGCATCCTAGAGGCCCATTAAAACCTCATAGAGCCTCATTATTGCATCAGAGCCCCGTTATTGCCTCATAGAGCCCCATTATTGCATCATAGAGGCCAATTCTTACCTCATAGAGCACCATGATTGCAACATAGAGCCCCATTATTTACTCGTAGAGTCCCATTATTGCTCCATAGAGTCCCAGAATAGCCTCATAGACCCCATTATAGCCTCATAGAGTCCCATTGTTGCTATACAGAGGCCCATTATTCCCTCAAAGAGCCCTATTACTGCCTCATAGAGGCCAATTATAACCCATAGAGCCCCATTATAGCCTCATAGACCTCATTATAGCCATCATTGAGCCCCAGTATTGCATCATAGAGCCCCGTTATTGCCTCATAGAGCCCCATTATTTCCTCGTAGAGCCCCAGTATTGCGTTTTAGAGTCCCAATATTGGCTCATAGAGCCCCATTATTGCATCATAGAGACCCCTTATAATCACATAGAGCCCCATTATTGCTTCATAGTGTTCCTGTATTGCATCACAGAGCCCCATTATTGCCTCGTAAATCCTATTATAGCCTCATAGAGCCTTATTATAGCCTCATAGAGCCCCATTATTGCCTCATAGAGCCCCATTATTGCATCATAGCGCCCCATTATTACCTCCTAGAGCCCCATTATTGCATTATAGACCCCCAGTACTGAATCACAGAGCCCCAGTATTGCATCATAGAGCCCGATTATTTCCTCATAGAGCCCCATTATTGCCTAATAGAGCCCCATTATTACCTCGTAGAGCCCCCGTATTGCGTTTTAGAGCCCCATTATTGGCTCATATAGTCCCATTATTGCATCATAGAGACCCTTTATAACCACATAGAGCCCCATTATTGCCTCATAGACTTCATTATAGCCACATAGAGCCCCATTATAACCTCATAGAGCCCCATTATAGCCTCATAGAGCCCCATTATTGCCTCATAGAGCCCCATGATTGCATCATAGCGCCCCATTATTACCTCATAGAGCCCCATTATTGCATCATAGAGCCCCAGTACTGACTCACATTGTCCCAGTATTGCCTCATAGAGCCCCATTATTACCTCATAGAGCCCCATTATTGCCTAATAGAGCCCCATTATTACCTCGTAGAGCCCCAGTATTGCGTCATAGAACACCCATTAGTGCACCATAGAGCCCCATGATTGCTTCATAGAGACCCATTATAACCTCATAGAGCCAAATTATTTTCCCATAGAGCCTGTTATTGCCTCATAGAGCCCCATTATTGTCTCATAGAGCCCCATTATTGTCTCATAAACCCTCTTATAGCCTAACAGAGCCCCATTATAACCTCATAGAGCCCCATTATAACCTCATAGAGCCCGATTATTGCCTTATAGAGCCCCATTATTGCATCATAGAGCCCCATTATTACCTCATAGGGCCCTATTATTACCTCTTAGAGCCCCGTTATAGCCTCATAGAGCCTCATTATAACCCCATAAGCGCCTTTATAGACTCGTAGACCTCATTATAGCCTCATTGAGCCCCATTATTGCCTAATAGAGCCCCATTATTGCCTCATATACCCCATTATATCCTCATAGAGCCCCATTATTGCGTCATAGAGCACCATTAAAACCTCATAGAGCCCCATTATTGCCTAATAGAGGCCCATTATTGCCTCATAGAGCCCCATTCTGGCCTAATAGAGCCCCATTATTGCCTTATAGACCCCCATTTTTGCCTCATAGAGCCCCATTATTGCTTCATAGAGCGCCTTTATAACGACATAGAGCCCCAATATTGCCTCATAGACCCCCATTGTTGCGACATAGAGCCCCATTATTGCCTCATAGATCCCCATTATTGCCTAATAGAGCCCCGTTCTTGCCTCATATAGCCCTTTATAACGACATAGAGCCCCATTATTGCCACATAGAGCCCCATTATTGCGTCATAGGACCCCCATTAATGCATCATAGAGCCCCAGAATAGCTTCATAGATCCCCATTATAACGTCATAGAGCCAAATTATTTCCCCACAGAGCCCATTATTGCCTCATAGAGCCCATTATTGCCTCATAGAGCCCCATTATTGCCTCATAAACCCTATTTTAGCCTAACAGAACCCCTTTATAACCTCATAGAGGCCCATTATAGCCTCAAAGACCTCATTATAGCCGCATAGAGCCGCATTATTGCCTCATGGAGCCCCATTGTTGCGACATAGAGCCCCATTATTGCCTCATAGAGCCCCATTATTGCCTCATAGAGCTTTATTATTGCATCATAGAGCACCATTATTGCATCATAGACCCCATTATAGCTTCATAGAGCCCCATTATAACATCAGAGAGCCCCATTATAGCCTCATAGAGCCCCATTGTTGCGACATAGAGCCGCATTATTGCCTGATAGAGCCCCATTATTGCGTCATAGAACCCCCATTAGTGCATTATAGAGCCCCATGATTGCTTCATAGTACCCCATTATAACCTCATAGAGCCAAATTATTTCCCACAGAGCCCATTATTGATTCATAGAGCCCCATTATTGCGTCATAGAGCCCCATTATTGCCTCCTAAACCCTATTATAGCCTAACAGAGCCCCATTATAACCCCATAGAGGCCCATTATAGCCTCAAAGACCTCATTATAGCCTCATAGAGCCTCATTATTGACTCATAGAGCCCCATTGTTGCGACATAGACCTCCATTATTGCCTCATAGAGCCCCATTATTACCTCATAGAGCCCCATTATTGCCTCATAGAGCCCCATTATAGCCTCATAGAGCCCCATTGTTGCGACATAGAGCCCCATTATTGCCTCATAGAGCCCCATTATTGCCTCATCGAGCCCCATTGTTGCGACATAGAGCCCCATTATTGCCTCATAGAGCTCCTTTATAACGACATGGAGGCCCATTATTGCCTCATAGAGCCCCATTGTTGCGACATAGAGCCCCATTATTGCCTCATAGAGCCCCATTATTTCCTCCATTATTGCATCGTACAGCACCATTATTGCATCATAGACCCCATTATAGCTTCATAGAGCCCCATTATAACATCAGAGAGCCCCATTATAGCCTCATAGAGCTTCATTATTGCCTCATAGAGCCCCATTGTTGCGACATAGAGCCCCATTATTGCCTGATAGAGCCCCATTATTGCGTCGTAGAACCCCCATTAGTGCATCATAGAGCCCCATGATTGCTTCTTAGAGCCCCATTATAACCTCATAGAGCCAAATTATTTCCCCACAGTGCCCATTATTGCCTCATAGAGCCCCATTATTGCATCATAGAGCCCCACTATTGCCTCATAAACCCTTTTATAGCCAAACAGAGCCCCATTATAACCCCATAGAGGCCCATTATAGCCTCAAAGACCTCATTATAGCCTCATAGAGCCGCATTATTGACTCATAGAGCCCCATTGTTGCGATATAGACCCCTATTATTGCCTCATAGAGCCCCATTATTTCCTCCTAGAGCCCCATTGTTGCGACATAGAGCCCCATTATTGCCTCATAGAGCCCCAGTATTGCCTCATAGAGCCCCATTATTGCCTCATAGAGTCCCATTATTGCCTAATAGAGCCCCATTATTGCATCTTAGAGCCCCATTATTGCAACATAGAGCCCCATTATTGCCTCGTAGAGCCCCATTATTACCTCATAGAGCCCGTTATTTCCTCATCGAGCCGCATTATTGCCTCATAGAGCCCTATTATTGCCTCATAGATCCCCAATATGGCTTTATAGAGCCGCATTATTACCTCGTAGAGCCCCATTATTGTGTAATAGAGCACCATTATTGCATGATAGAGCCCTATTATTGCGTCACAGAGCTCCATTATTGCGTCATAGAACCCCCAATAATTGCCTCATAGAGCCCCATTATTGCACTATAGAGCACCCTTATAACCTCGTAGAGCCCCATTATTGTTTCATAGAGCCCTACTATTGTCTCATAGAGCCCCATTATTGCCTCATAGAGTCCCGTTATTGCTCCATAGAGCCCTTTAATAGCCTCATAGACCCCATTAATGCCTCATAGAGCCCCATTATAGCCTCATAAAGCCCCATTATTGCCTCATAGAGCCCCATTATTGCCTCATGGAGCCCCATTGTTTGGATGTAGAGCCCCATTATTCCCTCATAGAGCCCCATTGCTGCCTCATAGAGCCTCATTGTAACCCCATAGAGCCCCATTATAGCCTCATAGACCTCATTATAGCCATCATAGAGCTCCGGTTTTGCATCATAGAGCCTTATTATTACCTCGTGCAGCCTCATTATTGGGTTATAGAGCCCCATTATTGCTTCATAGAGTTCCATTATTGCATCAAAGAGCCCCATTATTGCCTCGTAAACCCTATTATAGCCTCATAGACCCCATTATAGCCCCATAGAGCCCCATTATTGCCTCACAGGGCCCCATTATTGCCCCATAGAGCCCCTTATTGCCTCATACAGCCCTATTATAACCTCATAGAGCCCCATTATTGCATCACAGAGCCCCATTATTGCCTCATAGAGCCCCATTATTGCATCATAGAGCCCCATTATTGCCTCATAGATCCCCATTATTGCATCATAGAGCTCCGTTCTTGTGTCATAGAACCCCCATTATTGCTTCTTAGAGCCCCATTATTGCTTCTTATAGCCCCATTATAACCTCATAGATCTCATGATTGCATCACAGAGCCCCATTATTGCCTCATAGAGCCCTATTATCTCCTCAGAGAGCCCCTTTATAACCACGTAGATCCCCATTATTGCGTCATAGTCTCCCATTATTGCCTCATAGAGCCCCAGTATAGCCTCATAGAGCCCCATTATTACCTCATAGAGCCCCATTATTGCATCATAGATCCTCTTTATAACCACATAGAGCCCCATTATTGCATCACAGAGCCCCATTATTGCCCCATAGAGCCCCATTATTTCATCATAGGTACCCATTGTTGCCTCATAGATCCCCATTATTCCTTCATAGAGCCCCATTATTGCCTCATAGAGCCGCATTATAGCCTCACAGAGCCCCATTATTGTCTCATAGAGCCCCATTATTGCCTCATAGAGCCCGATTATTGCTTCATAGTGCCCCATCATAGCCCCATAGAGCCCCAGTATTAGTATTTGATGAGAAAATGAACATGAGCCATCAGTGTGCGCGTGCAGGCAAGAAAGCCAACCTTATCCTGGACTGCATCAAAAGGAGCGTTACCAGCAGGTCAAAGGAGGTCATCCTGCCCCTCTACTCTTCTGTCGTGAGACCTCACCCGAAGCATTGTGTGCAGTTCTGCTGTCCTCAACATAAAAAGGACATGGAACTGTTGGAACAAGTCCAGAGGAGGGAAAGAGGGTGATCAGGGTGTGAAGCACCTCCCGTATGAAGACAGGCTGAGGAAGTTGGGGCTGTTCAGTCTGGAGAAGAGAAGGCTGCGTGGAGACCTCATAGCAGCCTTGCAGTATCTGAAAGGGGGCTATGGGGATGCTGTGGAGGGACTCTTCATTAGTGACTGTAGTGGCAGTACAAGAGGTAACAGGTTAAAACTGAAACCGGGGAAGATTAGATTGGATCTAAGGAGGAAATTGTTTCCTGTTAGGGTGGTGAGGCACTGGAATGGGTTGCCCAGGGAGGTTGTGAATGCTCCATCCCTGGCAGTGTTCAAGACCAGGTCGGACGAGGCCTTGGGTGATATGGTTTAGAGTGAGGTGTCCCTGCTCATGGCAGGGGGGTTGGAACTGGATGATCTTAAGGTCCTTTCCAACCTGAACCATTCTATGATTCTATGATTTTTCCATGACTCCACTATCACTCCTTATTGACTCCTCTATGACTACTCTATGACTCCTCTGACTACTCTGTGACTCCTGTATGACTTCGCTATGACACTTCTATGACTCTATGACTTTATGACTCCTCTCCAACTCCTATATGACTCCTGTATGAATACTCTTAGACTCCTCTATGACTCCTCTAAGACTCTATGACTCCTCTATGACAGTATGACTCCTCTCTGACTCCTCTATGTATCCTCTATGACCCCTCAGTGACCCCTCTTTGAATCCTCTATGACCCGTCTATGACTTCTCTATGAGTTCTCTATGACTCCCCTAAGACTCTTTTCGGACTCCTCTCTGACACATCTCAGACTCCTCTATGACTCCTCTATGACCCCTAATTGACTGCTCTTTAATCCTCTATGACTTCTCTATGACACTATAACACCTCTATGACTCCTCTATGACTCTTCTTTGACTCCTCTATGACTACTCTATGACTCTTCTATGACTGCTCTGACTGCTGTATGACTCCTCTATGAGTTCTCTATGACTGCTGTTACTGCTCTGACTCCTCTATGACTCCGCTATGACTCAGAGACTCCTCTATGACTGCTCTGACTGCTCTGTGACTTCACCATGACTCCTCTATGACTCTTCTATGACTCCAATATGACTCTCCTATGACTCCTCTACAAGTCTATGACTCCCCTATTACTCTCTATGACTCCTCCATGACACCTCTCTGATGTTTCTATGATGCCTTTATGACAGCTCTATGCTACCTCTGTGACTCCGCTATGATTCCTATGACCCTTCTATGACCCCTCTATGGCCCCTTCTATGACTCCTCTATGACTGATACTTGACTGCTCTATGACTCCTCTAGGTCACCTCTATGACTCTATGACACTATGACTCCTCTCCAACTCCTCTATGACTCTAGGACACTCTGAGTCCTCTATGAATATTCTATGACTCCTATATGAGTCCTCTAAGACTCCCCTATGACTCCTCTGTGACTCTTCTATGACACCTCTATGAGTTCTGTATGACTCTTCTTTGTCTCCACTATGACTCCTCTGACTCCTCTATGACTCCTCTGACTCCTCTTTGACTCTTCTATGACACCTCTATGAGTTCTGTATGACTCTTCTTTGTCTCCACTATGACTCCTCTGACTACTCTATGACTCCTCTGACTCCTCTATGACTCCTCTTTGACTCTTCTATGACACCTCTATGATGCCTCTATGACACCTCTATGATGCCTCTAAGACTCCTCTATGATGCCTCTATGACCCCTATGACTCCTATGACTCCTCTAGGAGCCCACTAGGAGCCCTCTATGACTCCTCCAATATGACACCTCTATGACGCATCTATGACGCTTCTATGATGACTCTGTGCCCTGTCTATGACTCCGGTATGAGTGCTGTACGTCCCCACTATGATTCATCTATGACTCCTCTATGACCTCACTATGAACCCTCTATGACTCCTCTAAGACTTTTCTATGACTCCTCTATGATACCCCTATGACTCCTACATGACTCCTCTATGACGCCTCCATGACTCTTCTATGAATTCTCTATGACTCCTCTAGACTTTATGACACAATTGCTCCTCTATGACTCCCCTATGACTTGCCTAGGACTCCTCTATGACTCCTCTATTACTCCTCTATGACTCAGCTATGACTCTTTTATGAATCCTCCATGACTCCTCCATGACTCCTCTATGACCGCTCTATGACCCCTCTATGACTGGTCTATGAACTCTATATGACTCCTCTATGACTTCTCTATGACTCCTCTAGGTCTCCACTATGATTCCTCTGACTCCTCTATGACACCTCAGACTCCTCTATGATTCCTCTATGACTTTTCTATGACTCCTCTATGACTCCTCTATGACTATATGACACCAGAGTAACTCGATGACTTCTATATGACTCCTCCAGGACTCCACCATGACAGCTATACCACTCCTCTATGACTCCACTATGACTCCTCCATGAGTCCTCCATGAATCCTTCAGGACTCCTCCATGACTCCTGCATGACTCCTTGTCCTGGGTTCAGCAGTAGCAGTCATTTTTCTCCTTCTTGGTAGCTGGTGCAGTGCAGTGTTTTGACTTTCGGCTTGGGAACAGAGCTGATAACAAGGATGTTTTGGTTTGGCCAAGGACTTTGTGAGCCTCATGCTCTGCCAGGGAGGAGGGGAAGCCAGGAGGAGGCAGAGACAGGACACCTGACCCAAACTGACCAAAGAGGTATTCCATACCACAGCACGTCATGCCCAGGATGTAACTGGGAGTTAGCCGGAAGGGCTGGGAGACTGCAGGGTTGGAGGAGGTATCGGTCGGTGCTTGGTCGGGCTGGGGTGGCGAGTTATGAGTTGGCTGGTGGTGAGGTGACGTATTCTCTTCCCTTGTTATTTCCTTTATCATTATTATCATTGGTGGTAGCAGTTGTGATTTGTGTTATACCTTAGTTACTAAACAGTTCATATCTCAACCTGTGCGAGTTGTATTCTTTTCGATTCTCCTCTCTGTCCCTCCGGGAGTAGGGGGAGGGAAAGAAGGGGGGGAAGAGAGTGAACGAGTTACCTGACTGGGTTTAAACCACGACACCAGTCATTGGGAACTTCCCCTGACTGCCAGGATTTCTCAAATATGACGGCCAGCGACTTCGCAACTTCATTCGCCAGCTCCTTCAGGACCCGCGGGTGGATCTCACATGGACTTGTGCACATTCAGATTTTTAAGATGGTCTCGAACCAGTCCCTCTCCTACAAGACAAAACCAGCCCAAAACCACCTTGTAATGCTTCTGCTATGGGATACAGGGTCAGAGCCTCAAAACAGCCTCTAACCACGCCAAAAACAGGCAAAAACCAGGCCAAACCATGCAAAGTAAAGCCCAAAACACGCCAAAACCACCCCAAAATCACCTTGTCCTGCTTCTGCTGTGGGATACAGGGTCAGAGCCCAAAAAGAAACACAAAACAGGCCAAAAAAACCTCCCAAAACACCCCAAACCCACCTTGTTCTGCTTCTGCTATGGGATACAGGGTCAGAGCCCCGAAACAGCCCCAAAACAGGAGAAAAACAGAAGAAAATCACCCATAACCAGCCCCAAAACACGCCCAAACCAACCCAAAGCCACCTTGTTTTGCTTCTCCTATGGGATACAGGGTCATAGCCCCCAAAATGGCCAAAACCAAACCAAAACACCCAAAAAATAGCCCAAAACCAACTTCTCCTGCTTCTGCTATGAGATACAGGGTCAGAGCCCCAAAACAGACCTAAAACAGGACAAAAAAAAAAAAAACAAACCCCTCAAAACAGCCCCAAAACACCTCAAAACCAACTTGTCCCTCTTCTCCTATGGGATACAGGGTCAGAGACCCAAAACAGATTCAAAAGAGGCCAAAAACAACCTAAAACACCCCAAAACCAGCCCAAACCCACCTTGTCTTGCTTCTGCTATGGGATACAGGGTCAGAGCCCCAAAATAAACCCCCAACCAACCCAAAACACCCAAAAAAAACGCCAAAAACCACCTTGTCCTGCTTCTGCTATGAGATACAGGGTCAGAGCCCCAAAACAGACTCAAAACCACCTTGTCCTGCTTCTCCTGTAGGATACAGGGTCAGAGCCTCAAAATAGCCCCAAAACTGGCCAAAACCAGGTGAAAACCAGGCCTAAAACCCCCAAGTAAACCCCAAAACAGGCCAAAACCACCCCAAAATCTCATCCTGCTGCTTCTGTGGGATACAGGGTCAGAGCCCCAGAACAGGCCAAAACCAGGCCAAAAACACTCCAAAACCCCCAAAACAGGCCCAAAACACCTCAAAACTACAATGTCCTGCTTCTCCTATGGGATACAGGGTCAGAGCCCCAAAACAGACCCAAAACCGGCCAAACACAACCCCCAAAACACCCGAAAAAACAGCCGAAAACCGCCTTCTCCTGCTTCTGCTATTGGATAGAAGGTCAGAGCCCCAGAACAGCCCCAAAACACCAAAAAAACAGGATAAAAACAGCCCAGAATCACCTTGTCCTGCTTCTCCTGTGGGATACAGGGTCAGAGCCCCAAAACAGACCCAAAACAGGCCAAAAACACACCCCAAATCACATAAAAACACCCCTAAAACGGCCCAAACCTACCCCAAAACCACCTTCTCCTGCTTCTGCTATATGATACAGGGACAGAGTCCCAAAACAGCCCCAAAACATGCCAACAACAGTCAAAAACCCCCAAAACAGCCCCAAAACACCCCAAGCCACCTTGTCCTGCTTCTGCTATGGCATACAGGGTCAGAGCCGCAAACAGATCCAAAACAGCCCCAAAACAGACCAAAAACAGGTGAGAAACAGGCCAAAACACCCAAAGCAAACCGGAAACTGACCAAAACCACCCCAAAATAACCTTGTACTGCTTTTCCTATGGGACACATTTCAGAACCCCAAAACAGAGCAAAACCAGGCCAGAAACAACCCAAAACCCAGCCCAAAACCACCTTGCCCTGCTTCTCCTATGGGATTGTCGTTTAAACCACGACAGGGATACAAGGTCAGAGCCGCAAAACAGATCCAAAACAGCCCCAAAACAGACCAAAACCAGGCGAAAAACAGGCCAAAACACCCAAAGCAAACCGGAAACTGACCAAAAATACCCCAAAGTAACCTTGTCATGCTTCTCCTATGGGACACAGGTCAGAGCCCCAAAACAGACCAAAAACAGAACAAAACCACCCCAAAACCACCTTGTCCTGCTTCTCCTATGGGATACAGGGTCAGAGCCCCCAAACACCCCAAAACCAGCCCCAAAACACCCCAAAAGCAGCCCAAAACCACCTTGTCCTGCTTCTCCTGTGGGATACAGGGTCAGAGCCCCAAAACAGACCCAACACAGTACAAAAGCACCCCAAAACACCCCCAAACCACCCCAAAACCACCTTGCCCTGCTTCTCCTATGGGATACAGGGTCAGACTCTGAGAACAGCACCAAAACAGGCCAAAACCAGGCCAAAACCAAATAAAACACGTACAAAACAGTCCCAAAACAACACAAACCCAGCCCAAAACCACCTTGTCCAGCTTCTCCTTTGGGATACAGGGTCAGATCCAAAAAAAAAAACGCAAAACAGGCCAAAAACAACACAGAACACCCCAAAACCCACCCCCCAAAAAAACTTGTTCTGCTTCTCCTGTAGGATACAGGGTCAGAGACCCAAAACAGACCAAAACCAGCCCCAAAACAGGCCAAAAACAGGTGAAAACCAGCCCAAAACACGCAAAGCAAAGCCCAAAACAGGCCAAAACCACCCCAAAATCACCTTGTCCTGCTTCTCCTGTGGGATACAGGGTCAGAGCCCCAAAACAGACCCAAAAGAGGCCAAAAACATCCCAAAACACCCCAAAACCCACCCCAAAAATAACCTTGTCCTGCTTCTCCTATGAGATACAGGGTCAGAGCTGCAAAGCACCTTAAAAACAGGCCAAAACCCACCCCAAAACCACCTTGTCCTGCTTCTCCTGTGGGATACAGGGTCAGAGCCCCCAAACAGACCCAAAACTGGCCAAAAACAACCTAAAACACCCCCAAAACAGCCCCAAACCATCTTGTCCTGCTTCTCCTAAGGGACACGGGGTCAGAGCCCCAAAAGAGCCTTAAAACAGCCGAAAACCACCCCAGAACCCCGAAAACTACCCCCAAACCACCTTGTCCTGCTTCTCCTATGGGTGGCACCCAGTGAGTACCCAAAACAGCCCCAAATCACCCCAACCCCCCCCCCAAATGGTACCTTCTGGAGGTCACTGTGGATCTGCTTTAGCCTGGCCTCGAGCTGCGTCAACTTCTGGGGTAGGTCCAAGTCTGGGAGGGAGCTGGGGGGGAGGGGGGGGGGGGGGGAAGGGCAATGGGAGGGGGGGAATGGGGTGTCCGCATATTGGGGGGGGGATCCCAGACCCACATGTGGGGGTCCTAGCTCCACATACAAGGGGGACAGGGGGGATCTCCATATGGGGGGGTCCCTGTACCTGATGGGGGGGGGGGCAGCGGCCTCTCCAGGGGTGGGGGCTCAGCACCGGCTCCTTGAGGGAGAACAGGGACACGGCCCTTTGCACTGGGGGGGTGGCACGTCAGCACCCCAAAACCAGCCCAAACCAGCCTAAAATACCCCAAAACCAGCCCAAAACAACCATAATACCCCAAAACCAGCCCAAAACAACCAAAGTACCCAAAAACCAGCCCAAAAAAGCCCAAAATACCCCAAAAGCCAGCCCCAAATCCCCCAAACCACCCCAAAACAGCCAAAACACCCCCAAACCAGCTCAAAATACCCCAAAACCAGCTCAAAACACCCCAAAATACCCCCAAAATAGCCCAAGACAGCCAAAATACCCCAAAACCAGCCCAAAACACCCCCAAATACCCCAAAACCCAGTCCAAATCACTCCGAAGCACCCCTACAACACCCCGAAACACCTCCAAACCAGCCCAACATACCTGCAAACAGCCCAAAACATCTCAAAATACCCACAAAGCAAACATCCCAAACCCAACCCAAAACCACCCCAAAACACCCCCGAAACATCTCAAAACACCCCAAAACCAGCCCAACCCCCCTCCACAACAGGTTAACACCCCCAAAACACCCTGAAACAACCCCAAACTCCCTCAAAACACCATGAATGACCCAAAAACACCCCTAAAAGAGCCCAAACCACCCAAAGCAGCCCAAAGCACCCTGAAAACCAGGCCAAAACAGCCCCTAAACTGATGAAAGAACCTGTTTGTAATAGATTTGGGTTTGGACCCTACGAGGGTTTCAATGCCTCAGTGCTGCTCTTGACAATGGGGTTTCAGCATTACAGATGGGAAACTGACAGGAGATGGGGCTTATGGGATCTACATGCATGCTGTGAGGCTCCGGGGGGGGGGGGGGGGGGAGGGAATTGTAAACTGTAAATCAAAACCACGGTTGATTGCAAGCTGTAGATTGGGAGCTCTCTGTTGAGAGCAAGATGGAGCTGGTTCTTCAAGGCAATGCAGTGCAGCCCCTCTCCAGAATCCTTGTAACCCCCTTCAGGCACTGGAAGCTGCTCGGAGGTCTCTTCTCCAGCCCCAGTGTTCTCAGCCTGGCTCTCAGCAGCTTCCTTCAAGGGGCTTCCATCACCTGCAGCAGCTCTCCTGATGTAGCACCCTCCATGGCCACAACAGACCCATGGGGCCTGATGCCCAACCCACAGCTCTGCCACTCCCCCGGCCCCACAGCTTCCACGTCCTCGCATGAGGGTACTGCTTCACCTCAATCCCAGGCATCTCCATCGCTCCCAACATTCCCACTGCTCCCAGGAGCCCTGAGACCCTCGAAGCATCCCATAACCCATCTGGTAATCAGAAACCCACCCCGCCCCAGCCGTCTCCATCCATCCCAGTAGCGCTAAGCCACCCCAAAACTACATGATATCCCAAACCCCAACCAACCCCAGGCATCTCCATCCCTTCCAATCCCCTAAATGGTACCCCTAAACCATTCCAAAATCCACCTTGTACCCCAAATCCAAACAACGCAAGGCACTCCAACCTAGATGGGAAACTAATAGGAGATGAGACTTATGGGATCGACATGTATCCATTCATCCATCATCCATCACCCATCCATCCATCCATCCATCCATCCATCCATCCATCCATCCATCATTCATCTTCCATCATCCATCATCCTTTCATTCATCCATCATCCATCCATCCATCACCCATCTTCCATTCATCATCCATCCTTCCATCCATCCATCATCCATCCATCCCCAATCTATCATCCATCCATCCATCCATCCATCCATCCATCCATCCATCCATCCATCCATCCTTCCATCATCAATCATCCATCCATCACCAGTCTATCATCCATCCATCCATCCATCCATCCATCATCCATCCATCCCCAATCTATCATCCATCCATCCATCCATCCTTCCATCATCAATCATCCATCCATCACCAGTCTATCATCCATCCATCCATTCATCCATCCATCCATCCATCCATCCATCCATCCATCCATCCATCCATTCATCCATCATTTGTCTTCCATCCATACATTCATCCATCCATCCATCATACATTCATCCATTCATCCGTCCATCTATCCATCCATCCATCCATTCATCTTCAATCATCGATCCATCAACAATTCAGCATCCATCCATCATCCATCTTCCATCCATCATCCATCCATCCATCCATCCATCATCCATCCATCCATCCATCCATCCATCCATCCATCCATCATCCATCTATCCATCCATCCATCCATCCATCCATCCATCCATCCATCATCCATCCATCCATCCATCCATCCATCCATCCATCCATCCATCCATCCATCATCCATCCATGCATCTTCCATCCATCTATCCATCCATCCATCCATCCCTGGTCCACCCCTGGTCCATGGCTCCCCCTGTTCCCCACACAGAAGACTCCCCCGGGTGATTTCCCCCATGAGCCATCCAATCGCACAGAGGAAAGAATCCTTTAATCTGAGACTATGGTGGGAAAGGGACCTTGCATGCAGGTAAGATTCATTCCCATTGGACGTGCAGGGGTATGGGAACAAGGCACTGGAATGTGTTGCCCATCAAGGTTGTGAATGCTCCATCCCTGTCCGTGTTGAAGGCCAGGTTGGATGGAGCCTTGGGTGACACGGTTTAGTGTGAGGTGTCCCTGCCCATGGCAGGGGGTTGGAACTGAGTGAGGGCCCCATCTTCTCTGCAGCTTCTGATAGTGGCTGACAGCGGGCCACCAAGTGCCCCGTGCTTATGGGGCTGCTCTGCTCCCCTAGCACCATGGATGCAGGTGGCTTCCTGCATGCAAGCCCATGGCTGCCCTCCCATCAGATGAAGCCTGCAAGCGAGCGCTGCAGGTACGTGCTGAGGCAAAGGGGCAGCCCCGTCGGTCAGCCCCCAAGGAGCTGAGACTAACTCTGCTGCATCCCCATCCCTGCATGCTGCCGCTGCTCCCCCATTAACAGTGTCCATCAAAGGATGGGGCTTCCCATGGCAAGGGGGCTGGAGGCTCCTCCGCTGCCAAGGTCCACCTGGAAATGCACAGGAGCAAGCTCTGGGGCTGCTTGCAGGGATGGATCCATCAAAGCACAGGAAATGCAGGAAGATGCTCAACCTCTCCTGCTCACATTCCCGCTTTAGGGCAACGCAGCTCCCAAAGCTGCCTTGCTGTGACATCACCCATCACGTATGACGTCACAAATCACCGGCGCTTACGTAACGCAGCCGGGTATAAAAGCAGGCCCGTCGCTGTGTCTGGGTCAGGAGGGAAGAGCTCTGCGAGCGGTTGGGTGTCATGCCCATTTGATGTCATTTTGTGCCGTACGGTGCCGTACTGTTGCGTACCGTACCGTGCCCTACCGTGCTGCGCCATTCCGTACCCTGCCCTACCGTTTCGTACCGTGCCGTACCATTTCGTGCCGTACCGTACCATGTCATTTCATTTCATTTCATTTCATTTCATTTCATTTCATTTCATTTTGTGCCATACAGTGCCGTTCTGTACCGTACTGTGCCATACTGTGCCGCGCCATACCGTACCATGCCCTACCCTTTTGTATCGTGTCGTGCCGTTCCATACTGTACCGTACCATATAATTTAATTATATATAATTTCATTTCCTTTCCTTTCCTTTCATTTCCATTTGATGTCATTTTGTGCTGCACAGTGCCGTACCGTTGCATACCGTACTGGGCTGTTCCGTGCCGCGTGATACCGTACCCTGCCCTACCGTTTTGTACTGTGCCGTACCGTTCCGTGCTGTACCATACCATGTCATTTCATTTCATTTCATTTCATTTCATTTCATTTCATGTCATTTTGTGCCGTACGGTGCCGTACCGTTGCGTACTGTACTGTGCCGTACCGTGCCGCGACATACCGTACCATGCCCTACCGTTTCGTACCGTGTCGTACCGTTCCGTACCGTACCGTACCATATAATTTAATTATATGTAATTTACTTTCCTTTCATTTCATTTCATGTCCATTTGATGTCATTTTGTGCCGTACGGTGCAGTACCGTTGCGTAGTGTACTGTGCCGTTCTGTGCCGCGCAATACCGTACCATGCCCTACTGTTTCGTACTGTGCCGTACCGTTCCGTGCCATACCGCACCATGTCATTTCATTTCATTTCATTTCATTTCATTTCATTTCATTTCATGTCCATTTGATGTCATTTTGTGCCATACAGTGCCATTCTGTACTGTAATGTGCCGTACCGTGCCGCGCCATACCGTACCATGCCCTACAGTATTGTGTCGTGTTGTTCCGTTCCGTACTGTACCGTACCATATAATTTAATTATATGTAATTTCATTTCCTTTCATTTCCTTTCATTTCATTTCCATTTGATGTCATTTTGTGCCGTATGGTGCCGTACCGTTGCATACCGTACTGTGCTGTTCCGTGCCGTGCGATACCGTACCCTGCCCTACCGTTTTGTACCGTGCCGTACCGTTCCGTGCTGTACCGTACCATGTCATTTCATTTCATTTCATTTCATTTCATTTCATTTCATTTCATGTCCATTTGATATCATTTTGTGCCGTACGGTGCAGTACCGTTGCGTAGTGTACTGTGTCGTTCCGTGCCGCGCGATACCGTACCATGCCCTACCGTTTCGTACCGTGCCGTACCGTACCATGTCATGTCATTTCATTTCATTTCATTTCATTTCATTTCATTTCATTTCATGCTGTACCGTAGCTTACTGTACTGTGCCGTACTGTGCCGCGCCATACCGTACCATGCCCTACCGTTTCCTACCATGCTGTACCGTTCCGTACCGTACCATACCATGTAATTTAATTATATGTAATTTCATTTCATTTCATTTCATGTCCATTTGATATCATTTTGTGCCGTACGGTGCCGTACCGTTGCATGCTGTATCGTGCCCTACCATGCCGCGCCTTACCGTACCATGCCCTACCGTTTCATATGGTGCCGTACCGTTCCGTGCCGTACCGTACCATGTAATTTCATTTCATTTCATTTCATTTCATTTCATTTCATGTCCATTTGATTTCTTTTTGTGCCATACCGTGCCGTACCGTTGCGTACCATACCATGCTCTACCGTGCCGCGCGATACCGTACCATGCCCCACCGTTTCATACCGTGCCGTGCCGTACCATACCATGTAATTTCACTTCATTTCATTTCATTTCATGTCATTTTGTGCCGTACCGTTGAGTAGTGTACTGTGCCGTACCGTGCCGCGCGATACCATACCATGCCCTACCGTTTCGTACCATGCCATACCGTTCCATACGGTACCGTACCATATAATTTAATTATATGTAATTTCATTTCCTTTCATTTCATTTCATTTCATTTCATTTCCATTTGATGCCATTTTGTCTTGTACGGTGCTGTACCGTTACGTACCGCACCGTGCCCTACCATGCCGCACCATTCCGTACCCTGCCCTACCGTTTCATACCGTGCCGTATCGTTCCGTGCCGTACTGTACCATGACATTTCATTTCATTTCATTTCATTTCATTTCATTTCATGTCCATTTGATGTCATTTTGTGCCATACAGTGCCGTTCTGTACCGTACTGTGCCGTACCGTGCTGCGCTATACCGTACCATGTCCTACCATTTTGTACCGTGCTGTACCTTTCCATGCCGTACCGTTCCGTACCGTACCGTACCATATAATTTAATTATATGTAATTTCCTTTCCTTTCATTTAATTTCATTTCATTTCATGTCCATTTGATGTCATTTTGTGCCGTACGGTGCCGTACCGTTGCGTACTGTGTCGTACCGTGCCGCGCTATACCTTACCATGCCCTACCGTTTCGTACCGTATCGTACCGTTCCGTACCGTACCATATAATTTAATTATATGTAATTTCCTTTCCTTTCATGTCATTTCATTTCATTTCATTTTGTGCCGTACCGTGCCGTACCGTTGCGTACCGTACCATGCCCTACCGTTTCGTACTGTGCCGTACCATTTCATTTCATTTCATTTCATTTCATTTCATTTCATTTCATTTCATTTCATGTCCAGTTGATGTCATTTTGTGCCATACAGTGCCGTTCTGTACCGTACTGTGCCATACCGTGCCGTGCCATACCGTACCATGCCCTACCATTTCGTACCGTGTCGTACCATGTCGCACCGTTCCGTACCATATAATTTAATTATATGTCATTTCATTTCATTTCATTTCCTTTCCTTTCGTTTCATTTCATGTCCATTTGATGTCATTTTGTTTAATTTTATTTCATCCTCCTCATCTCATTGCATATCTCGTATCATATCACGTTACATATTATGTTTTGTCGTGTTATACCATGTTACATCATGTTACGGCGTCATATCAGATCATATAATTTCATTTCATTTCATTTCCATTTCATTGCATTTGTTTTCATTTCTCCTCCTTCTCATTTTCTTTCCCCCTGTCCTCTCCGAAAATACTGTATCATGTAATGCCATATCAAATTATATATCATATATATCATGTCATAATCTATGATGTAATAACCATCCTATCATTTTATTTCATTTCATTTACCTTTCATGTCGTATCATTTTACGTTATATCATAATTTACTTTAATTTACTTTGATTTAATTTCCATTTCCATTTCCTTTCCATTCACATCATGTCTTCTCACGCTATATCAAATCATGTTATGTTATAGCATCATATCAGTTCCCGTCATTTCTTCCTTCTCATTTCATCTCATCTCAACTCCTCTAAACTCATCTCATCCTGCATCCTCCCATTTCATCTCATTCATCTCCTCTCTTCTCCTCTCTGAAAATATATCATTTCATATCATATTATATTGTATGATATAGTTTCATTTCCATTTCATTTCATCCTTCTCCTCTCCTCTCCTCTCATCTGATCTCATCACATCACATCGAATTGCATCACATCTCAACTGCTCTCACCTCATTGAATCTCACATCACCTCATCTTGTCTCATCTCGTATCCTCTCCAAAAATATACCATTTTGTATCATATCATATAATTTCATTTTCCTTTCTTTTCTTTTAATTTTATTTTATTTCATTTCATGTTCATCTGACGTAATCTCATTGAATTTCATTTCATCCTCCGCATCTCTTCTCTTCTCTTCTCTTCTCTTCTCTTCTCTTCTCTTCTCTTCTCTTCTCTTCTCTTCTCTTCTCTTCTTCTCTTCTCTTCTCTTCTCTTCTCTTCTCTTCTCTTCTCTTCTCTTCTCTTCTCTTCTCTTCTCTTCTCTTCTCTTCTCTTCTCTTCTCTTCTCTTCTCTTCTCTTCTCTTCTCTCCTCTCCTCTCCTCTCCTCTCCTCTCCTCTCCTCTCTCCTCTCCTCTCCTCTCCTCTCCTCTCCTCTCCTCTCCTCTCCTCTCCAGACCCACATGTGGGGGTCCCAGCCCCACATACAAGGAGGACATGGGGGGCAGGTCTCCATATGGGGGGGGGGGGGTGTCCCTGTACCTGATGGGGGATGCTCCTCCGCAGCCTCTCCAGGGGTAGGGGGGAGTCAGGGTTCAGCACCAGCTCCGTGAGGGAGTATAGGGACATGGCCCTTTGCACTGGGGGGGTGGCACTTCAGCACCCCAAAACCAGCCCAAACCAGCCTAAAATACCCCCAAACCAGCCCAAAATCCCCCAAAACAGCCCAAAACAGCCAAAATACCCCCAAACCAGCCCAAACCAGCCCAAAATACCCCAAAACTAGCCCAAAACAGGTAAACTACCTCCAAACCAGCTCAAAATACCCCTAAACAAGCCCAAACCAGCCCCAAATACCCCAAAACCAGCCCAAACCAGCCTAAAGTACCCCAAAAGCAGCCCAAAACAGCCCATAAAATACACCCAAACCAGCCCAAAATACCCCCAAGCTAGCCCTAAACACTGCAGAACACTCCAAAACACCCACAATGCAGTCTGAAACACCCCAAACCCAGCCCCAAAACACCCCAAAACATCCCTGAAACAGCTCAAAAAAAAACCCAAAACCAGCCCAAACCCCCTCCACAACAGTTTAACACCCCCAAAACAACCTGAAACAATCCTAAATGCCCTCAAAACACCACGAATCACCCCAAAACACCCCTAAAAGTGCCCAAACCACCCAAAGCAGCCCAAAGCACCCTGAAAACCAGGCAAAACAGCCCCAAAACTGATGAAAGAACCTGTTTGTAATAGATTGATTTGGGTTTGGACCATTGCAAGGTAAGGCAAGGACAGTCTAGGACAGGTAATGAAAGGCCAGGTAAGGCCTGGTAAGTAAGGCAATGCAAGGCAAGGCAATGCAAGGCCTCTCCAGGACAGGCAATGCTAGGCCAGGTAATGCACTGCAAGGCAAGGCAAGGCCAGTCCAGGACAGTCAACGGAAGGCCAGGTAAGGCAAGGCAAGGAAAGGCCAGGCTAGGGCAGGCCAGTCAAGGCAAGTCAGTCCAAGGCAAGTCCCAGGACAGGCAATGCAAGGCCAGGGAAGGCCAGGGAAGACAAGGCAAGGCAAGGCCAGGCCAGGCAAGTCAAGGCAAGGCAAGGATTGACAAGGCAAGACTACACAAGGCAAGGCAAGGCAAGTTTAGGCAAGTCCAGGACCAGCAAGGGTAGGCTTGGAAAGTCCAGGAAAGTCCAGGCCAGGCCAGTTCAGGTCACACAAAACCAGGGCAGGCCAGGCAAATCCCGGCAAGGCAAAGTAATACAAGGCAAGGCAAGGCAAGAAAAGGCCAGGCAAGGCAAGACCAGGCCAGGTGAGGCATGGCCAGGCAAGGAAAGGCAAGCCATGGAAGGCCAGGCAAGGCAAGGAAAGGTAAGCCAAGGCCAGGCCAGGCCATGTAGGCAGGGCCAGGGCAGGCCAGGCCAGGCCAGGCCAGGCCACGCAAGGCCAGGCAAGGTAAGGCTAGGCAAGGCAAGGCCAAGCCAGGCAAGGCAAGGCAAGGCAAGGCAAGGCAAACTTAGGCCAGGCCAGGCCAGGCAAGGCAAGGCAAGGCAAACTTAGGCCAGGCCAGGCCAGGCAATGCAATGCCAAGTAATATAAGGCCAGGACAGGCAAGGGAAGGCTTGGTAAGGCCAGGCCAGGCAAGGCCAGTCAAGGCCATTAAAGACAAGACAAGGCAAAGCAAGGCAAAGCAAGGCCAAGCAAGGCCAGGCCATGCCAGGCCAGGCTAGGCCAGAGAAGGAAAGCAAAGGCAGGGCAAGTCAGTGCAAGTCAAGGCAAGGCGTGGCTAGGCAAGGCAAGGCCAGGCCAAGCCATGCAAGGCAAATCCAGACCAGGACAAGCAAAGCAAGACAATGCAAGGCAAGGCCAGGCCAGGCCAGGCAAAGCCAGTGACAGCCTGGCAAGGCCAGGCCAGGCCAGCTCAGGCCAATAAAGGCAAGGCAAGGAAAGGTAAGGCAAATGAAGGCCAGGCCAGGCCAGGCAAGTCAAGGCCAGGCCAGGCCAGGCCAATCAAGGCAAGGCAAGTCCAGGCCAGGCAAGGTCAGGCCAGGCAAGGCAAGCCAAGGACAGGTAAGGCAAGGCAAGGCAATGCAAGGGAAGGCTAGGCAAGGCAAGACAAGGCAAAGCCAGGCCAGGCCAGGCCAGGCAAGGCAAGTCAGTGCAAGTCAAGGCAAGGGAAGGCAAGGCAACACAAGGCAAGGAAAGCCAGGCCAGGCCTGGCAAGGCAAGGCAAGTCATGGCAAGGCCAGGCAAGGCCAGACAAGGCAATGAAAGGCAAGACCAAGACAGACAATGCCAGGCCAGGTAATTCCAGGTAATTCAAGGACAAGGCCAGGTGAGTCCAGGCCAGGCAATCCAATTCAGAGCAATGCAAGGGAAGGGAAGGGAATGCAAGGCCAGGCCATGCCAAGGCATGCCAGGCAATGCAAGGCCAGGTAAGGAAAGGCCAGGCTATGACATGCCAGGAAAAGCCAGGCCAGGCAAGGCTAGACAAGAGCAGGGAAGGCCAGGCCAGACCAGGCAATAAAAGGCCAGGTAAGAAAAGGCCAGGCCAGATGAGACCAGAGAAGGTCAGGAAAGACAAGGCCAGGCCAGGTCAGGCACGGCAGGACAGGCAGTCTCAGGGCAGGCCAGGCCAGGGCAGGCAGGGAGATGTAAGGGCAGACCAGGGATTGCCAGGTAAGACAAGGACAGGCCAGGCCAATCTAGGCAAGGCCTGGCCAGCCAAGGCACGGCAAGGCCAGGCCAGGGCAGGCCAGTCCAGGCAAGGGCTGGCCAGGCAAGGCATGGCAAGGCCAGGCCTAGGCAGGACAGGACAGGACAGGCAATGCAAGTCAAGGGAAGGGAAGGCAAGGCCAGGTCAGGCCAGGCCATGACAGGCAATGCAAGGCCAGGCAAGGCAAGGCCAAACCAGGCCAGGCCTGGCAAGGCCAGGTAAGGTAATGCAAGGCAAAGCCAGGCCAGGCCAGAAAAGGCCAGGCCACACAAGGCCATATCAGGCAAGGCCAGGGAAGGCAAGGCCAGGCCAGGCCAGGCCAGGCCATGCCAGCCAAGGCAAGGCAAGGCAAGGCAAGGCAAGGCAAGGCCAGGCCAGGCCACTCCAGGACAGGCAATGCTAGGCCAGGTAAGGCAGAGTAAAGCAATGCAAGGCACGGCCAGTTGAAGGCAGGCAACCCAAGGCCAGGTTAGGCCAGGTAAGTCAAGGCAAGGAAAGGCCAGGCAAGGCAAGCCAAGACAAGGGAAGGCAAGGGAAGGCAAGGCCAGGCCAGGCCAGGCCAGGCAAGGCAAGGGAAGGTAGGCAAGGGAAGGCAAGGCCAGTGCAGGCAAGGATAGGCCAGGCAATGCCAGGGAATTCAAGGCCAGGCCAGGCCAGGCAAGGCAATTCAAAGCAATTCAAAGCTAGGTAAGGCAAGACAATGCAAGGTATAGCAAGTCCAGGACAGGCAATGCAAGGCCAGCTAAGGCCAAGCAAGGCCAGGCAAGGCAATGCAAGTGAAGTTAAAAGAAGGCAAGGCAAGGCCAGGCCAGGCCTGGAAATGGCAGGCCAGGCCGAGCAAGGCAAGGTAAGACAATGCAAGGCAAGGTAAGACAAGGCAAGGCAAGGCAAGGCAAGGCCAGGCAAAGGAAGGCAAGGCAAGGCAAGGGCAGTCCAGGACAGGCAATGCAAAGCCAGATAAGGCCTGTTAAGGCAAGGAAAAGCAAGGCAAGGCAAGGCAAGCCCAGGACAGGGAATGCAAGGCCAGGTAATGTAAGGCCAGGCAACGTAAGGCCAGGCAAGACCAGGCCAGGCTAGGCCAAGGCAAGGCAATGCAACACAAGGCAAGGCAAGGCAAGGCAAGGCAAAGGAAGACCACTCCAGGACAGGCAATGCTATGCCAGGTAAGCCCAGGGAAGGCTATGCAAGGCAATGCCAGGCAAGGCAAGTCAAGCCAAGCCAAGCCAAGGCAATGCCAGGCAAGGCAAGGCAAGAGAAGGCAAGGCCAGGCAAGGCCAAGCAAAGGAAGGCAAGGGAAGGCAAGGGCAGTCCACGATAGACAATGCAAGGCCAGGTTAGGCCTGGTAAGGCAAAGCAAGGCAAGGCCAGGCTATGCAATGCAAGGCCACTCCCAGACAGGCAATGCTAGGCCAGGTAAGGCCAGGTAAGGGTATGCAAGGCAACACCAGGCAAGCCAGGCGAGGCCAGGCCAGGGCAGGCAAGGCAATGCGAGGCAAGTCAAAGCAAGGCAAGGCAGGCAAGTCAACGGAAGGGAAGGGAATGCAAGGCTAGGCAAGCAAGGCAAGGCCAGTCCAGCACAGGCAATGCAAGGCCAGGTTAAGCCAGGGAAGGCCAGGGGAGGGAAGGCCAAGCCAGGCAAGGCCAGGCGACTCAAGGCCAGGGAATGCAAGGCCAGGCCAGGTCACGACAGGCCAGGCCAGGCAAGGTATTTCAAGTCAACACAAATCAAGGTAAGGCAAGGCAAGGCAAGGCTAGGCAAGGCAAGACAAAGCAAGGTAAGTCAAGCAAAGCAAGGCAAGGCAAGTCCAGGACTGGCAGTGCAAGTCCAGCCCAGGCCAGGAAGGGCAAGGCAATACAAGGCAAGGCAAGACAAAGCAAGGCCAGGCCATTCAAGGCCAGGCAGGGCAAGGCCAGGAGAAGCAATGCCAGGCAAGGCAAGGCAAGGCAAAGCCAGGCAAGACCAGGGAAGGCAAGGCTAGGCCAGGCAAAGGAAGGCAAGGCAAGGCAAGGGCAGTCCAGGACAGGCAATGCTAGGCCAGGTAAGGCAAGGTAAGGCTAGGCAAGGCAAGGCCTGTCCAGGACAGGAAATGCAAGGCCTGGTAAAGCCAGGTAAGCCAAGGCCAGTCCAGGCCATGAAGGCAGGGCCAGGCCAGGTAAGGCCAGGCCAGGCCAAGAAAGGCTAGGCTAGGCTAGGCTAGGCTAGGCAAGGCAAGGCAAGGCAAGGCAAGGCAAGGCAAGGCAAGGCCAGACAATCAAGGCAAGGCAAGGCAACGCAGGGCAAAGCAAGGGCAGACCAGGTCAGGCAAGTCAAGGCAAGGAAAGGATAGACAAGGCAAGGCTATACAAGGCAAGGCAAGGAGTTTAGGCAAGTCCAGGCCCAGCAAGGGTAGGCTTCGTAAGGCCAGGCAAGTCCAGGCCAGGCCAGTCCAGGTCATACAAAACCAGGGCAGGCCAGGCAAATCCACGCAAGGCAAAGTAATACAAGGCAAGGCCAGGCAAGGAAAGGCCAGGCCATGCAAGGCCAGGAAAGGCAAGGCCAGGAGAGGTAAGGCTAGGTAAGGCTAGGCAAGGCAAGGCCTGTCCAGGACAGGAAATGCAAGGCCTGGTAAGGCCAGTTAAGCCAAGGCCAGGCCAGGCCATGAAGGCAGGGCCAGGCCAGGCCAGGCAAGGCCAGGCAAGGAAAGGTAAGGGTAGGCAAGGCACGGCAAGGTAAGGCTAGGCTAGGCAAGGCCAGGCCAGGCCAGGCCAAGGCAGGCAAGGCAAGGCAAGACAAGGCAAGGCAAGGCAAGGTAAACTTAGGCCAGGCCAGGCCAGGCAATGCAATGCCAGGTGATATAAGGCCAGGAAAGGCAAGGGAACACTTGGTAAGGCCAGGCCAGTCAAGGCCATTAAAGACAAGGCAAGGCAAAGCAAGGCAAAGCAAGGCCAATCATGGCCAGGCCATGCCAGGCCAGGCTAGGCCAGAGAAGGCAAGGACAGGCAGGGCCAGTCACTGCAAGGCAAGGCAAGGTGTGGCTAGGCAAGGCAAGGCCAGGCCAGGCCATGCAAGGCAAATCCAGACCAGGACAAGCAAGGAAAGACAATGCAAGGCAAAGCCAGGCCAGGCCAGGAGATGCAAGGGCAGGCAAGGCAAGGCTAGGCAAGGCCAGGCCAGGCAAAGCCAGAGACGGGCAGGCAAGGCAAGGCCAGGCCAGGCCAGGCCAATCAAGGCAAGGCAAGGCAAGGAAAGGCAAGGCAAATGAAGGCCAGGCCTGGCAAGTCAAGGCCAGGCCAGGCAAGGACAATCAAGGCAAGGAAAGGAAAGGCAAGGCATATGAAGGCCAGGCTAGGCAAGGCAAGTCAACGCCAGGCCAGGCAAGGACAATCAAGGCAAGGCAAGTCAAGGCAAGTCCAGGCCAGGCAAGGTCAGGCCAGGCAAGGCAAGCCAAGGCCAGGCAAGGCAAGGCAAGGCAAGGAAAGGCTACGCAAGTCAAGGTAAGACAAAGCAAGGCAAGGCAAGGAAAGGATAGGTTAGGGAAGGCCAGGCAAGGGCAGGCCAATCAATGCTAGGCAAGGCCAGGCAATGCAAGGCCAGGCAAGGCAAGGCAAGACAAGGCAAAGCCAGGCCAGGCCAGGCCAGGCAAGGTAAGTCGGTGCAAGTCAAGGCAAGGGAAGCAAGGCAATGCAAGGCAAGGAAAGCCAGGCCAAACCTGGCAAGGCAAGTCATGGTAAGGCCAGGCAAGGCAAAACAAGGATATGCAATGAAAGGCAAGACCAAGACCAGGTAATTCAAGGACAGGTGAGGCCAGGCCAGGCAATCCAGTTCAGAGCAATGCAAGGGAAGGGAAGGGAATGCAAGGCCAGGCCGTGCCAGGCAATGAAAGGCCAGGTAAGGAAAGGGCAGGCTATGACATGCCAGGAAGGACCAGGACAGGCAAGGCCAGACAAGAGCAGGGAAGGCCAGGCCAGACCAGGCAATAAAAGGCCAGGTAAGAAAAGGCCAGAGAAGGTCAGGAAAGACAAGGCCAGGCCAGGTCAGGCCACGGCAGGACAGGCAATCTCAGGGCAGGCCAGGCCAGGGCAGGCAGGGAGATGTAAGGGCAGGCCAGGGATTGATAGGCAAGACAAGGTCAGGTCAGGCCAGGCCAGGCCAGGCCAGGCCAATCCAGGCAAGGCCTGGCCAGGCAAGGCACGGCAAGGGCAGGACAGGGCAGGCCAGGCCAGGCAATTCAGTGCAATGCAAGTCAAGGGAAGGGAAGGCAAGGCCGGGCCAGGCCAGGCCATGACAGGCAATGCAAGGCCAGGCAAGGCAAGGCCAAATCAGGCCAGGCCTGCCAAGGCCAGGTAAGGCAATGCAAGGCAAGACAAGGTAAGGCAAGTCCACAACAGGCAATGGAACCCCTGGTAATGCAAGGCAAGGCCAGTCCAGGAAAGGCCAGGCCAGGTTATACAAAACCAGGGCACGCCAGGCAAGGCCAGCCAAGGCAAGGCAAGGCAAAGCAAGGCAAGGCAAGGGAAGGTAATGCAAGGCAACGCAAAGCAAGACTAGGCCAGGCAAGGCCAGTCAAGGCAAGGCAAGCGAAGACAAGGTAAGGCCAGGCCAGGCCAGGCAAGGCAAGGCAAGGCAAGGCAAGAGAAGGTAATGCAAGGCAATGCAAAGCAAGACTAGGCCAGGCAAGGCCAGTCAAGGCAAGGCAAGCGAAGACAAGGTAAGTCCAGGCAAGGCAAGGCAAGGCAAGGGAAGGTAATGCAAGGCAATGCAAAGCAAGACTAGGACAGGCAAGGCCAGTCAAGGCAAGGCAAGCGAAGACAAGGTAAGGCCAGGCCAGGCAAGGCAAGGCAAGGCAAGGGAAGGTAATGCAAGGCAATGCAAAGAAAGACTAGGCCAGGCAAGGCCAGTAAAGGCAAGGCAAGTGAAGACAAGGCAAGGCAAGGCTACACGAGGCGAGGAAAGGCAAGGTAAGGCATGTCCAGGACAGGCAATGGACGGGCTGGTAAGACAAAGCCTTCCCAGGAAAGGCCAGGCCAGGCCAGGCCAGGTCATAAAAAATGAGGGCAGCCCAGCCAAGGCCAGGCCAGGCCAGGCCAGGAAAGGCAAGGCAAGGGCAGGACAGGGCAGGCCAGGCCAGGCAATTCAGTGCAATGCAAGTCAAGGGAAGGGAAGGCAAGGCCGGGCCAGGCCAGGCCATGACAGGCAATGCAAGGCCAGGCAAGGCAAGGCCAAATCAGGCCAGGCCTGCCAAGGCCAGGTAAGGCAATGCAAGGCAAGACAAGGTAAGGCAAGTCCACAACAGGCAATGGAACCCCTGGTAATGCAAGGCAAGGCCAGTCCAGGAAAGGCCAGGCCAGGTTATACAAAACCAGGGCACGCCAGGCAAGGCCAGCCAAGGCAAGGCAAGGCAAAGCAAGGCAAGGCAAGGGAAGGTAATGCAAGGCAACGCAAAGCAAGACTAGGCCAGGCAAGGCCAGTCAAGGCAAGGCAAGCGAAGACAAGGTAAGGCAAGGCCAGGCCAGGCCAGGCAAGGCAAGGCAAGGCAAGGCAAGAGAAGGTAATGCAAGGCAATGCAAAGCAAGACTAGGCCAGGCAAGGCCAGTCAAGGCAAGGCAAGCGAAGACAAGGTAAGTCCAGGCAAGGCAAGGCAAGGCAAGGGAAGGTAATGCAAGGCAATGCAAAGCAAGACTAGGACAGGCAAGGCCAGTCAAGGCAAGTCAAGCGAAGACAAGGTAAGGCCAGGCCAGGCAAGGCAAGGCAAGGCAAGGGAAGGTAATGCAAGGCAATGCAAAGAAAGACTAGGCCAGGCAAGGCCAGTAAAGGCAAGGCAAGTGAAGACAAGGCAAGGCAAGGCTACACGAGGCGAGGAAAGGCAAGGTAAGGCATGTCCAGGACAGGCAATGGACGGGCTGGTAAGACAAAGCCTTCCCAGGAAAGGCCAGGCCAGGCCAGGCCAGGTCATAAAAAATGAGGGCAGCCCAGCCAAGGCCAGGCCAGGCCAGGCCAGGAAAGGCAAGGCAAGGCAAGGCAAGGCAAGACAAGGCCAGTCCAAGACAGGCAATGCAAGACGATGTAAGGCCAGCTAAGCCAAGTCCAGGCCAGGCCATAAGGGCAAGGCCAGGCCTGGCCAGGCAAGGCAAGGCAAGGCCAGGCAAGCCAAGGTAAGGCTAGGCAAGGGAAGGCCTGTCCAGGACTGGCCAGGCAAGGCCAGGCAAGGCAAGGAGAGGCAAGGCCAGGCCAGGCCAGGCCAGGCAAGTGAAGTAAAGTCAAGGCCAGGCAAGGCCAGGCAAGGCAAGGAAATGACAGGCAATGCAAGGCAAGGCAAGTCCAGGCCAGGCAAGTGAAGTAAAGTAAAGTCAAGGCCAGGCAAGGCCAGGCAAGGCAAGGAAATGACAGGCAATGCAAGGCAAGGCAAGTCCAGGACAGGCAGTGCAAATCCAGGACAGTCCAGGCAAGGCCAGGCAAGGCAAGGCCAGGAGAGGCCATGCCAGACAAGGCAAGGCCAGGCCAGGCCAGGAGAGGCAAGGCCAGACAAGGCCAGACAAGGCAAGGGAAGGCAAGGACAGTCTAGGACAGGTAATGGAAGGCCAGTTAAGGCCTGGCAAGGCAATATAAGGCAAGGCAAGGCATGGCAAGGCTAAGCAAGGCAAGGCAAGACAAGGCCACGCCAGTCAGTGCCAGGAAAGGCAAGGGTAGACCAGGCGAGGCCAGGAAGGGACAGGAAAGGCCAGGCAAGGCAAGTCAAGGAAGGCTAGGCCAGGCAAGGGCAGGCAAGCTCAGGCCAATCAAGGCCAGCCATGGCAAGGCCAGTCCAGGCTAGTCCATGCAAGGAAAGGCTAGGCACACAAAGGCAAGGCAAGGCAAGGCCAAGCAAGGCCAGGCAAGGCAAGGCAAGGCAAGGCCAGGCCAGGCAAGGCAAGGCAAGGCAAGGCAAGGCCAGGCCCGGCAAGGCAAGGCAAGGCCAGGCAAGGCCAGGCCATGAAGGCAAGGCCAGGCCAGGCAAGGCAAGGCAAGGCTAGGCAAGGCCAGGCCAGGCAAGGCAATACCATGCAAGGCAAGGTAAGGCTAGGCAAGGCAAGGCCAGTCCAGGCCTGGCCAGTGCATGCAAGGTCAGGGAAGGCGAGGCAAGGCAGGTAAGGCCATGTAAGGCCAGGTCAGGCAAGGAAAGGAAAGGCCAGCAAGGCAAGGCAAGGCAAGGCCAGTCAGGACTGGACAGTATATGCAAGGCCAGGTAAGGCCAGGTCAGGCCAGGTAAGGCCAGGTCAGGCCAGGTAAGGCCAGGTCAGGCAAGGCCAGAGAAGGCCAGCAGGGCAAGGCAAGGCAAAGCAAGGCAATGCAAGTCAGGGCCATGCAAGGCAAGATAAGGGTAGGCAAGGCAAGGCAAGGCAAGTCAATGCAAGGCAAGTCCAGGACAGTGAATGCAAGGCCAGGTAAGGCCAGGCAAGGCCAGGCAAGGCCAGACCAACCAGGCCTGCCCAGTTCATATACAACCAGGCCAGGCCAGGGAAGGCCAGGCAAGGCAATGCAATACAAAGGAAGGCAAAGCAAGGCTTGGCCAGGCCAGGCCAGACAAGGCAATGTATGGCCAGGAGAAGCAATGCCAGGCAAGGCAAGGCAAGTCCAGGCCAGGCCTGGCCAGGCAAGGTAAGGCTAGGGAAGGCAAGTCAAGGCAAGGCAAGGCTAGACAAGGCAAGGCAACACAAGGTAAAGCAAGTCCAGGACAGGCAATGGAAAGCCTGGTAAGGTCATACAAAATCAGGGCAATGCAAGGCCAGGCAAGGCAAGGCAGGGCAAGGCAAGGCAGTACAAGGCAAGGCAAGTACAAACCAGGCCAGACCAGGCCAGGCAAGCCCAGGAAAAGCAAGGCAAAACAAGGCAAGACAAGGCCAGTCCAGGACAGGCAAGGCAAGGCCAGGTAAAGCCAGACAAGGCAAGACAAGGCAAGGCAAGGCAAGGGCAGGTAAGGCAAGGCAAAAAAAAAACCAGGAAAGGCAAGGCAAGACAAGTCAATGCAAGGCAAGGCAAGGCCAGGCCAGGCCAGGCTATGAAGGCAAGGCAAGGGAAGGCCAGGCACGGCAAGGTAAGTCTAGGCAAGGCAAGGCCAGTCCAGGACTGGCCAGTCCATGCAAGGTCAGGTAAAGGCCATGTAAGGCAAGGTAAGGCAAGGCAAGGCCCATACAGTAGTTGCAGTTCAGGACAGGTAAGGCCATGTAAGGCAAGGCAAGCCCAGGAGAGGTAAAGCCAAGTAAGGCAAGGCCTGGCCAGCCAAGGCCAGGCAAGGGCAAACAAGCTCAGGCCAATCAAGGCCAGCCAGGGCAAGGCCAGACCAGGCTAGGCCAGGCAAGGCAATTGAAAGCCAGGCAAGGCTAGGCAAGGCAAGGCAAGGCCAGGCAATACAAGGCAATTTAAAACAAGGCAAGGGAAGGCCAGCAGAGGCAATGCCAGGTCAGGCAAGGCAAGGGCAGACCAGGCCAGGCCTGGCAAGGCAAGCAAGACAAGGCAAGGCAAGGCAAGGCCAGGCAAAGGAAGGCAAGGGCAGTCCAGGACAGGCAATGCAAGGCCAGGTAAGGCCTGGTACGGCAAAGCAAGGACAGGCAAGGCAAGGCAAGGCAAGGCCAGCCAAGGCAAGGCAAGGCTAGGCAAGGCAACGCCTGGCTGGCAAGGAAAGGCAAGGCAAGGCACGGCTGGCAAGGAAAGGCAAGGCAAGGCACGTCTAGCAAGGGAAGGCAAGGCAAGGCAACGAGACCACAGGACAGGCGATGCTAGGCCAGGTAAGGCCAGGTAAGGGAATGCAAGGCACGGCCAGTCCAGGGCAGGCAAGGCAAGGCCAGATTAGGGCAGGTAAGTCAAGGCAAGGAAAGGCCAGGCAAGGCAAGGCAAGGCAAGGGAAGGCAAGGCCAGGCAAGGGAAGGCAAGGCCAGGCCAGGCAAGGCAAGGGCAGGCAAGGCAAGTCAGTGCAAGGCAAAGCAAGGGAATGCAAGGAAAGGCAAGTGAAGGTAAGGTCAGGCCAAGCTATGCAAGGGAAGTCCAGATCAGGCCAGGCAAGGCAAGGCCAGTACAAGACTGCCCAGTCCATGCAGGGCAAGGTAAGGCCAGGTAAGGCCAGGTCAGGCAAGGCCAGGGAAGGCAAGCAAGGCAAGGCAGGCAAGGGAAGACAAGGCAAGGGCAGGCAATGCAAGGTAAGGTTGGCAAGGCAAGGCCAGTCCAGGACTGGCCAGTCCATGCAAGGCCAGGTAAAGACCATGTAAGGCAAGGTAAGGCAAGGCAAGGCCCATACAGTAGTAGCAGTGCAGGACAGGTAAGGGCAGGTAAGGCAAGGCCAGGACAGGTAAGGCCAGGCAAGGGCAGGTAAGGTCAGCCCAATCAAGGCCAGCCAGGGCAAGGCTAGGCCCGGCTAGGCCATGCAAGGCAAGGCTAGGAAAGGAAAGGCAAGGCCAGGCCATGCCAGTCTTGGTCAGGCTATACCAGGCATGGCCCAGCAAGGCATGGCCAGGCAAGGCCAAGCAGGTTAAGGCCAGGCCAGGCCAGGCTAGGCAAGTCCAGACCAGGAGAGGCCAGGCCTTGCCAATCAAGGCAATGCAAGGACAGGAAAGGACAGGGAAGGCAAGGACAGGAAAGGACAGGGAAGGCAAGGCCAGGCCAGGCCAGGCAAGGCTAGGCAAGGCAATGCCAGGCCAGGCCAGGCCAGTCAAAGCAATTCAAAGCAAGGCAAGGCTAGGCAAGGCAAGAGAGTTCAAGTCATAGCAAGTCCAGGACAGGCAATGGAAGGCCAGCTAAGGCTAGGCAAGACTAGGCAAGCAAGGCAATAGAAGGCAAGGCAAGTTAAAACAAGGCGAGGCAAGGCCAGGCCAGGCCAGGCCAGGCAAGACAAGGCAAGGCGAAGAAAAGCAAGGCAAGGCAAGGCAAGGCCAGGCAAAGGAAGGCAAGGCAAGTTAAAACAAGGCGAGGCAAGGCAGGCCAGGCCAGGCCAGGCAAGACAAAGGCAAGGCGAAGAAAAGCAAGGCAAGGCAAGGCAAGGCCAGGCAAAGGAAGGCAAGGCAAGGCGAGGGCAGTCCAGGACAGGCAATGCAAGGCCAGGTAAGGCCTGGTAAGGCAAAGCAAGGCAAGGCAAGGCAAGGCAAGAACAGGACAGGGAATGAAAGACCAGGTAATGCAATGCCAGGCAAGGCCAGGCTAGGCAATTCAAGGAAAGGGAAGGCCAGGCAAGGCCAGGCAAGGCAAGGCCATGAAGTCAAGGCCAGGCCAGGCAAGGGAAGGCAAGGCAAGGCCATGCAAGGCAAGGTAAGGCTAGGCAAGGCAAGGCAAGTCAAGTCAATGCAAGGCAATGCAAGGCTAGTCAATGCAAGGCAAGGCAAGGCAAGGTAATACAAGGCAAGTCCAGGACAGTCAATGCAATGCCAGGTAAGGCCAGGCAAGGCCAGACCAACCAGGCCTGCCCAGTTCATATAAAACCAGGCCAGGCCAGGCCAGGCCAGGCAAGGCAAGGCAATGCCAGACAAGGCAAGGGAAGGCTAGGGAAGGACAGGCCAGGCAACCAAGGCAAAGCGAGGCAAGGCTAGAGAAAGCAAGGCTGTTAGCGGCGAGGAGAAGCAAGACACGCCAACCCAATATGGGTGATAAGCAAGCTTCTATTTTAGTCGTGGCGCACATCACTTATATCCGCGTGGTGTTAGCCACGCCTACTAGTCACAACAGTATTGGTTAGTTCTAAATGGCTTCCTTTACATTCTCCTGCCACGTCTGGTTTCTGGTTACCTGTGAGGCCTACACTTTGCTTTGCTCGCACAAGGCCTCTAAGGATGCATGGCCTTGCTCTTGGAGCCATTCTGCAACACCTGACCTGGCCTTCCCTGGCCTTACCTAGCCTTACCTGGCCTTGCATGGACTGGCAAGTCCTGGACTGGTCTTGCCTTGCCTAGCCTTACCTTGCCTTGTCTGGTTTTTTCTTCTCTAGTCTTACATTGCCTAGCCTGCCCTTTCCTTCCCTTACTTTGCCTGGCCTGGCCTGGCCTGGCCTTGCATTGCCTGGTGTGGCCTGGCAGCGCCTGGCTTGCCTGGCCTTTCATTTTCTTGCCTTGCTTTTTCTGGCCTTGCCTTGCCTTGCCTTGCCTTGCCCTGCCTTGCCTTGCCTTGCCTTGCCTTGCCTTCCTTGCCTTGCCCTGCCCTGCCCTGCCTTGCCTTGCCTTGCCCTGCCCTGCCTTGCCCTGCCCTGCCTTGCCTTCCCTTCCCCTGCCCTGCCCTACTCTGCCTTGGCTTGCCTTGCCTTGCCCTGCCTTGCCCTGCATTGCCTTTCCTTGCCCTGCCTTGCCTTGCCCTGCCCTGCCCTGCCTTAGCTTGCCTTGCCTTGCCCTGCCCTGACCTGCCCTGCCTTGCCTTGACTTGCCCTCCCTTGCCCTGCCTTGCCTGGCCTTGCCTTGCCTTGCCTGGCCTTGCCTTGCCTTGAATTTCCTTTACTGGCCTTGCCTGGCCTGGCGTTAGCTGGCCTTGTCTGTCCTGATATTACCTATCCTTACCTGGCCTTACCTGGTCTTATCTGGCATTGCAATGCCTGTCCTGGCATGTCCTGGAGTGGCCTTGCACTGCCTTGCATAGCCATGCCTTGCCTGGCCTTGCTTTGATTTGCCTAGACTCACCTGGCCTTCCCTGGCCTGTCCTGGCCTGCCCTTAACTGGACTGTCCTAGCTTGCCTGGCCTGGCCTTGCCTTGCCTGTCCTAGCCTTGCCTGGCCAGTCCTGCACAGGCCTTGCCTTGCTATCCTTACCTTGCCTTGCATGGCCTTGCCTTGCCTTGCCTGGCCTGGCCTTGCCTTGCATTGCCCGGATTTTGTATGACCTGGCCCAGCCTGGCCTTACCAGGCCTTCCATTGCTTGTCTTGGGCTTGATTTACCTTGTGTTGCCTTGCCTTGTCTAGCCTTGCCTTGCCTTGCCTCACCTTGCCTTGCCTTGGTTGCCTGGCCTGTCCTTCCCTAGCCTTACCTTGCCTTGCCTGGCATTGCCTTGCCTAGCCTTGCCTGGCCCGGCCTGGCCTGGCCTTGCCTTCATGGCGTGGCCTAGCCTGGGCATGCCTTGCCTTGCCTGGCCTTGTTTTCCCCTGTATTGCCTTGCCTTGTTTTGCCTTGCCTTGCCCTGCCTTGCCTGGCCTTGCCTGCCTGGCCAGGCCTGGCCTGGACTTGCCTTGCCTTGTGTTGCCTTGCTTCTCCTTGTCTTGCCTTGATTGTCTGGCCTGTCCTTACCTTGCCTTGCCTAGCCTTGCCTTGCCTTGCCTAGCCTAGCCTTACCTTGCCTTGCCTTGCCTTGCCTGGCCTTGCCTGGCCTGCCCTGATTTTGTATGACCTGGCCTGGCCTGGCCTTACCAGGCCTTCCATTGCCTGTCCTGGACTTGCTTTACCTTGTGTTGCCTTGCCTTGTCTAGCCTTGCCTTGCCTTGGTTGCCTGGCCTGTCCTTCCTTAGCCTTACCTTGCCTTGCCTGGCATTGCCTTGCCTAGATTTGCCTGGCCCGGCCTTGCCTGGCCTTGCTTTCATGGCCTGGCCTAGCCTGGGCATGCCTTGCCTTGCCTGGCCTTGTTTTCCCCTGTATTGCCTTGCCTTGTTTTGCCTTGCCTTGCCCTGCCTTGCCTGGCCTTGCCTGCCTGGCCAGCCCTGGCCTGGACTTGCCTTGCCTTGTGTTGCCTTGCTTCTCCTTGCCTTGCCTGGCCTTGCCTGGCCTTCCCTTTCCTTGAATTGCCTAGCCTGGCCTTACCTGGCATTGCATTACCTGCCCTTTCATTCCCTGTCCTGGACTTGCCTTGCCTTGCCTTGCTTTGCCTTACCAGGCCTTACCTGGCCTTGCATTGCCTGTCCTGGACTGCCCTCGCCTGGCCTTGCCTTCCTTTGCCTGGCCTTGCCTTGCCTTGCCTTGCTTTTCTTCGCCTTGCCTTGTCTTGCCGGGCCTGGCATTGCCTCGCCTTGTTTTAACTCACCTTACCTTGTATTGCCTTGCTTGCCTGGCCTTGCCTGGCCTTAGCTGGCCTTCCATTGCCTGTCCTGGACTTGCTATGCCTTGTATTGTCTTGCCTTACCTAGCCTTGCCTTGCTTTGAATTCCCTTGCCTGGCCTGGCCTGTCATGGCCTGGCCTGGCCTTGAATTCCCTGGCCTTGCCTGGCCTGGCCTTGCCTGGCCTGGCCTGGCCTTGCCTTCCCTGTCCTTTCCTGTCCTTGCATTGCCTTGATTGGCAAGGCCTGGCCTGGCCTTCCCTGGACTGGCCTTGCCTGGCCATGCCTGGCATAGCCTGACCAAGACTGGCATCACCTGGCCTTGCCTTTCCTTGCCTAGCCTTGCCTTGCATGGCCTAACCTGGCCTAGCCTTGTCCTGGCTGGCCTTGATTGGGCTGACCTTACCTGCCCTTGCCTGGCCTTACCTGTCCTGGCCTTGCCTTACCTGGCCTTACCTGTCCTGCACTGCTACTACTGTATGGGCCTTGCCTTGCCTTGCCTTACCTTGCCTTACCTGGCCTTTCCCTGGCCTTGCATGGACTGGCCAGTCCTGGACTGGCCTTGCCTTGCTTGGCCTTGCCTTTCCTGGCCTGGTCTGGTCTTCCCTTGCATGGCTTGGCCTGGCCTGACCTGGCCTTGACTTGTCTTGTCTTCCCTTGCCTTGCCTGGCCTGGCCTGGCCTGGCCTGGCCTTGCTTTGCCTTACCTGGCCTAACCTGGCCTTGGGTTGCCTGCCCTTGACTGGCTATGCCTTGCATCGCTTTACCCTGCCTTACCTGGCCTAGCATTGCCTGTCCTGGAGTGGCCTTGCCTTGCCTTGCCTCGCCTCGGCTGGCATGGCATGGCCTGGCCTGGCCTTGCCTTCCCTGTGATTTCCTGGCCTTGCATTGCCTTTATTAGCCTGGCCTGGCCTGGCCTTTCCCTGACCTGCTTGGCCTTGCCTGGCCTTTCCTTACCTGGCCTTACCTGGCTTTACATGGCCTGTCTAGATCTGGACTAGCCTTGCCTTGCCTAGCCTTACCTTGCCTTAACTGGCCTTTCCTTTCCTTGCCTGACCTGGCCTGGCCTTCCCTTCATGGGCTTTGCCTTCCCTTGCCTTGTCTTGCCTTGCCTCTCCTGGCCTAGTCTCGACTGTCTTGCCTGGCCTTGCCTTGCCTTGCCTTGCCTTGCTGTCCTGGTTTAAACCGAGCCAGACAGCTTGTTCACTCACTTCCCCCCAGGGGACTTGAGGATATCACGGAAGCACACAATGCTTTGGACTGGGAGGGACCTTAAAGCTCCTCCAGCTCCAAACCCTGCCACTGGCAGAGACAGCTTCCACTAGAGCAGTTTGCTCCAAGCTCCATTCAACCTGGTCTTGAAGACTGCCAGCCATGGGGCAGCCACAGCTTCTCTGGGCACCCTGTGCCACTGTCCCACCACCCTCACAGGGAGCAACTTCTAAGATCTCATCTCAATCTCCCCTCTCTGTCACGTTAAATTCGTTCCCCCTTCTCCCATCCCCACAGGCCCTTGTTTTCCCCACAAGAAATGAGGGCAGATCCCAGGATCATCCCTCGGCAGCCGCAGCGCTCCGCTGCCGGCTCAGCCAGCCCAACTCACACACCGAGTCCAAAGCAGCCACTCTGGGGAAGTCTCTTGAGGTGTTCTGGCAACTCCTACAGCACCCCAAGATCGCCATCGCCACCCACCTCCTTCCACGCTCCTCTGTCCACAGGCGTCACCAGCTCTGAGACACCAAGGCAGGAACCACCAGAGGAGCTGCTCTTGCCTCCTCCACCGGTAGCTTGTGTTCCGTGGGGCAGCTGTCGTCTCCCGGTGCCTCCTCTGAAGAGTTCCATGGGGTTCTGTGACCTCACACACCTGAACACGGGGAGTTCCAGAATCAGCCACCCCTGTGGTCTCCATGTCCCCAAGGTCATTGTGATGCATGAGCTCTGACTGGGTCCATGGGGTGCTCTGGAGGTGCTGCAGGCATTCTCTGGGATTCTCTAGGGGTATCCCCAGGATGCCCTGGGAGTGCACAGAGACACAGGGCCGTGGAGCAAGCTGCTCTAGTGGAAGGTGTCCCTGCCAGTGCCTTTGGGGGTTGGAGCTGGGTGAGCTTTAAGGTCCCTTCCAGCCCAGCCCAGCCCACTCTGGGATTCCATGATTCTCTGCTGTGCCAGGGTCGGTCCCTCTCCACTCCTCGTAGGTGGCCGTGACGCCCTGTTCCATGGCCCACGTTGAGCTGTGACCCCTCGCATGCTCCACCTCCGGACCAAAGGCACTGAGAAAGAGCAGCCCGTGAGGGACCTCCCCGAGCCGGCTGGGCAGAGGCTGGTCCCCCTGCAGCGACTCCCAGAGCACCCCTGGGTGCCCAGCGGTCATGGGCACGATGCTGCCGCCATCCCAAAGCCCCAGTGATCTGTGGGGTGGTCTCTGGTGGCTGTAGCCCCTGTTTGAGGCCTCCATTTGTCCCCTGCAGAGCTTGGGTGCATTCCCATGAACCTCCAAATCCCCCTAAACCTCCAGTTCCCTTCCGAACCCCAAATCCCTTCCATTTACTGCCATGGGCCAACAGGGGTACTAAAGACTCAGGGTACTCTGGGTCAAATGTAACCCCTAGCTTTGGGACACTGGCTGTTCCCCAAATCCCTGCACCACCCCGGGGAGCTTTGGGGATCTCCCCCAATGCCAAAATCCCATCTGAACCCCCAAACTCTTCCCCTCAACACATCTCCATGCTGGGGGAATGTTGCTCACTCAAAAGCGACTGAGGGGGCCCTGGGACCCAGGTACATGGGAGATCTCCCAATATAATGTGCCCCCTACAGAACATTTTGGGGATCCCCCCCTGAACCTCAAAATGTTCCTTGAACCCTCAAATCCCTCTGAACACCCAAATTCCTCCCGCTACTGTCAACGGGGCTCCCTAGGGCATCCAATGTGATTCGGCTGCCCTGGGATTGATGGACGCCCCAGTCTCGGTAGACAGGGAGTCCCCCAAATAAATGAGCCACCCCAAAGAGTTTTGTGGACCAGCCTGAATCCCCAGATCCTCCCTGCATCCCCCCAAATCCCCCCAAACCCAAAGCCCACAGCTCCAAAGCCACCCCGGCTCAGCACAGTGGCACAGACTTGCTAAAAAAGGGGTGTTCCGAAAAGTGGTGTTCCCCCAACACCTGCCCTGGGGATCCATCAAGATGCTCTGGAACCCCGAACACACCGGGGGGACCCCAACATTGCTTTCGGTTCAGTAGTGAATTAGGTGGGCCTAAGGGGGTGGATCCCCAAAAGGGTCACCCCAATAAGGGGCAAACCAAAACCACACTGCACCCCAAAGGGCCCTGGAGGCACCCAAAGCAATCGTGGTGCCCCTAAATCCTAGGGTAACCCCAAATTTCCCTGAAGCAGCACAAAAGCAGGCAGGACCCCCAAGTGGGGGCCTGGGGCAGCACAAAGTCACCCACACACTTCCATCACCCCGGGCCCCCCCAGATGAACCCAGGGACCCAAAAACCTGGAGGAGCCCCACCAAACACCTGCCCCCAACTGGGGTACCCCAGAAAAGCTGCTCCCCCCTTCCAATGCCACCCAGCCCCAAATTGCTCCTCGTTGCCCTCAAACCACACCCCATGGGGCACCCCAGCTCCCCCGTCCCTGGTATCAGGGAGTTGGGGGCGCCAGCCCCAGAGTGGGGGTTGCCTAATTTGGGATGTCCCACCAAAAGACCAGGGAGGTGTGGTGGGGGATGGAGGGCAGGAAGCTCTGCAGAGGGATCTGGACAGGCTGGATCCATGGGCTGTGGCCAATGTGTTGAGGGTCAAGAAGGCAAAGTGCCGGGTCCTGCGCTTGGGCCACAACAACCCCCTGCAATGCTCCAGGTTTGGGGAAGAGGGGCTGAAAACTGCTCATGGGAAAAGAGCTGGGGGTGCTGAGTGATGGAGCTGAACATGAGCAGCTTGTGCTCAGGCAGCCAGGAAGCCACCAGCATCCTGGCCTGGATCAGCACCAGTGCGGCAGCAGGGCCAGGGCAGTGGTGGTGCCCCTGCACTGAGCACTGCTGAGGCCGCACCTCGAATCCTGGGTTCACCTCTGGGCCCCTCACTACAAGAGAGACATTGAGGTGCTGGAGCGGGGCCAGAGAAGGGCAATGGAGCTGGTGCAGGGCCTGGAGCACAGGGGTGATGGGGAAGGGCTGGAGACAGACAAAGCGTCTTGTTTTGTGTTGCGCCTAAGTGCTTTGTGTGTGTGTATGTCTGTCGTTAGTGTTAAAGATTAGCGTTTAAGCGGTGGGGGGAGGAGTAGACAAAAGTAAACTGTGGCTAATGGGGGTTTAAGAAGAGTTCACTCTCTGCGCCCCAGTGGCTGTATGAGAAAAGTATAACCTCTAATATCTGTAGTCCTATTCTTGAGATCTGGACTTTACACTCAGTACCAGAGGCTTGTAGCCTCACATATGGGTGCATATTAACTTCTGAACAGTGGAACCTACCGTGGATACTAGTGTAAATTTTGCTGGAACCGAAACTATGATCTAACAACAGGGGAACTGATCTGCAGAACCCAGAGATATTATTTCACTGAACCCCTGAGAATATCATAAAACTTGTGTGTAGGTGCTCTCATTTTTAAGTGCATTTGCAGAGCACTAGGAAAGAGAAGCTATAGATTTGTAAAAGATTGTTTGAAATGGGAGCCGGTCGAAATAAGGGAATTCTGAAGAAAAGCCCATTGGGTTACATTTTGGCACATTGGAAAGAACTGGGAGGGTCTTCTGGGGGTTCGGTAAACAAGAAAACGTTGATAAAATATTGTAAAATTCTCCATTCCTGTAATTTTGCATGATGTACACCCCTGTTATTTTTAACTTGTAAAATTTGATAGGAAACTTCTCTGGATAAAATTGAGTACTTGATGCATACGTATGGAATATCAGGTCTTGTGTGCAGGTATATAATTTTATGAAGACTGTGATGTTCCTATCTGTAAAAATATTGTGAGTGTAAAAAGCTTACTTTTGAAAAATTCATTGCCAAGCTTGTGATTGTTTATGAGATTGGGAAAGTATTAATTGGGATTTTGGTGTGAAGTCTCTGAAGTTGAGTACCAGAGGACAAGTATTAGCCCCCTATTTATTATATGCTTATCCGTAAAAAAAACCCCATAAGACATTCAGGAATGATATGGAAAGAGAACAGTGTGTCAATGAAATGACTCTTTCCCATGGTCATCATCTGTATGTGTTTGATTTGCCTTTCCAGACTTGGATTGCTCTGGAGACTGCTAAGCATTTTTCCTATTTGATATGGAATTTTCCCTGACTTGAATTCCTCCTTCTGTCTGTCATGTGTTAGGGTTTGATAGCAGTTCTTTAAGGATGTTTGATGCCTAAGGCAGAGGATTCTCTGGCAGTGTGTACATGTATAATTTATTTATTTTAAATTTATCAGATCAGAAAATGGGGCTACATCTCCCATTGTCTGTCTGGTAAATCTTAGTGAATTTAATTATATAAAGCAATGAAAATGGTTGAATTATAGGAGAGAGGTTAAAAAAAAAAAAAAAAAATCACATTTTAATCTCATGTCTCAAGCTGGGCATGGGGAGGCTTAGTCTGGGTATTAGGAAAAATTTCTTCACCAAAATGTGATCAAGCATTGGAACAGGTGGCCCAGGGAAGTGGTGGAATATGTGTCCCTGGAAGCGTTCAAAAAAAAAAACAACATTGAGATGAGGCCTTTAATGGCATGGCTTAGTGGTGGTTTTGGCAATCCTGGGGTAATTGTTGGTGTAAGAAACTAAGGATAAGGGTATTGTTTA